>NC_064642.1:254756016-255377579 GCF_023864345.2 Schistocerca serialis cubense
GTATGAGATGCACATTCCTAATCGTGGAAGGTTTAATCATGAATTGCACTCTTGGTATGGAATTTTTATGAGGAGCACAAAATTAGATCTCTTGGATGAGAAGTGTTAGTTATGTTTGATGGAAAGAATGCTATAGTTTTATTGAAAGCAAATACCAAATATGGCAAGAACTGTCAAGGTGTAAGGGTCAAATTTATTAAAACAGATGTACTGCATGTTAGCAGTAAGTAGTTTCATTGCACTAATATGAATTCTAGTGAAGATCATATTTGTGACAAGAATACGTAGATGCTCAAGGATACTGACCATAAGTGGAAAAGGGTGAAACAGCTACTACTAAAAAATCCCACTGATAGACTGACACTACACAATAGAATATATAATAATGTATCATAATATTGATGTAATGTACAGTCTCATTCTTGGTTTGTGGGTATTCCCACAGACTGTCAAATTAGTCTAATCTGGTATACCCATATGGGAACTTTGGTGAATTGTACAATCTGTCACAATGTCAAACTGTCAAACAAGTGCTGTCCAGTGGAACTACATTTACCACTGTCAACTAAACCACTATCAATTGTCTTGATTAACATCTCTAGCCCCCTGCTTCAAACTTCGAGTGGAGTAAAATATTTTGTTGCACTTTACGATATCTTTGCTAAATAAATCTGGTTACACACATCGAAAGCTACCACAGCACTATTTGTTACTAAAAGAGTAGCATCCTCAGGCCATCCCCTACCTTCAGTCGCCATGCTTGCCTCCCAAGTATGTTTGTCACATATTTGTAAGTAAGCAAAATAATTGCGACTGCAGACACAAACATACACTTTTTCAACATCAGACAATGATTCTAACTTTTCTAGTGCAAAGTGGAAGGATTACTATGGGAACATAAAATGAGGCATAACTAAATTTCAAGGTTTCGTCCAGGGGCGAAGCCTATGGAAAGATTTTTTTTAGGGAATTTAATCAATTCATTCATAGTTATACTGCCAATCAGCAAAATCACTGGGTTGAGTACTTAGAGCCTTACGAAAAATAGTGAATAATATGCCACATATCTCTACTCATTACACATCAGCTGAACTGGTGATTATGGAGTGAGAGAGAAATGAGTGGATACACCCACTTCCCCAAATTCTAAGGAGGGAGAGCTCCTGAGAAGAGAAAATAAGACAAACACTGATTAGATTAACAGATAACACTCGCCTAGAGAAAGCTTACGATGATAAAACGTTAACACATAACGAAGACGTCCATATGTGGAATAAAATGCTTTTGAGTACGCACCTGAAGCCACCCTATCAAAGAAGGTGAATCGAAAATGGCAACTGATGTATTCAGGTGCATTTAAAATCGTTAGAATATCTCATGAACGGAGCTATTTATGAACCTACCCTGACAGAAACAAAATTAAGGAAGGATACTCTCACCAGGACTAAAAGAAATACAGTAGTAACTTCAGATTCTCAATGCATACACATTTCCCAAATACATAGCTCTTAGCTATAGATAAGTTAGTTACTATATAAGCACTGACAAAAAACCCTTATTACATCATTTAGGCAAATGTACAAGGGAATGAATAAGCTGCAGTGGTTAGTATGACTGTACTCATGAACATATTATATGTAATGTGCATGTGTTTTATATTTATTTTTTATAATTATTTAAGATGTAGTTCAAACAATATCCAGAATCAAAAATTGTATTCTGTCAATTAAATGACCAATCCAAAGAAAGTTGAGCTGTGAACAGTATAAGTGAGTGACTAGTTAAGACTCTTTGTGACTTACATATTTGTATATATGTGCTTGTCTATGTTGGTAGATTAAAACTGAAGAAACTGCAAAAAGGTGCGAATTTAAGGAGATTGGACCTGGATAAACTGAAAGAACCAGAGGTTGTACAGAGTTTCCAGGAGAGCATAAGGGAGCAATTGACAGGAATGTGGGAAAGAAATACAGTAGAAGAAGAATGGGTAGCTTTGAGGGATGAAGTAGTGAAGGCAGCAGAGGATAAAGTAGGTAAAAAGACGAGGGCTACTAGAAATCCTTGGCTAACAGAAGAAATATTGAACTTAATTGATAAAAGGAGAAAATATAAAAATGCAGTAAATGAAGCAGGCAAAACGGAATACAAACGTCTGAAAAATGAGATTGACAGGAAGTGCAAAATGGCTAAGCAGGCATGGCTAGAGGACAAATGTAAGGATGTAGACTCTTATCTCACCAGGGGTAAGATAAATACTGCCTACAGGAAAATTAAAGACACCTTTGGAGAAAAGAGAACCACTTGTATCAATATCAAGAGCTCAGATGGAAACCCAGTTCTAAGCAAAGAAGGGAAAGCAGAAAGGTGGAAGGAGTATATAGAAGATCTATAAAAGAGCGATGTACTTGAGGACAATATTATGGAAATGGAAGTGGATGTAGATGAAGATGAAATGGGAGATATGATACTGCGTGAAGAGTTTGACAGAGCACTGAAAGACCTGAGTCGAAACAAGGCCCCGGGAGTAGACAACATTCCATTAGAACTACTGACAGCCTTGGGAGAGCCAGTCCTGACAAAACTCTACCATCTGGTGAGGAAGATAAATGAGACAGGCGAAATACCCTGAGACTTCAAGAAGAATACAATAATTCCAAACCCAAAGAAAGCCGGTGTTGACAGACGTGAAAATCACCGAATTATCAGATTAATAAGTCATGGCTGCAAAATACTAACGCGAATTCTTTACAGACGAATGGAAAAACTAGTAGAAGCCGACCTCGGGGAAGATCAGTTTGGATTCAGTAGAAATATTGGAACACGTGAGGCAATACTGACCTTACAACTTATCTTAGAAGCTAGATTAAGGAAAGGCAAACCTACGTTTCTAGCATTTGTAGACTTAGAGAAAGCTTTTGACAATGTTGACTGGAATACTCTCTTTCCCATTCTGAAGGTGGCAGGGGTAAAATACAGGGAGCGAAAGGCTATTTACAATTTGTACAGAAACCAGATGGCCGTTATAATAGTCGAGGGACACAAAAGGGAAGCAGTGGTTGGAAAGGGAGTGAGACAGGGTTGTAGCCTCTCCCCGATGTTATTCAATCTGTATATTGAGCAAGCAGTGAAGGAAACAAAAGAAAAATTCGAAGTAGGTATTAAAATCCATGGAGAAGAAATAAAAACTTTGAGGTTTGCCAATGACATTGTAATTCCGTCAGAGACAGCAAAGGACTTGGAAGAGCAGTTGAACAGAATGGATAATGTCTTGAAAGGAGGGTATAAGACGAACATCAACAAAAGCAAAACGAGGAGAATAGAATGTAGTCGAATTAAGTCGGGTGGTGCTGAGCGAATTAGATTACGAAATGAGACACTTAAAATAGTGAAGGAGTTTTGCTATTTAGGGAGCAAAATAACTGATGATGGTCGAAGTAGAGGAGATATAAAATGTAGACTGGCAATGGCAAGGAAAGCGTTTCTGAAGAAGAGAAAATTGTTAACATCGAGTATAGATTTAAGTGTCAGGAAGTCGTTTCTGAAAGTATTTGTATGGAGTGTAGCCATGTATGGAAGTGAAACATGGACGATAAATAGTTTGGACAAGAAGAGAATAGAAGCATTCGAAATGTGGTGCTACAGAAGAATGCTGAAGATTAGATGGGTAGATCACATAACTAATGAGGAGGTATTGAATAGGATTGGGGAGAAGAGGAGTTTGTGGCACAACTTGACTAGAAGAAGGGATCGGTTGGTAGGACATGTTCTGAGGCATCAAGGGATCACAATTTTAGTATTGGAGGGCAGCATGGAGGGTAAAAATCGTAGAGGGAGACCAATAGATGAATACACTAAGCAGATTCAGAAGGATGTAGGTTGCAGTAGTTACTGGGAGATGAAGAAGCTTGCACAGGATAGAGTAGCATGGAGAGCTGCATCAAACCAGTGTCAGGACTAAAGACCACAACAACAACAAGTAGTAAGTAAGTACATAGAATAAAATTCTTCAAAAGTATTCCAAGTAGAAACAGAACTATGCTATTAAGTCACATACATTGTTGTTGACAAATATGTCTTTGTTTGTAATAATCGCTAGTTCATTGGGCTACAGATATTAATAATATTATGATGAGATGGTGAAGTGCGCATATCAACAACATATCCATATGTTCAATTAGAAAAGCGCAAATAAGAATAGCATATTTTACTATGTAAATTTTCATATAGTTTTTAGAGTTAAACTTATTTCCAATGAGATAGTGGTTGACTCTCACTCAGACATCAATGTAGTGAAGACAAAATTGACTGTTTATAGTGTACATGTTATACTAGTTGTGTTCCATGAGTATCCATTGGTACAAAGTAATAGGAATATTTCTACTGCCATGATGGACATAACTGATGCAAAAGGAATGTACAGTGGTAACGTATAATAAGTATAAACCTCAAGTTTCTTTTTTGTTTTTAGATATGTATAAGTGTACAATAACTTATGACAATAGTATAAGAACAGTTTTCAAAGTCACATCTGAAAGAAGTTTATAGACCTAGTGATAGTAACATTAGACCTATATGGGCTTTGAACAATCTACTGTGAAACTGACACTTGTTCATAGCTAGGAAATATGTATTTCAGTCATCCTTGAGCTTACAATTGCTTTTCTTTATGTACCATTTGAAGTTCACTGCTTATATTTTCATATAGCTCTAGGTCACATGGAGACTTATACCTTTGAAAATAACCAGTTATGTTCTAGACCTTTAATAAGTGTAAGAAGTTTGTGTTGGTGCACATATCTGTGCAGTTCAGGCCAAAATGTCACACTGTTATAAATTTATATGATCACTGTGATTTGGAGTTTTGTTACCTATGAACTGTGTAAATGCTATGTAAATATTTTTGGTTACACTTTGTATCTTGAGGAATGACTGACTGTGGAGAATACATGAGAAATTTAAGTCTGTGAGACTATGAGCTTTATGTAGCAATGCTTCTGTTTTAGCTTTTCAAAGTGAATGATACTGGTAAATGTTAACGTAGACAGAAAGTATAATGCAGTAAAATTTGCAGTAAAATTTGTTCACATCCATGATCCATTTAGAAACCTCAGTTCCAGACACATCAGATGAACTCTTTTATGTAAGTGCATGTAAGGTCATTGTGAGTGAACAGTAAACAGCCACTGTATCTGGCTTTGTTGTAAGTGGCTATAATGTCTGTGCATGACCTGACTGTTGAAGTGGAATGCTGGGTGCATAACTCATGACTGACTTTAACTGTGCAGTGCCAATTTTAAACTTAGCCCTACAAAGACACTCATCCACTGCATGTAGTGAACATTGACATTTATAAAATTTGCCTGTGGAATACACTACAGGTCATGAATAATAGACAATAGTCAAATCAATATCCAAAATACATGGGTTGATGGACAGTGAACAGTCCTGCAAGCCTAAAAGAAAAGAAAATCAGAACATCAATAAAACCACAAATCTATTTAATACATTCAAATAATTAACAAGTTGTCTACATTCTTAAGTAAATTTTGTGTATGTGTCAGAACAATCAAATAAAAGTCATATGTTATGTGTTACTAAGAAAAATGCACAGCTGTTTCATGT
Organism: Schistocerca serialis cubense; assembly: GCF_023864345.2. Lineage (NCBI taxonomy): Eukaryota > Metazoa > Arthropoda > Insecta > Orthoptera > Acrididae > Schistocerca > Schistocerca serialis. The sequence goes on from NC_064642.1 coordinate 254,761,639, forward strand.
AATCTGTATCTTAAGAGTTGCCTGATATCTTCTTGAAATGAAACCAACCTATCCTGATGCCCATTACCACCTACCAATTCATCAGACTGGCTATCAGGATCGCTACCCTTCTACAATAGGTTCTGTCATCAACAATCAGCACTTCTCTCCTAACTGGGTTCAGTTCATTTCAACTCAACACAGATGATACCTCAAGAGCTACCATCAAAAATATCTGAACTTCTCAAATCAATTGTCCTAACATACATATTAACATGGGTTATTCTTTTCCCAACATTAACAAAAGTGCATGATTCTTGTAAACACTGAATTTCTATGAGTAAGGAGAATTTTTTTCATTTTACATTATGTGTACAGATACCGTTTTGTAACAAGTGTTATTTTCTAATGAACTCGAAAGAACTGAGTTATTTGTTTTCGCTCAAACTTGTTAAACACAACTTAGGTTCTCGTCTCATCAATAAAGTGTTCAAAAATTTGGATAATATATTTGTCAAAATTTCTGTACTATTACCAATTTCGTTTGAAGCATATGAACTTTATCTAAAGGCCATACACTTACACTGCTTTTCAAGGACCTTAAATTCGTTATTAACTTTATGCAAAATTAATTCCAAACTTTATGTGGCTTGCACCACCTGATACATAATACCTATAATAATTAATGATATTGAAATCACAGGGCAGACATGTTAAATATGATCTTGAGCATCGATTAAGGAATAGAGACTTTAATCAGACTCAATAATCTAGAGTATATTTGATCAGATCTGTAACTTAATACAGTGAATCCCATGTCATGGAAAGACTGTGATAACGATGCTTGTTTTCCAAAGTCATGTTTAAGTGACAATGTTCAATCAAATAATTCTCTTACCAATATTACTACATATTTAATTAAAGTAAACAAGTGGCCAGTATTTAGTGTGCCTTTCTTAAGTTTTTCATTACAATTGAAGTGAATAATATGTAGTCGAATGGTGGAAACGAGGTTACTCTAATGAACACCGCTTTCATCTTTCAAGGGGGCTGTGTAACATATCTTTTGATAAAACCGCAAACGTGAACTCTTATGATTAACTGAACAGCGTTGAAGAGACACCATAATAGTAATGTCAAGTGATATTCTAGCTTACAGACTGCTACATAACAATTCCTAATATTATTCTAGTTAAAATGTTTGCAGAATTATGGGAACTGCATTTAAAGAACAGGAAAAAATTGTTTCTTTCGGTTGCACTTATGAACAGCCAAAGTCTTCAGAAAATTAGTCTGTAAATCCTGATATTATAACAATTTTTGTTGTTCAAAGTTGTAATTACTCCTTCTATGAAATAAGAAACTTTATACTCTTTCCTTCTTCTTCTTCTTCTTCTTCTTCTTCTTCTTCTGGCAGTGGCATGATGTAAGTGTTCAGTCCATCGTTTTGCCAATAATAATTGGACCATTGTGTTTCACATTTGTTTTCATTCTTGTAAAATGGCTACCTCCTTACTTCTCTTGTTTCAGCTATATAATACAAGTAATTTCCAGCAGCTCAGATTAAGTTGGAAATGAGTTGCTTGGTGATGCAACGATCGAGCGCCATAAATACTCCATCATTAGTTTTTTTTATTATTAAAAAATTGAACCTGCATCTTAATTCGAAATCTGATTAACTTTTTACAAAATAATTTCCTTCATATGAAAATTAACTTTATAATGGTCATTTGTCACCAAATGTACTGTTAACCAACAATGACTTTTTGGCCTGGAAGTTTCGTTACATTGAGCCGATGAATACGATTAACTTTAAAATAAAAATAATCAGCATTTACAGCAGTTTCAATTGAAAATCAGAATAACTGTAGTTCCCCTTTTTTACGGCTTTTAAAATGGATCCTTTTGTTTGAGACTTTATGGAACTGGAAATTCATCAATTTATACGAAAGGAACCATTTCAAGTTGCATCAGACTGCTTTGGGAGAGAGATATTTGTGTTCTGAACTTCACGAACCGTAAATATAAATAAATAGAAAAATTCGATTGTCATGTTGTCTGCTTGTTCATCGTATACTTACAGATAGTAAAATTTACAGCTGTGTAAATTTAACTCACAATGCTGTGTGCAAGCATGGTCTTATTGAACGTGGTTTGTTGTCACCTCCCACTGGCCTTTGAACAATACTACCTAGGCAGTTGTTGTGAGATCTGCAATTTAGCGTTTGCCCCGAACCAGACACTGCCAGTGAAGTCATAACTAATAGATAGAGATCCTAAGCCTGTCCACGAATCGAACCCGAAAATCTTTGCGTGGCTTTTAACACTACTATCGATATTATAAGGTAAGGAATGAGGAGGTTCTATGCAGAATCGGAGAGGAAAGGAATATGTGGAAAACACTGATAAGGAGAAGGGACAGGATGATAGGACATCTGCTAAGACATGAGGGAATGACTTCCATGGTACTAGAGGGAGCTGTAGAGGGCAAAAACTGTAGAGGAAGACAGAGATTGGAATACGTCAAGCAAATAATTGAGGACGCAGGTTGCAATTGCTACTCTGAGATGAAGAGGTTAGCACAGGAAAGGAATTCGTGGTGGGCCGCATCAAACCAGTAAGTAGACTGATGACCAAAAAAAAAAAAATCGATATTATCTGAAATTATTTCATCTTTTACTGGATAGAATAGCATGGAGAGCTGCATCAAACCAGTCTCAGGACTGAAGACCACAACAACAACAACAATAACAACAACAACAACTTCCTTGTGTATTTTTACTTTATGTGGCTTCTGTATAAGAGTGCTCTTTGATGTAACATCTATGTAAATGTTTTATTTATGACTATTTATGTAATTGTAATTAATCTATGGATATAATATCAAAAGTAGTATACTGTGAGAGAATGGAAATGTTGAAATGTTGCTTGTAATACTAGTTCATGCGTAGAGCGTGTAGCTTTTTAATCACGTAAAACATGGAGGGAAGCCCTTCTGCAACAAAACCGGCTTGGCTGAAATAGAATAGGTGGAACTGGCTGTCGAATGGCGAGGCTTCTTTGTGGCGAGAGTTAGTCGGTGGCTAGCAGACAAAGGGGGAGTACCTTCTGAAATGAACTAGGCAAGAAGAACTACAAAATTGTATAATATAGCCTCGGATGTGGAAGTAATAGGGTTTATTATTCCTGGCATACTTTGGTTACCTCTGTACTATGAAAATACGATGCTAAGAAGAGAATTTTCAGAGCTAGTTACACAGCGAGAGACATGGATATTTTGGCTTCCTTTTTGGAACAACCACAGTAGTTCGACACTGCCATCACCTTCATCTAAAATTATCATTTGAGTGCTATATAATTGCATGGACCAGTTGTGTGGTTTATTTTTCAATAATAATAATAAGTTTATGCTTTATAACCGTTTAGTGTTGAGCACCCACATTTTATCCTAAGCCATTTACCTAGACAGGTTCCCTTCCCAAATGCTAGGACATTTCCGAGCACCCCATTTTATTGTGCTAAAAATTCATTTCAGTAAACTTTCACTACATTTAATTAACTTAGTGGAGTATTAAATTTCATAATCATTAAGTGAGCGTTAGTTTTGAAGTACTCCTCGTATTTCTCATAAAAGGATAGTTAAAGTTTCATCAAAGTACAATTACTAAAACAAGATTTGAAATATTTAGTTGAAAGATTCTTCTTACTGAAATAACACTGTTTACAATTTCCCATCTTATATAATTAATAGTGTTTTTAATATTGTGTTGTGATTAAAATGTTCAACCTAGATTCGAGGCCACCGATAGAGTAGTTTCTGTGTCCCCATGCTAATATTTGAACCACATTTAAATTTCATATTACGATAACAGTACTCAAGAAGTACATTCTTATAAATTGTGCGTACTACACTAAGCAAATAGCTACAACTATTCAAACTACAATGAAGTCAGATATCATGATCGATTTGAGCTAAATAGTATAAGGAACTGAATGTTCCTTGAGAATACAAATAATAATCAATACAAAAGATATGATTACTTCAGTGGTAGTAATTTCCTATAATTAAACTGACAGAAGAACCCCTTGTCGAAGTTCCTACTGCTCCATCATAGAAAATTATTTACCTATAATAAATGGCTCTGGGCACTATGCGACTTAACTTCTGAGGTCATCAGTCGCCTAGAACTTAGAACTAATTAAACCTAACTAACCTAAGGACAAGACACACACCCATGCTCGAGGCAGGATTCGAACCTGCGACCGTAGCGGTCGCTCGGTTCCAGACTAGCGCCTAGAACCGCACGGCCACTCCGGCCGGCTTACCTACAATAATCATTAGCTTCCAGCTGTAACGTACTGTTAGTAAGTGTTATTGAGAGCCATTTGGCTAAACGTTTTAATGCTCCTCCCGTGTAATTCATGTCAAATTACTGGTACATTACTTGCTAAATTGCTTTGTATCCTAACCGCCACATAAAATTTCAGTATCAAATATAATCGGTCCCCATAGTTAACTTTCTGTATGAATCATGCTAGTACTTGGTACAGCTTTGCCGAATTAGGCTGCTGACCATTTCCTTTTACATTAATTTCAGTTTACTTGATTGATAATAGAACCTTGGTTCGATTCCCGTTTGTTCTGTTACTAGCTCCTTGATAGTGACCGGGCCAAATATCTCACGAACTAAGCATCAAATGAAAAAACTACAAAGAACGAAACTCATCTAGCTTGAAGGGGGAAACCTGTGGTTGGCCCACCAGATGGCGCTGCCATAGGTCAAACGGATATCAATTGCGTTTTTTTTAAAAATAGGAACCCCTATTTTTAATTACATATTCGTGTAGTACGTAAAGAAATATGAATGTTTTAGTTGGACCTGTTTTTTCGCTTTGTGATAGATGGCGCTGTAATAGTCACAAACGTATAAGTACGTGGTATCACGTAACATTCCGCCAGTGGGGACGGTATTCGCTTCGTGATACATGACCCGTGTTAAAATGGACCGTTTACCAATTGCGGAAGAGGTCGATATCGTGTTGATGTACGGCTATTGTGATCATAATGCCCAACGGGCGTGTGCTATATATGCTCCTCGGTATCCTGTACGACATCATCCAAGTGTCCGGGCCGTTCGAAGGATAGGTACGTTATTTAAGGGAACAGGAAGTGTTCAGCCACATGTGAAACTTCAACCACCTGCAACAAATGATGATGCCCAAGTAGGCGTTTTAGCTGCTGTCGCAGGTAATCAGCACATCAGTAGCAGACAAATTGCGCGAGAATCGGGAATCTCAAAAATGTTGGTGTTGAGAATGCTACATCAACATCTATTGCACCCGTACCATGTTTCTATGCACCAGGAATTGCATGGCGACGACTTTGAACGTCGTGTACAGTTCTGCCACTGGGAACAAGAGAAATTACGGGACGATGACAGATTTTTTTGCACGCGTTCTATTTAGCGACGAAGCGTCATTCGCCAACAGCGGTAACGTAAACCGGCATAATATATATACTATTGGCCAACGGAAAATCCACGATGGCTGCGACAAGTGGAACATCAGCGACCTTGGCGGGTTAATGTATGGTGTGGCATTATGGGAGGAAGGATAATTGGCCCCCATTTTATCAGTGGCAATCCAAATGGTGCAATGTATGCTGATTTCCTACGTAATGTTCTACCGATGTTACTACAATATGTTTCACTGCACGACAGAATGGCGATGTACTTCCAACATGAAGGATGTCCGGCACATAGCTCGTGTGCGGTTGAAGCTATATTGGATAGCATATTTCATGACACGTGGATTGGTCGTCGAAGCACCATTCCATGGCCCGCACGTTCACCGGATCTGACGTCCCCGGATTTCTTTCTGTGGGGAAAGTTGAAGGATATTTGCTGTCGTGATCCACCGACAACGCCTGACAACATGCGTCACCGCATTGTGAATGCATGTGCGAGCATTACGGAAGGCGAACTACTAGCTGTTGAGAGGAATGTCGTTACACGTATTGCCAAATGCATTGAGGTTGACGGACATCATTTTGAGCATTTATTGCAGTAATGTGGTATTTACAGGTAATCACACTGTAACAGCATGCGTCCTCAGAAACGGTACGTTCACAAAGGTACATGTATCACATTGGAACAACCGAAATAAAATGTTCAAACGTAGCTACGTTCTGAATTTTAATTTAAAAAACCTACCTGTTACCAACTGTTCGTCTAAAATTGTGAGCCATATGTTTGTGACTATTACAGCGCCATCTATCACAAAGCGAAAAAAGTGGTCCAACTAAAACATTCATATTTCTTTACGTAGTACACGAATATGTAATAAAAAATGAGGGTTCCTATTTAAAAGAACGCAGTTGATATCCGTTTGATCTATGGCAGCGCCATCTAGCGGGCCAACCATAGCGCCATCTGGTCTCCCACTTCAAGCTAGACGAGTTTCGTTCTGTGTAGTTGTTTCGTTTGACGCTTATTTCGTGACATATTTGGCCCGGTCACGATCAATGGACCACCCTGTATATTTTCTAATAGTTTTGAAGTGTCTTGAGAATCAGGTGTATTTTTTGACTTCGAAGGTGACATTTCTGTTTTTACCGTTCTTCATTTGGAATACACACTGACGGCAAAAATTCGTAACACCATGAAGTAGTGGGGGCAACATAAACGAAAATTGGTAGAAGTTTTTGTACATTTGAAAGATGATGTCTACTCAAATTTCGAACCAGCTGTCTAGCCTGGTGCTAGTAGCGTCACTATAAGGATGAAAATCAGATTTGCTTGAAATATAGTCTGTAACGGTCATTTGGACGGCCATGTGGCTCTACCGAGACGGAAGATCATCGTGTTCGGCGTATCGCTCTGTCGTATCGTACTGCATCTGCAGCCGCAGTTTGAGCTGCAGTTGGCACCACAGTGACACACCGGACTGTTACGAGTCGGGTACTTGAAGGACAGCTCCGAGCCAGATGCCCTGTAGCGAGCGTTCCAATGACCCCAAACCACCGCCATTTGCGACTTCAGTAGTATCAAGCGAGAGCTCATTGGGGGGCGGGGTTGAGGCATGTTGCGTTGTGTGATGAAAGCAGGCTCTGCTTCGGTGCCAGTGATGACCGTGTGTTGGTTAGAAGGAGGCCAATTGACAGCCTGTAACCAACCTGGTTGCGTGCTGAATACACTGGACCTGCACCAGTAGTTATGGTCTGGGGTTGTGATTTCTTATGACGGCAGGAGCACTCTCATGGTTACACCAAGCACCCTGACTGCCAATATGTAAGTCAGTCTGGTGATTTGACATGCTGTGCTGCCATTCATGAACAGCATTCCAGGGGGTGTTTTCCAGTAGGATAATGTTCGGCCACATACCGCTGTTGTAGCCCAGCTTGCTCTGCAGAGTTTCAACATGTTACCTTGGCCTGCTCATCAGCAGATCTGTCTCCAGTCGAGCTCATATGGGACATCATTGGACGACTACTCCAGCTTCACCCACAACCACCATTAGCCGCCCTGCATTGACAGACCAAGTACAACAGGCATGGAACTCAGTCCCGCAAACTCACGTCCCGCCCCTACATGCACGTCTGCATGCTTGTATTTAATATTCTGGCGGTTACACCGGTGATTAATGTACAGAATTTCACATCTGCAATGGCTTATCTCACTCTTATATTAAACTGTGATCTTGCAATGTGAATTACTTAAATAGATGAACGTATACTCGAAATTTCATTACCCTAACCATTTATTGCTGTTGCGAGTTTTTGTCATCAGTGTATATTTTTCGGATTCAGATGCCAAGGAAAAATTACCATTACTAAAAAATACACTACTCGCCATTAAAATTGCTACACCACGAAAGTGACGTGCTACAGACGCGAAGTTTAACCGACAGGAAGAAGGTGCTGTGATATGCAAATGATTAACTTTTCAAAGCATTCACACAAGGCTGGCGCCGGTGGCGACACCTACAACGTGCTGACATGAGGAAAGTTTCCAACCGATTTCTCGTACACAAACAGCAGTTGACCGGCGTTGCCTGGTGAAACGTTGTTGTGATGCCTCGTGTAAGGAGGAGAAATGTGTACCATCACGTTTCCGACTTTGATAAAGGTCGGATTGTAGCCTATCGCGATTGCGGTTTATCGTATCGCGACATTGCTGCTCGCGTTGGTCGAGATCCAATCACTGTTAGCAGAATATGGAATCGGTGCGTTCAGGAGGGTAATACGGAACGCCGTGCTGGATCCCAACGGCTTCGTATCACTAGCAGTCGAGATGACAGGCATCTTATTCGCTTGGCTGTAACGGATCGTGCTGCCACGTCTCGATCCCTGAATCAACAAATGGGGACGTTTGCAAGACAACAGCCGGCCGAAGTGGCCGTGCGGTTAAAGGCGCTGCAGTCTGGAACCGCAAGACCGCTGCGGTCGCAGGTTCGAATCCTGCCTCGGGCATGGATGTTTGTGATGTCCTTAGGTTAGTTAGGTTTAAGTAGTTCTAAGTTCTAGGGGACTAATGACCTCAGCAGTTGAGTCCCATAGTGCTCAGAGCCATTTCAACCATTTTTTTGCAAGACAACAACCATCTGCACGAACAGTTCGACGACTTTTGCAGCAGCATGGACTATCAGCTCGGAGACCTCTACGGTTACCTTTGGCGCTGCATCACAGACAGGAGCGCCTGCGATGGTGTACTCAACGACGAACCTGGGTGCACGAATGGCAAAACACTTTTTCGGATGAATTCAGGTTCCGTTTACAGCATCATGATGGTCGCATCCGTGTTTGACGACATAGCGGTGAATGCACATTGGAAGCGTGTATTCGTCATCGCCATACTGGCGTATCACCCGGCGTGATGGTACAGGGTGCCATTGGTTACACGTCTCGGTCACCTCTTGTCCGCAATGACGGCACTTTGAACAGTGGACGTTACATTTCAGATGTGTTACGACCCGTGGCTCTACCTTTCATTCGATCCGTGCGAAACCCTACATTTCAGCAGGATACTGCACGACCGCATGTTGCAGGCAATGTACGGGCCTTTCTGGATACAGAAAATGTTAGACTGCTGCCCTGGCCAGCACATTCTCCAGATCTATCACCAATTGAAAACGTCTGGTCAATGGTGGCCGAGCAACTGGCCCGTCACAATACGCCAGTCACTACTCTTGATGAACTGTGGTATCGTGTTGAAGCTGCATGGGCAGCTGTACCTGTACACGCTATCCAAGCTCTCTTTGACTCAATGCCTAGGTGTATCAAGGCCGTTATTACGGCCAGAGGCGGTTGTTCTGGGTACTGATTTCTCAGGATCTATGCACCCACATTGCGTGAAAATGTAATCACATGTCAGTTCTAGTATAATATATTTGTCCAATGAATACCCGTTTATCATCTGCATTTCTTCTTGGTGTAGCAATTTTAATGGCCAGTAGTGTATGAAATGCATTGATGCTTGTTTAGATGAGCGTAGCATGTAACAGCTATTACGCTTTAGTGCATTCAGGAACCTACTGTCCCAAGGAATGAAACACGTCCCCTCCACTGGGCTGATGACAAACGTTTTTATTTTTCAAATATTTGAGTAACAGTGAATATTTACGACTTCCGTGTCTACTACAGTGAAATCCAGAAGATAATGTTCAAGTTTCACTCAGAATATTTATTACAGTATACAAGGGTTTTATTACGCATTTTCCTTAGGTGGTCCGTTGACAGCAACCTTTCCCCTGTATGGGACGTCACGTATATGTGTGGTGTAATATCGTAATATATGCAAGGTAGTGGGTAGTGTTCGTGAAACCATACACTGAAAGCGCACTTGGTTGCTACGCTTCAGTGTACAAATCGACAGATTTTACGAGCCCTGATTTCAGATGCTTCTCATCGTTTTGCAATTATCGTTTAGCAGTCCATGAAAGTGGAGATCATTAGAGGGAATTTTCATGTCCCTGGTTTATGTTCATTACGACAGGTGTCTGTAGATAAGAGTGCCACTTAAAACGTGGAACTCACAAATTCCGTCTAAATGCACGCAGTTACGGAGTTACGGCTCCTGATAAGACGTCGCGTATTTGTCGAGTGCTTCTGAGAAGCTCGCGGAGTGACGCGTCGCCTTACGCGCTGGCGGGAGATAAGACGGTCGGTCGTCTGTGCGTACTTCAAGTAGCTGTCTCAGATAAACCAACTAGGAGCGAGCGTGCACGAACCGTCTGTCCGTAGACTGGGCGCAGAGAGCCAGCACGTCCAGCCTGAGACACATCACTGAACCGTGTGGTACCGAATTAATGTACTGGTAGTAACGCACTGCATCCGAATTCTGGAGAAGTAGGACTCAACTTCTGACTTACCCATGTTGATTCAAGTATTGCAAAATATAGGTAAACTAGTCCAGGCAAATTTTGTGATAGCTTATGCAGTTAGGCGGACTATTCCCACAATTCTTCATTAAAATTAGGTTGGTCTGTTTTTTGAATGACGTCACCGTGAACAACATAGCCGTAGATGTGACTTTTCTCGTTACTGCTAAAATGCACGCAAAGACAAGTCTTGCAGACTCAGGGTGAGAGAAATCAGAATTCGTATTGTCTGCAATGTGATCTAGGTACATCGAAAAGTTTCTTCTTGTATTTATCGTCAGTCTCCTTTTGGGAACGGTTCACCCTGGAGAAAATCTTGGTGGAGAGACACCATTTTAATGTTACTATTGCAGCCTCTATATCACGTAGAAAGCAGAACAATCCGCATAATAACTTCTATGCAATAAGCGTTAGGTTTACAATTGTTTCAAGAACTTTATAGCGTTGTAATGAAAATCGTAAATACTCAGAACGGAAAACAGTACAGTGTTTCGGTATAGATTTATTCCCGTGCATGAGTTTATTGACACAATGGACCACGCCTTCCGCTCGTTACGAAACTTGCAGCACTAACTTTGTTTTTATGACAACTTAGGGTGGACTGGGGCTACTTCCATTGACATCTCGTCTTTTTCGAAAATTAAGGAAATCGCACTGCGCTCTAAGGTACTCAAAGGAATTTCCTTGTAGCAAAGAGGTAAATCACCCAATGTACACTCTGTCTGATTATCAGAAGTTTTCTTCTTAACTGAAACATTTTTTTCTTGCTAGATAAGGTATTTTAGTTGCAAATGATAAGAAGAGACGTGTATGTCTAGAGAAGGTGATATAAACGTAGTTGCTACTGTATCATTTGCGTACTGCATTGGAAGCATGGAACAAAAAAAAAATCACTGGAAGCGTATACTATTTATCCTAGCCTTTAAAATTTTTCAATGTTTACGAATTGTTCTAGCTGTTTAAGGCACTCCTAAAAGCCAAATTTATTAATTCTACAGATGGAGCTATCAAAATGGTGTTCTGATTGGTATCTTCAGCAACATCAGACCTGGAAAAGACCAGCAGTAGAAAATAATCACTTTTCTGGTTCAAATGGCTCTTAGCACTATGGGACTTAACATCTATGGTCATCAGTCCCCTAGAACTTAGAACTACTTAAATCTAACTAACCTAAGGACAGCACACAACACCCAGTCATCACTCACTTTTCTGGTTCTCTACTTTTTCGACAATACCGTGCACTCTTATTGCCGTCTCAGGTACGCACCCCATGACTACCAGTGCTTCAGTAAGTATGTGACGTGACGTAACGCGAAACTTGATTCAACAGATTTAACTCAAGTAGCAGGCCGTGATGACAAGAAGTCTTTCACTTCGCAACACCCAACTGGGGCGTCCTCAGACTAGTAATTTATCATACTAGTGTCTGAGATTACACAGTAGTCACAGTCTGGTAACGATGACGCCTCTCACAGCGTTATTCTTTGAAAGCTCCTTGCCAACAGTGTTGGGCGTACAAATGCGGGAAAAACCGAGATAATAACGGCCCCGTTTGCAGGGCGAACACCTAGGCATGTCAGATCGAAAACTGTGTGTCACGTACAAGTCGACAAAATAACTGAATATACGTCCTGCCTTACACATCTAGACTGCTGTGGTTGTCCCGATTCCTTAGATGTGAATGTCACGAATTGTTCCGTAAGTGGAGAGACAGAATTCTAATAAGCTCTTTGACGATGGGCAGTAAAACTAAGGTGACAACGTTGAGACAAGCCTGGCATTAACCCAGACAGTCCAACGCGATAAGAGTAGCCACGACTAAATTATGCTATTATATCAAGAATATATTCTATTCTACCTAATGATACTTGTGACGAAATCGTTTGTTGAAACTGCTTACAAGGGAACCTCCCCATCACACCCCCCTCAGATTTAGTTATAAGTTGTCACAGTGGATAGGCCTTGAAAAACTGAACACAGATCAATTGAGAAAACAGGAAGAAGTTGTGTGGAACTGTGAAAATATAAGCAAAATATACAAACTGAGTAGTTCATGGGAAGATAGGCAATATCAAGGAGAATGGGAACGTAGGAGTGTCGTGGTCTCGTGGTAACGTGTGCAGCTGCGAAACGAAAGGTCCTTGGTTCAAATCTTCCATCGAGTGAGAAGTTTAATTTTTTATTTTCAGTTTATGTGACAAACTCTTATGTTTTCATCACTTTTTTTGGGAGTGATTATCACATCCACAAGAAAACCTAAATCGGGCAAGGTAGAAGAATCTTTTTACCCATTCGCCAAGTGTACAAGTTAGGTGGGTTGACAACATATTCCTGTCATGTGACGCACATGCCGTCACCAGTGGTGTATAGAATATATCAGATGTGTTTTCCTGTGGAGGAATCGGTTGACCTATGACCTTGCGATCAAATGTTTTCGGTTCCCATTGGAGAGGCACGTCCTTTCGTCTACAAATCGCACGGTTTTGCGATGCGGCCACAAAACACAGACACTAAACTTATTACAGTGAACAGAGACGTCAATAAACGAACGGACAGATAATAACTATGCAAAAATAAAGAAAGTAAAATTTTCACTCGAGGGAATACTTGAACCAAGGACCTCTCGCTCTGCAGCTGGTCACGCTACCCCGGGACCACGGCGCTCTTGCGCTCCCACTCTCCATGATGTTGTCTATGTGGCCCATGGACTACTCAGTTTGTATATTTTGCTTATTTTTTCACAGTTCCACACAACTTCTTCCTGTTTTCTCAATTGATCTGTGTTCAGTTTATCAAGGCCTATCCACTGTGCCAACTTATAACTAAATCTGAGGAGGGTGCGATGGGGACGTTCCCTTGTTAGAAACCAGTACAAACCGACACCAAATAATACTGGAAGCTAACGCGGTATACTGTTAACGTGCAAAATGTCAGAGACGGTGACATGATCAGAACCACGTATGTTTGCATATGAAGAAACTGACTATGACGATTTGTGCTTTATTATTCGGTAACCTTTCTCATCGTTTTTCATGTGGTCTTCGATCCGAAGACTGGTTTGGTGCAGCATTCCATGGTATTCTGTCCTATGTAAGGTTCTTCTCTTCACAGCGATTGCAACCTATATCCACTTGCACATGGTTACTGTAATCAATTTCTCTCCCTTTGTTTTTCATACGCTATCGACCTTCTGCGTAGCCCCCTGCTGGAGATTCGAAGGGGTGATTGTTTTATTTATGTGGTGTCATAAGCACAGCTCGCACTACCAGGCAGCACCAGGCAGTACCTGAGACGGGGGATAGCCCAATGATTGCCGCGCCAAGAAGTCATACAGGTGGCGATGCCAGGTAAGTGACCTGCGCTGACGCTACAGCAGAGCGGGCAGTTCCAAGTCAGCTCGACTACCGAGAAGACCGACTTCTACTTGTGTACTTCGCGCCGCATCATCTGCTTCTAGCAAGTCCACACCAGCCCGTCTTCAGCGAACATTCTAGTGGAACAAGAACTGTTTACTATCCAGCCTTACTATCTGCAACAGTAGTTAAATTTCAGGATCTACGGCCTTAGTCAATTTGTACAAAGTTGAGTATTCGCCAATAAATGTGTGTGTTCTTGTCCCTAACCATTATCATAGAGTTTCCCTCACCGCACTATAAATAGTTGTGGGTGGCGACGAATAAAATCTTCTATTGCGGTTGTATTAAAAATAGATACATCAAAAAAGTTTTGCATCACCACAGTTCCCAGAACTCCTGAAGTTAGACGTTGACTATGGATGTTGTACCACAGACAAGGTTCCTTTGACTGTTTAGAGATGTCACTAAACCCGCCCGAAGATGTAAACAACGATTCATGAGCAGCGCCTATTAGACGGAGGGCGTCAGACAGCCGAGAAGTTACAGTCATTCCACCAGGAATGTGGTACACTGCTCGTGTTGTCTGTAGTTCAAACGTTCGATCGCGTCCGCACTGTAACTTTGTGCCAGGAAGAGCTCTCAACAAGGGAAGTGTCCAGGCGTCTCTGATTGAACCAAAGCGATGTTGTTTGGACATAGAGGAGATACAGAGAGACAGGAACTGTCGATGACATGCCTCGCTCAGGCCGCCCATGGACTACTACTGTAGAGGATGACCGCTACCTGTGGGTTACGGCTCGGAAGAACCCTGACAGCAACGCCACCATGTTGAATAATGCTTTTCGTGCAGCCACAGGATGTGGTGTTACGACTCAAACTGTGTGCAATAGGCTGCATGATGCGCAACTTCACTCCCACGGCGAGGTCCACCTTTGTAACCACGGCACCATGCAGTGTGGTACAGTGAGCCCAACAACTTGCCGAATAGACTGCTCAGGATTAGCATTACATTCTTTTCACCAATGAGTGTCACATATGCCTTCAACCAGACAATCATCAGAGATGTGTTTGGAGGCAATCCGCAACTTAGACCCAATGTCCAGCGAGTGCAGCAAGTTGGAGGTTCCCTGCTGTTTTGGGGTGGCATTGAGTGGGGCTGACATACGCCGCTGGTGCTCATGGAAGGCTCTGTAGCGGCTGTACGATACATGAATGCCATCCTCCAACCAACAGTGCAACCATACTGGCAGTATTGAGACAAAGCCAGTACCACCCCAAAGTACTGTTATCCATGGTGGCGGCGATAACGTCAGTTGATGATGGCATCCAAGATGGCAGCTGTGACATCATTTAATATGGCTGATATTGGCAGGAAGTTTGAATTTTGGCGGGAAGGTAGGTCAATTGGGCTACCTCCACTAACATAAGTCATCTGTTCGCCACCTCTTCCTAGAGATTGGCAGGAAGTCTGAATTTTGGAGGGAAGATTGGTCAATCGGACTATCTATACTAACCTAAGAAAATGGTGGGAAAGAAAGGACACTTGGGCTACCTCCACTAACCTAAGTCACCAGACCGCCACCTCATCCTAGGAAACGGTTGGGAGAGGATTCGTCCTGTGCTGGACATAAGTCTTTATTTTGGATGCACTATTTATTTAAACAATTAAAGTCACTACCACCACCCAGTGTGTTGACCATGAGGTCCAGGCTCCAACTGACCTAGTACACAGTATCACCACCAGAGGGTGCTGTTGTCCTTTCAGTGTGTTCGCCACGAGGTCTGGACCTAGTACACAGTACTGCCAGCAGAGTGTGCTGTCACACCTCCCATTAAGAAATCCAAGATGGTGGGGCAAAATGGAGGTAAACAGAAAGACCACTTGTGCTATCTCTACTAACCTAAGAAAATGGTGGGAAAGAAATAACACCTGAACTGCCTCCAGCAACCTAAGTCACCCAACCGCTGTCTCTTCCTAGGGATTGGTGGGGCAAAAGTCGCCTTCCCTCCCATGGACACCTTGCACAGAAAATAGCGCATTTCAGCTAGAAGGAATGTATATCCGGAAGATCACGTGACCAGAAGTGCCACTATTTTGGGTATTTAGAATATAAAAGGATGCATGGCAGCTGCAACCGATCAGTCTTCTGTGGTAGTTGAAATTGTCAATATGGATTCCTCCAAAGTCCTTAACATACCTCAGCTATTAGGGAAGATGAGACCAATCCACTAACGCTTTGGCTTATGGTTACTGCTGGAGAACCTGGACAATCTTATTTCTGACAATGGCAACATAAATTACACCGGAAATGGTATGTTCCTTAGCAAGAAGGATATAAAATGTGCTTACTTCTATTACAGAACCGTTTTGCGAGTATGTTAGTTAAAATCTGTGATCAAGGGGACTGTCAGGAGCAGTTAGAGAAGGGACGATCTGTAAGTTAAAGAAGGAGATGTGGGGCTCATTTAACTATTATCTACGTAGTAAATTCTCCAAGTTCGTCACTGCAAGACATGGTGTCGAGGCGAAGCCACCATTTCTCCTACATGGAAGCGACAGGGTGACAGCAAGAGGAATATTGGATAAAATCGGCAAGGAAGCACTGGAAAGCATTTCGAAGAAATATAAACATCCTGTTGCTATACCATATAAAGTCGAATTAGCCGACGTTAAATTGGATGTTCTAATGGAAGAGTTGCCTGGAATATTGCAGCAGCTACTTGTAGACGATTATTACCTTTTGCATTTAGATATAATGCAAGACTTTGCCGGAATTTTTAATAAAATGGAGATGTGCGACTACCTAATATCGACCACGACTTACGCATGGAAGGAGACTATCAGGGAAGCAGCAATGTGATTGTGGACAACGATAAGACAGCTGGAATAGACTGTTTAACGTGGATTAGCTCCAATTGTAGAGTTGGTGTATAACAAATTTATAAGTCAAATCACAAGTCCAGGAGTAAACAAAGTTATCGGTAACCATGTTGTAGGCTTTATAAAGTGCCCAGAGACGCGACTACGGGAAACTTTTACGTCTTCTTCGGCTAAGGAGCATGCTATTAACAGGCAGGAGGTTACTACATACAACTACAGAATGAATCGTGTGTTCGATCCAGTGTAAAGCTGTTTAAGTGTATTGGACACCAATAAGCAGTATTTACAATTTGCTCCACTTTACTCTGTGCCAATTGCGGCTATGTGGTGTCGGCTAACTAATAATTTACAGAACAGTTGCTGTGTGTGTTTAACAACGCTCTGCAATTTGTCTACTGGGCCAATAAGAACACCCGAAAATTGACTGGTGTGCAAGTAAGTCTGCCGGACTCTCAAGACCGAGAAAAGCTTGTAAGTTATGCTCTGTCTGCATACAGTTTCAATTATCTACCTGTCTGTAAAGGTTCTTAACACAGACTCCAACAAAGACAATATTAGTATTACGCAGAAGTGTTATGTTAAAGCAGGAGAAGCGTATTTTTCTCAGTCTAGAACACTGTTCTCCACAATACGGTCCGATATAGATATCGCGGAATTGGGACTGGTTCCTGCAAATAATGTTATACCCCAAGTCTTAAGAAAAGGAGTAAATGTATCACACAGACTTAAACCATTCCCCATTAAAGAAATTACTCCTTTAAGTGCAGTTAATCTTTTATGTGCACGAAAAAGGAAACTGTAAATGGAACACATCGAACTAAAGAAAAGAAAACTAGAATATAAAGAGAAGACAGCTACCATGAAGGAAGAATATACGCTGCAAATGGAAAAGGAAGAGGCTATTGCGGATGCGCGGCCAGGTTTACGTACGTATTTAAACATAGTGTATGGAGAAATCTGTCTACGAAGGGGGAATACAAAACATTGACATTTACAGTAAACAGCCATGGAAACTGGTCACGTGTTGGAGTACTGACCGAAATCAATGGGATCGAGAACGTTTACCATATTAAGGGACACGCGAAAATGTGTTTATTAAGCTCTGCTCCCATTTGGATCGGCTTAAAAAGGATGGTTATATTCTATCTAAGTGCGGCGAGCTGGATGTTGTCCACCTACCAACAGAACAGCCATTTGCCGAGTTTAAAACTGATGGGATAACTACATTTAATGGACACTCGTTTGCAAAAGTCGTGAACTTAATGTTCTATACAGAAATCCCGCAAGAATGTGGGGCCGACGACTTGCCGACATACACACAGGAAGTCGTGGAATGCTTTAACAGTAGCGTCATGGAGGAGATACGAAGAAAAATTAAAATCCCCGAATGCTCTCGCCTAAAACAGCTGCAGGAAGGAACAGAGCTAATAGTTAAAGCCATAAAACAAGTATTTTACAGAAAGAAAATTAGATATGTATTAGAATTAGAGAATATACCTTCTTTGTATTTTTCCTGTTACTGGTTGGAGAAAGAAATAGATGATTCAGATGTGGATTTAAGTTATAAGTTAAAAATTAAATTAGACATTATTAGAACTACACCTATCTAGACGCTTTCTGTGTGTAAATGTGTATGCAAAAGTTAATAAATATTTTGTACGAGAATATACACCTGTCTTATTTGCTAAGCTAGCGAAAATCCCAGGATATATCCTATATACAATGATCTATGTGCCTGTATTTCGGATGTGGAAGTGAGCTGTTGGATGACCTTGAAAAGTAGTTGAAACTAGGTAGTTGAAAGTGTAGCCAGCCCTTTTTCGTACCTATATGAACCCTCTCTCTCTACCTGCGGTCCAGCAAAGATCGAACTGCCGAGCGACTCACCCTCGCAGACGCTGTAGAAATCGTTTCCAAAATAGCACTGGGCACATTGTTCCTCGCGATCCTGACGGAACTTGCGAGCTGTGTCTAGCGTGCACTCGTACCCGCCGCGGCTAACGCTTCGCGGCGAAATTTCCGTCCTACTGTCGATATACTAGGGCGCATAGGGCGCACTGTATATCCGATAAAGACAATCTGCAAGAAGAGCTCACATACCTGAAGAGCATGGATTTTCTCTGCAACAAATTCGTAGAGCATTCAATACAAAACCTTGAATGCAGGTATTTAATGGGGAAGAAGACAGTAATTCCATCAGATCTAGTGCGTTTTTGCCCTGTGTGGGTGCTCTTTCCTCAAAGATAGGCCGTATTCTTGAGAAACACTGTGTTAAGGTGATCCTCAGGCCCACCACGAAGATTGCAGCTTTACTCGGCTCTGTGAAGGACGATTTACAGCTTCGTAAAGCGGGTGTGATCAGATTCCTTGCGGAAATTGTGAGAAGTCGTACATAGGTCAAACAACACACACCGTTCATGAGAGATGTGTGGAGCATCGAAGATACACACGCTTATTACAGCCAGACAAGTCAGCTGTGGCCGAACATTGTATTGATACAGGGCATTCCATGAACTACAGTGATGTGAAGATTTTAACATCCACTTATTCCTTTGGGAATCTGTCTTCAAGAAAGCTATAGAGATTAGATTAGCTAATAATTTGATAAATAGAGATAGTGGTTTTAATTTGGACAAAGCTCGGAATCCGGTTCTTGGGGTAATTAAACTCCAGAGAAGTCGTCATGGTGTCATTGCCGCCGATCATACATCGATAAGCGAGTCGAATTCTGTACGCCTTCGCCACAGGCGGCGCATGTGTAAGCGTATTTCTCTGCCGCCGACCAGCATCTGTGACCCGCATGCGCAGTACCGCCGCGGTGGAGCATGTAAGGCCGCACTTGGCATCTTGTCGTCAGTGTTGTGACTGAGGAAGGCCGGACGATACGCGGCCGAAATATCAGTGGAGGAAATTTGATTTGCGCGGCTGCATGCCCGAAATTTAATGGACTATCCATTACGCCGCGAGAAGTTGAGAATGCACACTTTCGGTTTAGATTCTTTTGAAATTTTCGGATTGTCAGTCACAAGTTAGTGTAACAGATTTCAACAGATGTGCCCACAGACAAGCTTCAAGCACTATGTGACAAAATTAGTGAACTTTATAGCGACGGCCTCGGTTGTGCGAAAAAATTTTTAGTTCGTGTGTCACTCAAAGACAATGCACAGCCAAAGTTTTGTCGAGTTAGGCAAGTGCCCATTGCCATTAGGGAATAAGTCGCTGAACAATAACGGAAATGGCAAGCTAATGGGTCATCTAGCCATTCGTGCAATCAGTGGTCTTCCCCATTAGTCATCCTTCGCAAACCTTGAGGACATCTTCGACTATATGTATAGACACGTACCGTTTGCCCCGTCCAGAGCAACTGATGGACAGATTAGCCGAGGTATATTTCCAGTATAGACTAGACGGCTTCCTACCTCCAACTGCCTTTGGATGACTACGCAAAGAAATTTTTGGTTATTAATACTCATCTCGGCTTATTTGAATTTCAACGCCTGCCCTTCAGTATTGCCTTAGAGCCAGTGATCTTTCAACGCTTTTTAGAACAAGTGACTTTGTCAGGGTGGCATTTTGTTCAAATCACCTGACTGGTTCAAATGGCTCTGAGCACTATGGAACTTAACATCTGTTGTCATCAGTCCCCTAGAACTTAGAACTACTTAAACCTAACTAACCTAAGGACATCACACACATCCATGCCCGAGGCAGGATTCGAACCTGCGAACGTAGCAGTCGCGCGGTTCCGGACTGAGCGCCTTAACCGCGAGACCACCGCGGCCGGCACCTGACTGGTATTGTCGTGTTTGGACGTTCTGCAGAAGAACAGTTAGCCAGTCTTGAGTGCCTTTTTCTAAGTACTGTCGTCGGCAGGCCTCAAGTGTCGCAAAGACAAGTGCTCTTTTTTCCAGACGGAGATAGAATATCTGGGGCATGTCATAAATGTGCAGAGTATTCACTCCACCCAGACTCGTTTGCGAGCCATCAAATATTTGCCGGCTCCCAAAAATCCGACACTGCAAGCAGTGTTAGGCAAACTGAGCTACTGCATCAAATCACGCCTGTCAGACTGCAACTCCGCTTCACGTGTCACGGAGTAAGGATGTTCCGTTTGCGTGGATCAAGGAATGTCAGTTGGCTTTTGATCAACTGAAGCGGGCTGTACTTAGGCATGCCTTTTGAACCGGATAAACCAGTGAAGTTAGCGGTTGACGCTTCTTCTATTGGCGCAGGCGTATCGGATCAACGAATCATCCAAATGCATTTGAGCCAGACTTCTGATTAAGACTCAGGCTAATGACAATCAGATTGAAACAGAAGCATTGGCGATCATTTATGGTGTAACCAAGCTTCATCGTTACTTTTATGGACGGAAGTTCTACTTTATTCTTCCACTCAACCAAGTCTGTTCCTCTACAGGCGGAGCAGAAATTCCAACGATGGACCTTATTGCTGTCGAACTACAACTATGAAATCATGTGCGACCATCAGGCTCAACATTCCATCGCCGACGTATCGTCGAGATGACCTGTGTACAAGGGTGATCAGCTCGACCCCTCGGAAGCATCGTGTTGTCGCATAGATGCTCTGAACGCTTCCGCAGTTCACAATTTTTCCATGGACTTTCGTCGCATAGTACAGCAGGCAAGTGTGGATGCAGATTTAAGTACTGTACTGAATTAAATGGGCACAGGGTGGCCAAGGAGGGTAAAACAGATTGATCAACTGGAAGTCCGTCGATACTTCGCTCACCGTCAAGCCTTGCCAGCACAGCGTGGGTCCTTTTATTTTTTATTCTTTTATATTTTTTTATGGCTCATCATCTCACGCACCCTTCAGCAGGATGTTCTTAAGTTGCTGCATCAGGGACACAGGAGTATGGCGAGGACAAGCAGCTTGCTCGACGCCGTAGTTCTTCGCCAGGGATGGACGCCCAGACTGAAGACATGACTTCACGCTGCGTCGCTTGCGTGGAGCAACAGGCGGCTCCACCTCAGCCCTTTTCTAACTAGCCACTCCCCCGCTGTCCAGGGAAACGCATCTTCATTTATTTTACATGACCTTTTTGGAGTAACGATGGCTTATTCTAGTGAATGCTTTGAGTCGTTTTCCCTTTGTGGTTACGATGAAATCCGCGACATCGGATTGTACTATCAGAACACTTACTTAAATTTTTTGCATCGAGCGCTTGTCGGAAGTGTTAGTGTCTGATAATGGACCGCAGTTCACCTTACAGGAATTCGCACAATTTTGCATGCGCAACGGTATTGAACATGTGACCACAGCTCCGTTCCACCTGCAGTCAAATGATGAAGTGAACATTTTGTGTGAACATTCAAGGCGCGCCGGCCGGAGTGGCCGAGCGGTTCTAGGCGCTACAATCTGGAACCGCGCGACCGCTACGGTCGCAGGTTCGAATCCTGCCTCGGGAATGGATGTGTGTGATGTCCTTAGGTTAGTTAGGTTTAAGTAGTTCTAAGTTCTAGGGGACTGATGACCCCAGATATTAAGCGCCATAGTTCTCAGAGCCATTTGAGCCATTAAAGGCGCGGATGAGTAAATTTCGTGGAACTCTCACGTGTGCAGGCCTTGCAAATATTCCTGTCCACCTCCTGTGATGCCTCGAGATGGACCTTCACCGGCTGAACTCCTGCATTTTCAACGGCATTGAACCCTGCTTCATCTGCTGCATCCACCAACGAGGAGTACCGGTCAGTACAAAGATTCTCATTTTCAGAACCAGGATGCAGTACTCTTCAGGACCTTCCGGCCTCGACGGCGATGTCTACAGGGGACCGTTTCGAGTGTTCTTGTACACAACATGTTCTTAGTTTCTTCCCTTACAGGATCGCTGCTGGAAAGACACCGGAACCAGCTACGCCCACTGAGACTCCATGATCCTGCCGCTGCACTTCGTTTCACAGATTCAGCACCCAGCCAGGAGCCACGATCGCGGCCGTCCGCGGACCTGATGGCATCTCAGCCAGAGGCGCTTCCCTTGGATGTGGGTGCGCCCTCATCCCTAATGCCATCATCACAGCAGCCCCGCCGTCACCTCTCTGAGGGGGCGGGGCCCTCCAACGTTTTAGACTCCAGCCCTGGATGTACGTGTGCGCCCTCCTGTGGTTTGCCAGGTATTCCCGTGGAGGCTCAAGGCAAATGCCGGGGTGCAGACGGGAGCCTGTCGCCAGTTTCAGTACCGCTTCCCATACCAGCTGTGCATGAACCCTGACCTCCCCAACGCCGTCAGTTCGCACTGCAACCATATGCGACCATGGCCAGGAGATTTGGGGGAGGGGCAGAAGTGTAGTGTTGTAAGAACACACCACACCACAAGGCGTTGATAGTTAGACAACACCCTCCAGAGATGGTGTATAATCCAACGATTGCCGCACCAAGAAGTCATAGCGGTGGTGCCACCAGAGAAGTGACATGCGCCGACGCGACAATGGAGCGAGCAGTTCCAAGACAGCTCGACTACCGAGAAGACAGCCTTCTACTTGTGTACTCTGCACCACATCATCTGCTTCTAACGAGTCCGCACCAGCCCGTCTTCAGTGAACATTCTAGTGGGACAATAATTGTTTACTATCCAGCTGTAGCTACTGTAATAGTAGTTAAATTCAGAATTTGTTGTCTTAGTTGATTTGTACAAACTTGAGTATTTGTCAGTAAATGTGTGTGTTCTTGTCACTAATCATTATCAGTGTTTCAGTGTTCTCCTCCTTCTCGTCTCATAGTGTTCCCCTCAGCGCAGCATAAATACTTGAAGGTGGCAACGAGTAAAATGTCCTATTGTGGTTGTATCAAAAATATTATACCACAATTTCCAAAATATTTTACACAGGAGGATGCCATCATCATTATTCCGTACAGTAGTGTGCTGTGCACGTGCTCTGTTTTCTCAGCGTCTGTCTGTATTCATAGCTTACGCACGCTCATGACTCCCGCGGCGTCGAGGTAGTCCCTATCCCTGCAAAAGGGCATTTAGAGGCACATACAGTACCCTGAATGGAAGTTGTTTACTCGCCGGGGTCGACAATGAGTGGGGCCGAACTCTGCTGTGTGCGCGGTGGCCGCGCTCCCAAGTGTCTTGGACGGTTGGCGCCTGGTGTGGATCTGTAATTACTACACTAGGCCGTGGATGGAAGGATGGTCGGTTGGACTGTCCGATTCTTCTAACGGTGAGACTGAATGTGCATAGCGAAGTATCAATTTTTAATGGGTGTCACCCAACGCATTTTGGTTTCGTCTGTGGGTGTGTTCAGTCGGAATTCTCCTCTATAATTTTGCAGGCACTTGTGGCTGGGCAATTTGTATACATTTTGTCTCTTAACGTTTTGGTATTTATGCTGTCACCTCCTGCATACCACGGTAATACTTCAAATGTAAGAAGGCCCGTGACGTTTTCTCTGTTGTGAGCAAGCTGGACACTTGGGCCAACAATTATTTATTGTGTACTGATGCACCATCGTCCAGTTAGAGGTCTAATTTCTGATATATTAATACATTTTTAGTGTGGCCAGTCTAGGGACTGTGATATTAGAATAATTGCTGTTTTGCGTAAATTGTAGATTAGTCAATTGGAATGTAGGTGCAACAGAATTCCGTGTTTCTGTTAGACCTATGCTATCTGATGTTTTGACAGGTTTTAGTTTGAGCATCGATGCTATTGTATGTGACCAGATGCTCTTCTGATCCAACAATTCATTGGGCAGATTGCTGTCTATTGTTTGTTGTAGTGTACTAATTCCCACTATTCCAGCCAGTGACTTACGTTTGGTATAAATGCGCTTAATTAAAATATTATAAACATGCGTGTGCTGCAGGTCTAAGCCAGTTGTTATGGCCAAGATATTTACTTGTTCTAAAGAGAAGCCTGGCTAAGTTCAAAACTGTACTATTCTGTGTAACGCTGTCGACCCAACTTCACTAATTTTTTTTCTAAAAAAAAAAGCCTTCTACAAACATCCAGCCTAGTGTTACCCTTACGTGTTTGAATCCTTTAGATTGCTATTGACTTTTGGTGTCACGTCTGTCCGTGTTTAAAAAAGGAAAAGAGAAAAAGGTCTTCTGTTAAGTAAATCTAGTTACAGCAGTTGTTTAGTCATTTTCCACCTTTCTAATAAATAGTATCTGCGGAGAAACAGCAGTGGTTGATGTCGAATTACTTGTTCGATCACGCGCAACTGATGGTCAACAATTTTTCTTCCTTAGGGCCAGCAGCATAATATATGTCCAATAACGACATGATTATTAGGGTAGATGCGCCAAATAGTTGTTTATAATGAGTAATCTTTATTCACAACAGACTGGTTCGTCTTTATCGCCATTTTCAAGTACGCCTAGATTGATGTGGTCCATATTGCGTCGTTAGTGCACTGTCCTATAACTGTCACTGTTTTAATAAGGCGATAAATGTTGTCAATATGTTGAAAATAAAATTTTAATTACGAAGTGGCAGTAGTTTGACAGTTTCACTCTTACGACGCTACGTGTTTCAAAAGTGACTGACTCGACTAAAGACCTTGTGACAAAATTATGCATGTGTGTTGCGATTAATTTATTGATAGAGACGAATTAAACGACGTCACCTTATTTGATACCTCTTGACTTGATAGATTCAGAATAATCTATAAACATAATCCCAAATTGTTGCAGGGGGAATACAGCTTTGAGCGTTGTCTGACAAAATGTTTGTCTCTCGCAGACTAAGTAATAACATTTTGTCCACTGCACTTTCTTCGTGACTTCATGTATATACTTGATCCGCTCGATGGAGCATGTTAAATAGAAGTATAACACAAAAAATTTTCTGCCAAAGAGAATTTATTTTGATACAGGTTGCCTACTTCAGTGGTAATTTCAAAGGTTGTATGCCCCATCATCGTTGTTCAATAATTTTGAAGGATAGTTACTGAGTGAGTACATTTAAAATACTTCGAGGCCTACATAAACTGACTTTGTTTGTGTGTATCTCTTATAAGTGCTTGCTCTGTACTACAAAGAAAATTCGAGTAACGTTGTAAATCCTTTATTAATCTGGAAGAGCGATTGTTTCTTGTGAGAATTGTTTTGAATAATCTACTTAATTTGTCAAAGCCATTGTGTTACTGTATTATTGTATTTTGATTTACAAATTGAAGCTCTGAGATTTCCGTAGAACCGAGATTAAAAATTTTTTTAACAGTATACTTATTTCTGTTCAGTGGAGTGCCTTTGCATTTTACCTGTTTTCTGAAATTTATACTAGGCCTACTCCCAGTGGAACTTTTCGATTACAAATTACACAGTTGTTTTAATAAATAAATTGTGGTTCATTTAATTGAATATTTAAAGTTATTGTGGTCAAGATGGCCGCCGAGTGAGATCACAGGTATTTTCTTCGTCCGCTAAAAGAACTTATTTAAGAGGAAATAGTGTCAAATTTTTTTTTGTTTTGTATACTTGCTGTAGTGTCCGTTCTTGTCACACAACTGAATAATTACGGTCCCAGCAGCGCTTGTTCTTGAAAAAACTTGTTCTTTCGTAGAAGTCCCGATAATCGTGACATAACCCGAAATTTTGCGTGACATGCACACAAAAAATTCTGTTGAAGTTTTCTTGCTAGTGTAAAATTCGTTTAAAAAAGACTGCTACTAGTTTCATCAGTGTCTACTGTCGCAATAAAAGTGTAATTAAACGTTTCTAAATCGTATTTAACTAACACATTTCGTAATGTTTACTGATTATATAGACGCGATCTAGGCCTAAATTTTCCGAGTTATAAACGTTTAAAAACCTGACCAAACACGGATGATAACGTAAATTCTCTGAAAGCAAATTAATTACAAACTCATTCTTCTGTAATTGTATCTCTAAATGTACAAAAAAAAAAAAAAACTAACCACCGCACATAAGACCTTTGTGTCGTTTTTTGTTTACACACAGCCAATCTCGCGTCCTTGACAAATTTAAAACGTTCTTTAAACTTGATTATTCTTTCGAAACTGACCGTGAGTGAGAAATGTGGGAGCAGTTATAGGGTAGTGAGTAAAGGGATGTGTTGCCAATCTTGCAGGAAATCTTTTCACTGGGGGGGGGGGGGGGGGGGGAGGATGCAGTAGGGAGAATGTTGGGAGAACAGAATAGGCTCTGTCCTGGAACTGCAGAGAATGCAGTAGGAACATTTTGATCAGGGAACAGGAAAGGAAAATCTTTGACCTTTAGGCACAGTTGGAGGAAACGAGGAAGGAACTCATAAGGATTAAGGGAGATAGGAAGGAGGAGGGTGGTTGGGAACTGGCAGCTGGTAGGAGGATAGGAAGAAAGAGGACGCGACCTGACAGTTTTATCATCAACACCAAAAATAGGTATCTACCACTGCCAGAATTAAGTGAAGAAGAGCCTCAGGTAGAACGAGGAGCAGGAAATGTGCAGCACACTTCAACCGACGCCAAGAAGCCTATGGATGTACAAAGTGTTAGGAAGAAGAAAGTGCTGCTGCTAGGTAGTAGCCATGGGCGAAGTGTAGGCCCTCAGTTAAAGGAAAGTTTAGGGGCAGCATAACAGGCCACCAGTATCTTCAAGGCAAATACAGGGCTAAGTCATATGATAGAGGACCCAGGGTCGTTATGTAAGGACTTTACAAAAGAGGACCATGTAGTGGGTGGGGCGCGAAACTGTTTGGACAAAGACGTGGCATATGACATAGGTGGTGACCTGGACAAGATAACTTTCCTGACTCATGGCACCAACGTACACTTGAGCTGTTCCGGCTTCATGATCGGCCACACTTTGATGGAGCTGTGAGGCGAATCAATGTGGGGTTAGGGATGGCTCTGAGGAGAGCCAACTTTGCTCATGATTCTCTGATGCCCATCAGGACTACCAACAGATAGGGTTTCACTGGGCATGGCCTACACCTGAACAGGACTGGAAAGGGAAGACTGGTACAGCTGATTCATGAAAGCATAGGGGGTGGACCTCGGGCCACACATGGTCAAATACCTGTTGTCATAGGTAGGAAAAGTAGGTCTTTTTAGGATAAGTCCAGACAATAGGTTCCCCTGCCTAAAGAGTATTTCCAGCACTTTAAAAAAATGAAACAATCACTGACGAGACAGATTTTAACACCTCAAATATCACATATACCAGATGTCACAAAGAAAAAAAAAACATTGGAGAGAGTAAGATGGGGCATTTCACAGACTTAACAATCCTGCATCAAAACATGCAATCAATAAAAAAATAAAATACAACTATTAGAAGTTGAGCTCCAATCTTTGAACTGCACAGTAGTTTGTATTACTGGGCACTGGTGTAGAGACACAGAAATCCAACATGTAGTATTATCATGGTATGAAAAGACAAACTCTTACGGCAGAATCCCTTCAAGGGGTGGAGGATCTTGCATTTATATCAGAAAACGAACACAGCACAAATCAAGACATGATCTCAGTACCGTAAGTGAAGACAAACACTTTGAAATATCAGCTATTGAATTAACAGGGCTTGATATCACCAAGAAATTAATCATTTTGTGTGTGTATAGATCTCCCAGTGGTAGTGTGGACACTTTTTTCAATAAGTTAACAGAAGTTCTAGATAAAGTCTCAAGTAAAAAGGTCAACATCTTTCTGTGTGGGGACATTAACATCAACATGAACATCATAAATGAATCCAGCAGAACGTTCATCAACATCCTTCAAAGTTTTGACATGTCCCTATTGGTCAATAGTGCAACGAGGGTTACCGCAATGACTTCATCAGTAATTGACCATGTGGCTACAAATATGGACGGGGAAAAATGTGATGTAGCTGTAGAAGATATTGGACTATCAGACCAGCTCTGTCAAATAATAACAGTAAAGTCAGGCATTGAATCATTCCCTAAACTACAAGCCTACTAACGACGTCTATCAGAAATCAAAATAAAAGATTTTTCAAAGGAACTAGAAAAACAAAGCTGGGATGAAGTGTATAAGGAAACCAATCCGAATATGAAATTCTCTAAATTCTCCACATTGTTTAAACTGAACTTTGAAAAGGCATTTCCAAAAGTATGCATGTCTGTATCAACATTTCACAAAAACAGATGGATACCAGCAGGTATTAAGAAGTCCTCCCAAACACTTAAACACCTCAGTTCCATGAAAAAGATTTGTAATGATCCAGAATACTTAAATTTCTACCACAGATACAAAAAGACTTATAGGAAGGTGCTGATTGCTGTAAATAAGTCATTTAATGACAAAATAATATATAATGCA
Organism: Schistocerca serialis cubense; assembly: GCF_023864345.2. Lineage (NCBI taxonomy): Eukaryota > Metazoa > Arthropoda > Insecta > Orthoptera > Acrididae > Schistocerca > Schistocerca serialis. The sequence continues at coordinate 254,790,483 of NC_064642.1, forward strand.
GAGAATAAAAGCACAGCAGTCTGGGATTTTATAGAAAAGGAAACGGGGAGATGCAAACAAACACAGAACAACATACTGCTAAGTGAGGGGGATAAAGTAATAAATGATCCATAGCACTTAGCGAACTCTGTAAACTAGCATTTTTCAAGTATTGCAGAGAAGTTACAGCAAAAATTTCCCCAAACAAATATAACTCCCATAAATAATGTTCCACTAAATACAAAGATGTCACGTCCAATGACAGAGAATGAAGTCAGTAAAACAATTCAAAAAGTAAAAAATAAAAAATCAGTAGGCTCAGGTGAAGTACCAATGTGTGTACTGAAACAATGCATAGGGATTATACAATGTCCCTTAAAAAAATATAATAAATGGATCCTTCACATCAGGGACATTTCCAGAGGAGTTAAAACAGGCAAGAGTTGTACCTTTGCTTAAGAAAGGCAATGCAGAAGACATAGAAAATTACTGGCCCATGTCCCTGCTGTCAGCACTCTCAAAAATAATAGAAGCAATTATGAAAGACAGATTAATGAATTACCCAAATAAATACAATCTTTTAAGCAAATCACAGTTTGGTTTCCGAAGTGGCAAAAATACAGAGCCAGCCATAATAGAATTCACAAAAGTTGTACTTGATGCTCTTGACAAAAACGAGTGTGTCACAGGTATAGTTTTGGATCTTTGTAAGGCGTTTGATACAGTTGACCACAAGATTCTATTGAATAAATTAGAAGCATTAGGAATAAGAGGGGTAGCTAATGACTGGTTTCAAACATACCTAACTGATAGGGTACAAAGAGTGGAGATAACACGTACTTCAAATAGATTAAACATTTAGCAAAACACTTATCAGAACCAAAATACATTAATACAGGGCCAATACTGTACCTGATATACATCAATGACTTTCCCAGTAATGTTACTCATGGTGAAAAAATCCTCTTCGCTGACGGCAGCAATATTATAGTCACTGAGAAAACAAAGAATTCCTTGCCAAGAAAGCAAATGAAGCTCTCACGGGAGATTATGATTGGTCAATAAGTAATAAAGTGACATTGAACATAAAGAAAACTAATGCCATGAATTTCAGTTTGAAGAGGAAAAATTACAATGTTAAATTAAATGTAGATAGCACCTCTATACACTGTGTAACAAATGCAAAATTCCTAGGAATGAATATTGATTCTTGGTTGAAGTGGTGTGAACACACAAAGGTACTTGCAAACAGAATGTCATCAGCATTTAATGCCCTTAGAATCCTATCATCAGTGTGTAACATACAGCGTCTTTTAGTTACATATTATTCATATGTACTCTCAGTTCTTAGCTATGGCATTATTTTATGGGGAACAAATGCACAAAATATGAACACAATTTTCAAACTCCAGAAAAGAGCCATAAGAGTAATAACCAAAAATACTAGTCGAGCTCATTGTAAAGATCTGTTCAGAACACTGAAGATTTTAACTCCTCCATGTGAATACATTTACCATTCAGTTATACATATCAAAAATAACATTGGTAATTACTGTGCAAACAGCTCTGTCCATGACCATGTGACAAGAGATGGACTCAACTCACATTTACCAAGAAAAAATAAACATAAAACTCAAAACAGCATTTTGTACCAAGGAATAAAACTGTACAATAAATTACCAAAAGAGATTAAAGAAATTGCAAAAATACACTTATTTAAAAAGGCAGCTAAAAAGTACCTGTTATGCAATACATTTTATACATTGAAGGATTACTTAGCTAAAACAGAGTAGGGATTTGATAAAAAAAATGTCATAGAAATAAATAATAATCATAATGTTTATAAGGGGCATGAAAGGGAAGCAGTGGTTGGGAAGGGAGTGAGACAGGGTTGTAGCCTATCCTCGATGTTGTTCAATCTGTATATTGAGCAAGCAATAAAGGAAACAAAAGAAAAGTTCGGAGTAGGTATTAAAATCCATGGAGAAGAAATAAAAACTTTGAGGTTCGCCGATGACATTGTAACTCTGTCGAAGACAGCAAAGGACTTGGAAGAGCAGCTGAACGGAATGGATAGTGTCTTGAAAGGAGAGTATGAGATGAACAAAAGCAAAACGAGGATAATGGAATGTAGTCGAATTAAGTTGGGTAATGCTGAGGGAATTAGATTAGGAAATGAGACACTTAAAGTAGTAAAGGAGTTTTGCTATTTGGGGAGCAAAATAACTGATGATGGTCGAAGTAGAGAGGATATAAAATGTAGACTGGCGATGGCAAGGAAAGCGTTTCTGAAGAAGAAAAATTTGTTAACATTGAGTATAGATTTAAATGTCAGGAAGTCGTTTCTGAAAGTATTTGTATGGAGTGTACCCATGTATGGAAGTGAAACGTGGACGATAAATAGTTTAGATAAGAAGAGAATAGAAGCTTTCGAAATGTGGTGCTACAGAAGAATGCTGAAGATTAGATGGGTAGATCACGTAACTAATGAGGAGGTATTGAATAGAATTGGGGAGAAGAGGAGCTTGTGGCACAACGTGACTAGAAGAAGAGATCGGTTGGTAGGACATGTTCTGAGACATCAAGGGATCACCAATTTAGTATTGGAGGGCAACGTGGAGGGTAAAAATCGTAGAGGGAGACCAAGAGATGAATACACTAAGCAGATTCAGAAGGATGTAGACTGCAGTAGGTACTGGGAGATGAAGAAGCTTGCACAGGATAGAGTAGCATGGAGAGCTGCATCAAACCAGTCTCAGGACTGAAGACCGCAACAACAACAACAACAACAACAACAATGTTTATAAAATATCCAAGATTCCACATAACACCTTCACTTTATGTTTTTCTTCCTTTCTAGAAATAATGGCATAATACTAACGCCTCTTCCTCTTTCTGAGCTCAACATCTCACTCATTATGGATGGATGCTGACTCAGTTTTTCAGGATAGCAAATGAGAAGCTACAATACAGAAAATGGCCCAATGATCACCAGTGTGTGTGTGTGTGTGTGTGTGTGTGTGTGTGTGTGTGTGTAGTGAGTGAAGGAGTGAAGTGTTATGAAGCAATGTGTGTATAGTGTGTGCAGTGTCTGATAGTGAGATATGAGTGAACAATGTGGCATTACATTATTTAATAAGTTATTTGTAAAAAAAAGTATTGTATACCATATGTAAATCTAATGATTGTCTCTAACAAGAAGTTTGTAAATATATGTGTATTCGAATTACCTTATTTTAAATTGATCTAAATTTGTAAACATTTTGACATGTCCTATATCAATGTGAATAGAGATCTATAGATGAATAAAGCTATTACTACTACCCCTAACACAACCCAGCTCTCTACCATGAGAACTAGAATCGCATGTACTCGGGAAATATAATGGTTGTAGTTCATCCTGGCTTTCAGCTGTCCATAGTACCAACATGGCAAAGTCATACATTACTCTCGCCTCTCCACAGATAATCTTCAGATGTAATGACTATCAGTGTCATTGAGAAATGAAAGCCACCCTACCATGTCCACCGCGACAAGGTCCAAGGTTCATGAGAACAAAGGAAGGATTTTTCACCATATAACCTAAATCATGTCCTGAAAATACACCCTAAAACACTATGAGATCATCACCATATTACACGATGCCTTGATAACTAACTTTCACAGAAACAGCGCCACGCAGTACCAAGCAGTATCACCAGTTGCTAGAACAAAAGAGGTTTTCCGGTTTCCTTGGTGCCATTGAGTATGAACTGACCCACGGATGTCAATTATGAGATGTCAATGAGCTACCCCTTGTAGTGCAAGCTTCCACTTTCAATTGCTATCAAGGCTTTAATAAAAATGGTAAAGTTAATGTTAATCAGAAAAGTGGGAAGAGTTGTAGTCTAAATAATAGATTTATTCATTCTTAACATCACATGACAAAAAAATGGCTAAATAAACGCCACACATACATTTCCAGCTGACAAACGCTTTCAATGATATGTGGTCTATGGTGATCAAAGTGATCAGCTCAGGATCAACACCCCACACTAACGAGCACTAATCGCCTTACCTGACTTCATACAAGTGAATCTGTGGTATGGCCCAAAAACTACACTGCTACAAGTGTCTGTACTCCACTATCCCATAAAGGAAAATATTTTTCCAAAGAACAGGGTACTGAGAAGCATATATTGGAGCCCTACACCATAGCAAATACTTTACCCTTCTACTGGTCACGGCAGCACACCGCGATGCGCTTGGCGACTGCATTCATAGAACACAGCAATCTGTTATTAATGGCAGGCACCCAAAAAAAAAAAGAATGCAAGTACACGGTCTCACGTTCGGTTGATTGGGAACGCAGAGACTTCCCTATGAGCCCCTGAAACCCTGGTGGATTCCAGTGTGCAGGTGGACCCATTTGTTGGTCTCCCAAACCAATTAGACTCCATGACACGATTATGTGTGACGGAATATGTCAAACGTTTAGACGGCTGATTTATAAGTACACCCACACCTCACTCGTTGTGTGTGTGGTGCAAGAAGCAGTACCCCTGATGGTCCAGATGGTGACTGGCACAGGCTCTAAGTGGCACACTAGCAAAGGACACAAGTCTCACCGTTTAGGTAAAGACCTGCCGTTCTTTACTAGCGAAGTGCCAGTACAAGAATGACCTCTTCTCTTTCTCTCAACTTTCCTCGGCAGCTTGGTGCCATAGCACATTTGCACCTTAGACCACTCCCACTTTAGCACAAGCCAATCACGAGCTGGAGCCTGGCATTCGAAGGTGGGAGACTGCCCGCTGCTCTGCATACACAGATTTGACCAACCAGCAACTTTAAAATTTAATTGGGAGAAAAGGAAAAGAGATTCAGCTTTGCGGCCTCGTTCCCACGCGTTTATGCTGTGTCTTTGATAAAAGCATGACCTAGATGGAACCACAGCTCTTAGTAAAAACATCATTATCTCCCCTGTTGCGTCCATTTCGAACTTTCCAAAGAATTGCCATAAACTCGCTAAAAGCCTCATGCCTTCACAAATATGTTTTGTAGCGGAGTCTGGACGCCTGAGTGCCAGTGACCTGTCCCATAGAAATTCGCAGTAACTCACAGCCATGTCATCGGCTTCCTACCTAACAAGGGTCCATCCTCTGCTTTATTACTGGTCATCAGTGGTCTGCTCGCAGCTCCAGTGACACCTCAACGCTATTCAGCCTACGTGACATGGCAGTCGACCAACCAGCGCCACCCAACGTGTCTGCACGGCGGACTTGGCAGTAAAGCTTACCACTATTCCTTCCCTAGAGCATACAAGCAAAAGTGTTAACTATTGCCAACCATTTCATCATATCAATGAAGTCAGATCGTATCCAGTATAGCGACCAAGTAATAATGATCACTTCCCTAAGAACATTAAGCAGCATGACACTGTACAAGAAATGAGAGAGCCCTGCAGTCTCTCACAACCTCACCGTTCCTCTCAGATATATTCTTGGGGAGTAGCATACACTTTAAATGGTTTGTGTGACATGGGACAGAATAAATTGTGACACTGTAGTTGGGTCATTATCAAAAAAGTAAACATGAATCAATCTTCGTTCACCATAAACCCCAGCACAATGTTATACCCTGTCTTTACCACATTCAACGAGGGGTCGTACATACAGTCTCTTCTGCACGCCTACAAAATTAAAGTGAGACATAAAAATGTGATGGGCATACCATTGGGTCATATTCTTGTAGACCCAGACGTTAATGACAATTAATAAACAGATACAAGGTCATGCAGAAATTTATCTACTCATTCATCCCCAAATTGGGGCCAGAGAGAGTTGTTTCCCTAATCAGAATATAATATTGTTGTCTTGAGAATTTTCTGCCCTATGGAAAATTACTACCCCTGCTCACTTATACACATGGCTGCATTCATTCCTTGACAGAACGTTGATCACAAACGTTCTCACATTCACACAATATAAAAGAATCATACTGTTCACGTGGCATGTGTCATCTGTTCAGCTTATTTCTTTAACATGTGTCAATCTGTTCCTTTAGTACAAAGATGTGTCAACAGAACAAAACAACATGTAAGTGGCATAAAACAAGAGAATCTTCACACAAAATGAAAAATAATAGACATATTCATTAAGATGTCATGTCGACCAGCTGCCCTGCAGTCGCTATATGGGTCACCACTGCCTGCTGCGCCACCCCCAACTCACAGGGCCGGCGGACGACCTTAACTGCTGCTTCAATCCTTGGCGCCCCATCTGCTCAGCTGCTATGGCCGCCCCTGTGTCAGTGACCTCTCCAACTGCCTGATACGTCACCATCCACTCAGCACCCATAGTCTGCACAATGCTTACATGTGGCTTGGTTGGTTCAAATGGCTCTGAGCACTATGGGACTCAACATCTGAGGTCATCAGTCCCCTAGAACTTAGAACTACTTAAACCTAAATAACCTAAGGACATCACACACATCCATGCCCGAGGCAGGATTCGAACCTGCGACCGTAGCGGTCACGCAGTTCCAAACTGAAGCGCCTAGAACCGCACGGCCACACCGGCCGGCTCATGTGGGCTTAGTGCCATGTTTTTATAAGTATTTTTTCAGCATAAATAAAGAGAGAATTATAACGAAATTGAAAAGGATTACTATACATGATCACTCCAAGAAAAGTAAAGTAATAAAATGGTTTACAGAGTTCTTTTGACAAAAATAAAATTTTATTCTATTCTACAATTATACTTTGATTTTATTACAGCATTAAGCTTAAATGATTAATTTTCTGTGTGTAAATCTTTATAGTCTTAAATAGTGGTGAGGTGTTGTAATGAATGATAGTGTAGTGTTAATTTCCCACAACCTTTCATGTAACTCAAAGTACTAAGCCAGCTTCGACTACACATTCACTCACATTCACTTCAGTCACTCTCACATCATCTAAGTCTACTACTTATTCGTGCAACGCAACTACTATAAAAAAATATACGAACTACTGAAGCTACTACACTCCCCCATTACTTAGTCGTTATTGTGGCACTAACGCTGGTGTAAGGCATGAATCTCGATGAGTGCTGACGTCACTAGTCTGTTCTCTTTGCTGTGTGGCAAAACAACTTCAACGTAATTCTTTTTTTTTGTGCTGAAAGTGACACAAATGTTTCTCAGATTGGTGTACAAATTTTTCATTCCAGCTGCTGAAACAAACATAAAAAAACTGCAAAGCTGCATTTCTTCCATTCTTCTCTTTCTCAAATTGATGGTGTGCCTCGCTCACTCTGCAAAAACATACCAAAGTGACTCGCACATTCCGTGCTCACGCCACTTAGTACAAATTATCGCCCAAGGTCTACCACCCAAGGTCTACCACTCAGGCGTTCGCGAACCACTCACGAAGGCCCCTACAAATATCATCGCACAACAGTGCGGAAAACCACATGCGAAAACCACAAGCGAATAACCGCAGTGAACAACAATCGCATAAGACGCGATAGAGCCAAGGCGACATCCATTGACTAAAAACACACCACAAATACATTGCACCACTGGCGATGACAATAATCAGCCCACAGCAAAGACGCATTGCACTGGGCAGTGGTCACAAACCACGGCGAAACACAAAAATGGTTCAAATGGCTCTGAGCACTATGGGACTCAACTGCTGAGGTCATTAGTCCCCTAGAACTTAGAACTAGTTAAACCTAACTAACCTAAGGACATCACAAACATCCATGCCCGATGCAGGATTCGATCCTGCGACCGTAGCGGTCTTGCGGTTCCAGACTGCAGCGCCTTTAACCGCACGGCCACTTCGGCCGGCGGCGAAACACACAAGAAAGTCAACATGCGTCTCGCACGGACAATACATGACCATCCTGCAAAATACCCCCATGGGTATCGGAAACTAATCTCAAAGACGCCCCTTTCATAGACTATACTACGAATTATATACCAGATCGTATAAGGGCGTTTACTGCGATGCACACACAATAAACAGAATAAATTTGATTGTAGCTGAACTCCAAGATGTTACAAGAAGAATTCCGTCCCCGGTACTCGTGCACTAGTTTCGGACTCGAAGACATAATATTCCGTCGTTGTTGTGACACCTGATTCTGTCGTCCCGTGCAAACTGCAAAACCGCTGTGAGAACATATTAACTCGCGCGAAATAGGACTCAAATAAACAACGTAGTTTCCGTCGTGAAATCGGCACACTTCTACTCTCAATAATTGTAATTAGATAGCTCTGGGATGCCCATCTGTACATCTATAAACTTGATACATGTTACGAAGAAATACTTGTACAGTGAAATTCTAACAATGCCTAAGTCTTGCGACTAGCAGTAATGGGAGAAGTTTCTATACAAATTACCATAGTGAATTACAACAAAAATCTAAAGAAATGTCTTTAACACTATTATAACTAAACAAAACTTGTGCTACTATGCTTATGTTCGTCTGTCACCAACCATTAAACTATCTGTGGCTTGTTCAGAATAGGAAACTCCCAGTAACTTTTCTTCAAGATCGTCGTATCTAATATCACTGATGAGGCTAGGTCCGAGTTCAGTTGCAGATGCGTCTTTGTGCTTCTTTTGCATATTAAACTAGTCATTGACGTTGATTGTCATTTCTTCGCGTCCCTCGTCCTGTGTTCGGTCCCCGAATCTCAATTTCATCGATTTGACCTCCACTTCCGTTTCCTCCGTTGTTCGTTCGCGCTCATCTTCCATTATCATTGAAACCGGAGCTCATGGTTTCGCCATCGCTTGTTTTCTGGTCCGTAGCCTTCACTCCTCCTTCCATTCCAGCCCCTGTTGCGTAGTACATAACTATTGCGGTTCCCATTCCAGTCTCTTCGAAATCCAATTTCATTATTCCCAAATTTCTCGACCGTGAATGGTTTCCTTAAGGCGTTTCATTTCGTACATTTCCATTCCTATTATTGTAATGGTTATGTTGTGGACGCGACATAGGGCCTGCGACGTATCTGTCAGAGTTTCTTCTGTGCTCTGTGATATTCTCTGCTCGGAATGCGCACCCTAATTCGGAAACTACTGAGCTTCACATTACACCTGCCAGCTAATACTTGTTGATATACTGACGGAAGTGTGATGTAATAGTGACGTATGATTTGACCGGTAGGGCATGGTACGTCAAGATACTGGTTCTTGTCAGTCACTGCAGCAAGGAACTTGACTGGGCTTTTGTTGCCTGAACTCTCGAAATATTTGCCAACAATCATCTCGTATTTTATGCGCTCGTGAGTCTCCTTGGACCAGTAGATATTTAGGAAGCTGTCCTGAACTCCTGGTAACTCCTACACGTCGCTGATATTCCGCGCATTCTCTCCTTAACTGACCCTGACAAGTGTCCACAAATAAAGTGTAATTTGAATTTTAATGGCCAATTTGGAGGTAAAGAGGGGTCAGATTGCTATATCCAAGTGCATAGGTGAGTAAAGTTACCCTCATCTCGGAAAATTTCAAATTTTCGGACTTGTAAGAAGTGTTGAAAATCGAATGGCGTTTCGTCGACAGCTTCCGTCCTACGGAAAATATCAGTCCTTTGGATGTCCTCGTTCGACGTCCCCTCATCTGTGCTGCCTCCACGGTTTTGAGAAAATGCATCGTTCACAGCACCACGTCCTCTGCTCGCTGCTAACTGTATGCACTTATCCGTGCTATCCGAAGTTGTTCCTGGTCCTGTTACTATCGCGCTTGGTCGTATTTAAAACTGTTTCCTTAGCGCCTCCTCCAATTTCTTCTCCATACGCGTGTTAATAGCTTCTTGTTGAGAGGAGAGTCCGGACCTCTTCAGTCTCGCTCACTGGAGTTGCAGCTGTCACGTCCGAACCAGTCCCTAATTTGTACAGCTCAGACTCTTAATTTGTCCATGGCCGCTGTCGCATGAAGATCCGTGGCCTCAAGTATTTTCGTGTCGATGCGCTGCTCCGCGTCATTTTGCCGCTTTTCCACGCTTTCGACCTTCTTGTTCAAATTGACCACTGCCTCTCGTCCTTGCTGTTCTGTGCGTTTACTCGCTTTCGATGCTTCAGCTGCTACCCGTCTTGGAGAAAGTTGCTGCTGTCTTGGCGCTCTCTGCCGTCTTCTTAGCATAATGTGTAATCTTCAAACTTTTGATTGCTTTGGTGTTTACTTTACGTAGGTTTTCCTGGAGTTTATTTGCACATGAAATCTGTTCCTCTCGCATCTGATTTACCTGAGTACCGATATTTTTTATGTCCATCCTCGTCTCATTAATTTTCCACTCCATTGCTTTTATTCCATTAATGTCCATTAAAATTGCCACCAGACTGAAGTCCTCTTCCTTTTCCTCAGTTCAGTGATCGACCGAACTTATACTTGATTTTTGCGGTGTTTTTACCACATCATTGCTTTCTGATACCTCCCTGTCTTCTCTGTCCGGATTTCTAATAATCACCTCAGCTTCGATATGTTATGGTACGCTCACATCTTTTATCTCACGCGATCTGACACTGTCTCCTCAAGATAAACCATATTGCTTTCGTCTTCCCGATTTCCTTGTTGTGCGACCTCGTTGTTGCTAATTCCGTTCAACAGCAACGCCTCCGTACGTTCAAACTGTGCCTCCACCGTTTTATTACGCCCTTCCCCCATGCCGTACGCTTTATTTTCCCGCTCCGAGTGTACTTGTCTCCGTGGCCTACTTCTCGTTATCATTCAAATTCTCTATCCACAACAAACTTTAATTATCCTTGCAACACATGGACAACCAAATTATCTAACTCCCAAGATATACTTAATACAATACAATGACGTCAAAAAAATTTGCAAAGCAGTTTGCAGTTCGAGACTACGACAATAGTACACGAGAGTCAGAATCAAAAACAAACAAATACAAAAAATTCAATTGTCAACACCACAAAAATAATATGACAACGCCCTTAGCAACGACGGGAAAATGGTCAACAAATGACAGAGAAGTCATTGACACAAATGCACTGTAAATAAAACAAATAAACACATAAACAACACAATCAGAGAACTAAGTGTCTACAGCATACTATTGAACCATATTTGTAACTAACATAATGTGGATTTGTTTGGCGAGGACTCTAAATGACATCATCACAGAAGTGCCAAGGACCTAGATCCTGGCAAAGGTTCGCCAATTGCAAGCTTCCATCTTTCAGTTGCAATCAAGACTTTCATAAAAATGGGAAAGTTAATGTGAATCAGAACACTAGGAGGAACATCACATGACAAAAAAAATGGCTAAAGAAACGGCACACAAACATTTCTATCTGGCGAACGCTTTCATGATATGCGGTCTATGGTGAACAAAGTGATCAGCTCGGGATCAACACCCCACACTAACCAGAACTAATCGCCTTACCTGACTTCATACATATGAATCTGTGATATGGCCCAAAAACCACACTACTATCAAGAATCCATACTCTGCTAGTCCATAAAGAAAAATATGGTTCCAAAGAACAGGGTACTGAGAAGCACAGCAGCGAATACTTTACCCTTCTGCTGGTCAGGGCGGCACACCACGATGCGCTCAGCGACTGTAGTCATGGACGGCAGCAATCTTTTATTAATGGCACGTGCCCAAAAAAATTCAAGTACACGGTCTCACGCGTTCGGCTGATTCGGAAAGCAAGTACTTCCCTATGAGCCTCTGAAACCCCGGTGGATTCCAGTGTGCAGGTGGACCCATTTGCTGGTCTGACAAACCAATTTAACCCCGTGACACGACATGCCTGAGGGAATATGTCAAATGTTTAGATGGCCGACTCAAAACGAATAAGTACACCCACGCATCGCTCTTTGTGTGTGTGATGCAAGAAGTAGTACCTCTGACGGTCCAGATGGGGACTGGCTCAAGCTCTAAGTGGCACACTAGCGAAAGACTCAAATCTCACCATTTAGGTAAAGACCTGCCGTTCCTCACTAGCGAAGCACCAGTTCAAGAGTGACCTTTTCTCTTTCTCTCAGCTTTTGTCGCCAGCTCGGTAGCATAGGACATTTACATCTTCGACCACTCCCACTTGAGCACAAGCAAATCACAAGCTGGAGCACAGCATTCGAAGCTAGGAGACCGCCCCCTGCTCTGCATGCACAAATCTGAATAACCAGCAACTTTAAAAATTAATTGGCAGAAAAGGAAAAACGATTCAGCTTCGCAGCCTCTTTCCCACACGTTTACCTAGAAGGAACTACAGCCATCAATAAAAACATCGTTATCTCCCCTGTTGCGTCCATTTCGAACTTTCCAAAGAACGGCCATAAACTCACTAAAAGCCTCATGCCTTCACAAATATTTTTGTAGCAGAGTCTGGTCACCTGGGCGCCACTGACCTGTCCCACAGAAATTCGCAGTAACTCACAGCCGTCTCATCGGCTTCCTACCTAACAAGGGCCCATCCTCTGCTGTATTGCCAGTCATCAATGCTCTGCTCACAGCTCCAGTGACTCCTCGGCGCTAGTCAGCCTACCTGGACGCAGCCGTCGACTGACTGGCGCTACCCAATGTGTCTGGACAACGAGACTAGCAAACGTGGCAGTCTGCAAACGTTTTCACCCAGGTTCCGCTGAAAAAACGCTCTCATCATTCCTCAGCCGCCGTAAACTTTTACTGCAGTCAATTAACTCGGCACCCTCTGCCTTTGAACACAGGTAAAACTTACTGCTGTTCCTTCACTAGAGCACACAAGCAATAGCATTAAAATCTTTTCATCATATGAATGAAGTCAGATTGTATCCAGTATACCAACCAATAAAGATCATTTCCCTAAGAACATTAAGCAACATGACACAGTACCACACATGAAAATGCCATGCAATCTCTCAGTAGGATTTATCGCAGAACGCCTAATGTCGCTCTATGGATCTCATCCAATATATCGTCTGTGTTCTTCTCTTAACATCGTTATTATGTAGAGGCGATTTGTTCTGCCTGCTATTCCGGACATTTTTCTTTCTCTTTATTGATGCAGTCTTCACAAAGACATAATTATCCATTGTGATCTATGATGGGTGGCGACCCTTTAAAGAAGTGTTCTAATACTCAATTAAAATGAAGCCTAAAGAATATGGAAAGTCTCGTCAACCAAGTACAAAATGCCACAATTCTCATCAACTAACTGTATCTCATTAGATGTTTCATGACAATTCAAAAAGTACAACTGAAAATGCTAACAACTGCCTGTGTATTTAGCGCCAGTAAAATTTATTTGATGCAATCCCATATGCTGCATGTGAATATGCTAGCGCAGTTGGTATAAATCTGCCCAAGCTAAACAAGTGGAAATTGCTCTTAACTAGCCGTGTAGGCTCACTGCTGGGCGTCTGAAATCTACACCGCGGGAAGAACTCTATCATTTGACTGTAATTGCCCTACCAGACATTAGGCGTTCTCCTTAAAGACTGACGTCCAGGTAAAGTTTCACGAGGATGACAGATAACACTGTCCAACAGGTTTGTTCCTGATTACCTGTGTAGAAGATCAGGTCGGAACATCACTGGATGACACCATCGGAAAATCAGGCTGCTGGTTGCACTAAGGATGACCCATGTGGAAAGCTCTGAAGAGGCTCGGAACTTGTGTCGCAAAATGAAGAGATAATTTGCAGAAAAGGGGTTACCCCGTATCATCAACCCTCTGTGAATAATGAGTTCAGAAAACTATGGAGCACTTATATCAGTGTAGAATATGTCCTTCAAGGTGAACCATTGATGACCTGATGTCTGAAAGCTCTGAAGTCGTTGTGATTGCCAGATACTGGGCTAAAGTTGCGGTAAATTGTCATATTTGTCTCATTTCTTTTGTTTACGTTTCATTTAATGCATATCAATGTACACTCCTGGAAATGGAAAAAAGAACACATTGACACCGGTGTGTCAGACCCACCATACTTGCTCCGGACACTGCGTGAGGGCTGTACAAGCAATGATAACACGCACGGCACAGCGGACACACCAGGAACTGCGGTGTTGGCCGTCGAATGGTGCTAGCTGCGCAGCATTTGTGCACCGCCGCCGTCAGTGTCAGCCAGTTTGCCGTGGCATACGGAGCTCCATCGCAGTCTTTAACACTGGTAGCATGCCGCGACAGCGTGGACGTGAACCGTATGTGCAGTTGACGGACTTTGAGCGAGGGCGTATAGTGGGCATGCGGGAGGCCGGGTGGACGTACCGCCGAATTGCTCAACACGTGGGGCGTGAGGTCTCCACAGCACATCGATATTGTCGCCAGTGGTCGTCGGAAGGTGCACGTGCCCGTCGACCTGGGACCGGACCGCAGCGACGCACGTATGCACTCCAAGACCGTAGGATCCTACGCAGTGCCGTAGGGGACCCCCACCGCCACTTCCCAGCAAATTAGGGACACTGTTGCTCCTGGGGTATCGGCGAGGACCATTCGCAACCGTCTCCATGAAGCTGGGCTACGGTCCCGCACACCGTTAGGCCGTCTTCCGCTCACGCCCCAACATCGTGCAGCCCGCCTCCAGTGGTGTCGCGACAGGCGTGAATGGAGGGACGAATGGAGACGTGTCGTCTTCAGCGATGAGAGTCGCTTCTGCCTTGGTGCCAATGATGGTCGTATGCGTGTTTGGCGCCGTGCAGGTGAGCGCCACAATCAGTACTGCGTATGACCGAGGCACACAGGGCCAACACCCGGCATCATGGTGTGGGGAGCGATCTCCTACACTGGCCGTACACCACTGGTGATCGTCGAGGGGACACTGAATAGTGCACGGTACATCCAAACCGTCATCGAACCCATCGTTCTACCATTCCTAGACCGGCAAGGGAACTTGCTGTTCCAACAGGACAATGCACGTCCGCATGTATCCCGTGCCACCCAACGTGCTCTAGAAGGTGTAAGTCAACTACCCTGGCCAGCAAGATCTCCGGATCTGTCCCCCATTGAGCATGTTTGGGACTGGATAAAGGGTCGTCTCACGCAGTTTGCACGTCCAGCACGAACGCTGGTCCAACTGAGGCGCCAGGTGGAAATGGCATGGCAAGCCGTTCCACAGGACTACATCCAGCATCTCTACGATCGTCTCCATGGGAGAATAGCAGCCTGCATTGCTGCGAAAGGTGGATATACACTGTACTAGTGCCGACATTGTGCATGCTCTGTTGCCTGTGTCTATGTGCCTGTGGTTCTGTCAGTGTGATCATGTGATGTATCTGACCCCAGGAATATGTCAATAAAGTTTCCCCTTCCTGGGACAATGAATTCATGGTGTTCTTATTTCAATTTCTAGGAGTGTATATTATGAGATACAAGATGCAAGACTGTCCTCAATTTCTTAAATTAGTAATAAGTCTATATATGTTATTATGTATGTATATGTATGTGTCTTGTACGCTGAAGTTTGATTCTTCGACACGAATAAATAATTCCGTAACTTTTCCTTTTCCTTTATTGTACAAAGTATCGGTAAACACAGAAGGGCCATTCCAAGAAAAGTGAAGGTTTTGTTACGTCTGTAGTACTTTCAGTCCATTTGTTTAGTGACAAATCAACAAAGCTCGCAGCATCTCGCCTTCGCTGTATGTAGTGTCAGATTCAGATCTACCGCCGCCCGGGGTGGCCGAGCGGTTCTATGCGCTACAGCCATTTGAACCATTTTTCAGATCTACCAGGCTTTTTTTTTCATGTTAATACTTCTACGTAAACTGTACAAATGTTACGTCGGTAACCATGGAATAACCCCGTTGTAACAGAAAGTATCAGAAGAATTTAAACAATAACATCGTCATCCTTTCCTGGTAAGGGAACGCCACTCACGGACCAAATTCGTCGCTTTTGCATATTCGGGAATAATTAATGGATACTCACGAATTGTTCTCATCTGTCACAAGACTGTCATACAAGCTCTTCACTGAAAGACAATAACACGTTGAACGCTATCGCGTATTTTCTGCCAAAGCGGACGAGGTAAGACTCTACCCAGAAGCTCCCCTAACTGAGTGATCAATACGAGTCACTTTTCTTCTCAGGCGTGACTTGTTACCCAAGAGTTTGGAAGGAAATTTCAGGCAGCTCACTGGTCTCGTCGCTCCCCTTGCGGCGATAGGTATCCATTACCCTGAAGCAAGCAGTTCGCCAGTACTCGCAGCAACGTGAGTAGGCCGGTGCTATCAAATTCGAGGCCGCGGCGCGGTTGCTGGAGAGTCTAACCTACCGCCGAGGTACTTTGTCACAGCCGTGTGCTGGTAAGAGGCCCCACACAGTCGCATTCCTTAAATTCACAGCCGTAGTAACGCGAAAACGGGGACTTGCTCGAAATATAGCACAATAAACAACCAATTAGAAATCAACAACATTTCATTGCAGGAAAAGATGCAAGATGTATTTAATTCGATGTCACATCGCCTGTACCACTGGAAACACTAAATGATAAAAGTACTATTATAGTAACAATATTACATGCACAAATAGTAGTTTTTGAATGAAATTAATACCCGGCGTTTCACAGCGATTCATTCGATTCTACATGAGCGAATATAGCAGCTTGGGGTGACATTTAACTAACGTATCGCACCAAAACGTTTTCGTTTCCAAAGGAATCACCCGATTTCACAAGGATACACTACAAGATCAGAAGCACCCAGACACCTTTTAGTGGACATTAATATGAAGATTTTGCAGCATTTACGACGGCTTGAATTTTCCTGGCTTTCAGTGAATGTCGTGAAGGAATGGTAGCCATTCTGCCTCAAGAACCGAAACCGGAGGGAGGTAGTGATGTTGGACGCTGAATACGGAGCAAAGTCGACATTCTACACCTCTGGCCATTAAAATTGCTACACCAAGAAGAAACACAATGATAAACGGGTATTCATTGGACATATGTATTATACTAGAACTGACATGGGATTACATTTTCACGCAATTTTGGTGCATAGATCCTGAGAAATCAGTACCCAAAACAACCAAGTCTGGCCCTAACAACGGCCTTGATACGCCTGGGCATTGACACAAACAGAGCTTGGATGGCGTGTACAGGTACAGCTGCCCATGCAGCTTCAACACGATACCACAGTTCATCAAGAGTAGTGACTGGCATATTGTGACGAGCCAGTTGCTCGGCCACCATTGACCTGACTTTTCAATTGGTGATAGATCTGGAGAATGTGCTGGCCAGGGCAGCAGTCGAACATTTTCTGTATCCATAAAGGCCCGTACAGGACCTGCAACATGCGGTCGTGCATTATCCTGCTGAAATGTAGGGTTTCGCAGGGATCGAATGAAGGGTGGAGCCACGGGTCGTAACACATCTCAAATGTAACGTCCACTGTTCAAAGTGCCGTCAATGCGAACAAGAGGTGACCGAGACGTGTAACCAATGGCAACCCACACCACCACGCCGGGTGATACGCCAGTATGGTGATGACGAATACACGCTTCCAATGTGCATTCACCGCTATGTCGTCAAACACGGGTGCGACCATCATGATGCTGCAAACAGAACCTGGATTCGTCCGAAAAAATGACGTTTTGCCATTCGTGCACCCAGGTTCGTCGTTGAGTACACCATCGCAGGCGCTCCTGTCTGTGATGCAGCTTCGAGGGTAACCGTAGAGGTCTCCGAGCTGATAGTCCATGCTGCTGCAAACGTCGTCGAACTGTTCGTGCAGATGGTTGTTGTCTTGCAAACGTCCCCATCTGTCGACTCAGGAATCGAGACGTGGCTGCACGATACGTTACACCCATGCGGATAAGATGCCTGTCATCTCGACTGCTAGTGATACGAGGCCGTTGGAATCCAGCACGGCGTTCCGTATTACCCTCCTGAACCCACCGATTCCATATTCTGCTAACAGTCATTGGATCTCGACCAACGCGAGCAGCAATGTCGCGATACGATAAACCGCAATCGCGATAGGCTACAATCCGACCTTTGTCAAAGTCGGAAACGTGATGGTACACATTTCTCCTCCTCACACGAGGCATCACAACAACGTTTCACCAGGCAACGCCGGTCAACTGCTGTTTGTGTATGAGAAATCGGTTGGAAACTTTCCTCATGTCAGCACGTTGTAGGTGTCGCCACCGGCGCCAACCTTGTGTGAAAGCTCTGAAAAGCTAATCATTTGCATATCACAGCATCTTCTTCTTGTCGGTTAAATTTCGCATCTGTAGCACGTCATCTTCGTGGTGTAGCAATTTTAATGGCCAGTAGTGTAATTCGTTCCAAAGATTATTCACCGAGTTCAAGTCGCGACGCTGTGTAGGCCAGTCCATTTCAGGGACGTTATTGCCCATAAACCATCGCCTCATATTCTGCTTTGTGGCAGGTTCCACTCTCGTATTGATACGATCATCGTCCGCGAACTGTTCCTCTACTGTAAGCAGTACGCAATGCTTAAAATCCGTTCATATCCTTCCGCATTTAGCGTTTGATTAAGCACAATAAGGGGAACACATCCTATCCACGTAAAACACACACCCATAATGTAGCGCCATCTCTGTACTTCATTTTGTCACTAAACACTGGCAAGTAATGTCCTCCACGCATTTGCTTAACCCAGACCCTTTCATCGGATTACCAGGGTATGCAGCGTGATTCATCACCTAAAATCACTCATTTCCTGTCATCCACTGCCCTCTGACGTCGCTCTTTACACCAGCTCAACTGCCACTCGGCACTGACCCCAGAAATGTGGATTACGACGAACTGTTCTACTATTCTGCCCTACTATTTTTTACTACCTACGCACAACGCATTGCACTAACTGGATTGATGGCAACACCTGGGAACTCACAAGTGATTCTTTCATTTGACTTCGTGCAATTTTTACAACCATCCTTCGCAATGCTCGGAAGCCACTATCTGTCAAACACGAAGTCCGGCTGATCTTGGTTTAGTTGTGGTTGTTCCTTCGCGTTCCCACTTCACAGTCACAACAGTCGACTCGGGCAGCTTTAGAAGAGTTGAAATATCCGTAATGGCTTTGTTTTATCCAACGACCAGGCTGGAGTCGCTGAGGTCTGCTGACCGTCTCGTTCCACTGTTCCTGCATCTGTACAGACGACACAATACTCCCCGTCTCCTTTCATATTCGCAGGTCGCTCCCACTTGACATCCAGTGGGCAATTCCACGTTACATAGGGGTGTTCGGATGCTTTTCAACATCTAGATATATACTCCGCTAGCCACCAAGCGGTGTGTGGCGGAGGGCACAATTCGCGCCAAAGTCATATTTGCCCTCCTCTGTTCCACTCGCGGATCGCACGAGGGAAACACGACTGTCTGAAAGCCTCACTACGAGCTCTTATTTCCCTTATCTTTGAATCGTGATCATTGCGCGATTTGAAAGTTCGTGGTAATAATATATACTCTACATCCTCGGTGAAGATTGGATTTCGGAATTTAGTGAGCAGCCCCTTCTGTTTAGCGCGTCGTCTATCTGCAAGTTTGTCCCACTTCAAACTTTCTATGAGATTTGTAACGCTCTCGCGATGGCTAAATGTACCAGTCACGAATCTTGCCGCTCTTCTTTGGGCCTTCTCAATCTCTTGAATCAGACCCAACCGGTAAGGGTCCCATAAAGACGAACAGTACTCCAAGCCTGGACGAACTAACGTATTGTAAGCTATTTCCTTTGTTGAAGGACTGGATCGCTTCAGAATTCTACCAATAAACCGCAATCTAGAGTTCGCCTTACCCGTTACTTGTGTAATCTGCTCATTCCATTTCAGATAATTTCGAATAGTCTCACCCAGATACTTGACTGATGTCCCCGCTTCCAAAGACTGATCATTTATTTTATACTCATACATTAATGGGTATTCTCGCCTTGTTATACGCAGTAGGTTACACTTACTAATATTGAGACATAACTGCCAGTCATTACACCACGCATTTATTTTCTGCAAATCCTCATTGATTTGTTCACAACTTTCGTGTGATACTACTTTCCTGTAGACTACAGCATCATTGGCAAATAGTCTAAGGCCGCTGTCAATACCATCAACCAAATCGTTTATGTAAATCGTAAATAGCAGAGGACCTATTACGCTGCCCTGGGGCACACCTGAAGTTACTCTTGTTTCTGTTGAAGTTACCCCGTTCAGGACGACATACTGCTCCCTGTCTGTTAGAAAACTTTCTATCCAACCGCATATGTCACTGGATAGACCGTAAGCGCGCATTTTTTGTAGCAAGCGACAGTGCGGAACTGAGTCGAACGCCTTTAGAAAGTCGAGAACTATGGCATCAACCTGGGAGCCGGTATCTAGAGCCTGTTGTACACTCCTGGAAATTGAAATAAGAACACCGTGAATTCATTGTCCCAGGAAGGGGAAACTTTATTGACACATTCCTGGGGTCAGATACATCACATGATCATACTGACAGAACCACAGGCACATAGACACAGGCAACAGAGCATGCACAATGTCGGCACTAGTACAGTGTATATCCACCTTTCGCAGCAATGCAGGCTGCTATTCTCCCATGGAGACGATCGTAGAGATGCTGGATGTAGTCCTGTGGAACGGCTTGCCATGCCATTTCCACCTGGCGCCTCAGTTGGACCAGCGTTCGTGCTGGACGTGCAGACCGCGTTAGACGACGCTTCATCCAGTCCCAAACATGCTCAATGGGGGACAGATCCGGAGATCTTGCTGGCCAGGGTAGTTGACTTACACCTTCTAGAGCACGTTGGGTGGCACGGGATACATGCGGACGTGCATTGTCCTGTTGGAACAGCAAGTTCCCTTGCCCGTCTAGGAATGGTAGAACGATGGGTTCGATGACGGTTTGGATGTACCGTGCACTATTCAGTGTCCCCTCGACGATCACCAGTGGTGTACGGCCAGTGTAGGAGATCGCTCCCCACACCATGATGCCGGGTGTTGGCCTTGTGTGCCTCGGTCGTATGCAGTCCTGATTGTGGCGCTCACCTGCACGGCGCCAAACACGCATACGACCATCATTGGCACCAAGGCAGAAGCGACTCTCATCGCTGAAGACGACACGTCTCCATTCGTCCCTCCATTCACGCCTGTCGCGACACCACGGGAGGCGGGCTGCACGATGTTGGGGCGTGAGCGGAAGACGGCCTAACGGTGTGCGGGACCGTAGCCCAGCTTCATGGAGACGGTTGCGAATGGTCCTCGCCGATACCCCAGGAGCAACAGTGTCCCTAATTTGCTGGGAAGTGGCGGTGCGGTCCCCTACGGCACTGCGTAGGATCCTACGGTCTTGGCGTGCATCCGTGCGTCACTGCGGTCCGGTCCCAGGTCGACAGGCACGTGCACCTTCCGCCGACCACTGGCGACAACATCGATGTACTGTGGAGACCTCACGCCCCACGTGTTGAGCAATTCGGCGGTACGTCCACCCGGCCTCCCGCGTGCCCACTATACGCCCTCGCTCAAAGTCCGTCAACTGCACATACGGTTCACGTCCACGCTGTCGCGGCATGCTACCAGTGTTAAAGACTGCGATGGAGCTCCGTATGCCACGGCAAACTGGCTGACACTGACGGCGGCGGTGCACAAATGCTGCGCAGCTAGCGCCATTCGACGGCCAACACCGCGGTTCCTGGTGTGTCCGCTGTGCCGTGCGTGTGATCATTGCTTGTACAGCCCTCTCGCAGTGTCCGGAGCAAGTATGGTGGGTCTGACACACCGGTGTCAATGTGTTCTTTTTTCCATTTCCAGGAGTGTATATCATGCACAAAGAGGGCCACCTGTGTCTCGCATGACCGCTATTTCCTAAAACCGTGCTGGTTTCTGCAGATTGGTCAGATAGTGTACATATTTTCAATGTATGTGTATAAAACTTTGTGGTACCTTTTACAATTAGGTTCAGGACCAAAATTTTCATTTAACTTTGAGAAATGTTCATTGTGCCCTTCACTGGACACATGACAAACCTCTAGGTGATTGTCAAACTCGTGTTCCACTTTTGCGAGCTGGTCTGGGGTTACTGTATACACAGCTGACGCTGTGCGGCGTGGCGTCGTACTTCACCCAAAGTTGTCGAAAGGGATGGCACATGCATGGAGTTTTTCACGAAAACCCACAAATAAAAATCACCTACCGTGGGATCAGGCAACCTTGGGCACCAATGTTGCAGTGCGAATCCTCACATCCCCTACAGTCAATCCATCTTGAGGCAGTTCATTATTGCGCCTGCCACCTGGTGATGGAGTAATAAATATTTTTTTGCGAAACAGCTGGAAATTTTGTCACACAGCAAACACTAGGTAACTGTGATTGTTCAGAAGGCCTACTTTATTCACAGATTTAGCACGCAGATGCTGATATCGGCAGTCTCAAGTTTTTGTGTTGCACATTTCATCTCAATGGACAAACATGTATCGTGCAGTAATGAAAAATCTTTCACTGCTGCACAGATAAAAGCTGAGTTGAGGGGAGATCATAGAAGGTCGTTGGTTCATAGTAGATTATGTACGTTCCAGGAGCACAAGTTCCTCTCAAAAAGCAGTTAGTATTGGGATAAAGCATATCCTGACACATTTTGTTTGTGTGGGTCACATACGTTCAGGGGCAAGCACACATTCAGGTGCAAATTAGCGCCACCGAGCTAGGTGGTGCAGTGGTTAGACACTGGAATCGCATTCGTCAGGGCGACTGTTCAATCCCGCGTCCGGCCATCCTGATTTAGGTTTTCTGTGATTTCCCTAAATCGCTCCAGGCAAATGCTGGGATGGTTCCTTTGAAAGGGCACAGCCGACTTCCTTCCCCATCCTTCCCTAATCCGATGAGACCGATGACCTTGCTGTCTGGTCTCCTTCCCCAAAAACAACAACAACAACTTGCAAATTAGCCCCCTTCCCTTAACCTATTGTCACTCTGTGTGATTAGCCCATCCTTCTGAGAAACAACCCGACCCTCGTCCTCCTCCTCCTCTGGTAAATCCCTCCCCCTTGCCAATACAAGCACACTTCTTATATCAAATTAATTGACTAATCGATTAAATTGACCAGTTAATTACCCCTCCCCCTCCTAGGAAATCCTCCAGCCGTCCCCTCTCCCACGTGGAAAATTGTGGGAAAAAGACCCAGTCTTTGCTGGAGATGAAGGATCTCACGACATGAAATTCAAATCAATGTCAATAAAAATACATTCTACAATTCAATTTGCATATTCTTTATTTAATTAGTCTACAGGAGGCAGGGCTTCCCCCACATAGGTAGAGCCACATCTGCACCCACCACCCCTCCTTCCGATGATGAAATAACTGAAAGCACCAAGGAATGGAATGAAGTGAAGTGCAGCATATTAGCCATGCCATATTTATTTAGCGTATGGCATTTAGACACAATTGTTATTACAATCAATATGCAAAATTGTAACAATTTGGCATTAGATATTATTACAGTTATTACAATAGTTATACAGAATTATACAAAATTATACAAAATTACACATAATACACATGTTACAGTAGTTATACAAAGTTATAGTAGTTTGGAAGTAATTACAAACAAACATCTAATGAGTTAATATATGCAATTGATTCTGGAGTCGCCATCAGGAAATCTTCTGGAGTCCCATCATAGGCTGTCCTGGGGCAGTCTTCTATTATGTGCTGGATAGTTTGATTTTCTCCACATTGACATAGCGGCGATTCTGTCATGCCCCACTGGTAGAGGGAATAGGCGCATCTGCCATGTTTAGTTCTAATTCTGTTTAAAGTTGCCCAGGTTTTGCGTGATAAGTCAAAACCTGGAGGCTTCTGGGAGATACATGGAAGTTTGCTGATGTTCTTTAAGGACCATTCTTGTTGCCAGGCGCTGGTTATGTTGAATTCTTCCTCTGTTGCAGATGTGGCTATTGCGGTTCTGATGGGTGACCTTCTGGAGCGGAGGCGGCTTTGGGTGGCATCTTCAAAATTCTCATGGATGTGTTGATTCCGATTGCCCATTATCTTTTTGTACTCTCTTATAAGAGCGTTTGTGCGGCGTAGGTTAGGGGGTGGTATGTGGCTTAGTACTGGGAGCCATTCCACGGGTGTAGTCTTTATTACACCAGCGATCATTCTCATTGTGTTATTGAGTTGTGCATCGATTCTATGGGTGTGGGGGCTGTTTAGCCATACCGGCGCACAATATTCGGCAGCTGAGAAGACGAGACTTAAGGCTGATGTCCGTAACGTAGTAGCTGCCGCTCCCCATGTCGTTCCACAGAGCTTCTGTATAATGTTATTCCTTGTTTTTAGTTTCTCTGCTGTTTTCATTAGGTGACCTTTGAAAGAGAGTGTTCTATCGAGGGTCACACCTAGGTACTTTGGGGTTTTATTGTGGGTAAGCCATGTGGTCTCGAATAGCCATGCCATAAACATGAACCAATGTTTCGGGATGCTGCGCCTCAAATTTAGATATGTCCTGGTTCTTGATAGGGATATCGACATCATCAAAGTCACAAGACTTCTGAATTTCAAGGTATATACCATACTGTGATATGCGCTGCGGATTTTTCGTATAATATCTTACACAGGTGAGGATTGGCAAGCCAGAACAAACCTGGTCGGTTGTATTTTTGACATTAACACATGCCTTCTTATCAGCTATATCCTTAGGAAGTTTGATGTAGCTGAACCCTCCATTTACTTGCACATAGATATGTGTACGGATGTCAAGGTGTAGTATTCGGCTGAGTGCTTTAGCTTACCCTATAACTTCCATCTCGGAAAACCAGTCCAGTATAGTACTCAAGGTGGACTCATGAAACGACTCGGTGATTGATGTGCTCCGCAGTGTCACGCCATTTTCCCTCCAAATTTAGTGAAGGTTTGTCTCTTCTACGCCAGAGGCCTGTTTGGAGGTGGCGATAGTTTAATGCACAGCACAGTACTGCATTCAGTGGCAGGATATTGTTGATCATTAACAACCTTGAGGAGCTATGTATCTAGAACTGGAAGGCACAGTTTCAGAAACCCTACAGGGTCTCAGTACCATCCTGCTGGGTTCTCAATCCTAGTGAACGAGATTCCTCCTCAAATGTGTCCACAATCACATAGCACTCTAACTGCAGTATGGTCTTACTAATCCTTCACTAAAAGGATGGGAGAGGGAACTGCCACTAGACACAAGATTACTGCTGTTACTATAACCACAACCAGACGACGATGACGATGCTGCTGCTGCTGGCTACGATGAGGAGCAGGGAGGCGCATGTAACTTGTGGTTCGGCCGAGTACGTGGTGGAGGAGGAGATGGTGCATTGTCCTAGTGTGAGCAGCCTGGCTGTGGCTCAAGATATGGTTGTTGCCACAACCCTGAACCAGTTGCCAGAGGGAGGCTGGTCCCTCGACGCCAGATCCGAGTTGGTGCAGGGGCGGCACTGGTAGAGACAGCTGCGGCTGCAGCGGCTTCCTGTGCAGTGACAAGTGGCATCTTATATGGTTGTGTGTGCTGCACAGGATCTCGTCTAAATGGTTGTTTCTGCCACCCTCAGTACCTACACCATGGTATATTTTGATCAGGCATCTCTTGGAAAAAGAATAATAATGAGAGTTGAGTGCATCATTCCAGACGTTGTTTGCTGCTGCTGCTGCAAGGACATCACAATAAACAATATGCAAGCTTCATGAGTGTGTATAGAAATTACGTATATTGGACCGTTTTACCGACCCCCTGAATCAGAAGATATACACTTCTGGAAATGGAAAAAAGAACACATTGACACCGGTGTGTCAGACCCACCATACTTGCTCCGGACACTGCGAGAGGGCTGTACAAGCAATGATCACACGCACTGCACAGCGGACACACCAGGAACCGCGGTGTTGGCCGTCGAATGGCGCTAGCTGCGCAGCATTTGTGCACCGCCGCCGTCAGTGTCAGCCAGTTTGCCGTGGCATACGGAGCTCCATCGCAGTCTTTAACACTGGTAGCATGCCGCGACAGCGTGGACGTGAACCGTATGTGCAGTTGACGGACTTTGAGCGAGGGCGTATAGTGGGCATGCGGGAGGCCGGGTGGACGTACCGCCGAATTGCTCAACACGTGGGGCGTGAGGTCTCCACAGTACATCGATGTTGTCGCCAGTGGTCAGCGGAAGGTGCACGTGCCCGTCGACCTGGGACCGGACCGCAGCGAGGCACGGATGCACGCCAAGACCGTAGGATCCTACGCAGTGCCGTAGGGGACCACACCGCCACTTCCCAGCAAATTAGGGACACTGTTGTTCCTGGGGTATCGGCGAGGACCATTCGCAACCGTCTCCATGGAGCTGGGCTACGGTCCCGCACACCGTTAGGCCGTCTTCCGCTCACGCCCAAACATCGTGCAGCCCGCCTCCAGTGGTGTCGCGACAGGCGTGAATGGAGGGACGAATGGAGACGTGTCGTCTTCAGCGATGAGAGTCGCTTCTGCCTTGGTGCCAATGATGGTCGTATGCGTGTTTGGCGCCGTGCAGGTGAGCGCCACAATCAGGACTGCATACGACCGAGGCACACAGGGCCAACACCCGGCATCATGGTGTGGGGAGCGATCTCCTACACTGGCCGTACACCACTGGTGATCGTCGAGGGGACACTGAATAGTGCACGGTACATCCAAACCGTCATCGAACCCATCGTTCTACCATTCCTAGACCGGCAAGGGAACTTGCTGTTCCAACAGGACAATGCACGTCCGCATGTATCCCGTGCCACCCAACGTGCTCTAGAAGGTGTAAGTCAACTACCCTGGCCAGCAAGATCTCCGGATCTGTCCCCCATTGAGCACGTTTGGGACTGGATGAAGCGTCGTCTCACGCGGTCTGCACGTCCAGCACGAACGCTGGTCCAACTGAGGCGCCAGGTGGAAATGGCATGGCAAGCCGTTCCACAGGACTACATCCAGCATCTCTACGATCGTCTCCATGGGAGAATAGCAGCCTGCATTGCTGCGAAAGGTGGATATACACTGTACTAGTACCGACATTGTGCATGCTCTGTTGCCTGTGTCTATGTGCCTGTGGTTCTGTCAGTGTGGTCATGTGATGTATCTGACCCCAGGAATGTGTCAATAAAGTTTCCCCTTCCTGGGACAATGAACTCACGGTGTTCTTATTTCAATTTCCAGGAGTGTAGTTGCTGAACAGTTCAAAGAAAACTTGAGTCTCATTTCAAATAACTACCCTGCTCATACAATTATAGTTGGTGGTGACTTCAATCTACCCTTGATATGCTGGAAAAATTATACGTTTAAAGCCGGCGGCAGGCATAAAATGTCATCCGAAATTGTACTGAATGCTTTCTCAGAAAATTGTTTTGAACAATTAGTTCTTGAGCCCACTTGAAGCGTAAATGGTTGCGAAAGCATACTTGACCTTTTAGCAACAAATAATCCTGGACAAATAGCGAGTATTGTGACGAATACAGGGATTAGCGACCACAAGGCAGTTGCTGCTACGCTGAATACCGTAACACCTACAACCATCGAAAAGAAACGCAAAGTATATCTATTTTAAAAAGCTGATAAAAATGCTCTTAACGTCTTTTTAAGAGACAGTCTTCACTCCTTCCGATCTGATCAAGTAAGTGTAAAAAAGTTGTGGAATGTTTTGAAAGAGATAGTATCGACAGCAATTGAGAGAGATATAGCACATAAATTAATAAGTGATGCTACTGATCCTCCATGGTGCGCAAAACGGGTCAGATCGTTGTCGCAGAAGCAACGAAAAAAGCATGCCAAATTCAAAAAAATGCTAAATCCCTAAGATTGGCAAAGTTTTACAGAAGTTCGAAATATGGCGCGAACTTCAGTGCGAGATGCTTTTAATAATTTCCACAACAAAATTCTGTCTCGAAATCTGGCAGAAAACCCAAAGAGATTCTGGTCATACATAAAGCACACCAGTGGCAAGACGCAATCAATACCTTCACTGCGCAATAACAACGGTGAAGTCACTGATGACAGTGCCACTAAAGCAGAGTTATTAAACACGGTTTTCCGAAACTCCTTTAACAAAAAAGATGAAGTAAATATTCCTGAATTCCAATCAAGAACAACTGCCTAGATGAGAAACATAGAAGTAGATATCCTCGTTGTAACGAAGCAGCTTAAATCACTTAATAAAGGCAAGGCCTCCGGTCCAGATTGTATACCAGTCAGGTTCCTCTCAAAGTATGCTGATAAAATAGCTCCATATTTAGCAATTAAATAACCACTCGCTCACAGAAATATCCATACCTAAAGACTGGAAAATTGCTCAAGTCACACCATTCCCAAAAAGAGAAGTAGGAGTAATCCGCTGAATTACAGGCCTATATCACTAACGTCGATTTGCAGTAGGGTTTTGGAACATATACTGTATTCGAACATTATGAAGTACCTCGAAGTAAACGATTTATTGACACATAGTCAGCACGGTTTCAGAAAATATCGCTCTTGTGAAATACAGTTAGCTGTTTATGCTCATGAAGTAATAAGTGCTATCGACAGGGGATGTCAAATTGATTCCATATTTTTGGATTTCCAGAAGGCTCTCGACACCGTTCCTCACAAGCGACTTCTAACCAAACTGCGTGCCTACGGAGTATCGCCTCAGTTGTGCAACTGGATTCGTGATATCCTGTCAGAAAGGTCACAGTTCGTAGTAACAGACGGAAAGTCATCGAGTAAAACAGAAGTAATATCCGGCGTTCCCCAAGGAAGTGTTATAGGCCCTCTATTGTTCCTGATCTATATTAACGATATAGGAGACAATCTGAGTACCCGGGTTGCAGATGATGCTGTCATTTACCGTCTTGTAAATTCATCAGATGATCAAAACGACTTGCGAAATGATTTAGATAAGATATCTGTATGGTGCGAAAAGTGGCAATTGACCGTGAATAAGGAAAAGTGTGAAGTTATTCACATGAGTACTAAAAGAAATCAGCTAAATTTCGATTACGCGATAAGTCACACAAATCTGAAAGCTGTAAATTCAACTAAATACTTAGGGATTACAGTTATAAATAACCTAAAATGGAACGATCACATAGATAATATTGTGGGTAGAGCAAACCAAAGACTGCGATTCATTGGCAGAACACTTAGAAGGTGCAACAGGTCTACTAAAGAGACTGCTTACACCACGCTTGTCTGCCCTATTCTGGAGTATTGCTGTGCGGTGTGGGATCCGCATCAGGTGGGACTAACGGATGACATCGAAAAAGTACAAAGAAGGGCAGCTCGTTTTGTATTATCGCGAAATAGGGGAGATAGTGTCGCAGACATGATACTGAATTGGAGTGGCAATCATTAAAACAAGGGAGTTTACGGTTGCGACGGGATCTTCTCATGAAATTTCAATCACCAGTTTTTTCCTCCGATTGCGAAAACATTCTGTTGGCACCTACATAGGGAGAAATGATCATCACGATAAAATAAGAGAAATCATGGCTCGCACAGAAAAATTTAAATGCTCGTTTTTCGCGCGTGCCGTTCAAGAGTGGAACGGTAGAGAGACAGCTTGAAGGTGGTTCATTGAACCCTCTGCCAGGCACTTTATTGTGAATAGCAGAGTAATCACGTAGATGTAGATCAAAAACGGAATGAGGAACATCAGCTTCCTTAAAATAGCCACTGTGGAACCAAGTTCAGAATTATTTCCGGCAGCTACCCATGCCACAATAAGTTTCAACACAGAATAAAAGTCATACGTAACTTGGAGCTTGCAAATTACGAGCTGGGAAGCTGCTCAGCGTGAGACGACGAACCCACCACAATTTTGCACGTCAAGGCGCCCAATGATCGGGACCGTACATCCGGCGCTCGCCGGAAGACAAGGGCGGCGAGCACGGCGAGGCCCAGGCACCACGGCTAGGGATGCGGGCTTGTTTTCAACACTAGCTGGCTCTTTGAACGTCGACCGGAGACTCCCTCGTCACACGTCCACCCGGAAAACCCGCCTGGGAGCAGATAAAGCTAGCAGGACAGACGAATATCGATATCAGCGATGGAAGTCGAACACCCTACCACCAACCGCCACGGCGCACACACAATGCTACGATGCAATTGTAGAAATGAAGTTTTTAAAGAATATGTCTCATCAACATATTGCGCGCGCACACACACACACACACACACACACACACACACACACACACACACATACACACAGTGATATGAAGAAGAAGAATATATATACACAAATTATGCTGCCATTGCTGCCTCTCGTTTTCCAGCCAATCCACGATTTGGTGGATATATGTTGAAACAATAAGAAAAATACGAAATTCTTACTGACTGAATTGTAGAAAACGAAAAAATTACCATTATCGGTCTGAAGATATACTTACCCAGTAATTCTCCTTGCCTAGGACGTTTACCACTGACACTGCTGCTGTCTGCTTCTGCTGACCACTTCATGACATATACGCTCTCGAAAACTTGACGCACTAAAGAGGACAATTAAATGTAGTCAGAGGCTAGAGCAGAATGAGGACGACTGGGGTGGGGACGGGCTTTATATACCTTCACTGATTAAGCGTTAGCCAATAGGAATGTGGTGTTCTAAGGATGGATGAAAGCCTCCGTCTGCATGTTTGGACACTTTGGTTTACGCGTCTGTTCACTCAAACAGGAAGTAAACACTTGAGAGACAAAGATGGGAAGCGTGTCTGGAATTCCGCTATCAAAGGAATGGCGCCACCTGATGCTTTGTTCAGGGCTACAAGAAAAATGGGTGGTGCCTTGGGCAGGTGGGCATGTATGTCTGCTTGGACCAGTATCGGCACGTGCCCTGGCTTGCTGCTAGGCCTTCAACAATGGTTTCCCTGCAACCTCTGATACGGGCTTCTCTGCATGGCGTTGAGGTCACGTGCACTTTATGGGGTAGTTCCGACGGCCGCCACAGGGCGATCTTAGCGGCTCACGTTGGTGCACAACTTGTCATTGGCCTGCAAGCTCCCCCAGTGAAACGAGCTGTCAGCGCTCAGTGCTCTGCTGCTCTGCCCAGTACCCATCGACTCCCACCTGGAAAATGTTGACCATCGTCTGCAGCGTGGTTATGCGCATGCTCGGTGCCCAGCAGCACCTGGACAATGGACACACCCGTGGGTGACCCAAAACAGCAGCTGATATGCAGCACATTAGTCCATTCTTTGGTTCAGGAGTAGTGGGGGCATGGAGTGCAAGTGTGAGCTACCCAAGTTAGGGAAGCCCTTCCCCTGTCAACTGATTAAATAAGGAATATGCATATTGAATTGAAGACTATGTCATTATTGACACTGATTTTAATTTCATGTCATGAGATCCTTACTCTTCAACACAGATCGCAACCTTTTCCTGCCAATTTCCAATTTAATTGATCAATTCAATTAACTACTCAGTTAGTTCGATATAAAAAAAAAAGTTCAAATGTGTGTGAAATCTTATGGGACTGAACTGCTAAGGTCATCAGTCCCTAAGCTTACACACTACTTAACCTAAATTATCCTAAGGACAAACACACACACCCATGCCCGAAGGAGGACTCGAATCTCCGCCGGGACCTATCAAAAGTGTGCTTGTATTGGCAAGGGGGAGGCGATTACACAGAATGATGAGGGTGAAGGGAAGCATGAGGGGTTTCTCAGGAGGATGTATTATCTCCACAGGGTCATAAATCAATCCTCAGGGTCATAAATCAGTTTGCATAACGACAGTTAAGGGGGAGAGGGATAATTTGCCGCAGAATGTGTGCTTGCCCCTGAATGTATACAACCTGCACAAGCAAACGCAGTATCGGCTTTATCCCATAAAATAATCTGTGGCAGAAAACCATTGCATTAAGGTTCGAGATACATTCACAAGTCGGCCTTTCATATGAATATGACTTTTTTTTCTTGCTTTGTTTTACTGGGGTAGTGAGACTCCTCTGTCTTCCATCTGGCATGCTCGCAACATCACTTACACACAGTATCTTCAATTATCTGTTTATTTTGATTTTTTCTTCAAAATAATCATTATACAGTTGCTGTACCAGCCAGCCTGATGTGGGAAAAGTTTTATAATTATTTGTTTAATATAGGCCATGTCTCTATCTTCCCCTACATTATTCACCTTATTCATAGTTTACAGCTCCCTCAGGTATCGCAGAAATTAGCTCCTCATGTCTTTAACATAGTCCTCCCATCCAGTCCCTTCTTCTTGTCAATATTTTCCACATATTGCTTTCTTCACAGATTCTACTGACTAAGTTATCACTTCTTATCAACCCTATAGTATCACTTCTCCAAGGCTTCGACTCTCTTCTTTTCCATTTTCCCACAGTCCAAAATTCACTTGCATACAATGCAGTGCTCCAACGTACATTCTCAGAGATTTTTTCCTCGAATTAAGGCTGATGTTTGAAACTAGTAGACTTCTTTTCGCCAAAAATGCTGTCCATGCCTGTGCTAGTCTCCTTTTTATGTCCTCCTTGTTCGCCTGTCGTCTGTTATTTTGTTTCAGAGGTAACAGAAATCCTTCACTTCGTCTACTTCGTGGTCCCTAGTTTTGATAAGTATATCGCTTATCTCGTTCTGCTACTCCTCATTACTGACGTCTGCCTATTGTGAAGCACTGTGCACAGTGGTTGTCCCTCAAAATTACGCGAAAAATGATATCGTTACTAGAAAAGGCATAAAAGGATTTCTGGCGTCGTTAAGTGACCTTAGATGAAACTTGGATAGGTTCTCACGCACACAAAACGGAAGCCAAAACAATAGTCCAGAGAAGGTGAAAGCTTACTGGCTAAAATGAGATAATTAAGTCAGTGGAAAAACTTATCACAGCTTTTTTGGGGAAAGCTGCCAGATGCCCTAGTGAGGGTACTTCTTTTGTCTGTAGATTACACTTACGCAATTGAGATTCAGTCTTCCTAATGTGTCATTATCATCAGTCATTTCACGAGAAAGGCCTTCTCTAATTTTTTCCATGCATTTCAGCGATCAGCTATAGGCATCCATGTATCTTTACCAACCTTAAACTACTTTTTTGTCTAAGTATTGTATCTATGTATACATATCTCTCTTGGTATCCAGATAACAACTTTATTGACCTGTCTGAATCCTGCCTCGGGCATGGATGTGTGTGAAGTCCTTAGGTTAGTTAGGTTTAAGTAGTTCTAAGTGCTAGGGGACTAATGACCTCAGCAGTTACGTCCCATAGTGCTCAGAGCAATTTGAACCATTTTTTTATTGACCTGTACACCCGAGGTTGCTCCACCACTGTCCAACGGGGAACGCGGACCTTGTGGATCGCCCACGAGCCCGGTCGTGGGCGGGCGCAGCTAGTATAGATTTATCGCAAACGTTCTGACGACGTGCGAGCCACGTGCCCCCCTCGCCCGCTGGCACGAGACCACGACAGTACGGTTGCATATGCTGCAACCTGATTGTCGGACTGCCCACACCTCATCGGTTCGCCCATCTCTGCCCACCGCCGCCCGTGGGCACCCGGCACATTGTATCGTACTTCTGAACAACAAGGGTACTGCAATATCGTAGTTATCATCCTGTCTCGCACACAAATAGCATGAAGGCCACACCGGTTGGATCACCTGTATGAACATACACGTAATCGCTTCTCGCACAGCAAATAGAGCAAAACTAGTATTCGTCCTCATCGATTATAAGGTGGCTTCGGCGGCATGAACATTTCTTCTAACGCAAATGGCATTCCTGTTCGCTGCTACTTGCTACATATGAGCGTCATGTGCGAGACAGATTATCTACTTTTCAAAATGGTTCAAATGACTCTGAACACTGTGGGACTTAACTTCTCAGGTCATCAGTCCCCTAGAACTTAGAACTGCTTAAACCTAACTAACCTAAGGACATCACACACGCCCACGCCCGAGGCAGGATTCGAACCTGCGATCTACTTTTCAGTTAAATTTAATTTTTACTTTCTGGCGACAGCTAAAAGCCATAAATGTTCGAGATAATTCACAGATGAGAATACCACTCGTGACTGTACTACATCTACATCGACATAACTACTTCGAGAGCCGCTGTACAGCGTATGACGGAAGATACATCGTACCAATATTATCCATTTTCTTTCCTAGTTCACTCGCGAAATGAGAGAGGGAAAATGATTATTCAATGGCTCTGTACGTCCCCTAATCTTCCTTGTCTTATCCTCATGATCCCAAGGCGGGATACGTGATGATAGCTGCCACACAGTCTGCTTTGAAGAAAGGTTCTCCAAATTTACGCAACATAGTTCTGCGTGAACTACGTGGTCTTTCTAGAAGAATGGTGGTGTGAGTTTTCCAAGGATTTCTGTTACATTTTAGTGCGGATTGTGCTAATCTATTAGGTTGGTGCATAGGTTCGTAGCGTTTTTGTTTTGCATGCTGGTATGCTGTTGCTATAGGTTGCTATTTGAATTTACATGTCATTTTGTCATTTAGGGGTAGTGAGTGGAGCTGTGGACGCTAGAAAATGGAGCTCCAAGTGAAGGAATCGGAACATTTCCGACATATTCTTCTATTTGAGTTCGATAGAGGAGTGACAGCAGCGGAGGCAACCAGAAACATTGGCGCTGTGTGTGTGGGGGGGGGATAATGCCATTGGACAAAGCACAACAAGGAAATGGTTTTCTCGCCTTAAGGAGGATCGTTTGACATTAATATCTCTCCACGTCCAGGAAGATCTTCCGGGTATGATGAAGATCGTTTAAACGCATCAATCCACAATGATGCACGTCAGTACACTCGAGACCTGGAGAATGAGATGCACTGTGATCATTTCACCATCGTGCAACATTTGCTTACAATGGGGAACGTTCAAAAATCGGGTGTGTGGTTATTGCATGCTCTAACTCAAAATCACAAAAATCAGCGGGTGATCGATAGTAGTGACGAGAAGTCGTATCTTTAGGCTGACATAAGGGAAAGAAAGGAATGACTGAGCCGAAACAACACAGCAACTCCCCATACCACGACCTGCGCGCATCCATGATAGATAATTTTAAGCATCTGGTGGAACAGCGGAAATGTGGTGTACTACGAATTGCTTCCCCGAGATGTAACCATCGCTACTGACACTTGTTGCCAACTACTAAGACGTCTTAAAGACACAATCCAAAAACAACGACCAGGAAGACTGCGTGAAGTGATGCGACTCCACGTTAACGCCCACCTGCATTCTGCTAGACTGACAACAAATATTATATAGGAGTTGGGTGGGAAAGTCATTCCGCACCCACGTTATTCACCTGATCTTGCGACGTCAGATTTTCACCTCTTCCGCTCTCTGTCGAACAACCTTCAAGGAAATTCTTTTCCGGACGAAAATGCGCTACGAACATAGCTCGACGAGCACTTCGCCTCAAAAGAACCTGACTTCCACAGTCGTGGAATCGAAAGGCTATCCCAGCGTTGTCAGATTGTTGTAAATAGTGAAGGAGAATATATTATTGATGAGTAAAGTCTCTGTTATGCGACTGTTGTGTTTATGGAAAAATTCTACGAACTTATGCAGCTGCCTATGGAGCCATAGTAATGGAATATTTCATGGAATACTTGCACAAAAGTTTGTGCAAAGTTTCCTCTTCGTGTTAATATTACGGAAAGAATCAGTTTACCTGCTACAGAATGGGTAAGGCGGGCGAGTAGGGTGGGTCATAGGGACAGGGGCATTACTGTGACATTTTTATAAACGCTTATCCGAAAGTTAATTTGAGCAGTTAATCAGAAAATCCACCTGTCACTGTGACGTCCTAGATCTCATGGCTACAAACTGGTCCAATCTCGATTAAGTTATCGTAAGGCAGGGAATTAATGATCGTAAGGCCGTTACAGCATCGCTAACCATAGGTCTTAACAGTAATTTTAACCCTGTGACACACTTGTCCAGTGGAGTGGACAACGTTAATCGTCACTTGTTTGGTTTTTTCAATAAGTCCTGAGACTGCAAATGCACGCATCACTCCCCAGTGGACACCCCGTAGTTGTACTGTGCCCTGCGATCACTTGCAGCCTCGGAACTGATTGAAAACGCCGAAGAAATTACCATTAATAGTTATCTTCTGCAGTGGACACGTGCACCAAGGGGTTAAGGAAGGTAGGAAGATATTTCTAGATATTCATTTGACTGGAAATATTAGTATAAATGGATAGAATTCTACACTATTGTAAAATACACATCAGACAGGTATGTGCAGAAAGACTTGTAAGGGATTGGAAATACCTGATTAGATCCAACAGCCATGTTAGAAACTTGCTTTTAAACCAAAGAGAAGTTCACCATATTTAAACGTAGCCAAAAATATGCTGATAAAATAAAAAGTGAACGAAGCCAAAATGATGTAGATGTCGATGAATCCCATATTAAAATCCTACAAACGTAACAAAAAGTCCTAAGAAATTTTAGTCTTAAATGAAGTTAATAAACAGATCAAAGCCATCTGTTTAGTCACTCAGTGACCATACTGGCATAGAAACAGGGAACGACAGAGGTGAGCAAATCATTAAATTCCTTATTTCCTGAAAAATTCTTTAAAGAAATAAAGAAATATATTCCATACACTGTCTAAATTGTTTAAATAAACAAAATACCACACATTGTCGAAAATGTTTAAACAATATTCCATGCACAGCAATCGATTTCTGGACAAATTCTTAAATAAATAAATAAACTATATTCCACACTCTGCTATAAATAAATAAACAATATTCCATACATTGTATAAATTGTTTAAGCTATAATCCATACACTACAATCTAATTCCCTCCAAATGACCGATCAACTGAGTCATTTTCCCGTCAATTTTCGAGACTGAGGGTGAGAGGGGAGGGGGTTTACCAGGGGGAGAGATTAATTTATTGATAAATTTAATTAAGTAGACAATCAAATTGATAAGAGTGGGGCTATTCTAATAACTGAAAGTGAACCTGTAGCAGCGAGGGGGGGGAGGGGGGGGGGGATTTCCTGAGGGGTGTGGAGAGGCAGTGGAGGGGCAATAGGTTAACTGCCTGTCAATCAAAATGAAGTATCATTTTAGCAGATCAATAGGTTAAGTACCTGACAGTCAAAGGAGAACAATAGGTTAAGTGCCTGTCAATCAAAGGAGAACAATAGCATTGCCCCTGATGTAGGCAACCCACACTAACAAAATGCACTGGTACCATCTTTGTTCCACTACTCACACTCATACATCATAATCTTCCTGGAAACCAAAAAGCCCCTCTGTAGGAACTAATATGTGCTCCACAAACAATGATGTTGTGAAACCCATCTCGCTCAGTTTTTCCACAAGCTCCAGAAGGCAGCAGACATTGGTATCCAGACCAAACTCATGTTCTTAAGCTTCAGGAAGGCATTCCACACAGTCCTGCATTGCCGGCTAGTAAACAAGATAATAGCGTATGAGATACTAGGTCGGCTTTCTACGAGGGAAGATCGGAAAATAACGCACAATAGTTTTATTACCAAAATCTTTAATATGTAACAAACCAAAGAAACACAAATTAACATACACCTTTTACCTACTTTTCTAAATAGTCACCAACGTTGTCACCACATTTCTCCCACTGTGGTACGAGCTTCAATGCGATCTCTTCCTAGAAGTTCGTTTGGTTGGAATATAGACATCAGCGGACAGCAAATCGTTGGCCGGTCAGGAATTTCTTCATGGGACCGAACAGATGAAAGTCCTATGGTGCAACTTGGTGCAAGGTGCGATCTGTATGTTGGACACTGGAGTATATCCCACGCAGAT
Organism: Schistocerca serialis cubense; assembly: GCF_023864345.2. NCBI lineage: Eukaryota > Metazoa > Arthropoda > Insecta > Orthoptera > Acrididae > Schistocerca > Schistocerca serialis. The sequence goes on from NC_064642.1 coordinate 254,828,116, forward strand.
TTGACGATTTTCTCAGGCACAGGATCAGCAACATGGGGGCGAGCATTGTCAGGAAGAAGTTTAAGACTGACAACATTAATGTTGGGTTGGGTTGGGTTGTTGTGGAGGAGGAGACCAGACAGCGAGGTCATCGGTCTCATTGGATTAGGGAAGGACGGGGAAAGAAGTCGGCTGTGCCCTTTCGAAGGAACCATCCCAGCATTTGTCTGGAGGGATTTAGGGAAATCAAGGAAAACCTAAATAAGGATGGCTGGACGCGGTATTGAACCGTCGTCCTCCCGAATGCGAGTCCAGTGTGCCACCTCGATCGGTGTATTAATGTCGTGGCGTTTATTACGAAGGACACAAAGCAACTTAACCAAAGTTTTAATGTAGGCTGCAGCATTCACAGTGATCCCGTATTCAACTGAGTCGACCAGTAACATCCCAGAGCAGTATCACAAGCACTTTCCTAGCAGAATGAGTCACTTTGAACGTGTTTCGTACTGGGGAACAGCAGAGTTTGTGCTCTGTAGAGGTCTGCTTGGTTTCGGGCTTGTAGTGGTACGCCCACGACTCATCACCAGTGACAGTTCCTTCCAGAAAGTGTCTCCCTTTTGCGGTATAAGGCGTTAAGTGATCCAAGCTTGACATCATTCTCTGAGCCTTGTTGTTGTCTGTCAGGTTCTTAGGCGTCCAGCGAGCACTAACTTTACGTAATTTCATCGTGCCATGGACAATATCGCACACCGTGCCATACGAAATGTTGAATTACTGCGATAAGGTTCGCAGTTTCACATATTGGTCGTTCAAAATTGCTGCCTCAACGGCTCCGACATTCTGCGGGGTTGCAGCTGTTACCGGCCACCCGGAGTGGGGCGCATCTTCAAGGTTCATTCGGGCCTCTTGGAGGAATGCACACCACCTAGAGACATCGCTACGTTCCATACAGTCGTCCCCATACACGCCACACATACCCCTGTGATATTCACTCGGTTAAAGCCCTTGAAAGGTGGCTACATTGAGCCACTGCGCCAGAGTTTGCGCCAAAGAGTATTATTCAGCCGCCTCCACTGGCAGTGCTTGGGGAGAACTCGTAGTAGTCGGTGCTTGTTGAGATGTACTAGTGAAAAGTGCTGGTCGAAAACTCGTAGTAGGCAGTGCTTGCTGAGATGTGATACTGAAAAGTTCTTGTTGAGATGTGATAGTAACGAGTCGGTGTGGAAATATTGTAATGATTAGAGTGCTTTTCGTCAATATATGAAGGTAAAAAAAAAAAATTTCCTTTTCTTTTTTCTATCTCAATGTCTTAAATAATGCATCATTAATCATTAACGGTCAGTCAACAAAGCATCTGGCTTGTGTTCTTGTATTAGAGTGTAATTCTGCTTTCCTTACGCAATTATAGTATTTCTATTTTTTAGTTACTTCAGTATAAATGGTATTTAAAATTTCTTGTCTTGTTGAAGAAGAACCGTGCCAGATGTGTACGTTGAGTCACACTCCCACACACAGAACAATTACACTTGTGCTTTGGTTTCGTAGGTTTTATAGTTGCTGGGGACTTAATTAATTAATTGTGTTAACGAAAATTTTCATTTCATTCTTTGTTGTTGTTCTATGCAGTCAGATTGCGTAATAATACTAGTCAGGGCCAACCGTTTACGAGACACAGCGTAATCGGACATACAGCTACCAAAATTAAAAATTATTTTCAAATATAAATAGTTAAGCCCCCATGCACCCTTTGGCTTACAAACATGTGCGCCAGGTTTGTTTCGCGGTTCAGGCTTCTCTCGTTAGAGTTGCGCAAACTTTAACTGTATTGTGGTGAAATTTCAACACTTTAGCTGCAACATTAAAAGAGAAAAAATAAATAACTGTGGGTTGCCTTCCGAGCCTCACTCGTATTTGGATTGAAAGAGTTCCTAACAAATACAACACAGCATTTCAGAGGAGAGAAAACTTCAGACGTAAAAAATTTATAACACTAGAAAATTGTTGGGAAATGCAGGAAAATAATCGACGTGTGGTACAGGGATTAACATCATACACAAACGTAGTGCGCGTAAAGAAAGCGAAAGACCCGTTACTTTATGATTATACGACTGCCGAATAATGAAACTATTATATCCATCCTCACGCAATGTAGCCCACCCACCAAGTAGCTGGCCTGCAGAACATTGCTAATCAGGTAGAATTGATAAAGGAGATAGAGAAGATCCCAAGAAAATCAGCTCATGTCGTCATGGGTTTGCGTAGCAAGCGGGAAAGGTCACAAAAGTGCTCATCCACCTCCAGTGGCAGGCGCTACAAAAGATAATTATAGCTGAACAGGAGGAGAAAATTAGAGCCCTTCAGGCTGATTTGGACAGAGCGAGGGAGGAACTGAAGAGGCTAATGGGGGAGGAGGGTAAACAGCGGTTGGAAGTGGTAGATGGGAACAGGGGCCACAGGAAGAGGACAGAGTCCGACAGTTTCCCAATTGACACAACCAACAGATTTGCCTTGCTACCACAGTTAAGTAAGGAAGAGGCTCCAGTAGAAGTAGATGTAGTGAAGATGCAACAGAATCTCACTAGGAAAACAACTGTTTTAAAAAAAGTAGAAAGTAAGAGGAAAGTTCTGTTGCTAGGTAGCAGCCATGGAAGAGGTGTGGGCCAGATTTTGCAGGAAAAATTAGGTGACAGGTACCTGGTGACAAACTTTTTCAAGCCAAGTGCATGTCTTAGCCAGATGGTAGAGGATATAGGTTCCTTGTGCAAGGGTTTCTCAAAGCAGGATCATGTGATGATAGTGGGTGGAGTGGGAAACAGTATTGATAGGGACCAGGGCTACAGTATTGAGCGTGACCTGGTGAAAATAGCCTCTGCAACGACCCATACCAATGTTGGGCTAGTGCCTGCTTTCGTGAGGCATGATCAGCCCCAGTTGAACCGCTCTGTCAGGAGGGTAAATATGGAGTTGGATCAGTTGCATAGGGTGGCAACTCTGGCGGACATTGGATCGGTTCCTGTCGAAGCTGTTGATAGAGGGCATTTCACAAGGCATGGCCTACACCTCAATAGGAAAGAGAAGGGTAAACTGGCATGGTTGTTAGCGAAATCCATAAGGGGGGACACTAGTGCTCATGGATGTACCTCTTTTTTACACTAATATCAGTGTCCAATGAGAAGTTCAGGCAGGCAGGTGCTAAAGAGGTCCAAAACTCACAAGATTCTCACAACAGGCAAGTAAATAATAATGTTACCATATTTGACCAAAATATTGGTGGATTAAAGAAAAAAGTAGATTCTCACAAAAGTAAAGAAAAAAAAAGTTACCATTTTTCACCAAAATATTCTGGGATTGAAGAATAAAGTAGATGAGCTCCTGATTTGTTTAGATGACATTGAATCTGACAATGTAATAGATATACCATGCCTGTCTGAGTGTCACATTGTGTCTGATATGGGAAAGGTAAATATCACTGTTTATAAACTAGCTGCACATATGAGTAAAAAGAATAAGATGAGAGGAGGAGTTGCCATATACACTCCTGGAAATGGAAAAAAGAACACATTGACACCGGTGTGTCAGACCCACCATACTTGCTCCGGACACTGCGAGAGGGCTGTACAAGCAATGATCACACGCACGGCACAGCGGACACACCAGGAACCGCGGTGTTGGCCGTCGAATGGCGCTAGCTGCGCAGCATTTGTGCACCGCCGCCGTCAGTGTCAGCCAGTTTGCCGTGGCATACGGAGCTCCATCGCAGTCTTTAACACTGGTAGCATGCCGCGACAGCGTGGACGTGAACCGTGTGTGCAGTTGACGGACTTTGAGCGAGGGCGTATAGTGGGCATGCGGGAGGCCGGGTGACGTACCGCCGAATTGCTCAACACGTGGGGCGTGAGGTCTCCACAGTACATCGATGTTGTCGCCAGTGGTCGGCGGAAGGTGCACGTGCCCGTCGACCTGGGACCGGACCGCAGCGACGCACGGATGCACGCCAAGACCGTAGGATCCTACGCAGTGCCGTAGGGGACCGCACCGCCACTTCCCAGCAAATTAGGGACACTGTTGCTCCTGGGGTATCAGCGAGGACCATTCGCAACCGTCTCCATGAAGCTGGGCTACGGTCCCGCACACCGTTAGGCCGTCTTCCGCTCACGCCCCAACATCGTGCAGCCCGCCTCCAGTGGTGTCGCGACAGGCGTGAATGGAGGGACGAATGGAGACGTGTCGTCTTCAGCGATGAGAGTCGCTTCTGCCTTGGTGCCAATGATGGTCGTATGCGTGTTTGGCGCCGTGCAGGTGAGCGCCACAATCAGGACTGCATACGACCGAGGCACACAGGGCCAACACCCGGCATCATGGTGTGGGGAGCGATCTCCTACACTGGCCGTACACCACTGGTGATCGTCGAGGGGACACTGAATAGTGCACGGTACATCCAAACCGTCATCGAACCCATCGTTCTACCATTCCTAGACCGGCAAGGGAACTTGCTGTTTTCCCAGATAGACTGAAGTATGCCATTTTTAAACCACTGCATAAAAAAGGGGATACGTCTGATGTCAACAACTACCGCCCAATTTCTCCTCTGACTGCCTTATCCAAAATTCTTGAAAAAGTAGAGTAGCTTCACACCTTTGTAAAAATAAAGTTTAAAAAAAATGTCAGTTTTGTTTCCATAAGGTTTTTCAACGGAAAATGCTATATATACATTCACTAATGAAATATTAAATGCTCTGAGTAACCGGAAGTCACCCGTTGGGATTTTTTGTGATCTCTCAAATGTTTTTGATTGTGCAAATCATGGAATACTTCTAGATATGCTCAAGTACTGTGGTATGAATGGGACAGCTCTCAAATGGTTTAAATCATACCTAACTGGAAGCGTGCAGAAAGTTGAAATAAGCAGTTCACGTAATATGCAAAAAAACTGGTGATTTCTCAAACTGGAGAACAATCAAGAATGGGGTGTCGCAAGGTTCGGTCTTGGGTCCTCTGCTGTTCTTAATATATATTAATGACTTGCCATTCTATATTCACGAAGATGCAAAGCTGGTACTTTTTGCCGATGATACAAGTTTAGCTATCATACCCAACAGACAAGAATTAACTGGTGAAATTGTAAACGATGTTTTTCAGAAAATCATTAAGTGGTTCTCTGCAAATGGGCTCTCATTAAACTTTGACAAAACACAGTACATACAGATCCATAGAGTAAATGGAATTATAGCATTAATAAATATAGACTTCGATCAGAAATCAGTAGCTAAGGTAGAATATTCAAAATTTCTAGGTGTATGCGTTGATGAGGGGTTGAACTAGAAAAAACACATTTAAGATCTGCTGAAACGTTTGAGTTCAGCTACTTACGCTAGTAGGGTCATTGCAAATTTTGGCAATATACATCTCAGCAAATTAGCTTACCACGTCTATTTTCATTCTTTGCTTTCGTATGGCATCATATTCTGGGGTAATTCATCATTGAGTAAAAGAGTGTTCATTGCACAAAAGCGTGTAATCAGAATAATTGCTGGAGCTCATCCAAGATCATCCTGCAGACACTTATTTAAAGAGCTAGAGATCTTCACTGTAGCCTCACAATATATACATTCCCTTATGAAATTTGTTATTAACAATCCAAACGAATTCAAAAATAATAGCAGTGTACATGGCTACAACACTAGGAGAAAGGATGATCTTCACTACTCAAGGTTAAATCTAACTTTGGCTCAGAAGGGGGTAAATTATGTTGCCACAAAAGCCTTTGGTCACTTACCTAATAGCATCAAAAGTCTGACAGATAGCCATATAGCATTTAAAAGTAAATTAAAACAATTTCTCAATGGCAACTCCTTCTACTCATTAGATGAATTTTTGGATATCGTAAGTGGGTAATTACCCCAACCCCACAAAAAAATGTAATATCTTGTGTAGATACCTTTTATTAACCTGACACGTTCCACATCATTACGAAGTGTCGTATTCATGATCTATGGAACAAGTACTAATCTAATCTAATCACAGTCTGGTTTAATGTTAAAATTCCAAGATCAGACGTTCGTAGAACTGTCAATATTTTAGATCCTTCTATGTAAACCTCGCGAAAAGACCATGAATGTTAGACTAGAAAGATGCGAACTTCACGAAACATGAGGTACCCTGGCTTCCGGAGTATAGATGTAGATGCAGGTGTGAATTGTTTGCAGCTACCGTTAATATAATTTGTTGCAGTTAGTTTCTAATGTAATCACTCGATCTTTTACGTGGAGTAGCATCCGCGACATTTTCCATAATCTTATCGGCAAATATTGCTGTTGAACTAGTTTCAACACTAAAATCTAACGCAGTTAATTGATTGCACAATAACGTCGCAGTACCCTGACAACTCTTTTCGTAGTGGTCCATAGCATGAGCTGTCACCCGTGTGGCATCGCTTAGCATGCTCCTTCATTCTACATTACTGTAAGCACTGCAGTCTGTTATACCCGTCCGTCTGTTATAACACATTATAGCCTCAGAAGAACAATGTAGTATCTACTATAAATATTTCTGATTATTAAACGCCTTAAATCAATTGTTCTTCGTCAATTTCCTTACCGACCCTAAATGCTCGTTCACAACCTAAGCTCAGCTCCAGTTTGTATACAAGGCGCTAACTTGTAGTTGTAAATGTCTCTAAAAATAATAATTATAATCAAATTCAATTAAAAGTAATAATTACACTGGTAAATACCGAATTTTTCCATTTACTATTTGTCAGTCTCGTGTGCCATGCTTTCAGTACAACAATTGTTAACGTCAAAACAAATTTCAGTACTACCACAGCCACCTTATTCACCAGATATCGCTCCATGCGACTTCTTTCTATTTCCAAGAGTCAAAGCGGTGGTCAAGGGACACAAGTTGTCCAAAAAGCTGTGACGAGGGTCTTGGAGGAGTTTACAGAAGATGAGTTCCGGAAATGTTACCATCAATGACAAAAGTGCTGGAAAAAAATGTGTGCAATCGGAAGGGAACTACTTTGGAGACAATACTAAACTTGATTAAAACGGTAAGCAACTTTTTTTCACATCAGTCTCATTACTTTATTGTCGTACCTCGTATGTCACGTCTACTCAGTTCCATTCTGGAACCTCGAGGCAGTCAGACGCTTACAGCTGGAGAAAGTGCGATAAATCACTTTTGTGCGTTTTCAACGTAAACTTTGTGTACAGATGGGTCTAGAAAAAAGTAGGCACTCTATGATAGTCAGCATTAGTGGAACAAAATGACATACCGTTACAAATGCTGCTAGGTGGAAGGTTACTTTATGTGTTCAAAATGACACAGCCAAACAACGTAAATGCCGCCGAACTGTTAATCGAACTGCGGCAGTCAGTGCTGTCGGTGTGATGGCCGCACAGGACGACGCCTCGATGGTTTCTCGTAGTTTGTTCAGTGTAGCTGGCTCCTATTAACTTCAATCTTCAAGGGCTCCCATAGGTACAAGTCAAGAAGTGTTAGGTCTGGAGACCGTGGTGGGTGCTCAACAGCTCTTCTTCGACCTAGCCATCGTCCACGTAAAATTTCATCAATGCAAGCTCCGACATCTCCATGGTAGTCTGGCGGAACACCAACCTGTTGTAGGTAAAATCTTTCTTTCCAAACACCTCTCGGATGGCAAGTAAAATTGATTTTTGCAGCACATGAAGATAAATCTCACCAGTTACGGTACTTTCAAAAAGGAACGTTCCAGTAAAATCCAGCGATGACAGACCACACCACACATCACGCAGTTGTGGTGGTTTACCGTGTACCCTGCTTCACAAATTGTTGAGGTGGCCTAGTAAAATGTTGCAACACAGCAGCACTGAAAGCGGAACTTGTTGATGTTTTCGGTAGGAAAGACCTTTCCTTGCGCACATCATGAACAGTATCGTCGGCTTCAAATTATTCCGAATACGATAAATAGTTGTACGTGTTGGTGGTTGAGTTCCGTACACATTACGCCATTGCTGTTGTACCTTCTTCATGTTTTCGTACTTCAAGTACCACTTCATGACGGCCTTGCGTTGTTCAAACGACAATCTTACGTCATTCTTTGCTGTACTGTCATCTGCTGGAAAACGCGCGCCACGAAAAAAACAGACTACGCTACCGTGTGAAATTGCAACGATATGTCTTTCTTTTCCAAAGATACTAACTACGAAAGAGTGTCTACATTTTTCTGGAGCTCTCTGTAGTGGTCACTGAGTGCTAGGTGGACCTAAATCTACTTAAAAATTAGATAAACTCGGTACCGGAACTGGTGGATATAAGCCACCAATATCCTCCTCGACCTCCACGGCTTTAGCTGTGTGTGATATCTGTGTAGTACCAAAGAAGAAAATAGTGGAATGGAGTAAAAGTACGCAGGTCTAGTGGGGCAGAAGACCGTAGGGCACACTTATGTCCCACAACCTGCATGTTGAGTTATGTAGGGCCTTCTGGCGTATTCAAACACCTTTTGGTGGTGTTTATTTATCTTAGATGCTTCATTATTCACCTTAGGGAACTTTAGTTACTTTTTTTCTTTTCAGTAGGTTATCTTCCATTGGGTTGTGGTTTTATCAAACATATCTACCCCTCAAATCCAGTTAGAGTATTATTACTTCTACCATACTGAAATTTTTTTTAAAAAATCGACTGAGAACTTCAACTCGACAGCCATTAACATAGCCTGTCTACCATCAAGCTCTTGGCCTTATTTAAAACGTGAGTCCAATATGGCAGACATCGAAAACTACCTCTGGGATATAAGTCCTTTAATTTTTCTCTGGAATTTGAGTCCCTCAGTTAGGGTAGGCGCTGGTTATGGAGATCTTAACCTTCCCTCAGCACCTGTCAGTTCTCCCCACCTTTACCCAACACATTCCCTGGTCTCTTGTGCTGCTGTGTTTCCCCTTTTCTTGTGTCCTCTTCCCCCGATGTTGTCCCCGTTGCTCGTGTAACGGTATGGTACGGTCTGGGTGTCGGGATGGTGTCGGTGCTGGTGTCCCACTGTGCGTGACATTTCTGGAGCACCCCTGCTCTCCCCATTTCCACCCACCCCCTCCTGTTCTTTTCTCTTCCTGTTGCCCTGACGTCCCTTTACTCTCTTTGTTTGCCCGTTATCCCTTACCCTTGACCGGACTTGCTGTTCCAGTTGGTCCTCCTTTGATTTCCGCCATCGTAGATCATGGGACCAATGACCTCGCTGTTTGGTCCCCTCCCCCAAATCAGGCAACGAACCAACCAACCGTCCAAAACTATCGTGTTTTCAGTGGCTGCCTTAAGAAAACGTTTTAAAACTACAGAGGTAGTAGCACATCGACAGATTTACAAAAAAATTTTCATTGGGAGAAGAACAAACAAAAGTGTATCACTACAGTTCCCTTACTCTCAGATCATTACGACATTCTCGCGTACTTTCCCCCACAGCATCTGGTAAGAGTGCACAAAATAATTTTTTAGGTAAACCTTTATTGCTCCTCTAATATAAACTGGACGAAAACGATACGTTTACAAAATGTTACCAAGAAATCAAACTAGGTGTTGCATTTGTAATTGATATAATATTGGCACAAGTATTTCAAGTATTTGGTAAAACTAAAAATGAGTACTTTTACTGCGCTATCAGGCAAATCCAAACTGAATTCGGCAGAAGACCTCTTGCCATTTACTCTTGTTGGGATCCACAATTCAGCTGCAGAGTCTCTGTTCGTCCCTCTGCTTGATGACCCTGGCTTTAGTCCGGGATCTCCATGACATGCCAGAGCCATCTTGGCCGTGATCTTCCCACTCGCCAAGTTTTCCTCCACCCACCAGCGCCGTGAAGGCTAGCGCAGACAATTGGTCACTTCATACTAATTCCCATTTGCCAGAAATTATCGGCGGTTAGACGAAGCGCTCATTTCCGGGACTGCTTGTGTAGACTCATAGGACACACCAACGCTTTTTTCATCGTCGCAGTAATGAATGCAACTGGGCTAGGAAACTTCGAATAAAGCTTGCTTTAGTATTGACAAAAATGACCGTGATTCACTGGTTTATTGGCCACTGATAACGCTATGAATCTTACCTCAGTGTAATGGACAAATTTGGACTCACCCAGTGCAAGAGCGATTTTAAATAGCCAACTGGTCCAGAGGGAAGTTCGTAATCACACAGTGTACTGGAAGGAGAAGTCGCTGCCTATGTTGCATCTCTCTGACAATAAACAAGCGACAATAGAAATGTTCGTACTACTGCACCACGAGAAAACAAATGCTATCAAAAAAATGTGCAAAGAACGAAATAGAACAAGTGCTAGAAAAGGACTGAAGATTAACTACAGTGAAACCAAAATGAAGTACTATAGGTATACTGTTTCAGGTGTCACACAATCCTGCCAACCCCATTACTACAGCAATTACCAATTCATGAACATAGGTCAAATCAGACTGAAAGCAAACTTACACAAATACTGCCTGGATTTATTTTCGGGAAATTTAATTTCGTAATGAAAACTAAACATGCAATATGCTCAGAGCACAAAGTAATTACCTACTGACACTATGACAGTGGAAAATGAAACTCAGTTGCTCAGAGTAACCAGAAATTGGGACTTGCGTAATGGGGAGTTGAAAGGGTTGTGGTAGGAATAAAAAGAAGGCACACATAGATCAATCAATGACAAGACAAGAAATGGTGCTGTCGTAGTAACTCCGACGAAACTACGCAGGGAATGGCCGGGGCATGTGGACAGGAAAGCTTGGAACTATTTTGATGACTTCGTCTCTTTCACAAACATCTTAGACAAGGATCTCACTTTTTTTTTATTTTGAATCATCATTATTCGTCTAACTGGTTTGAGGCGGCACGTCAAGCAGTACTCTCCTGTGTCAACCTCTTCATCTCAGAGCTGTACTTGCAACCTACGTCCTCAACTATTTGCTGAATGTATTCCAATCTCGAACTTTCTCTGTGTTATTTGTCCTCTACAGCTCCATCTAGTAGCATGCGAATCATTCCTTGATGTCTTAACAAAGTCCTATCATCCTACTCCTTCTCCTTGTCAGTGTTTTACACATATGCCTTTCCTCTCCGATTCTGCACAGAACCTCCTCATTCCTTACCGTTTCAGTCCTCCTAATTTTCAACATTCGTCTGTAGCACAGCATCTCAAGTGCTTCGGTTCTCTTCTGTTCCGGTTTTCCCATAATGGGTGTTTCACCATACACCATACAAAGTTGTGCTCCAAGCGCACATTCTCAGAAGTTTCTTCCTCAAATTAAGGCCTATGTCTGATAATAGTAGATTTCTTTCTCGCCAGGAATGCCCTTTTTGCCAGTGGTGTTCTGCTTTTGATGTCGTCCTTGCTCCACCTGTAATTGGATATTTTGCTGCCTAGGTACCAGAATTCTTTAACTTCATCTACTTCGTGACCACCAGTCCTGATGTTAAATTTCTCAGGGTGCTCATTTCCGCTACGACTCATCACTTTGGTCTTTCTTCGATGTACTCTCAATCCGTATTCTGCACTCATTAGATCATTGATATCCTCCCATCTTGAACTTTAATTGCACTCCTGAACCTTCCTTTTGTTTCCATCATTGCTTCTTCAATATACAATGTGAACAGTAGGGGCTAAAGACTACATCCCTGTCTTACACGGTTTTTAATCCGAGCACTTCATTCTTTGTCATACACTCATTCGCTCTTGGCCCTTGTACATATTGTATATTACTTGTCTCTCCACGTAGTTTTACCCCTATTTTTCTCAGAATTTCGAACATCTTGCACCATTTATACTGTCGAACGTTTTTTCCAGGTCAACAAATCCTATGAACATGACTTAATTTTTCTTTAGTCTTGTTTCCATTATCAACCGCAACGTCTGAATTGCATCTGTATTTTTTCCAGGTCAACAAATCCTATGCACATGACTTAATTTTTCTTTAGTCTTGTTTCCATTATCAACCGCAACGTCTGAATTGCATCTCCGGTGCCTTTACCTTTCCTAAAGCCAAACTGATCGTCTTCTAACACATCCTTTTTTCCATTTTTCTGTATATTATTCTAGTCAGCAACTTGGATACATGAGGTTCTAAGCTAATTGTGCGATAATTCTTACAATCTTCGAAACTGTGTGGACGAAATTTTTCTGAAAGTCAAATGGTATGCCGGCCGGAGTGGCCGTGCGGTTCTAGGCGCTACAGTCTGGAGCCGAGCGACCGCTACGGTCGCAGGTTCGAATCCTGCCTCGGGCATGGATGTGTGTGCTGTCCTTAGGTTAGTTAGGTTTAATTAGTTCTAAGTTCTAGGCGACTGATGACCTCAGAAGTTAAGTCACATAGTGCTCAGAGCCATTTGAACCATTTTCAAATGGTATGTCGCCAGGTTACCAACGTGAATAGTCGTTTTGTTGGCACTCCCCCCAATGATTTTAGAAATTCTAATGGAATGTTATCTATGCCCTCTGCCTCCAAAGCTCTCTTAAATTCAGATCCTAATAGTGGATCCCCTATTTCTTCTAAATGGATTCCTGTTTCTTCTATCACACCAGACAAATCTTCCCCCTAATAGAGACCTTCAATGTATTCTTTCCACCTATCCACTCTCTCCTCTGTATTTAACAGTGAAATTCCCGTTGCAGCCTTAATGTTACCAACTTTTCTTTCAATTTCACCGAAGGTTGTATTGACTTTCCTATATGCTGAATCAGTCCTTCCGACAATCGTATCTTTTTCGATTTCTTCACATTTTCCATGCAGCTATTTCGTCTTATCACCCCTGCACTTCCTATTTATTTCATTCCTAAGCAATTTGTATTTCTGTACACCTGAATTTCACTGAACATTTTTGTACTTTCCACTTTCATCGATCAACTAAAGTATTTCTTATATTACCCATGGTTTCTTCGCAGTTACCTTCTTTTTAGTTATGTTTTTCTTCCCAGCTACTGTGATTGCCCTTTTTAGAGATGTCCATTCCTCTTCAACTGTACTGCCTCATTACTACTTTGTGATCTGAGTATATGTCTGCTCCTGGGTACGCCTTACAATCCAGTATCTGATTTCGGAATCTGTATCTGACCATGATGCAATCTAACTGAAAACATGCCGTGTCTAATGGCCTTTTCCAAATATACCTCTTCCTTTTGTGATTCTTGAAGAGATTATTCACTGTTACTAGCTGAAATTTTTTACAGGACTCAATTAGTCTTTCTCCTATCTCATTCCTCGTCCAAACCCCGTATTGTTCAAATGGTTCAAATGGCTCTGAGCACTATGGGACTTAACTTCTGAGGTCACCAGTCCCCTAGAACTTAGAATTACTCAAACCTAACTAACCTAAGGACATCCCACACATCCATACTTGAGGCAGGATTCGAACCTGCGACCGTAGCGGTCGCGCGGCTCCAGACTGTAGCGCCTAGAACCGCTCGGCCACTCCGGCCGGCCCCCATATTGACATGTAACCTTTTCCTCTACTTCTTCCCCCACAACTGCTTTCTTCTTCTCCGTGACTATTAGATTTTATCTCCCTTCACGTATTGCATTATCCTTTCAATATCCTCATATACTTTTTCTACCTCTTCATCTTCAACTTGCGACGTCGGCGTGTATACCTGAACTTTCGCTGTCGGTGTTGGTTTGTTGTCGATTCTGATACGAACAAACTGAACTGTTCACAGCAACATTCTCTCTGCTCTACCTTCCTGTTCATAACCGACCCCATTACCGTCATACCATTTTATGCTGCTGTTGATATTACCCTATCTCATCTGACCATAAATCCTTTCTTCTTTCCATTTCATTTCACTGGCCCTTAATATATCTAGACCGAGCCTTTTTATTTCCCTTTTCGATTTTCTAGCTTTTCTACCTCGTTCAAGCTTCTGATATTCCAAGTCTCGACTCGTAGAACGTTAACCTTTTTCTCATGGTCACCTCCCCATTGGCAGTCCCCTCCCGGAGATCCGAATGGGGACTATTCCGGTATCTTTTGCCAATGCAGAGATCATCACGACACTTTTTCAATTACAGGCCACATGACCTGTGGACACACGTTATGTGTCTTGAATCCAGTGATTTCCATTGCCTTCTACACCCTCATGCCGTTGATCATTGCTGGTTCTTCCATCTTTAGGGGCAGTTTACCACCGCAATGACAAGAGAGTGCCCTAAACCACTTTCCGCTCCTCCGCTTTCTTTGACAAGGCCGTTGGCAGAAGAAGCGTGACTTTTATGCCGGAAGTCTTCGGCCGGCAATGCTCATTATTAGTCAAAATTTTAAGCGGTGACGGGTTTCGAACCCGAGACCGATAACGTTTTGACCACTAACGAAAGATGCCACCCCCTTTTTTTATCTCATTTTGTTCGTTATTGTTCGTTCTATTTGTGCCAGGCGGACGTACCATGACGTTGTTCAAGTTCATCATTGATCCATTAACTCAGTATTTTTTTATTGCAGAGGGCAGCTAACCCTCTGACCGAACACGCTGAGCTACCATGCTGGCGTAAATAATTTTGTACGGAGACATGAGTGCGCGCCACTAGACCACGGGATAGACAAGCGATATCATCGTGCATGCTTGACATACTTAAGGGCATGCAGCTGCTGCATTCAGCAGAGGATTGAAAATGGACTACGATGACCGTATACTTCACAAACTATCATCAAAACGACGGCGTCTAGATTTAAATCTTATGCGAATTGTGTAAAAATCTGTTTCTAATGGTAAGTGGCACCATCTGACCTAAAGATCTTTTTTCACGAAATGTGCCGCCATTAGGATCCCGATTAAAAGATAAAATACGAAAATGAAAAATCTGTTACCGTATTTGCAAATAAACTATATGCGAAAAATATTCATAACTGGTGGTTGTTCAACGAACAATGGAGAGATACTTTTTAGGGGGTACGGGGGAAAACAGAAAACGAAGTGGATCAGGAAACAAAGTAGAAGACGTAATTATGACTGTAATGAACATAAAATGAGGCTGAGCGGAATATATAGCGAAGCCAATGCGTCGTAGATGCGCAGAGGAAATTGTTTGCTGGATTCCAAAAGATATCGAGATCACTACCTGATGAAAGTTCAGTTTATGACGTCAGAAAGCGTGTAAGATCAGCGCGGATGCATATATCTGACAAGAGGGGGCCTTTATCTAATAGCAGACGTCGTCTGTGACTCATGATAATCATAATTTGGAAACGAATTACACAGTTCAACGTAAGGCCCAACTATGAAGATGAACTGACACACGAAATAAAATTCTAATTTTATTGAAAATTTGAACCGGAAGAATAATTACGACAAGTACGTTCAGAGTGCGTCGCCCAACGAATGCCTTCAATTCAGCTACATTCGTAACTGGAGCACTGAACATATCTTTCAGATAACCCCACAGCCAGAAGTCACATGGATTAAGATCAGGTGATGTGGATGGCCAGGCTGTAAGAAAATGAATAGTGGTAGTTCTAGCATTTCCGAAAGGTCTCTGCAGTAGCCGCTTCACTGGCTGAGGAGCGCCATCTTGGATAAAAATGATCCTACCCATATATGCACGCTGTTGAAGGACTGATATGACGTTGATACGCGAAAGACTTTCGTAATGTTTACCGCTGACGGTACAGGTAACAGCACCAGCAGGACTGCCCTACGATAAAAGATATCGTCAGCCCGCACCCCGCAGTTACCTTTGAAGATTGAAGTGTCAGCGGTTGACCTATGTGCGGATTTTCCGTTGCCCATATTCTATAATTCTGCGTATTGGCATACGTTTGGCGATGGACTGTGCTTCGTCTTTCCATAGAATCTTCCATGATCATTCATTGTCCACTTCCACGCGAGCGAGAAATTCCAGAGGGAACATTTGTCTCACTGGATACTCATCAGTAAGCAATTCCTGAACATCGGTGGTTTTCTGTGGATAGCAATGCAGGATGTTTCGTAGGATTTTACGCACAGTGCTCGCAGGCATGTCCAGCGTACGGGTAATTCCTCGTCCACTACATGTTGCACACCACCGCTCACCCCCTCCTGCAATGCTGTAGCTCCATCTTCGACAGGCGTCGTATCAAATGCTTTCCCCCCTCTGTCACACTGCGCTTCAAAAGAACTGTCTTTTTCGAATTTTGTTATCATTTTCTCCTGACTCTTACCGGACATCAGATCAATGCCTTCTTTCATATCCCAGAGTGTCAGCAAGTTCTACAGGGCTACTGGCGCACAGTGTCTGTTCTAGTAAAGCAGCTTTAGCAGCAGCGCACAATCCTCCATGGAGGCAGTCACGTCTCGGATACAAACTCAGGAACAGCCATGTGCCGCGCGTCTGCGGTGTGCATATTCTGACGCTTACAGTGCCATCTATTGGCCAAATTTTCGTTATTTTTCCATGTCGTTTCCCCCTGCGTCAAAAAATGCTGTTCAAATTTGATGCCATTCTGAGCATTGGTTCTCTTTCTACATCGTTCTGAAACTAAAACTTTAGTTATGGACACCCTGTATTATTATGAAGCGAGTGTTAAAGTTTGCATATTGAACTAAAATCTATGAGGGTTTTTTTTATTTTCGAATGTCGCGAGAATGTTTTAAGAAATTGCCACACTTGTGACTGCAAGCTCGACAAACATGCTTCACTCCTGTGAAGAAATGAAATACGTAAAAAGATTTTAAAAAATTTAAGTCTGACTAACGAA
The DNA here is from genome assembly GCF_023864345.2 of Schistocerca serialis cubense. Lineage (NCBI taxonomy): Eukaryota > Metazoa > Arthropoda > Insecta > Orthoptera > Acrididae > Schistocerca > Schistocerca serialis. The sequence goes on from NC_064642.1 coordinate 254,844,781, forward strand.
ACGCATTAACCTTTCTGTCCGTTGAAGGTAACATCAACGTGATTTGCATGAGTGTCTTCGGATGATTGAAGAAACGTTGTTCTTAAATCTTGGTCTAATCACGTGCAGTAGGCTGCAATTTCGAAATCTCTTCAAACAATACAGGAACTCGCCTGTACAGCGGATTAGTGTAAAACCACTTCATGAACTAGTGGCTGCGAGAAAAGCATGAATTTCGTCACGAGCATGCTGGAAAATATTCGGGATGTTGGTCGCGGTTTCTAAATAAGATCCCACAAGGTCTGGGAACGAAACCTTATAATACCCATATAGAATGTTGGCAACAATAATGTAAAAGTGGCCATTACAGAAAAATTTAAACTCAAGATGCGCCAATGGATTTACAGTTACCGATCTTTACCAGAACGTTACACTGTCACCATGTACTAATAAATGCACTATTTTTACGAGCAATCGGATGGTATTTAAAAACGCGCCTCGTTCTTTTAGAAAAACTGCAGTCGCTTCTACACACCAATGAATGAAAAAGTGTCGATTATTTATCGTATGAAAAATTAGATTAAGTAGTGTGTAAGGTTAGGGACCGATGAACTCAGCCGTTTGGTCCCTTAGGAATTCACACACATTTGAACATTTTTTACCTCTTTCCGTAACGTCGTTTGCATAAAACCTCGTCTTGACATCTTAAATCATACAGAAAACGTAAGAATGTTGTGAACTGTCACTCTGTATTCTACATGGCTCGCGGATGCTTTCAGGGGCGGCAGAAGACTGAACTTCTGACGTCACTGAGAAAACGATGGTCACGGTGATGAAGTTGTCTCGCAGTGGCTGTTCGTAGCTAAAACTAGTGAAAAGTTTTAGCCGTTGTCCGTATAGCGCACTAAGTTTCTCCTTAACACTTACTGTTCCTAAAAGTAACAGTAAAATTTTTCAGTTTTTCTTTCATTTTTATTTTTTCTAACACCGCCTTTTGTCCTCGTCCACGCAGCAAAAACGGAAAGCAGAATAGTGCAATTTTACTTCACTGTTGCAAAGACAACTTTTCTGTTGGTACCATTCAAAACTAAAGCTACGAATGTATTTGTTGTTGTTGTTGCTTATGCCTGGTTGAGGCATTTCAGGTATTGTATTGTATGAAACTTCCTGGCAGATTAAAACTGTGTGCCCGACCGAGACTCGAACTCGGGACCTTTGCCTTTCGCGGGCAAGTGCTCTACCATCTGAGCTATCGAAGCACGACTCACGCCCGGTACTCACAGCTTTACTTCTGCCAGTATCTCGTCTCCTACCTTCCAAACTTTACAGAAGCTCTCCTGCGAAACTTGCAGAACTAGCACTCCTGAAAGAAAGGATATTGCGGAGACATGGCTTAGCCACAGCCTGGGGGATGAAAGGCAAAGGTCTCGAGTTCGAGCCTCGGTCGGGCACACAGTTTTAATCTCCCAGGAAGTTTCATATCAGCGGACACTCCGCTGCAGAGTGAAAATCTCATTCTGGATTGTATTGTATGTTAACCGGGGGCCTAGAAACGACGGAGAGGCTCTGTCCCCGCTGCAGCCGCAGTTGTTCACAACACGACGACAATCGCAGTCCACTTCACCCCTCCGCCGCCCCACGCCGAACCACTCTTTCAGCGTTATTGTGCGGTTCGACCCCCGGTGGACCTCGCCCCCCCCCCCCCCCCCCAAGGGAAAGTCTCACACCAGACAAGTGTAACCCCTATGTTTGCGTGGTAGAGTAATGGTGGTGTACGCGTACGTGGAGACCTTGTTTGCGCATCAATCGCCGACAGTGAGGCGGAATAAGGGGAACCAGCCCGCATTCGCCGTGGCAGATGGAAAGTTGCTTAAAAACCATCCACAGACTGGTCGGCTCACCGGACCTCGACGCAAGTCCGCCGGGCGCATTCGTGCCAGGGACCAGGCGCTCCATCCTGCCCGGAAAGCCGTGCGTTACATCACACGGCTAACCGGACGGGCAAAATATCAGGTACTGAACGACCTCTTTCCTTAACTGGAGAGACATCCATGAAAATTGAAGCTGTTGAAGTTCCTTCTTGGGATACAAGATTTCTGTAAAATAAAACTAAACTCCTTTCGAACAGGACTCGGAATGACCAACGGTACTGACCGACCGCCGTGTCATCCGCAACGCATTGGGGTCAGGGCATGTGGTCAACACACCGCTCTGCCGGCCATTATCAGTTTCCGTGACAGTAGCCACTACTTCCCAATCAAGCAGCTGCTCAATTTACCTCAAAACGGCTGAGGGCATTCGCCTGCCAAAAGCGCTCGGCGGACCGGGCGGTCACTCACCCAGGTGCTAGCCAAGTCCAAAAATGCTTAACTTGGTGATCTGACGGCAACCGGTGTTAATGACTGCGGAAGCACCGTTGGCTCAGCAAAATAAAAGAATGCGAAAAATAAACAAATATAATATCTGGAAGCAGGACAATAATCTGATTTTACATTTTATGGCATTCAAGAATATGGTACACGGATTTTAAACTCAACACATGCAGAGACAAAAGAGTAAGAAATAAAAAAGCTGCGTTCAGTTAGAACGCCGGGGTCGCCCGACTTAGGTGCGCGGCAACCATCGTCAGCAGAAAACTTGCCGGAATGGTTAGAATCTTAACTGGTTCGTCCATTAGATTTTTAACTGTAAGCCAAGTTTTTTCCTTGGTTGATGACTGAAGAGCACAAGGAACCAAGGAATTTCAGGAACGATTTGGAACTACTTGAACGAGCATACGACGACGAAACATTAGTGCAAAGCATCGCCACGGGAGATGAGTGTTTGGGTTTAAAGTTACAAACTTTGATAGAAAAGTTCAACGGTCACAATGGATTGACAAAGGAGTTACAACACCTAAAAAGACACGACTGTCTTGATGCAACGTCAGAGTAATGCTCTCCTTTCTATGTGTACTGTATTTCCATTTATTTTTCTTTAAGGTCAAACAGTAAACCGTTGTTTCTGTGAAAACTGTGGGAATGTGTAGCTCTTGTATTGACCGAATAGTGGCTTACGCAACTACATAAATTTAAGGATGACCAAGTGTGATCGACACTAGTCATGTCGTAAAAAATGCGCAACTGAGACGAAGAAATAAGTGATACAAAATAAATTTAAAATCTCACCACAGTTGTTGAACTGTCTCGAGCTGTATATGTCAGCGATAGCGTTTTGAGAAGGTTCCATGAGGAAAATCGCAAAAATACGCCATAGGTGAGGTGTGGCAAGACAACTCACATATCGTATTCGCCCGGCTTTGGCTGTCCACAAGTTTGAAACAAAGAATCGAATGAACATCTTTCCCCAGCGCCCCCACTCCACACACGTCGCTCCATATGACCCCTTCTTGTTTCCAAACTAAAATCATTGCTGAGTGGACACCGTTTCGACAATATAGATGACACGACCGAGAAACAAGGGTAATGGAATGCTGTCAAATTAAATCAGTTGAAGCTTAAGGGCCGGTCGGGATGGCCGAGCGGTTCTAGGCGCTACAGTCTGGAACCGCGAGACCGCTACGGTGGCAGGTTCGAATCCTGCCTCGGGCATGGATGTGTGTGATGTCCTTAGGTTACTTAGGTTTAAGTAGTTCTACGTTCTAGGGGACTGATGACCTTAGAAGTTAAGTCCCATAGTGCTCAGAGCCAACCATTTGAAGCTTAAGGGAATTGAGTTAGGGAATGAGACACTAGAAGTAGTGAACGTATTGTGCTATATGAGCAGCAAAATAACTGACGACGACAGACGTAAAGAGGATACAAAATTTAGAATTGCAATAGCAAGAGCCTTTTTTGATAAAGAGAAATGTTTGGCATCTAATACAAATGTGTCAGGAAGCCATTTTTGAAACTACTGAAACGTTGCCGGCCGCGGTGGTCTAGCGGTTCTAGGCGCTCAGTCCGGAACCGCGCGACTGCTACGGTCGCAGGTTCGAATCCTGCCTCGGGCATGGATGTGTGTGATGTCCTTAGGTTAGTTAGGTTTAATTAGTTCTAAGTTCTAGGGGACTGATGGCCACAGATGTTAAGTCCCATAGTGCTCAGAGCCATTTGATTTGAAACGTTGTCGATAAGCAGTACAGTCAAGATGAGAATATGAACTTTTTAAGTGCGATGCTACAGAAGAATACTAAAGATTACATAGCTAGAGAGGCGAGAAGAGAAATTTATGGCACACTGATTCAAAGAAGGAGAAATACTGGGATATCGAGGAGTTGCTAATTTGGTAACGGAGGGAATTGTGGGTTGGGAGGGGGGAGGGGGTAGGACGTAAAAACTGCAGAGGAAGATCAAGTCTTGACTAGAATCAACAGGTCCAAATGAATGTACGTCACAACAGCTATGTAGAGATGAAAGATGATGAGGCTTGCACAGAATAGAAAGTAATGAAGAAATCAGTCTTCGAACTGAAGATTACAACAACGACGGAGAACTGCTCCCAGGCACGTAGCCATTAGGAAAGAAGCTTTGCAAAACTTCATCTTGAATCGGAAGCGTTCCTGGGACAAGTATGGGAAAGGACGAAGAAAACTTATATGGAGACGAGGTTAAAAAATGGTTCAAATGGCTATAAGCACTATGGGACTTAACATCTGAGGTCATCAGTCCCCTAGACTTAGAACTACTTAAACCTAACTAACCTAAGGACATTGCACACATCCATGCCCGAGGCAGGATTCGAACCTGCGACCGTAGCAGGCGCGTGGTTCTGGACTGAAGCGCCTAGAAGCGCTCGACCACAGCGGCTGGAGACTACACAATTAAATGTTTAGTGAAATACTGTTAAAATAATAGTTCGGTTATTTTCTGGACAGACCTTCAGTAACTCTGCAACCTGAGTGACTTCTCTATTGTTTTTGGTGTCTCTACCCGTCTACGAATTTTCGGGACGGTATCAGGACTAGTACTGATCATCTTCTACGTCTATATCTATGTGATTATCGTGCAATTCACGCTTAAACGCTTCACAGAGGGTACGTAGAACCACTTTCAGACTATCTCTCGAGCGTTCCACTCTGAATAGCACGATAGAAATCTGAATATGTAAATCTATCCGTGCGAGCTTTGATGACTCTTATTTTATTACGATGATCAATTCTCCTAAGGAGGTGGGAGTTAACAAGATATTTTCTCATTCGGAGAAGAAAGTTGGTGATGAAACTTTGTGAAAATATCTAATCGCAACGAAAAACGCCTTTATTTTAATGATTGTGGCCCGTAATCGAAAATCGTATCTGTGACACTCTATTCCCCCTATTTCGCGATAATACTAAACGAGCCACCGGTCTATAAACTTTTTCGATGCCCTCCGTCAATCCTATCTGGTACGCATCCCATACCGTGCAGCAAATTCCAGAAGAGGACGAAAAGCGTACTACATATAAGCAGTAGATTTGTTGTATCTTCTAAATGTTCTGCCAACAAAAAACTGCCTTTGGTTCCAGATTAAGTTGTTTTTAATTGCAATCACGAGGTATTTCGTTGAATAGACAACCCTTAAATTTGTGAGATTTATTGTGTATCTCAAATTAAACGGAATTTTTTGTACTTGTATGGAGGACCCACCACTTTCTATGGTTTAGGGTCAATTTTCATTTTTCGCACCATGCAGATATCTGAACTAAATCATTTGAGAGATCGTTTTGATCTTATGATGACTCTAGATGCTAAACGACTCCATTACCTGTAAACAGTCTAAGAGGGCTCCACAGATTTTTTCCTAAGTAGTTTGTTTAGTTTAAGAACAACAGAGGGCCTATAACTTTTCCTTAGGTAACCCTAGATATCATTTCGGTGTCACTAGATGACTTCCCATCAGTTACTAGGAACTGTGACGTTCCTGGCAGGAAATCACGAATCCAATTGCACAACAGAGCCGATAATTCAAGGGCACGCAATTTCAACAGAAGGCGCTTGTGAAGAACGGTGTGGAAAGCCTTCTATAAATCTAGAAATATGGAATCAACTTGTCGAAAGCACTCTTTAATTCGTCTGAGTCTTCCGTCACGGAAGATGACCGCATGCTCACATTTTCGTTGATAGTTATAAAAAATGAGCAGGTGTAAACTTGACAGTCTTGCATGCACTGGAAATAAATATTCACGTTCAGACTTGTTAATTACGATTCACATTTAAAAAAGCAGCAGATGGTAGTATTTTTTAGTTCTCGTACGCCCACAGAACAAGAATCTCAATGAAAACAAAAATGTGTTTACTGCGAAGTGCCGCTCGAGCTGGACCTTCCTTGTGAAATGGTATAAGGCTGTGCATCAGCTGAGCTGCAGAGACGCAGGTCGCTTCCCGAAGAACCCAACTACTCAATTAAAATGTTACACATCGGGTTTTATTTTACGTATTATGGTCGAGATTCTGTAATATACACACTAAAACAAATAAAAGGCGTACGACGAAGGAATTATCCGAATGGGTCGGATATCGGTACATGTGCTGTACATGTACAGACAAACAAGTGATTATAATTTCAGAAAATTGGGTGCTTTATTCAAGAGGAAGAGCTCCACGAGTTGAGCAAGTCAATAATGCGTTGGTGCACCAGTAATTCTGCTTAACATTGATTGATAAAGTAATTGGATGTCCTCCTGAAGGATATCGCACCGAATTCTGTCCAATTGCTGTGTTAGATCGTCAAAGTCCCGAGCTGGTTGGAGGGCCCTGCCAAGGTGCTTCAAACGTTCTCAATTGGGGAGAAACCCGGCGACCCTGATGGCCAAGGTGAGGTTTGGAAAGCACGAAGACAAGCAGTAGAAACTCTCGCATATGTGGGTGGGCATTATCCTGCTGAAATGAAACCTCAGGATGGCTCGCCACGAAGGGCAACGAAACAGCACTGGGGTACCAACCTGACGGTCGCCCATGATTGATGATCTGGAGTGACATTTCATTTCATAGCAGGACATCGTTTGTTGCTATCCACTGTACACCTGTAGCACAGAAGTACGTTGACGATATTCTACTCCCGGTTATGTTCCCTTCACGCAAGCCATCCTGAACTTACATTTCAGCAGGATAATGTGTGGTGCTCACCCACGATCATCTTGTATAAATATGTTTTAAGGAGTTGGGCATTGTATTCAGTCTAGTTTTATCCTGGCTATTTTTTATTAATGGTCGTATTACAAGTTCAGCCAACGGTCTTGTTGCAGTGGTAACACCAGTTCCTGTCAAATCACCGCAGTTATGCGCTGTCGGGATTAGCTAGTGCTCGGCTGGATCACCGTCCAGGTCTGCCGAGTGCGGTTGGCAAGCGGGGTGCACTCAGCCCTTGTGAGGCCAATTGAGTAGCTATTTGACCGAGAAATAATGGCTCCAGTCGCGAAAACTAACAATGGCTTGGAGAGCGGTGTGCTGACCACATGCCCGTCCACATCCGCATATGGTGACGCCGGTGGGCTGAGGATGACACGGCGACCGGTCGGTTCCATTGGGTCTTCAAGGCCTGTTCAAGAGGTATTTGGTTTATTCTTCTTATATTAAAAGTTCGAGGTGCTGACGTTGCTTCTTTCTTGTTAAGGCCGCCGCTGTGGCAGAGCGGTTCTAGGCGCTTCAGTCTGGAACCGCGCGACCGCTACGGTCGCAGGTTCGAATCCTGCCTCGGGGCATGGATGTGTGTGATGTTCTTAGGTTAGTTAGGTTAAAGTAGTTCAAAGTTCTAGGGGACTGATGACCTCAGATGTTAAGTAGTTCTAGGGGACTGATGACCTCAGATGTTAAGTCCCACAGTGCTCAGAGCCATTTGTACCATTTTTTTCTTGTTAAGTTCTAGCAGTAGATTTTATTACGAAGCTCACATCGCTGTATCTCAGCGACGTCGAAGAAGACATAACTATCCAGGACCCACGTTAAATACACATTACTTTTATCATGAACTAAACGTCGTTGATTTACTTCTCTGATAAAAATTAATTACAGATAAAATATGTCTTTCATTACAGCAAGCTTGTTGTACGAAACATCTACAGTAGATGAAAGTTGCTTCTGGAATTGACATAGAATACAAGACTGTATTCGTACCCAAGAGGATCACAGCGCAGACAGATGTTGATGATGAAGATCAGTGCTGAATAGAATAAAATTTTAATCATTTAATACCCGTTATGTGATTAACATTGTAACGAAACTTCTTTGTTACGTTACGTGGGGAGCCAGTGAAATTTTGCTGGGGAGAAATTTTTAACATCGAAAAGAGATTATTTGATTTAACCACAAAAACCTCAAAAATTATTCTTGTGTTCCATAGACATTCAAGAAACGTGTTATCACGGGGGTGTTGCTTACTGATCACATTGGCCTCCACCACTCAAAGACTTACTTTGAGACAAATGTAAATGTTTACTGCTAGAACAGTTTCCAAAACATTACACTTTAGTAATTAGTTCTGCAGTGACACATATATAATTCAGTTGATTTGTTATACGTATTTTAGTTCGGTGTAACTCGGAGTAATCTGCTTCCTGCCGCCGCTGCTGTTGTTGCTGCTGAAATAGTCATTGCCTCGGTCCATTTCATCTGCTAACTGCATCAAGTTGTGTGAATTTCATGAAATAATCCAGGTACGAAATCGTTTTAAATTGGTTTATTTATGACAAACTGCACCACTTCTTCTTAATGGGAGTCCACTCCACATAACAGGCTACATAGTCACAATACTGTAATACAACGATTAGATTATTGCACAGACCTACAATACAATGGTTGCGTCTCAAAACTGTGTTCAACTGACGCCTCTTGAGCCTTGTGCTCCTACTATTTATATGTTTCTTAACAATCAAGTCAACAAAGCTACAGTGCAAATTTATTAAATTAACAATTAAAAATTTAACAATTTTATGAGTAACTACCCACAAAACCTTGCTTATTTTATGCTGTCACTGGCGTTGGGGTTGTTGTGATCTTCAGTCCTGAGACTGGTTTGATGCAGCTCTCCATGCTACTCTATCCTGTGCAAGCTTCTTCATCTCCCAGTACCTACTGCAGTCCGCAGCTCGTGGTCGTGCGGTAACGTTCTCGCTTCCCGCGCCCGGGTTCCCGGGTTCGATTCCCAGCGGGCACAGGGATTTTCTCTGCCTCGTGATGACTGGGTGTTGTGTGATGTCCTTAGGTTAGTTAGGTTTAAGTAGTTCTAAGTTCTAGGGGACTGATGACCATAGATGTTAAGTCCCATAGTGCTCAGAGCCATTTGAACCATTTAGTACCTACTGCAGCCTACATCCTTCTGAATCTGCTTAGTTTATTCAGCTTTTGGTCCCCCTCTACGATTTTTACCCTCCACGCTGCCCTCCAGTACCAAATTGGTGATCCCTTCATGCCTCAGAACATGTCCTACCAACCAATTCCTTCTTCTAGTCAAGTTGTGCCACAAACTCCTCCCCAATTCTATTCAATACCTCCTCATTAGTTATGTGATCTATCCATCTAATCTTCAGCATTCTCCTGTAGCACCACATTTCGAAAGCTTCTATTCTCTCTGGCGTATACAATAAAAAAAGACTTTTACATAGGATATACATCATATTATATAAAATACTGAAAGATAACAATGCTAACCTAAATTTTGTTAATTATGGCTTCATTTGTAAATGCGAAATATTGCGAACATATATTGGACAAGCTTGACCTACCAGTGCACAAATGGTATCATAAATTTTATGAGGTTTAATATATTACACGAAATCACTTATTAGGTACCATTGGAATTACAGAACTTTCAAAACAGAAATGTAAAACAAAAATAGCTGTTTTATTTCAACATCTCCACGAAGTTTGATAAATATCCACTGGTACTTCGTGGTGTAACCCTTTCCAATTGTGTCAGTGTATTTTCAGCACCGTGTGTGCCTGTTAACTAATTCCGGTTCTTAATTGACCTTATAGAAATGACTGATGGTCATCGGGAAAAAACAGGACCTCCGCTCCAGCAGCAGGCAACACTAGTCAGTGGAACGCAGCGCCTGGGGGAATGGCAAGTAACGCACGGTGCGAATGCCGCACAGTGCGCACGGCGCGCAGCCGATTGCGGAATACGGCCGCCGACGTAAAACGCCGGGAGAGCGAGAGGCGCTGATTTGTAGCCGGAGCCGACTGCCGTGAATGGAGGGCGTTATTGATGGGTTCGGTCGTAACGAGAATAATGAAGAATGCACCGTAACGAGGATAATGGAGAAAGCGGCGCCGCCAAGGGCGGAGCGGTGGGACGGTGCCGGGACCTGCCGCTGGTCGGCGGCGGAAGGAGCCGAGTGGGCGGCGAGGCGGCGCGGAGGTATGCGGCCGTAAACAGAGGGGCCGGCCGAGAAAGAGCTGGCGCAGTGGAGAGCCGACCGGCCGGCAGCCGCCTTTGTTCCGGAGCTGGCGCGCCCGCCGCCCCCGCCGGGGCATCGATCGGGGAGTCTGCGACCCGGACCACGCCCAGCGGGGACGGCCTGGGCCGCCAATTAGCCGGCCGCAAGGTAAACAAACCGCGGAGACGAGATTATCATTCCGATGGCGGCTACCCCGCAGCTCAGCGGCAGCCGCGAGGTGGAGGGACCGCAGAAGGCCGCGGAGGCGCCGAGACCACTGGGGCAGCCTGCGCTCGTTTACCCAGTGAAGGTCACGGTCTGTTGTCGGCCGCCTCCTTCCAGCACGCAGGTGGCATTTACTTCAAGCTTAGGATGCTCCTTATCCAAACAAAGCGCCCGCCGTCAGCGAACGCGGCATTTTTTTTCCTGCTGGCAGCAGCTTAATATGCCACTCCACAGCCTACACAACAGTTAAAAAACATAATCAGAAGACAACAAACAATAAAAAACAGGCGATAAAACGGTGATTTTTTAAAAACTGTAAGATGGCGGAAAGTTGTGGAAGTTGAAATAGAAAGACACGGGGCTGACGATGCTAATGGTTCAAATGGCTCTGGGCACTATGGGACTTAACATCTGAGGTCATCAGTCCCCTAGAACTTAGAACTACCTAAACCTAACCTAAGGACATCACACACATCCATGCCCGAGGCAGGATTCGGACCTGCGACGTAGCGGTCGCGCGGTTACAGACTGATGCGCCTAGAACCGCACGGCCACATCGCCCGCCGATGCTAATGAAGACACACAGCAAGTAGACAGGCACAATTTGAAAATTCGGCGACAGTCTGGTTTCTGTTTGCAAGAGATAAAAAAAAACACACCTAGCGACAGTATGGTTTCTGCTCGCAATACTTAAAAAAAGGGGAAGCACAACACTAAACACTTACTTAAACACTGCACTATAGAGTAGACATGAAGATAATACACCACAGCCTAAGGCAGATGGGGGGGGCGGGGAAGGGGGGTAGGAGGACACACGCAGGTGAGGGGAAAAAAGAGGAGAGGAGAGGAAAAGCAAATAGGGGGGAAGCCGATGGAGGGAGGGAACACATAAAAAAGGGGCAGGGCTGCTGGGAGAAGGAGTGGGGAAGGCAGAGGAGGGGAAAGCAAAGGGACTCGGGGTAGAGAATGAAGTTAGGGTAGGCAAGGAAAAACAAGAGGAAAAGGGGGGGGGGAGGAGGAGGAGCCCGAAAAAATGACTGAGGAGAGGGGGAGAGGTGAGGATCAGAGTTGATGGGAGGGAGAGAGGGCATCATCCGGGAGGGAGAGTTTACGGAAGCCACCTTGGGAAAGGAGATGAAGGGTGTAGAGTTGGAGGGTAGGGGGACACAACAGTGAAGGCACAGCGGCAGGTAGGGTTGGAGGACTCGGATGTGTTCGAGGAAAAGGAGCAGATGGGGGAATGTAATCAGGTCATAAAGGATCCCCATGTGGAATGGGAGGCGTAAACGGAAGGCGAGGTGGAGTGTGTAGTGGTTGATGATCTGGAGAGTCTTATAGATTTTGAGAGGGGGGGGGGGGGGCAGCCGCTGTGGCCGAGCTGTTCTGGGCGCTTCAGTCTGGAACTGCGCGACTGCTACAGTCGCAGGTTCGAATGCTGCGTCGGGCATGGATGTGTGTGGCGTCCTTAGGTTAGTTAGGTGTAAGTAGTTCTAAGTTCTAGGGGACTGATGACCATAGATGTTAAGTCCCATAGTGCTCAGAGCCATTTGGGGGGAGGGGGGGCGGTGTGCATGCGAACGTGACAACACGTACGAGATGCTTTAAATAAGTATCTGTGTTAGGACTCCCAACGACACTTTATTCAAAATCAGATTATGTATTTTTCAATATACGTGGTTTTTATAAATGTGTGAAGCATTTCACAGATTTGCCGTATCTACAGATGAACTGACAAATTGCAAAGACGGAATCCTGATTGGAAATGGAGGAAGAAAGGTCCTACGAACATGTGTGCAGAAATGCATCTTTGCACCACTGACGAATGACAGTTCCTCTCACCAAATGACATGTGTTTCTTGTGTGGTGCAGCGTACTGTAAGCAGCCGGTTCTGGTACATGTTGGAGGACTGGTGACGGAAATGCCATAATTGTGACGGTATGATGCAAACACTGAAATGTGGGACTTAGGCAAAGCAGGAGAGGTGTGGACGGGGCCTAATCAGTTACCACTGGATGCACAGAAAACACATACACTTTATAAAAAAAAAAGAAATTCTCAACAATCATTTTTAAAAGATTTTACTACACTGGCGACTGAAAGCCTTATTAGAAGAACTGCAAGTTATTGTCGGCTGAAGGCCACAAGCAATGTTACACACAAACAACGGCTGAAGCCCTGATTAGAAGGTTCAAAATTATTCATCAGCTGAAGGCCAGAAGCAGTTTCAAAAATACACAACGGCTGAAGGCCTGAATTACCAATAAGGTGGACGGTTAAACGTTAAAAGTACCAAAAACCCTTTTAACAATCTTAATAACTGTAACAAGTTACAGTGACGGCTAAAGGCCTTATCAAGACAGAACTGAAACTATTTGTTGGCTGGAAGCCACAAGCAATGTTACAAAAAATTAACGGCTGAAGGCCAGCAGCAATTTCAGAATACACAACGGCTGAAGGTCTGAATTACAAGTGAGGAAGGCAGTTGCATGTTAAAATACTAAACCCTTTTTAAAACAATCTTAACGAACTATAACAGGCTATAGTGACGGCTGCAGGCCTTATTAAGAGAAAATTGAAAATAATTTGTCGCCTGAAGGCCACAAGCAGTGTTACAAACAATTAACGGCTGAAGGCCAGAATTACAAGTGAGGAAGGCAATAACATGTTAAAACATTAGGGTAAATTTTAAACAATTATGACAACTTGTCCAAATAAGACAGAGTGATCCACAGACAGTGCTCCCTGGATCGACCTGGGGAAGGTGACTACATCTGTGTAGGCGGTGAGACAGGCAGCCAAGAGTTGTACTCACGTAACAGGATGGCAACTCACACTAAGGGTAGCTTAAGCGCCGACCGACCGACTAACCAATCCGCCTAACGTCCGATCACCGGTACAACGATGGAATATTTTTAGGCAAGGGCGAAGAGACGGACAGCACCACGTCTTCAGAAACACACTCAAGGCCGAAGGAAACACTAGAACCAAGGTAGACCTTCCAAAAACATACGCACAGTACAATTCAAGAGGCTGTCGAACTACACGCCGTGTCGGACAACATCAACACGACGAGGAAAGGTGCCCTGCCGGAAAAGTATGCTAACCTCCAGGGCAGGAAACTGGGGCGTTAGCGACCACAACGCAGAAAATACCGCTGGTTGCCCTTCACTAACAAGAATAATACTAAATCCAAACTAACATCAAGGAGTAGAAGGCGGCCAATAGCTTCCGCCAACCTGACAGACTCCACTTGTTGCGGTTGGTCTCACCGACCCTGGGAGCAGCAACACGCAAACAGCAGCGAGATCTCAAACAGTGGAGGTTTCAGTACTGGACATGGTTCAATCAACTTCAAATGTCCTGGGTTCGGTCGCCGGCTACAGCCCCTCGGTCCGACAGTGCCTGCACGCCGCCAGCGGTACCGGTCTGTCCTCGCGCTGCGGACCTCCTCGCTGCTCCGTCCGAAGCCGAAATGCCTGACACACACGACGACCCAGAATACTAGCCGTACACCAAAAATAGTACCACAGTGCTGACTATTGATAACCGCTGCTGCTGCCACTCGCGGACAAACAATACTAGTAACTCAGTGGCACCATTAACACAAGAAGGAATCGAGACGCCACTACCGCTATTACACGATATCAAGTTATGAACGGCAAGAACGCGAGCCGCACACGGCTCAAACATCATCGACAAAATGCTTCCCACAGAGGGAAATCCGATGCTGATAATCTTTACACTCGTAAGTGATAGGGATAGCAGCGGTTGTGATGCAGGACACAAGTAATCATAATTTGGCTCACACCATGTTGGCAGGCCACTTGACTGGATCTCACTTTCCTGTAGAACCCGTCCTCCAAATCTGGTGTACGCACAGTTCGACGTCTCCCTGCACGTTCATCTTTCTGTAAGGACCCATGATCACACAGACGCCCGAAAAGGGCTTGAAATGTTGTGTGGTGTCTGTGAGGGTATATGTTTTGGTATGTTGTATCTTGACCATTTCCATCTGCTTGGCCGTACACATACGCCATCTTGGCTTCTTCCCGACATGAATACCACAACATTCTGCTGCTCACATTACACTGCATCAGTCACACAACCTGCAACATAGAAGGAACACATGGCACGTGGTCAGAGGAACTGTCAGCGCCATCTACCATGGCAATGATGCATTTACGGACATGTATTCATAGGACCTTTTTTCCTCCATTTTCAGTCAGGAATCTGTCCCTACTGATTGTCGGTTTTATTAATGTTCATTCTGTATACGAGGTGTCCATAAATTATCTTCACAACTTAACACTTTAATAATTTCTAAACTATACTAGATATCAACAAAAGATTTTCAACATGTGATAAGATATCTCATAAAATTTTGTTTCCTTATAGATGAACATCAATTTCAGCACTCTTAGTGCCATTGATGATGTCTAGTAGGAATTCCATTTCTCTCGACTCAAGATCTCCATGGTGACATGTTCATATGCATTGTGAATGCGTGTCCTGAAATCCTGTAGGTCTCTAACTTTGTTTGGGTGCACCAGATTCTTTACAAAACCCCACAGGAAGAAGTCTAGTGGTGTGGCAAAAATGGCTCTGAGCACTATGGGACTTAACATCTTAGGTCATCAGTCCCCTAGAACTTAGAACTACTTAAACCTAACTAACCTAAGGACATCACACACATCCATGCCCGAGGCAGGATTCGAACCTGCGACCATAGCAGTCCTGCGGTTCCGGACTGCAGCGCCTGGAACCGCACGGCCACCGCGGCCGGCACTAGTGGTGTGAGGTTGAAACGTACCCTTTGAAAAATTTATGAATTAGAGTGCTGATAAACCTCTTACGTTATTTGACTATCAAACAGCTGAGCAAAACTGAACGTACTCAGACATTCCTCTCTTTACTTATTCTGATCATCAATAAACTGACACACAATATTTTTAGCGCAACGCAATCCGACTTCCAATAATCCCTACAAAAGAATGGCCCCGACTAACAATAACCTATACCTTTTCATTAATCACTTACCTCACAAAAATCTTCGTTACCCGAACTACTTCAATACAGCGAGCGCCAATACTGCCAGCTGAATAAAAGATTCTAACTACTGAAGGCACTAACTACTGATAAGCATAGTTAGCAAATGAAAGATTTTGATAGAAAACAAACAATGTATTTACCTTAATAGTATTCAAAAGTCATAATATATGTATCAGTTCATGACATCCAGTCTTACAAATTTACTCTCTCTGATGGACACACGTCCAGATCATCCGCTCTCATAATCTCTCTCCCCACATCCACCACTGCTGGCGGCTCACCTCCAACTGCGCAACGCTACGCGCTGTTCACATCCAACTGCCCAACACTACAATAACGAATATTACAACAATGCCAACCAGCCACAGACTGCACATAGCACAGCCTGTGATTTTCATACAGAACGCTACGTGGCGTTACCAATATAAAAACCTATACAGCTTACGTACAAGGTCAGCGGATCGTGGCGGCCATCGAACTGGACCATCTCGTCCAATCCACCTATCTGGCAACTTTTCATCCCGAAATTGATGGACATTTAGGGACCAGTGGGGTCGTGCCCCATCCTACCGGAATATCTCATCAGGTTTTAGGTGTTCCAACTGCTGCATGGCAAACTATTGTAACATGTCCAGGTAAACACCACCGTTGATGGCAGACTCAATGAAGAAGAATTGGCCGATGATGTAACTGTGCATCAGTTCATACCAAACTCTCTTTCCTTTTCACATGTAGCATGAGGATGCTGTGAACACTATATGGCATATACGAATGTTACGACGATTCAGTTTGCTGGATATAAGAAACGCTGCCTCATCAGAGAAACAAATCTTTTCAAAAAGTCATTGTTTCCGTCAATCTTGCCTAGCAATCCACAGCAGACTGAGGCTTGCTCATAGGCTTTAATAGATGAAGCAGGTGCACCTTGTAGGGATACATCCGTGGCCTCTTATGCAACATATTGTGCACCGTTAATCGTCTCATTTCCCATTTCTGGCTGCCGTACGCACTGATTTTGTCGCACTCCTTGCAGACATCTGTCATGACTTGTCCACGTTGGAATCTCAAGCAGATGGGCTACCCTCCCTCTTTTTCTGGAGAACATTACATATTTCCGTAAATGAAGTATGCCAAGCCCGAATAGTTGGTCGGGACAATGGTTGCCTTCCATACCATGATCGGAAGTTTTGTTGCACTTGGATATCGACGTCGTTTGTATGAACCAGGCCACACAATGAGCTTTCTCCTGTGGTGTCCACATTTTATGCGGTTTTCAAGTTCAATTTTGCAAATGTGTATGAATTCCTAGCCGGCCGTGGTGGTCGTGCGGTTCTGGCGCTGCAGTCCGGAACCGCGGGACTGCTACGGTCGCAGGTTCGAATCCTGCCTCGGGCATAGGTGTGTGTGATGTCCTTAGGTTAGTTAGGTTTAAGTAGTTCTAAGTTCTAGGGGACTTATGACCTAAGATGTTGAGTCCCATAGTGCTCAGAGCCATTTGAACCATATTGTGAATTCCTAAGGGGCCAAACTGCTGAGGTCATCAGTACCTAGACTTACACACTACTTAACCTAACTTAAACTAACTTATGCTAAGAACAACACATACACACATGCCCGAGGGGGACTCGAATCTCTGGCGGCAGAGGCTGCACTATCCATGACATCGCGCCTCAAACCGCATGGTCACTCTGTGAGGCTTCAATTTTGCGTCAACAGCAAGGTACAAAAACCTTTATGAGTTATCTTATCAAATGCTGAAAACCATTTGTTCAAAATTATTAGAGTATCAAGTTGTATTATTTGGCATATTGGCACAGGGCTTCGCACGCACATAGAAAAACTGAGAAAGTTTATTCCGACATATAACAACTGCCCCTCTACTGATCTGCAGATGACAAGTTGATAATCAATCAAGTTCTTCTCACATTCGGCGCAGCATGTCCCTATCAATCTGTTTAAAAGCTATGTTGATGCAAGCTCGCAGTTCT
This sequence comes from Schistocerca serialis cubense, assembly GCF_023864345.2. Taxonomy (NCBI): domain Eukaryota; kingdom Metazoa; phylum Arthropoda; class Insecta; order Orthoptera; family Acrididae; genus Schistocerca; species Schistocerca serialis. The sequence goes on from NC_064642.1 coordinate 254,862,359, forward strand.
GGTAGGTTTGTTGGTAGAGAAACCATAAACACTGAATCTCTCGCATATCAGCACACAAAAAATCGCATGGGTTACGTCAGGAGAGGAGAGAGATCATGACATGACATCAACCCCACCACGACCGATCCATCGTTCTCTCACTTTCCTGTTTAACAGTTCACGAACATCATGATAGACGTGGGGTGGAGCACTATACTACTGTAGATAAAATCCATACTGCAGGTTTCCAGTTGTGGCATGAGCCAGTTTTGCATCATGTCCAGATAAACGTATTCTGTAATAGAAAAAAAGACCATAACCTTTTTACTGTGAGACTTCCAAGAACACATTAACTTTCGGTGAATCTTGAATGTGCTGCTCGATAGCCTGGTGATTCTCTGTCCCCAGATTCGCGCATTATGCCTTTTCACTATGCCATTCACAAACAATGTTGCTTCATCACTGAAGATGAGTTTCTCACTAAATACATCCTCTTCCATAAGTTTTTGCAACTGTGCCAAAAATTCGAAGTGTCTGACTTGTCATCAGGAAGCTGTGCTTGTAGCGATTGTAAGCGGCAAGGCTTCAGTTTCGTCGGTTCCTTGAGATCTCCCAATGGCTCAGTTGTGGAATTTTCAGCTCTCTACTTGCTCTGTTCATCGACTTCTGTGGACACCATGTGAAACTCGCCCAAGCGTCTCTTCACTCACTGCAGGCCGACCTGTTGACTTCCCCTTGGAGAGGCATCCCGAAGCTTTAAACAGTGCATACCATCGCCGAATGTAGTTAAAGACCCGTGGATCGTTGTTTGAACAGTGAATGCATTTCAAGCGTAATATACGCTTACTCTACTCCTGTCCCCATCTTGCCTAACTGCTCACTGCTGCCCTCTCGTGGAAAACATCTGAAGTGCGACTGCGACAACAGAAAACATTTTGAGTTGTTCGGTATGTGTTGAGTTTTGCGAGAATGTGCCAGTTAATACGGCTTTAGCGAGATTATGACATCGTTTGAGTTATTTATAATAACCCTGCACCTTTTTACGGCTATGAACTTTCCTCAGAGTCTCGGTCGTCTTTCACGCCTGTAAAATAGTAATTCCAGAGTACTCTAAGATACGTGACTGTCTCTCGTTACACTATGTTTTGTATAGCCTTAAGTCTGTTGCCGGAATTACTGATGTCTAACATAATGTGCATGTTGTATGAATTTTTTTAAACTTTTACTTAGCAGGCCCAAGTAGCTTTTGTAGTGTGCAACTATTGCAGAATATTTACTTGTTCTTGCCGACAGATGCATTTCCCTTTCTTAAGCTTACATTTCAGCAAGATAATGACCGCCCGCACACGGTGAGAGTTTATACCGCTGGTCTTTGTGCTTGTCAGATCCTACCTTGGCCAACAAAATCGCCAGATCTCTCCCTAAGTGAGAACGTTTGGAGCACTGTGGCAGGGTCCTGCAACCATCTCGGGATTTTGACGACCTAACTCGCTGTTTGGATAGAATTTGGCACGGTACCCATCAGGAGGACATCCAGCTACTCTTCGGTCGCAATTTAGAAGTTAGTTATGCTCAGGAAGAACGAAATAATAATTCGCCCATCATCAATTACAAAGTTCTCAGCGTCGTTACCAGGGTGTTTAAATCGTGGTTGCTTCGAGACTTGAATGAGAGCTGTAGTGCATTTTACGGAGTGGTGATCGGGCCGCTTGCGGTGCGTTGGGAAACGCACTGCTGGCGACTGGCAGCGTCTCGTAGCACCGCGAAAGTGGCGGGCGGGGGCGTGTGTGCTGCAGACGGCTGGCTGGCCACATCTACCGCGAGCGCGTATCCGGCGGGCAGTGCCGCCTCGATCACCAGTGTCTTCTTTCCCGTCTTACTAACAAATGTCCTTCCAACGCGATCCTCCACAGCTATGTCACTGGGCGTAGCCACACACTTCGATTGGCTGTCTCAAATTCTTCTTCAGCCAATCAGATGTTAAATGTTGTGTGGCGGCCACAATTCCCACTGCTAGACGACCACACGCAGATTTCATTAGGGGTACAATTGCTCACTGGGCAATGTCCACGTTGTCAGTTAGGAACAGATATTTTGTGTTCTGTCTATTTGTCACCTCCTCCTCCACTCCTAAAGCCTTCTTCCAATTCAGTGCAATCTTTCCCACGAATCTCCCGGTTGGAGAGTACACGCAGACGATGAAATCCACTCACAGCAAGAGTTCTTTCCCCATAGCAAACTGCATATGCCTACTTCACATTGACTCCACACTTTTGGTAAAGGACTCCAACTGACCCCTCTGCTCCTTTATCTGATGACGGGATCCTTCTACTCTTCTCAGTGCATTCTGGCGTACGAAAATGGTTTCACAAGGCAAGAGGTCTCTCTATGCGGTCGATCGGTACCTGTCTGAGCTTCACAAACTGAGCAAGTCATTAACGCGTTACTCCACATCAGGCCCTTATGCAAGCGTTTATTCAGCTTGGCACTGTTTGACGACAGCGGATCCAAAGTTCGGTTACGGAAAGGAAGGGGCGGAAGGCACAGTTCGTGACTGTCTCTTCCTACTCCCCCCCCCCCCCGCCCCCTACTCCCCCAGTATAACTTTCCATCACACCTAAATTTAACGTGCTACAGATGCCCACAGTTAAATAAAAAGGTCAGTCTATGACGCAAGCCCATCACTGGGGTACTTGCTTGACTGCAGGTAAGAGTGCAGCCTTCCTTCGCCTTTCCCGTAGGAGGGGGCGTGCGGGGCCCCTCCCTCCGACCACCTTTTATGCCCGGGAAAGATCCCCAGTATTCATTTCATAGCTAACTGAGTGGACCTAGGGCTGTTCTGGAGGGACTGTAACCAGAATAAATGCCCGGCCCCAGCTGGGCTTGAACCCAGGCCTCAAAGGATGGAATCGAGCGCTCTAGCAGCTAGACAACCACAGTCACATGATTTACTAATAGTAAAAATAAAATACGTAAATAATAACAGATTTTTTAATTTATTGATGCTTGTCTCTGCTAGTAATAAGTACAAGAGTCTTTCGAACACGCATCAGATTAGGGCAGGGGAACAGCTACACACTCAGTTCGGTAAATGCCGAAGAGGATTCAGGAAAGGATGTTCATATGAGGAACTGATCATGGATCTTAAACGTATTCTCTCTTATCTGAAAGGCAGAAGTGAGGAGCTCTTAGTGACCTCCGTAGATTTCTAAACGGCTTATGGTTCTTAAATGAAACAACAAGTTTACTGTTACCAGTCACCGTTTTATTTTTTCCACGACGCGTTTCGAAGGTTTAAACCTCCATCATCGGGTGGATTTACATTAGTTAGTATTACATATGTGTGTATGTTGTGTTACGACATTTGGAGGAACTTGTGGCACTGCCCAGCTGATTCCAGACGCCATATTTGTTTACAAATGTGGCAGTATACATGTGAAGTATTACGACAGAAAAAGGAACCTGTGACCACTGGAGGTACTCTAGTTTACTTATTAAAGTTTACCATTAAATATCAGTTTAATTTTTGTCATAAGTTATCCAAAACCATATTCTGAAATAGTGTCTTGTTTCTCCACTAGGCAGTGCCACAAGTTCCTCCAAATGTCGTAACACAACATACACACATATGTAATACTAACTAATGTAAATCCACCCGATGGTGGAGGTTTAAACCTTCGAAACGCATCGTGGAAAAAATAAAACGGTGACTGGTAACAGTAAACTTGTTGTTTCATTTAATGTCAGTAGCAGTCACGGTAAAGCCTAACCTAAAAATGTTCGCATTTAAAGGCTTATGGTTCGGTCGGCCGAATAACTCTTCTCGAAATCCTGGCAGTATTTGTCTTAGATAAAAAAACAAAAGTTCTTATCAGACACACTCTTACTGAAACCATTTTTAAAGTGAAATTTACAGGAGAGATATCAGATGGTTTGGAAATCATGTCGAGAGTCGAGCTAGAAGGTGGAATTTTGCCTCTACGTTTCAACTGTGTACTAGAAAAGTGATTCTTGAGTGGCGGAAACCAAAGAGGGACAAAGGCGTTGAAAAAGAATATGATGGATCAGGTGTTCATGTGGCCCATCGTGAGCACCACTGGATCGCCGACATAGACTGGCGAAACAACTGGCCAGGTCTCCTTACTTCGCGTGTTGGTTACTATGTGTACCACATCAAGAATACGACCGACTTCACTAGTCAAATTAAAAGTCTGCGTCTTGGCGAAGGAGATATTACGGTCAACTTTCAAAAATGGTTCAAATGGCTCTGAGCACTATGGGACTCAACTGCTGTGGTCATCAGTCCCCTAGAACTTAGAACTACTTAAACCTAACTAACCTAAGGACATCACACACACCCATGCCCGAGGCAGGATTTGAACCTACGACCGTAGCAGCAGCGCGGCTCCGGACTGGAGCGCCTAGAACCGCACGGCCACGGTCAACTTTGATGTAGTGTCGTTATTCTCGCGCGTTCCCATCAAAGATTATATAAGCTGCTCTCCCCCTTTTTTTTCTTTGGCGACACTGTTGTGGATTTACTTAAGCACACTCTGACGTCATCGTATTCCTTTTATGGAGAATATTTTAACTACAGCGTGGCGATGGGAAACCCATTAGTGCCAGTAATAGCCGACCTATTTATGGAGCACTTTGAGGACATCGCCCTGGATACGGCTCCTGTAAACCCTAGTTGCTTTTATCTTTGGTCGACGACAAAATTCATTGTCTGGTCTCATGGACGTGAAAAACTGGTAGAATTCTTAGACCACATCTATAGTATCCATGACAACATCACGTTCACAATGGAGGTAAAGACAGACGGTGCCTTGCCGTTCCTGTAAAGAAAGTGGGTGTCACAGCCACAGCGTTTGCCAAAAACCCACCCACACGGACCAATATCTGCACGCTAACAGCTGTCACCATCCGTTCCAGCATAGTTGTGTTCTGAGGAGCATGGCCGATCGCGCGGAAGGAGTCTCAGGCGCTGAAAACGGAAAATATTCAGGGAAAATGGCTACAACAACTGCCAGATTTCACAAGCCATCTTTCCGAAAATACGTAAGCAGAAGTACCCCCGAAGAAGCTTGCATTTTTGCAGTCCTGTTGCCCAGTAACTGGAAAATTTATCCTGCTCCTAAAGAGGTATATAATCGATTCAGTATTCAGGGATCAAGCAAAAATACGACAACTCATGAGGCCTGTGAAAGACTATGTAGGCCTCAGATGTCCGGGGGTATATAAAATACGGTTTGGGTGTGGACAATTTTATGTCGTATGGACTGTGCGTACTACTGAACAGCGGTGTTAGGAAACGAGAGAATCTTTCGCCTTCGGTACCCTGAGAAATAAGCGGTAGCAGAGCATGCTCTGGAAAGCGGAAGTGGTACTGTATTCGTCGAAACATCTGTTATAACACAGTCCAATAGTTTCTGGGACAGCGTAATAAAAAAAGCGATCGAGTCAGAAATTCTGACAACATCCTCAATACAGACGGCGGCCTGCAGCTAAGCTCGGCTTGGGAACCGGTCATCGGAAAGTTGAAGCAGGCGCGGCGGGAGCGCAACGAAAACATTACCTCATATGGCGCTGTAGCGAGCACCAGTTACATCACAGAAGAAGCGTGGCTGTGTAAGGACGGTAGCAGGAACCAAAAGACAGTCACAGCTTGACAATGGCCGAGGAGTATTCGGCCGAAAGCTCGTGGATTATAAACCACTTTATGTGGCTGGAAGCTTGAGAGAATTTTATCAGTTTCGTAAAAGTTTGAAATTATGTGTAAAGTTTTATTGCAAGTCACCAAGTACTTTCATTCTCAAATACTGGAAGAGTAAGGTCTGGGTATTCGCACGCCGTGCGCTACACTTCTTTCCGCACAGCGATTTTCGCCAGACAGTGGTATGTGTGCCAAGTGTGATTGAAATCGGACAAGTGGTTTAGGAGAAGATGTGGAACATACATACATCCACAATTTTTGGAATGTGTATGGATTTGTAGAAATTGTTCCTCAGGAGCTACACTACTGGCCATTAAAATTGCTACACCAAGAGGAAATGCAGATGATAAACGGGTATTCATTGGACAAATATATTATACTAGAACTGACATGTGATTACATTTTCACGCAATTTGGGTGTGTGGACCCTGAGAAATCAGTACCCAGAACAACCACCTCTAGCCTAATAACGGCCTTGATACGCCTGGGCATTGAGTCAAACAGAGTTTGGATGGCGTGTACAGTTTCAACACGATACCACAGTTCATCAAGAGTAGTGACTGGCGTATTGTGACGAGCCAGTTGCTCGGCCACCATTGACCAGGCGTTTTCAATTGGTGAGAGATCTGGAGAATGTGCTGGCCAGGGCAGCAGTTGAACATTTTCTGTATCCAGAAAGGACCGTACAGGACCTAAAACATGCGGTCGTGCATTATCCTGCTGAAATGTAGGGTTTCGCAGGGATCGAATGAAGGGTGGACCCACGGGTCGTAACACATCTGAAATGTAACGTCCACTGTTCAAAGTGCCGTCAATGCGCACAAGAGGTGACCGAGACGTGTAACCAATGGCACCCCATACCATCACGCCGGATGATACGCCAGTATGGCGATGACGAATACACGCTTCCAATGTGCGTTCACCACGATGTCGCCAAACACGGATGCGACCATCATGATGCTGTAAACAGAACCTGGATTCACCCGAAAAAATGACGTTTTGCCATTCGTGCACCCAGATTCGTCGTTGAGTACACCATTGCAGGTGCTCCTGTCTGTGATGGAGCGTCAAGGGTAACCGCAGCCATGGTCTCCGAGCTGATAGTCCACGCTGCTGCGAACGTCGTCGAACTGTTCGTGCAGATGGTTGTTGTCTTGCAGACGTCCGCATCTGTTGACTCAGGGATCGAGACGTGGCTGCACGATCCGTTACAGCCATGCGGATAAGATGCCTGTCATTTCGACTGCTAGTGATACGAGGTCGTTGGGATCCAGCACGGCGTTCCGTATTACCCTCCTGAACCCACCTATTCCATATTCTGCTAAAGGTCATTGGATCTCGACCAACGCGAGCAGCAATGTCGCGATACGATAAACCGCAATTGCGATAGGCTACAATACGACCTTAATCGAAGTCGGTAACGTGATGGTATGCATTTCTCCTCATTACACGAGGCATCACAACAATGTTTCACCAGGCAACGCCGGTCAACTGCTGTTTGTGTATGAGAAATCGGTCGGAAACTTTCCTCATGTCAGCACGTTGTAGGTGTCGCCACCGGCGCCAACCTTGTGTGAATGCTCCGAAAAGCTAATCATTTGCATATCACAGCATCTTCTTCCTGTCGGTTAAATTTCGCGTCTGTAGCACGTCACTATCGTGGTGTAGCAATTTTAATGGCCAGTAGTGTATTTACCGATTTCTCTCCCATTTGCATAATTCCTTCGTGATGCGTCGCTTTCCTTTTTCCTAGAGTGTAAGTCGATAAGTTGTATTTGCGCGTCCTCTGGGTCTCTGTGTTGCTATCACCACATGAAAAGTCCCAGTAGAGTTACACACTCAATAGCTCTCGTGTACTCATATTGTTCTTCGTTTCTAAGAGTGATTGTTTTCTGTACAGAAAATACGCTCGAACATGGATTTTATTTTTACTAACACATTCCACGGACGTGAAAATACTGGACTTGCTGTCAAACAACAATCAGGTAAAGACGTTCGTGGTTTCACGCTTCCATTTCTCTCGTTACATTTGAATCAGCACGGTATAGACGTATCAGAGAGATAAATAAATTCCTGAAATAATTCTACGATCATCGTGAACTCTTGCAGATAATAATGTTTAGAGTGTTTAATGATTTTTTTAAAATTTACTACATCATTTCATAACATTTTTGGATGCTGTTGCCCTCATAAAATCAAAACTTTGAATTTTTCGAACATAGTTCAGTGTTAATGTGCTGTAAAACATATCACAAAAGGGCACGAATTGACTGTATGTTTCCTCATTGCGTAATGTAAAACACTGTCCTCGAAATTAGATGCAGTATAATAGCTGCAACTTGACAGTTATCAAATGTTTCTTTATTCCCTTCAACTACTTTTCGATCCATTCCACTCTCATTTTACAAAGAAGGATGCATAAATTAACACATTCAGCACCATAATCTGTGTGTGCCCCATCTGAAGAGGAGACTGAAATGCTTCGAGAACCAGTTTGTAGAAATGAAAGGAGTATTTCAGAAGTGACTGGTCACATTTATCTAGTTTTGTATGTGTTTGATGTTTATCGGTAATGTTGTCTGAACACTGGAGCATGCGATGGCTTTGGACCTGTCAACGTCAATAGTTTGACCCCACCTGCAAGGGGTAGGATGGTAGCCTTTCAGCTGCCTTCTAGACTGCAAACGACGTGCTAACGCCGTCTGCTCAGTGGCAAGAGTCCTGCAATGATGGCGACACACGTTAGCATGCAGAGATCACCCTGCTCCCCCTCCCCCCCCCCCCCCCCCCCGCGCTCCCCCCGCCCTCCCCGCTCCCCACACACAGCTCGAGTATGATTGTACAGTTCATACTATCAATATGTAGGGCCCGGGTGCGACATGATCGCTTTGGCCGTGTTTGCACTTCACAAACGGTGCCGTCGGTAACGTCGAGTTACAAGCTTGGAGAGGTGCCCTATCCATAGGTGTGAGTCTGTTTTCTGAAACTCTGGAGATACTTACGAATAACCTTGTTTTATCCTATATTACCGCCCACGTCCGATTTCCCTGTTAATTGCGGTACGCCATCTGGAATGTGGTGAAGGTAGTCTACTGAAATTAATAGCCGATGTGGAAAACGGAGGTGTGATCCAGATCTTTCATTGTTTTAGCGTTTTTACAGCTGTCGAATAAAGAATATTTTGGTACACATATACGTTCCTTGGTGTTTCAGCTTTGGTGTGATGAACTAAACTCCAACAGGCCTTGGAACGCCCAAAGGGACCGACCAGCCGCCGTGTCATCCTCAGTCCACAGCCGTCATTGGATGCGGATATGGAGGGGTATGTGTTTAGCACACCGCTCTCCCGGCCGTATGTCAGTTTGGTGTCATAACCTGTTAGTTATCCACCAGAGTTGCGAAAAATATTTAATAATCACTTCTTCTTAATCATCGGCAGGTTATGCAAAAAATATTATTGGTGTATGCAAATATGCAGAACTTTTGAAAGCAGGTATTACAAGACTACTACATCACATACAGATACAGGAAACAAGCAAAGATTAAATTGAATCAATTATCACTTGATTAAAGAGTAAAGACCCCCATGGGTATGATGGTTTTCAAATAGCACTGCGAAGATCAGTGCACCATATATTAGTTCTGCACTCAATCATCTGTACACTGAGTCTTACAGGTGTGGCCAAATCCTTCCAAATTAAAATAGTAGCTTGTGAAACCACTATACAGAGAGGGTAAAGAGATATAAGCAATTACTGGTCAGTTTCTTTGCCATCAGTGTTTCCAAAAGATTTTGAGGGAGCATTGTGGGCTTGATTTGTTCCCATACTCACAGTTTGGCACCAAGAAAGAGAGATACACATAAAATGCAATTTCTTTTCTGTGTGACTCTCTGTTAGGATTAAACGATAGGCTGAGGACAGGAGGTATACTCTTTATTTCAAAAACGCAAATGATTGTGTAGACCAAGAAACACTTTTGCATAACTTGGAGCATTAGGGTTAAAGCTGCCTAGAAAGAGATGGACAGATCACATAAATGTGGATTTCAAGAGGATAGGAGTAACGTGGGATGTAGTAGAGAGAAAAGAGCTATACCAGGACAGAAATCAATGGAGGCATATCGTTTACGAAGTTCCTACCCAGCTCACTAGAAGGAAATACTGATATGATGATGATGGTAAAAGCTCGACAACTGTTCACTTCATATCTAGAAAGTAGGAAACTGAAGTTGGTCCTCCAGTGTCAACAAACAAATAAGAGGTTGGGATCTGAGTGGGCCATGTAAAGTGGAGGTACCTCAGGGTTCTGTTCTGGGTCTTTTGCTTTTCTTCTTACATATCAATGATCTGCCGCTAAACACGACAGAACACTCAAAAATGTTCTCTTTGCATATGACGCAAATACTGTTGTGAAAGACGTGGAATGTACGTAATTCATGTAGTTAATAACTCGTGACATTCAGAGAACAGATTAACACTTAAATTCAACAAAACGCAATTTATAGAATTTCTGACTTGAAACTCTTATACAAGCGAAATTTTATAGTCTCAAGGCGGTCAGTCATTGAAGACGATCACTTTAAATTGTTAGGAGTGAAGGTGGATGGAAGACAATCTTGGAAGTATCACGTTCAAGATCTTGTGCAGAAACTGAATGTTGCTGCCCTCACTGCAAAAATGATCTCCACTGTGTCTGACATTGAAAGGCGAAGGCTTGTTTCCTTTATTTACTTTCCGTCTATTATCTCGCATGCTGTTATATTTTGTGGCAAATCTGTGCACTCGCTAAGAATAAACATAATGCAAAAACGGACGATCAGATTAACCTGCAGCGTGCGTTCGCGGGCTTAGTGTTGGCCACTGCTCGTGTGTCTCCAAATTATTCGGTTTGTGCATAAGTTCGTAGCGTTTTTTCATAAGTTTAATAAACTCAACAGATACACATAACAGTAACTTTAGTCCTCATTAATATATTCTCCTACCAACGGCAGGGTAACTTTTCGATTACGCGACTGTAGAAACCATGTGGTTTTGAGGCGAAGTTCTCGTCGAGCCATATTTGGAGCGCATTTTCATCTGGAAGGGAAGTCCCTTGAAGGTTGTTTGATAGAGAGCGGAAAATGTGAAAATCTGAGGGCGTAAAATAGGGTAAATAAGATGGGTGCAGTATGACTTCCAGACCCAGCTCCTGTAGTATTGTGTTTTTATCAATGTAGCAGAATGCGGGCGGGCGTTATCGTGGAGTAACATACTTGTGCAGTCTTCTTGGTCGGTGTTCTCGGACTGCGTCTGCAAGACGACACAGTTGTTGACATTAAATGTCAACAATGTTACATCTAGGGGAAGCACTTCGTAATACACCACACCATCACTGTTACACCAGATGTATAACATTATCTTTTGGATGTGCGCATGTCTTTGTATGGGGAGTTACTGCTTCGTTTGGGCTCAACCATTCCTTTATTTTCCTAATGTTAGCATAAAGACACCATTTCTCGTCACAAGTAACGATACAGTATAGGAACGTTCTGTGTTATTCACGAGCCAGTTAATGACGGGCGTGCAGAGATGCATATATGGCCACCCGCTGATTTGTGTAATTTTGGCTTAGAGCATGCGGTGTCCATAAACCTGGTTTTTGAACCTTCGGCAATGCATGAAAATGTAGTACTATGGTGGAATGATCACAGTCACATTTACCAGTTCTCGAGAAATTGACGTGGATAGTTGTGGATTAATGTGTTTAAGCAATCTGCGTCAAACCCTGAAGGTCTTCCTGAAGGTGGAGAGTGACTGATGTCAAAACGACCCTTCTTAAAACTAGAAAATCATTTTCTCGCCGTACTTTGCCAGATGGTATTATAACCATATAGGTGCAAACGTTTCTGGCTGTCTATGCTGCTGACAACCCCTCTATTGAAGTCACACAGAGGAATATCTCGGAAGTGTTCCGATTTCTTTATTTGACACTCCATTTTCTTGCATCCACATCTCCACTCAGTATCTCCAAATAACAAAACGCCGATATGTGAACTCAGATAACAACAGTGAACTACAAATAAAAATGATAATCGTTAAATAAACCTTTAGCAACTGAAATACCAAGATGCAAAACAAAAACGCTACGAATTTATGCACCAGCCTAACATAACTCTGCCATCCCTATACAAATATTTCATCATGGAATGGGTCTTCGACAATACTGATTCTTTCAAAAGAAAAAGTATCATTCATTCAGTAAACATGAAATGGGAAAAACGATAGTCACTGGGATAACACGGCATAATGCCGAAAGGTATGCGTTATTGATCAAGTTTCATTTTCAGTACGTTTCTAGCAGAACTGAAAACATTATGTTATAAACCCGAAGTATTCAAATCCAAACTGAAAGATTTCCTTGCGGCGCGCTACTTATATTCTGCGATGTGTTATTTATTCTTGTACTCCCTCACATTTTTTTCATGTTTTGTTAATATCTTTTGTTCATAAATTTTGTAATCAGCGTTCTGTAAACTATTGCAGGGGATTATCCGGTACTATCGGACAATTATATCGGATTATATAGGACAAAAGCTGTTTCTAAACGTCAACGTTAGTGACAGTATCTGTCGCGTCACTGGGATGTGAGCTATCAAGGAACAAGACCACTAAGGCGGTTGTGAATAAGAACAAAGCGTTTCGGAGTGGCAACAAGTTGTCTGTTCCTCATGAGTGTATCAGAGCAAGAACCTAACTTTGCAGATTTATATTGATATTATTCTATACTAGAGGCTGTGAAAATGTGTAATAACAATGGGAATGGTAACTACCACAGCAGTATGTTCGGACTGTATCGGACAAAGTCAGTTATACCGGAAAAAATAGATAGCGTAAAAATGTAAATTTTCAGGATAGAAAGAAGATCAGCATCGGTCGGAATGATTCAGCGGAATGTTCACTCGTCATATGGATTTTTTGAATTTATCTGCCTCCAGGCAGTATTACTGTAATTGTTATTTGATTTCACTTTATTTTTATGTTCCGCGCATAAATTTTTTTGCATTAACCCATTTTTTACGTATGGGCAATAAAAAATGGCTGTTCAGTGTTACGTATTGTAACACTTGTCATGACGATTTTTGAAGTAATATGCCTCCAGACAAAACTGCATTTTACGAAAATTACTATTTGAATTCCCTGTATTTTTATGTATTAAAATTTTTTTTTTTTTTTTTTTTTTTGGCTTAACCCATCCTGTTACGTATGGGAATAAAATTAGAGGGTGTTGGCTGTCCAGTATGACGCAGTGAACACTTGCCATAATGATGTTTTGAATTTGTGTGCCTCCAGACAAAATTTTTTTATTACATTTGAATTCCCTGTATTTTTATATATACATTTTCTTTAGATTAACCGATTCTTTTACACGTGGGCAATAAATAGAAGGCGTTCTCTATCCAATATGACGTAAACCGAGGTTAGCTTTATGTATCTGTACCCAGCTGCCACAGTTGCACTCATGCTTGTACATGCCTTAATAGATTTTGTCGTTATAATTACGTTTAGTCTACATTACTACTTATAGCGGTATGTAATTGTACAGTTGTAATTGTGTTCAGCTGTGACATGGAGTGATCAACGTGCTGTTTCTATGTCTAACTCTTGTATTATTTGTATTTATAACACCGAAAATAGCTGCACTGTCAGTTGAAATCTAGATCAGCAATGCAATAAAAAAGACAGATGGCATTACGACCGATGCTGACCTCCTTTCTGTCCTGGATTACACTGCGGTCGTGAGGCATATTCATTTCCATGGAATCGAACTTGATGAACATAAACTTTGTTGTTTTCCTTAAGAGGCAAAGAGGGAGTAGTCAGTATATTGACAGGATGAAAATAACATGAAGGGAAAAGTCAGGTTTCTTGAAATGGCTGTTGTGGAAGTGTGTGACAAATATTTAGGTCCAAGACATACATCAGGGGAAAACTTAAAGCTTTACAAGGAAGCAAAGAGATGGGCATTAACACTGTTTCAAAAAATAATTTTTTTTCCAGAATATTCAATGATGAACCGGAAACTGTACTGTACAATCATGTTAAAAATTTAGATAGCCAGCTTATGCCTTACAGTAAAGATGAATTCTTGAATCTAGCGTAAAAATATACCAACAGGACATAAAGTATCGATTCAGTAAGACAAAAGCGGGAAAAGACTTTTACTATGATTTTAAGAAAAGAGATGAAGACTTAAATTTGCATACAGCTAAATTTAAGAACTTGTAGCAAGCAGCTGGTTTCAATAAGGAACAAGTTAACATTTCTTTTTTCTTTTTTTTTTTTTGACAACTGCTTCAGCTAATCGAAAACGTAAAGTTTATAAACATATACGACCCAATGGAAATTCTTGTTACACATACGCTATGATGCAGATGATTAAATAAGCTCGCCAAATGCAAGTAATCTCTGTGCAGAAACGTTATGAAATTGAGAACGTTGTTCTGTAGTGCAAACACTTGAAATTATTACTGCTAGGCCGCAGCCTACGCCGATCGAAGCTTACAGCGCTTGATTTCACTGACATGCACATAAATAAGCAAAGAGATCACCTTTGTAGTGAGACTAGACCCAAATAAAGTGTGCCGTAACTAGGGTAATCACATGTTAACTCCATATACTTAATCAAGTGCGCCGTAATCTATCTCTAAACTATCCATTGAAAGACTAAAAACGAACTGTGACATAGTCACCAGTATTTCGTCACGCTTGACTGCCTATAATGAGTCGGGTTTTCGTCACAGATTTTCTCTGCCTACATGCATTTATGCTTTCCAGCCCACGCTGCGCAAAGAGCTTCCGCACCTCGATGTATATAAGCGCCAGTCTTGAATTCTGTAATGTATCGTAGTATTCTTCAGTGTGAAGAATGTTGCAATACAACCTTCAGAAAATATTATAATTTCATTGACTGACTGTTCCTTCGGTTCTTGATAGAGATTTTACACATGAGGTATGAATAAATGCAAGACACTGATGCAATATTATGCAGTAGTTTGTTTTTACAAACCTGTTTTCGGCTGTTATTCCATCTTCAGATATGAGGACAAATATGTATGTCCATGTAATTTTTTGTTGTTGTTGAGGGCTTCAGTCCAGAGACTGGTTTTGTGCAGCTCTCCATGCTACTCTATCCTGTGCAAGCTTCTCCCAGTACTTTCTGCAACCTACATCCTTCTGAATCTGCTTAGTGTATTCATCTCTTGGTCTCCCTCTACGATTTTTACCCTCCACGCTGCCTCCAATGCTCAATTTGTGATCCCCTGATGCCTCAGAACATGTCCTACAAACTGGTCCCTTCTTCTTGTCAAGTTGTGCCACAAACTTCTCTTCTCCCCAATTCTATTCAATACCTTCTCATTAGTTATGTGATCTACTCATCTAATCTTCAGCATTCTTCTGTAGCACCACATTTCGAAAGCTTCTATTCTCTTCTTGTCCAAATTGGTTATCGTCCATGTTTCACTTCCATACATGGCTACACTCCATACAAATACTTTCAGAAACGGCTTCCTCGCACTTAAATCTAAACTCGATGTTAACAAATTTCTCTTCTTCAGAAACGCTTTCCTTGCCATTGCCAGTCTACATTTTATATCCTCTCTACTTCGACCATCATCAGTTATTTTGCTCCCCAAATAGCAAAACTCCTTTACTACTTTAAGTGTCTCGTTTCCTAATCTAATTCCCTCAGCATCACCCGACTTAATTCGACTACTTTCCATTATTCTCGTTTTGCTTTTGTTGATGTTCATCTTATAACCTCCTTTCAAGACACTATCCATTCCGTTCAACTGCTCATCCACGTCCTTAGCTGTCTCCTACAGAATTGCAATGTCATCGGCGAACCTCAAAGTTTTTATTTCTTCTCCCTGGATTTTAATACCTACTCCAAATTTTTCTTTTGTTTCCTTTACTTCTTGCTCAATATACAGATTGAATAACATCGGGAAGAGGATACAACCCTGTCTCACTCCCTTCCCAACAACTGCTTCCCTTTCATGCCCCTCGACTCTTATAACTGCCATCTGTTTTCTGTACAAATTGTAAATAGCCTTTCGCTTCCTGTATTTTACCCCTGTCCCCTTTAGAATTTGAAAGAGAGATTCCAGTCAACATTGTCAAAATCTTTCTCTAAGGCTACAAATGCTAATAACGTAGGTTTGCCTTTCCTTAATCTAGCTTCTAAGGTAAGTCGTAGGGTCAGTATTGCCTCATGATTTCCAACATTTCTACGGAATCCAAACTAATCTTCCCCGAGGTCGGCTTCTACCAGTTTTTCCATTCGTCTGTAAAGAATTCGCGTTAGTATTTTGCAGCTGTGACTTATTAAACTGACAGTTCGGTAATTTTTACATCTGTCAACACCTGCTTTCTTTGGGATTGGAATTATTATATTCTTCTTGAAGTCTGAGGGTATTTCGCCCGTCTCACACGTCTTGCTCACGAGATGGTAGAGTTTTGTCAGGACTGGCTCTCCCAATGCCGTCATTAGTTCCAATGGAATGATGTCTACTCCCGGGGCCTTGTTTCGACTCAGGTCTTTCAGTGCTTTGTCACACTCGCACGCAGTATCGTATCTCCCATTTCATCTTCCTCTACATCCTCTCCCATTTCCATAATACTGTCCTCAAGTACATCGCCCTTGTATAGACCCTCTATATACTCCTTCCACCTTTCTGCTTTCCCTTCTTTGCTTAGAACTGGGTTTCCATCTGAGCTCTTGATATTCATAGAAGTGGTTCTCTTTTCTCTAAAGGTCTCTTTAATTTTCCTGTAGGCAGTATCTATCTTGCGCCTAGTGAGATAAGCCTCTACATCCTTACATTTGTCCTCTGGCCATCCCTGCTTAGCCATTTTGCACTTCCTGTCGATCTCATTTTTGAGACGTCTGTATTGCTTTTTGCGTGCTAATTTACTGCATTTTTATATTTTCTCCTTTCATCAATTAAATTCAATATTTCCTCAGTTACCCAAGGATTTCTACTAGCCTTCATCTCTTTACCTACTTGATCCTCTGCTGCCATCACTACTTCATCCCTCACAGCTACCCATTTTTCTTCTACTGTATTTCTTTCCCCTATTCCTGTCAAATGTTCCCTTATGCTCTCCCTGAAACTCACTACAACCTCTGGTTTAGTCAGTTTATCCAGGTTCCATCTCCTTAAATTCCCACCTTTTTGCAGTTTCTTCAGATTTAATCTGCAGTTCATAACCAATAAATTGTGGTCAGAGTCCACATCTGCCGCTGGAAACGTCTTACATTTTAAAACCTGGTTCCCAAATCTCTGTCTTGCCATTATATAATCTATCTGATACCTTTTAGTATCTCCAGGATTCTTCCATGTATACAACCTTCCTTTATGATTCTTGAACCAAGTGTTAGCTATGATTAAGTTATGCTCTGTGCAAAATTCTACCAGGCGGATTCCTCTTTCATATTTTACCCCCAATCCATATTCACCTACTATGTTTCCTTCTCTCCCTTTCCTACTCTCGAATTCCAGTCACCCATGACTATTAAATTTTTGTCTCCCTTCACTACCTGAATAATTTTTTTTATCTCATCATACATTTCATCAATTTCTTCATCATCTGCAGAACTAGTTAGCATATAAACTTGTACTACTGTAGTAGGCATGGGCTTCGTGTATATCTTGGCCACAATAATGCGTTCACTATGCTGTTTGTAGTAGCTTACCCGCACTCCTATTTTTTATTCATTATTAAACCTACTCCTGCATTACCCCTATCTGATATTGTATTTATAACCCTGTATTCACCTGACCAAAAGTCTTGTTTCTCCTGCCACCGAACTTCACTAATTCCCACCATAACTAAATTTAACCTATCCACTTCCCTTTTTAAATTTTCTAACCTTCCTACCCGATTAAGGGATCTGACATTCCACGCTCCGATCCGCAGAACGCCAGTTTTCTTTCTCCTGATAACGACGTCCTCTTGAGTAGTCCCCGCCCGGAGATCCGAATAGGGGACTATTTTACCTCCGGAATATTTTACCCAAGAGGACGCCATCATTATTTAACCATACAGTAAAGCTGCATGCTCTCGGGAAAAATTACGGCTGTAGTTTCCCCTTGCTTTCAGCCGTTCGCAGTACCAGCACATCAAGGCCGTTTTGGTTAGTGTTACAAGGCCAGATCAGTCAATCAGCCAGACTGTTGCCCCTGCAACTACTAAAAAGGAACCACACGTTTGTCTGGCCTCTCAACAGAAACCCCTCCGTTGTGGTTGCACCTACGGTACAGCCATTTGTATCGCTGAGGCACGCAATCCTCCCCACCAACGGCAAGGTCCATGGTTCATGGGGGGAAGATGTAATATTTTAGGATCAAATGTTTTAAAGTAGTGCATTACGCTGTATATCAGTCGGTTTCCAAAGATGACAGTTGTTAATGTTTGGTATACTTTTGAGACGAGCGGAATTATTTCATTGAAAATGTTTTCTAAAATTATTGAATTTAGATAAAATCTAATGTTATTTAACGTGTCACAGGTTTTAACTAACTTCAATAAGTTTACATAACAGTTCCACTGAAATAATTCCTCTTGTTTTAGTCGTAAACCAAGCAATAACATTGTCTTCTTTGGAAACCAACTGAAATACTCTGTCATGCATTAGTTTAAAATCTTTGAATCTAGAAAATTTCACAGCCACACATACTTATTATTGTTCCTGATGATTCCCTCATGGCCGTAATCCGGAAGTAAAATAATAGATGTAGAATTATATACCAGTGTCGCGTGTGCTTTCATTCACAATGTATTATAATTTCGATAAAACCTGCATGTCTAATACGATCCGACCTTCCTCTACTGAATAGTTGCATGCTGAAGTAGCTTTGGGTCGCTTTCTCCCACGGAAATAAGTATCAATAAAAAATACTGCCCACAAACACTCTCTACTGAGTGTGCACATAATACACTTAATGAAAACAGCCACTAGATAGATTATATTACTGAACAAACAAACTCAAAAGGCAGGCTTACAAATCTCCTCTGAGAATGCAAAAGTTTTGACATAGATTAAAGCAGCCTCCAAAGTAATGGAAATGGAAATGAGCGTTTGGCGTCATTGGCCGGGAGGCCCGTTACGGGCAGGTCCGGCCGCCTTGGTGCAGATCTTATTAGATTCGACGCCACATTGGGCGACCTGCGCGCCGGATGGGAATGAAATAATGATGATGACAACAGAACACTCAGTCCCTAAGCGGAGAAAATCCCCGACCCAGCTGGGAATCGAACCCGGGACCCGTACGACGGCAGTCCGTCACGCTGACCATTCAGCTATCGGGGGGGACCCCAAGGTAATGGTAATTTAATATGGAAAAAATCACAGAACTACCAGTCAAATATCTAGAAGATATAACTCAACAAAATAGTTTAGAGAAAGATACCATTAAAGCAAGAATTAATAAGCAGAAAACAGCGTACAACCTCGCTAAGGACTTTATGCAGTGTGTTTCAGCTGCCCTTACCAATAGCTTTTATGCAACATGCAATACCTTCAAAACTCACTCTCGAGATTTTCATAATCTCTCTCTTGACACTCAAAACCTAGTAGTACTACAGAAAAAATAAACAGGGCCTTTTCTAGAAAAATTAAATTTTGTTAAATCTTGTACTGTGATACGTTTTCGTTGGGGGTCACGATGCTAGAGTTATTCGGGAAAACATGTTTGAAGGTCATTTTTGTACGTTTCTTTTGAATAATTCGAGAAGTACAGCCTCTAACGAAAACGTATACCATACAAAATTAATCTACATTACAATTCCTACAAAAAGGTCCTGTTCATTTTTTCTGTAGGACTAAAAGTTTTCGTGTATGAAAATTTTGTGCATGGTATTTGAAAGTGTTGTGGGCAGCATAAAACCCATGGGTAGGAGCAGCTGAATTGCTTTCTATATACGGGGTGATCTTTTCCGCCGTGTGCAAACTCTAGAGATTGATCGATGAGATGATATGGATCAATAAAGGTCTATGAACATGTGTCCGGAAATGCATGGTTTCCATGCTAGAGACCATTTATTCTACCATATTTTGTTACAGAGACTGCGGCCTAACACGAACTGTACCGCCCAGCCAGTTACAGCATGCATGGTTTCCTCCTTGAGGGTGGTACTGTTCCTTATACGTCATATTCTATCGCCATCTCCTGCCATAGTAATTGGTAATGTTGTGTCCGATTCACTTCCCTTGCTGACTCACCTTGTAGTGAATGTGATACAGAGTTGTACACAATGGTTCCGTGTTCAAATCGAGAACTTGCCGACATGATGTTTACTTACAGAAAGGCAAATGGCAACGGGCGGTGGGCAGCAAGGTTGTACCAGGAGATTTATCCCCGCCGGGGATTCCGAATGGGCCTGTACTCCACGTGTGAGGAGTAGAGGTGGGTGTGCGGCGATGTTCCAGTGCGCACATTGCCGCTTCTTCGGGCGAAACAGGATCTTCCGTGCCAGGCAGACCCCAACAGTGTGCATACTGTGATACTTTTTCCCTTGGGCTGATGCATACTCAGAAGTTAGACTGACAGGTGATATCGGCTATGTCTTCAAAACTGTGGTTAAGCGTTTCTATAGTCAAACGGTGGTAGTCCTTGACTTTGTATGCCCGCGGAAGCCTACGCAATTATATTTATCTGAGTAATTTCGTAAAGATTCGCAGATTTCAAGTAACTCCCCCCCCCCCCCTTTCTGGCAGATCTGTCTTCTTTAAACAGATGCACACCTTTTTCTAAGTAGCTTGTTAAGGAGAACGCTTTTTTCCAGCAGAAGCCAATACAGAAAACCACAATCATAACCACTGATTATACTCCAAAACACAACTGCCGAAGATCGGTTTCACCTACTTTTGAGCTCTCTCTTCAAAGTTCTTTCCAACTTTCCCTCACGGTACTTGCTCGCTATCGGTCTCGTGGTCATATTTAGCCTCAGATGGCGCTTACCACCCAATTGGAGATGCACTCTCAAGCAAACAATCTCGTAGGAGACGTCCCGCCCACGCTCACACCGGCCGCTACGGGTCTGACACCCTCTACGGGCCGTGGCCTCATTCAAGTTGGGCTCAGCGCGAGGCGTCGGGGTAGTGGACCCTCCCAAACACCACATGCCACGACAGGCGGCAGCCTGCGGGGTTCGGTGCTGGACTCTTCCCTGTTCGCTCGCCGCTACTGGGGGAATCCTAAAGTATTCAATGTCTGCAACAGTGTTTCGCCGTTTGTCTGATAATACAGGGTGGTTTCAGGAAGCAGGAAACCCATGAAGGACGTAACAGAAATGTTCGGACGCCAGACTCGGAGGAAAATGTGATTAACGCTGTGGATGGCGACCGCCGTGGCAGTACCAGCCAGTTGGCCTGCCAGAACAAGGTAAGCCAGACGAACGTGTGGAACTTTTCCATGACAGTTTTTACTACTCTTCTAACATTCTGCGTGGTTTCTGTTCGTTCTCAGTCGTGTCTCGCTACCACTTTCGCGCAACGACGCTCTGAGCGTGTTTTTTAGGGAATTGACTAGTTTGAACCTGGGACCTGTAGCTGGTAAGGAGACGACAGACCGCACATGACATGTAGAGTTCAGAAGAGTTCAGTGAGACTAGCGATGATATAACCAAATACTTAATGATTTCAGCGTCAGCTCCACTGCACTCCCTGTAAAAGAATCTTAATACTAACTAAATTTAGTGGAAGGGGTTCAAGGCTTTCCTATTTTTAGTTAGCTGGTAAAATAACGTCGAAAAAAGCAGTTACGTTTCCCATTGGAAATTTTATTCTACTCACAAAACATTGTTTATAAATTGCACTATTGATAAAGGAAATGTTTTAATACAGGATGATAAAAATCAACTGTGTTCAACAAAAATGAGAACGAATATTCCCTGAATGGGTTTCCAAGTTCTACAATGGACCGAAGGATGACCTATGCCATATCACATCTACAAACTAGGTTTAAATTAAGTTTCACAAAAGAGAAAACTATCAAAATGGTCTACAGTGACCCTCAATTATCTTTAATTACTTATCTAACTTGTCGTAAATTACAGTGGCTGATGTGGCTTCTCAATAATTATATAACAGAAAATCATCGTGTTTCAGATTTTAACTTACATAGCAAATGTGAATACCATGAGCTTCAATTGTCGATCGACACTAGTATTACGTAAAAAGGGGATGTAACAGATGAGACTTCTGCAGTTCTGAGTGAAGCCTTGTGCGCTCAAAAATGCGGCATCGCGTGCGTTCATTACCTTGTCGGTGTTTGTCAGGGGGTGGCGGCTGCCGCAGCTCCATCCAGCTCGCCGTCTCTGAAGCAACTCACTCCTAACTTCTCCTTACTACATGTTACCGAAGTTGGTTTAAAAAAAACTATCTGGTTGTGTTTTCATCTGACGAATCAGGGTCTCAATGTTAACCTTAAGATTCGCCTACAAAAATTCTGTCTATCCAATGAGAAACGTTATAATTGTCGTGGTGGGGCAATGTTTTTAAAGTTTGCAACGTAACAGAGACACGAAAAAGTCTCACGCTAAAACTTGCAGCTGGTGTGGCCGTTTTAGTGTTATCGTAAGATCTATACTGTTCTTCTGAAGGGCTCTAGCTTTTAGCATGGGCTGGGGGGTGGTCCTAGCTGTTAGCTGGCAACCTGGGTGTCCGCCCCTTATCATAGGGCCTTCCAGCTTAACACGGTTCTGCTCTCGGCTTCTGTTGTCGTTTCTCCCCTCGGAACTGCGTCTGTCTCACGGTGGGAAGGTATGACATGCATTTAGGCATTCTTGTGTTAGTCTGTGGTATTCCATTTACTCACTCGTATTACTTTGGTTAATTTAATGTCACGATTTATTCGTGGCTATGTGACATACTACTGGATTTGCTTATCATGTCAGTGTTTTCATGGAAGGTGTTGGATTTGCCTGACACCTTACATATCACCACCCTTCGAACTTAATTTTTGCACTGAATTGAGGCAATGATTGAATCATTGTGTAAGTCAGTCAAAAATTATTCCTTTATCTAAATTTTGTTGCCTACTGTTCAGCCACATTATTCTGGTTCTATGCTAGTTTGTATTACTAATTTATGTTTTTATATTCTTCCACATTATTCTCAAAAATATGTTTATATTGACTAGAGAAGAATATTTTTATTCTATTACAATTATTGTTTTTTAATTATTTTCTTTCTTTATTTAAGTGCGAAGTTTGTCTTTAAGAAATTTGTTATCGGAAGTGAGGAGTCTTTCACATCGATTTTCTTAGAAATATATATATATATTTTTATAAATGTAGTAATTAAGTAAAATCTATTCCTAACACATTTTTTAATATCACGTACAAGTAAAATGTTTTTGTTTCTAGACACTCATTTCAACATTGTTACACTAACAAATAAGAATTATTTCCAAGAATTGCTTTGACAAAGAAATACACATACACAAGTCTTGAGATATTATCCTAACAAATGGTACAAATGTTAAAAGAAGGGAAAACATCCAACAAGATAATTTTTTATTCTTTGTTTTTATAAGGAGAAAATAAGTAAAATATAGTTATTCTTTTATTTTTATGAGGAGAAAATAAGTGGAATATCGTTTGAGTGTTTAATATGCCTTACTTTTGTTCTTTATATACTGTCCACTTCAGAGCTAATGACTTATTTTTATCGATAGTCTATTTTTTTCCTAAGTCCATAGTCATAGACTGTTTTTTTGTAGTTTATTACCTGTCTGGTGTGCTTAACTTATTTAGTTTTTCACACGTTTCATTTGCACAATTCCTACATCACATAATTTGATTTCACACATTCACACAATCCTATGAATGTTTAAGCATGAGGTTGGCGAATGTTTTTGCACGAAGGTGGTGGACTTGAGCGAGATGGATGGGGGCAAGTATTTGATGTACAGCTTCGTTCGTCGTTCCTTGTTGGCTTTGCAAGTGTGTGATGCTGTTGTGGAGGTCCCATAATGGAATGGAGCTGTGAGTGCAGAATCTCGTGGTTTACTGCCTTTGTATGCGTGAAAGTCATCGTTATGTGTCGCTGAAAGCGGTCGTTCTTCGTTGTAATACTTCGCAGGCGACTAGTTTACAATAGGATAGAGATCTGGGAAGGTATGTCGTCTATTCTTCACCCATCTTCTTTCTTTGTCTCAATCTTGCGAATCTTCATCTTCTGTTCTTCTGCTTTTTCTCTGCTTCTTACTTGATTATTGGTTCTTCTCTGGGCAGGATATGGAAATATTTATTGGTAACTAGTCGCTTTGAAGTTCTCCTCTTAGTAACAGTTTGATAAATTGTTTGGGCGTGTCATTCTTCTCTGGGAAGGTGTAGGTGTATGGCAAATCCAACACCTTCCATGAAAACCCTGACATGATAAGCAAATCCAGTAGTATGTCACATAGCTCCGAATAAATCGTGACATTAAATTAACCAAAGTAATACGAGTAACGAGTGAGCAAATGGAATACCACAGACTAACACAAGAATGCCTAAATGCATGTCATACCTTCCCAACGTGAGACAGACGCAGTTCCGAGGGGAGAAACGAGAACAGAAGCCGAGAGCAGAACCGTGTTAAGCGAGCCTTGTAGGAATCGTGTCTTGCTAATTACATCCTTTTCTTTCTTGATGCTTCTCGCGTTGCAACTTGTGGGTCGTTGCATCTTGTCCTTGCTGGAATTTTTACAATGGTTCTTACAAACAGTTTTACTTATAATCATCTAACATATGTCTAGTACCTACATCGTTTTACGCCTTCTTAAAAGCTTTACAAATTACGGCGTCCTTTCCATGTTACAATTCAAAGATATTTTCAATCTTAACTTCTACAAAAATCCTCAAATTCGTTTTTTATTTTTGTGTAGTGTCGTAGTGTATAGCATTTTAGTATTTCATGCTGTTAGACTATCTACGCTTTATCCCTTCACCTTAATCTATGGTACTATTGGTGTTATTTTTGTTTTTGTTTTTATTGAAACTACTTTCTTTTTCCCCACCTTCCTCTCTCTTCATTCTTCTTTCTCCTGACGATCTTACCTGCAACATAATCTTGAAATATTGTACTGATTATTTACCAGTAATAAAATTAATCTTCAAACTTGTAGTGAAAGTGTTTAATACTGCCAGTCTTAGGTAAAAATACCTCTGCTTTATCTCGTAAAATACCCTCTAATTCTCTTTTACTGTGTTCCGAAATACCTTGAACTTCTTGCAATTTTCCGTCGATTTCTTTATGAACTTCTAACATGAGTTGAGGCGATTCCCCCTTTTGTGCATACCATTCTAATTCTTCGTCCTCTTTATCTCGCATCATTCTTAATTCTTTGTTTATAACTGGTATTTCTTCTAATTTTAGCTTTTGCTCAAAGAGAAGTGTGACATTCCCGAATGTTACGCTACCTTTCCCCATATCTATTATCGCTCGTCTCTCATTTAAAAAATCTGCACCTATAATCAAATCTACAGTTAGTTTAGGTATAATCACGAAGTTGGCTTCGATCTTTTGACCTTGACACGAAAGAGTTAACCTTGTTTGTCTCGTAACTTCCGCAGCATTGTTTCTAATAGGACCTCTTACTTTAATCTTACGTGTTTTCAGAACTGGCAATTCCTCATTGGCATTACACTGCATGAATAAATTTTCTGAGATCGCAGTCAGTTCACTTCCGCTATCAATTACAATATTGACTGGGATATGCTTTACCATGGCCTTCACAATTGGTTGAATTTGAAAGGGTTGGTTCTGTTCTTCTTCTTCTTGCATCAGTGAATCCTCCACTGAATCATACATGAGTCTTTTCAGGAATTTCCCTTGTGAATTCGAACTTTCTGTAGGATAAGCTTCGACTGCTACTTCTCTCTCTTTTATTTCCTCTTCTCTATTTCTTCCTTCATTTACACTTTCTTCTACATCCTCTACTTTTTCCTCATCCTCGTCTATCTTCTCCTTCTTCGTCGCTACTTCCACATAATCGCATCTAAATGCTCTAATTATCGCTTCATAACTTCCTTCATTATATACGTTGGGTTGTGTGCCCACTCGTAACTTATTTTCAACTTCTGTCGACTGCGCATTATTCTCATTGAATTCGCTTTCCCTGGTTTCCATCTCAAACAGCTCTGCAATACTCATTACTTCGTCCTTTCCTCCTACATTCGTTGTGCATGCCTCTGGTAATTCATCTTCCTCGTCAGTATTCTCCCAATTAATTTCGTCCCAACACGAGAGTGTTATTTTCCTGTCTTCGTTTTCATCTGGTCCCTGCGGATTTGTTTCTTCCTTCTTCTCTTCTCGTGATAGGTATTTATTTCTCTGTTCAAGGTAGGTAGGGAGACACGACATAGAACAACAGAAACCACGCAGAATGTTAGATCGTCTATGCAGAGCTCATTCCAGACGTGGAGACACTGGAGCTCCGCATTCATGCTGCCTTTGACATTGCTCGGATGCAGACTGACCGATGTAAAAGTGTGAGACAGAACATGCTACTACGCGTACACGCATGCGTTGAGGCATGTGGAAAACATTTTCAACAAATACTGTTACTGTGGCTCCATGCTACAGCGCTTATTACACCGAAGTCTCTGTAACAATGTGTGACTGAATAAATGGTCTCTAGCATGGATACCATCCATTAGACCTTTTTTGTTCCGTATCCTCTCATCGATCAGTCCATAGAGTTTGCACACGCTGAAAAAATCACTAAAATAAATAAATAAATCACACATTCTGTGTAGCAGGATGTTTAAACAAAAAGGCATTGAAGAAAGATCTGGCAATCACTCGAAAATAAATTCTAATGAAAATTTTTCGATCAGTGAAACAGAAAACCCAATTCAGAAGGTGTGTCATAATAGTGAAATTTATACACATTGTCAAAAAATTAGACATTATTAGGAAAAGAAGAATAGTTTTGTATGGCCACATCCAAATGAATTCCAACATAGTGGCGAAAATATTGTTCACTAATTTCTGTAAAATATAGATGTATAGCGCTTGGTGGACGAAAATTGGAAGGGACATAGAAGAATTTCAAATTACTCAACAAGTTATTGAGGAACGAATGCCAACCAAAATCAAATTGCAAGATTGCAAGTTTTCCACGAAAATGAAAAAAGAAGTCTGGAGCTATTTGGACAGAAGAAGGAAGAGAGAAACATTGAGTAATGATGACAGAAATGTGAAAGAACAGAAAGGGGAAACAGCTGAAATATACACGGTCCACAGTGGTTCATACGTAGAAGAAGAACAACGCTGCCGGATTGCATAAGCTGTCGGCGAGCTGACAGGCGGCAAGGGCGCCGTCGTCATCGCGTAAGAAGCGGGGAATTGCGGCTCGTCTGCGCCTTTAGACTCGCCACGGTCCGGTAGGCCAGTGGGAAAGAAACGTCGAGAGGAGAACGGAGTGGAAGTGAGGGGAAGAGGAGGCGTCCGGTAATGGCGACGGCCCAGGAATCCCGTTATTGGCGCGCCAGCCCGCGCGTATCTCGGTTCATCATCACAAAATTTTAATTAATTCCCGTAACTGCCCGCCTCCGCGGGGGCGGCGGTGGGGGAGCGGGTGGAGGCAGCGATATGCCCTCCAGACACCCCCTGGCTACAGCCCTCCGGCTCACCTGCTTCCCCACTAAACTCCCTGCCGCCGTATTACACACTTTTTCTCGCTGATCGAACTGACCAGGCTCGGTATTGGCCACGTGTGAGAGTGGAAGTGTCCGCGTCGGCGTGGTTTGGCGCTGTTTCTGTTTTCGTGAAGTGCTCGTGTCACCCTTCATCAACTGGCCAAAGAAGCATTACTCAGTAGTACAAACGAATTTTTCATACATTTTTTTAAAATTATTTATTATTCTTTTTTTACGATGGGCGTTCAATAAAGAATGCAACAAATTTTTTTTTCATTCAGAATTTCAATACACTATATTATTCCCCACTTGTCTGGCTACAGACTTTATTTTTCAACATAAGCCCCGTGCAATACGACTGACTTCCACGCCACGTTATTGGGAGGACCCGTATACAGGCATGGTACCACTCCACTGGCCGACGTCGGAGCTAATGTGTTGCTACATCAATAATCTCCCCACCATCCACATACTGCATCCCACGGAGTACACCCTTCGTTGGGCCCAACAAATCGAAATCTTCTGACAGGCGGCGAGGCTCACACCTTCGAGTATCCCAATTGTTAAACGAGCAGGTAAGCACTACACACAGAGACGTCCAGGTTAGCAGCATAGTGTTTGGTTGTGTGATCCGTCGATCACCTCGAATCAGAGTATCCGCACGTTCCAACATTGCAGGAGTCACAGTTGGTGTGTGCGACCAGCACACGGGAGATCGGACAGGTTTGTGCAGCCTTGTTGCAATGATGACAGACGCCTCGACCAACGGCTCACTGTGCTTTTGTTCACTGTCAGATCTCTGTAGACATTCTGCAAGCGCCTGTGAATATCTGCGACGCTCTGGGTTGCTGGCAAAAGAAACTAAATGACTGCTCTCTGCTTGGAACGAACCTCCATTACAGACGCAATTTTGAAGGGATACGTACACACACCGCCATCTTTCGGAACATCATGAAACTGAAGCGGGAATATTCCAAGATGTCCCGCAACACATTCTGCATTTTCAATCGAAATTGGCCGAGAAAAAAAATTGTTGCTTTTCTTACTGAACACCCCTCATACATATGATCTGCACCCTAGAAGCAACTGCAATCCGTCTTTCACGGTTAGTATTAATATCATCAATAGTACACCAATAAGATTATTTCCCTTTTTACAGATAGTTATCAGTACAGCACGAAAAACCGAGCACCACAGGTCTCTACTAAATTAGTTAAGGGGGGTAGGACGTCTAACGGGCCGACTTCGAGAAGGAAAGGCACCACAGGACATTTTAATTTGCACTGTCTATACTTTTACAAATAAATTCATAAAACTTTGTCAGCATGACCAGGAAGGATTCAGGATTCACACTCATAGCAGTGCAAGTTCAAAAACACGAAAAAATAATATTTTTTAAATGTGAAATTTCGTGATTGTTTTCACTTAGTGTTGGCTGCATTTGTTGCTATAGGTACGCTTTACTTCATAAGCAAGAGAGATTCTTCGATGAATTTTGCACAGCTTACAAACCATACTTACAGGTGTATGAAACTGTATAATTTATTTAATCTATGGAAAAATGAATGGGCTGTTACGTTCAAAACTTCGTGTTTAGAGAAAACTCGAAATTTATAGTTAATTATCTCAATTTTTACCACAGTTTTTAACAGATTTGGGAAATTCTAGAGTTTCATACACCTGTAAGTATGGTTTGTATGCTGTGCAAAATTCATCGAAGAATCTCTCTTACTTATGAAGAAAAGTGTACCTACAGCAACAAATGCAGCCAATACCAAGTGAAAAAATGATGAAATTTCACATGTAAAAAAAATTTGTTTTGTTATGTTTTTGAACTTCCTCTGCTATGAGCGTGAATCCTGATCCTTCCTGGTCATGCTGACAAAGTTTTATGAATTTATTTGTAAAAGTATAGACAGTGCAAATTAAAATGTTCTGTGGTGCCTCTCCTACTTCAAGTCGGCTCGTTTCGCGTCCTACCCCCTTTAAGAAAAAGGAAAAGAAGAAATGGAAAAGAACGTGATGCAGAAAGGAAGAAAGGTAGCGAGAGACGTGAATGAGACTGAAAGTAACAAGTTACTATGTAACTACAAACAACGTCAAAAATAATGGAAAAAGAATACGAAAAACACAAAGTACATATTGAGACAGTGCTCATAATGCTGTTATTGTGTCATCTACCTTTCATGAATTCATGAAAGGCAATCTACCAATCGCAGTCTGTGACTTCGTATTGTCTGTGACTTCTTATCCAGAGTGTTGGAGCAGTCCCGGCGCTCGACGTAGATATGACTGCTCGCGTCAAGGACACGGGCATGTATGCATCGGGCTGCGAAAGATCTTTGGGCAGCAAGGGTTTGAAAGCAGTAGTGCAGACAACTGTGGCGGGGACCCGACTTATTTTAAGCGGTCACGAGTGAGGAAATGCTAACGATCCGTCATAGCTTTTTTCCGTTTTTAAAGGGTCATGCTATATGGAAGGTTAGAAACAGTCAACGGCGAACATGTCTAAATATATGCAGTTCACACGTAATTGCCCTAGTTCCGACATACTTTATTTGGATCCGCTTTCTTTATTTATGTGTATGTCAATGAAATCAACTTGACGCAAGTATCTTTGTAAGGAATGATCGACATAGGCGGCCGCCCAGCAGGAAGACGTGAGGTCAGTGCACTGCAGAACAACGTTTTCTGTTGCGTAGCATTTCTGCGCGTAGAGCGCTTGTACTTGGCGATCTTACTGAAGCATCTGAGTCATAGCTCATCTGTAACAATTCGTATAAGAATGAAACGAGACCCTCCACCATTCCTTCTATTCCTTCCTTCAATAAATAGTCCGTCCTCAAACAATGTCCAGTCCAGTTCCGTTTTCTCTTTCTGACGACTTTCAGCATATTTCTTTCTTCTCCAACTCTTCTTAATACTACTTCATTCCTTACTCGGTCTTCCCATTTCACTTTTTCCATTCTTCTCCTTATCCATATCTCTAGTGCCTCCAGTCTTCTTTCATCTTCCTTCCTCAATGTCCACGTCTCCGCACCATATAGTGCAACACTCCAGATGTAACATTTGGCAAGTCTTTTCCTCAGATCTTTGTTTATTGGTCCACAAAATAATTTCTGTTTCCTCTTGAATCCTCCTTTTGCCACTGCAATCATTTTCCTAATTTCTGTTGAGAAATACATATCATTCATCATTCCACTTCCCAAGTAATTGAAGTTACTCACTTGCTCTATTTACCACCGAGCGAGGTGGCGCAGTGGTTAGCACACTGGACTCGTATTCGGGAGGACGACGGTTCAATCCCGTCTCCGACCATCCTGATTTAGGTTTTCCGTGATTTCCCTAAATCGTTTCAGGCAAATGCCGGGATGGTTCCTTTGAAAGAGCACGGCCGATTTCCTTCCCAATCCTTCCCTAACCCGAGCTTGCGCTCCGTCTCTAATGACCTCGTTGTCGACGGGACGTTAAACACTAACCACCACCACCACTTGCTCTATTTCCTCTCTGCCTATTTTCATACGACATTTTCTCCCCTTTCCTCCAACAACCATGCTTTTCGTTTTCCTCTTGTTAATCTTCATTCCATATTATTCTAATTTTGTGTTTACACCATCTAACATTTGTTCCATCTCACTTGCACTCTCTGCCATCACAACCATGTCGTCTGAAAATCATGGACCCCCACACTCCAACCCCCTATACAAACTCCCCTCATCCATCAAAACTTTCACTAATAATTTCCTTCAGATATACATTGAACAGTGTTGGTGATAAACAACAACCGTGTCTTACACTCTTCCCAGTTTAATTTCTTCACTCATCACACCTCCTATTCTTACTCTTGCTCTCTGGTTCAAATATAAATTTCTACACTACTGACCATTGAAATTGCTGCACCAAAAGAGAAATGCAATGATAAGCGGGTATTCATTGGACAAATATATTATACTAGAACTGACAGTCCGCAGCTCGTGGTCGTGCGGTAGCATTCTCGCTTCCCGCGCCCGGGTTTCCCGGGTTCGATTCCCGGCGGGGTCAGCGATTTTCTCTGCCTCGTGATGACTGGGTGTTGTGTGATGTCCTTAGGTTAGTTAGGTTTAAGTAGTTCTAAGTTCTAGGTGACTGATGACCATAGATGTTAAGTCCCATAGTGCTCAGAGCCATTTGAACTAGAACTGACATGTGAGTACATTTTCACGTAATTTGGGCGCATACATCCTGAGAAATCAGTACCCAGAACAACCACCTTTGGCAGTAACAACGGCCTTGATACGCCTGGGCATTTAGTCAAACAGAGCTTGGATGGCGTGTACAGGTACAGCTGCCCAAGCAGCTTCAACACGATACCACAGTTCATCAAGAGTAGTGACTGGCGTATTGTGACAAGCCAGTTGCTCGACCACCATTGACCAGACGTTTTCAGTTGGTGAGAGATCTGGCGAATGTGCTGGCCAGGCCAGCAGTCGAACATTTTCTGTATCCAGAAAGGCCCGTAAATCACCTGCAACATGCGGTCGTGCATTATCTTGCTGAAATGTAGGGTTTCGAAGGGACCGAATGAAGGGCAGAGCCACGGGTCGTAACACATTTGAAATGTAGCGTCCACTGTTCAAAGTGCCGTCAATGCGAACAAGAGGTGACCACCACGCCGGGTGATATGTCAGTATGGCGATGACGAATACACGCTTCCAATGTGCGTTCACCGCGATGTCGCTAAACACGGATGCGACAATCATGATGCTGTAAACAGAACCTGGATTCATCCGAAAAAATGACGTTTTGCCATTCGTGCACCCAGGTTCGTCGTTGAGTACACCATCGCAGGCGCTCCTGTCTGTTCAAAATGGTTCAAATGGTTCTGAGCACTATGGGACTTAACTTATGAGGTCATCAGTCACCTAGAACTACTTAAACCTAACTAACCTAAGGAGATCACACACATCCATGCCCGAGGCAGGATTCGAATCTGCGACAGTAGCGTTCGCGCGTTTCCAGACTGTAGCGCTTAGAACCGCTCGGTCACTTTGGCCGGCGCTCCTGTCTGTGATGCAGCGTCAAGGGTAACCGCAGCCATGGTCTCCGAGCTGATAGTCCATGCTGCTGCAAACGTCGTCGAACTGTTCATGCAGATGGTTGTTTTGTTGCAAACTTCCCCATCTGTTGACTCAGGGATCGAGACGTGGCTGCACGATTCGTAACAGCCATGCGGATAAGAAGCTGTCCATCTCGACTGCTAGTGATACGAGGCCGTTGGGATCCAGCACGGCGTTCCGTATTACCCTCCTGAACCCACCTATTCCACAGTCTGCCAACGTCATTGGATCTCGACCAACGCGAGCAGCAATGTCGCGATACGATAAACCGCACTCTCCATAGGCTACAATCCGACCTTTATCAAAGTCGGAAACGTGATGGTACGCATTTCTCCTCCTTACACGAGGAATCACAACGTTTCACCAAGCAACGCCGGTCAACTGCTGTTTGTGTATGAGAAATCGGTTGGAAACTTTCCTCATGTCATCACGTTGTAGATGTCGCCACCGGCGCCAACCTTGTGTGAATGCTCTGAAAAGCTAATCATTTGCATATCACAGCATCTTCTTCCTGTCGGTTAAATTTCGCGTCTATAGCACGTCACCTTCGTGGTGTAGCAATTTTAATGGCCAGTAGTGTATATCCATAGATTAATTACAATTACATAAATGATCATAAACAAAACATTTACATAGATGTTACGTCAAAGAGCACGCTTATGCAGAAGTCACATTAAGTAAAAACATACAAGGAAGTTAGATGAAATAATTGCAGATAATATAGATAGTAGTGTTACAAGCACGCAAAGATTTCAGGTTCGATTCCTCGACAGGCTTAGGATTTCTATCTGTTACTTATGACTGTACTGGCAGTATAGAAATGATGTCTTCATTCAAGGGCAATAATTACTTTGAAGTCACTACTACTACTACTGTGACTACTGTATTTCGTTCCCATGGACGTGTTCCTGTGAGCATTACGTACCCTCTTATGCTGAGAGGGGAACCACTTAATGCACCCAGGAACATTGTCGAATGTGACAGGTTTGATGACACAGTTATTACGGTGTGGGTAGGCATAATAGTGGTTGTGCGTACCGACCTCCACAACTTACAACACGGTACACTCACCGGTCAACGTTACGTTGACAGTTCACTTTTTCCCCATATGCGTCTTTTCTGGTGTACATTCGGCCCTGACTTCATTTTTATGGATGACAGTGCACGATGGCATCGAACTGTGCAGGTGGAGGAGTTCTTCGAATGAGAGGATAGTCGGCAAATGGGCAGAATTGCCCGCTGCCACAGCTTACCTCCCATAGAGTACGCATGTGATGCGCTGGGGAGACATATTTCAACCTGTCCACATGCAGCAACAACTAGCCAGCTGTTGTCACGTGCTGGCGGGGGAATGGAGCCCCTAACACAAGAACTCCTTACCAAGCTTGTGGCCATTATGGGAGCACATTGCAGAGCATGCACTGCCGTCCTGTTACGAACCATGTCCACGGGACCATCAAGAATGGCGGTGACTACAGTGGAATGATTGTCTTCGAATAAAGGCGTCATTTCTGTTCGTCTCATTCTGTATTTCTTTCAGTTACTTTCTCTACTGTACTGTAGCACTGTGTATGGTCCAAGTTTCATCGAGCTGTGTTACTTCGCAGTTACTCATCATGGGAAAGTTCCTTTTGTACGAGACACCAGTGCATCAAAACAATTTTTTGTTACACGAAGCACTTAAAAAAAAGAATTTCATTTTCAGTATCATAATAATTTAGAGGGAAGCAGTGGTTGGAAAGGGTGTGAGACAGGGTTGTAGCCTCTCCCCAATGTTATTCAATCTGTATATTGAGCAAGCAGTAAAGGAAACAAAAGAAAAAATTTAGAGTAGGAATTAAAATCCGTGGAGAAGAAATAAAAACTTTGAGGTTCGCCGATGACATTGTAATTCTGTCAGAGACAGCAAAAGACCTGGAAGAGCAGCTGAACGGAATGGACATGCTCTTGAAAGGAGGATATAAGATGAACATCAACAAAAGCAAAACGAGGATAATGGAATGTAGTCGAATTAAGTCGGGTGATGCTGAGGGAATTAGATTAGGAAATGAGACACTTAAAGTAGTAAAGGAGTTTTGCTATTTGGGGAGCAAAATAACTGATGATGGTCGAAGTAGAGAAGATATAAAATGTAGACTGGCAATGGCAAGGATAGCATTTCTGAAAAAGAGAAATTTGTTAACATCGAATATAGATTTGAGTGTCAGGAAGTCGTTTCTGAAAGTATTTGTATGGAGTATAGCCATGTATGGAAGTAAAGCATGGACGGTAAATAGTTTAGACAAGAAGAGAATAAAAGCTTTCGAAATGTGGTGCTACAGAAGAATGCCGAAGATTAGATGGGTAGATCACATAACTAATTAGGAGGTATTGAATAGAATTGGAGAGAAGAGAAATTTGTGGCACAACTTGACTAGAAGAAGGGATCGGTTGGTACGGCATATTCTGAGGCATCAAGGGATCACCAATTTAGTATTGGAGGACAGCGTGGAGGGTAAAAATCGCAGAGGGAGACCAAGAGATGAATACACTAAACAGATTCAGAAGGATGTAGGTTGCAGTAGGTACTGGGAGATGAATAACCTTGCACAGGATAGAGTAGCATGGAGAGCTGCATCAAACCAGTCTCTGGACTGAAGACCACAACAACAACAATATTTTGTTACGATTCAGTAATTCGCTTTTTTGGTAAAATTCACTCTTTTAGGTGCATACTGTACATTCAAATTCTATATGCGGAAGCTACAAAAAAGAAATTGTTATTTTTAACAAATCATGAGAATTCAATCGGTGAACATAGAGGTCACTATCCACTCTTTTTTTTTGTTCGCCGTATATTCGGTTGGTAATGTTTTTATATTTTTGAAACAGCACGGTTTTAAACGTTTCCCATTGACAAATAAGCGAATTTTCCAGATCCATCGCAAATGCATCCTACCAATACTGTATTTCTTTCCTTCGAGATTTTCTCCGCTGAACCCGATTGTCTCTTTAACGATAAAGTTTTATTGGGTAAAAATCGGTAAAGTAAGCCACATTTGTCGTCGGTGAAGACATCTTTCTTGTCATATTGTTCAAGTATTGAAGGCAACGTAGACTGCAACGAATCTCTTAGTTAGCAGAACTTGGTTAGCTCCACTGCAAAACATTCTTCAAACTATACAGTTAGTTTTCTTAAAAAGTCCTAATCAGCTTGGACACGCAGAAAACTCATTTGCTTTGCATGTTCATCAACACTTTGCAGTAATAAAGGCCCTCATGTGGAAGCATTGTTAGTCGTAGCCTATTTGAAGTAAACTAGCAATGCAAGCTCTACATCCCATTGTTCTCATACGCTTCTCTCCAGCTTGAACACAAAGCGCTCTGCTGTTGCCCTAATTTGAACAGTTCTTATTTATTTCCATAACTGGAACACTATTTTCATTCGTATTCGCCAGTAGCAATGCCAAACTATTTACAAATTTCCGTTTCTTATGGCTCTGAGCACTACGGGACTTAACTTCTAAGGTCATCAGTCCCCTAGAACTTAGAACTACTTAAACCTAACTAACTTAAGGACATCACACACATCCATGACCGAGGCAGGATTCGAACCTGCGACCGTAGTGGTCGCGCAGTTCCAGACTGTAGCGCCTAGAACCGCTCGGCCACCCCGGCCGGCTCCGTTTCTTCCGTTAGTTTTCTTATCAACTGCTTTAGTCAGCACCACCTTCATTTTAAGCAATATAGCGGTTTGTCTCCCACCCTTTTTTCTGCCACTAGGCTTAAAAATTAATTTTCGCTATATAATCTAAAAACACGTACTTATAGATTTCGAGACAGAAACCATCGACTTCGACACAGCCATCCATGATTTCGAAAACCGACATGTGTTTCGATAATGGCAGTACCGAAAAGCAGCAGCAAAATACATTAACAACAGTACAGCAGTAGCAACAATCGTTTACTTTGTTTCATCCAACAACAACAAAAAAAGCCAATAAGTTTGTGTGACATCGCCACTGCGGATAGCAGCCGTATTTGACAGTTCAAGGAGTGAAAGCTTTTCATTAAACGCTTTTTATTCCGAGTTAAAAGGAAACTGATTTTTCATATTAAGGTTTTCGTGTTAAGCTTTATTATTGTAATATATACGCTACATTATTTCACGTCTTCTTCAGTTATATGCAATTTCTACTCAAACGTTTTGTTAAATTTGAAGATGACTGGTATTAGAATAAACCATGCCCTGGAATTTCATTCCATCCACTTCAGAGGGAACGTTGCGGTTTCCATACAAATAAATACAGGAATATCTTTTATAGCTACTTCCCCGTGATGGAACGAAATAGAGGAGTGGGAAAAGAGTAAATGAAACCTCGCAACAGCGGACAGAGGAAGTATTACTGCGCAGCGGAGACGGAGTGTTTGTATGCACGCTGTATGCATAAGTAGAACAGCGGAGCACCGACGGACACGGCCGCGGCGGCATTAGTAACCAGATGGTCGGAGGCAGATAACGCAAGGAGCGGTCGGGAAATGAATGCCGCTCGCGTCCGTCCGCCATTGGTAGGCGACGGATATGCGCGCACAGCCGCTGCTTTGTCGAGGAGTGTGGCCGGCACTGCTACTGCCGTGTCACCAGGTGCGTGCGCCCTCAAAAGCGGACACAGCGCACCGCCACAGCAACTACGGTGCGCTGTCACTGAGTGTCAGCGGCAAGGACAAATGAGGAAGGCCCACCCAGCATAGTCCGCGGAGGTGGCGTAGCCGTCCGCAGTTACGCCAAACCGAGGGAGAGTATATCGACGGAACCCAGCGAGGCGACGTAGTCAGTGCACACTGACGTCCATACGGGCGCAGCGAAAGCTAGATTCTCCGTACGGAGACCCAGGTTTACACTTCTCATTGTCTCCAAATGGTTCAAAATGGCTCTGAGCACTATGGGACTTAACATCCGAGGTCATCAGTCCCCTAGAACTTAGAACTAACTAACCTAAAGCCGTCGGAACACGGACCGTGCATCCGAACGTTGAGCATTGAGCGTGCCGAGTTTCTGACGTCATAGCATGGAATAGCACGGTCGGGAGTCTTTCCGAGCGCGCAGAGCAATATCGGGTACGTCAGATATTCTGAGCGTGCGTCTGAGCGTTGACCAATGAGATGGCCAAACGCCACCTACGTCACACGCACGCCGTCTCCCTTCAGCACTGAGTTGAGAGGCGCCATATTGGCATTCATTTCAAGCCTATATGTATATATATGCCGTTTCTGAGCACCAGCAAATTGAGAATCACTGGAAAACTCGTTGTTACTTGTGTGATTCGTCCCAATAAAATAATGAGAAACACCATATTCGTGGCAAAAGAATTATTCTAAATTGCGTATTATGAAAGTAGGCTATTTGAAGGCAGCGACACACTGAAGATCCACCCAAAACGCATTGTTCTTGGTACAATTTGTTATAATTAAATTTCAATTAGTAACATAATTATCTACGATTAACGTTTTTATCAAACGGTAACACAATATATTTACGTCCGAGGAGCCTAATCTTGGTTTTAACCGGCACGGTAACTCAGCGTGTTCGGTCAGAACGCTAGCTGCCAACTGTAATAAAAAACACTGAGTTAGTGGATCAACAGCGAACTGGAACGGGTGTCTTTCGACATCCGCAACGAGCAGATACAACGAACGAAAACGAACAAATGAGATTTTAAAAAAAAGCGTTATGAGTAGCGTCCCTGTCTGATGTACTATTTTCATTTGGGCGGTGGTTCGCGTCTTAAAACTTCCAATGATTTTTTCCTAATATTTGCGTATTTATTA
This sequence comes from Schistocerca serialis cubense, assembly GCF_023864345.2. Classification (NCBI taxonomy): domain Eukaryota; kingdom Metazoa; phylum Arthropoda; class Insecta; order Orthoptera; family Acrididae; genus Schistocerca; species Schistocerca serialis. The sequence goes on from NC_064642.1 coordinate 254,900,634, forward strand.
CGTTCTGTTACTTTATTATTAGTTTAATATAAGTATATGCTATAATATAAGTTCACCTTTTTTTGACTTGGTTCGAATGGCTTAATCTACAGGACAGCTTGCGTTACTTGTATAAAGATATTTTGCTCCTTCTTCTTTTACGCTTCCTAATTCACATGTTACAATGATTCTGCTACTGGGTAGGAACAGTGATCAAGTAAGACTGACCTTGGGGTTTTACCAAAATGTGGGAGTGATGAAATAAACTTTATCTTATGCGGAGAAGTATTCCAAATTTGCACCGCACTGTTTGTAATGGAACTTTTATAAGCCTGTGTCTTTATTGATTGAACATGGTACTTTCCTTTTCGTGGACGATGGAGGAAATGTGCGTTTTAGCAGAGCTAACGTGGGAATTTTACGCGCACCCGTTGGTAAACAGAGGGATTTAGGAACTAGAAACATCCCTCAACTGTCGCTGGAGTGCGTTGCGATCGCGTATACCACGTTGGGGCCCCACGTACCGTATGCATAAGTCGCATCGTTCCTGAGCGTTCAGCAGCACGATTAACTTGGCACGCGCAACGTTAACGTTCGACAGCACGGTCCGTGTGCCGACGCCTTAAGGACATCACACACATCCATTCCCGACGCAGGATTCGAACCTGCGACCGCATCGGTCGCGCGGTTTCAGACTGAAGCTCCTAGATCCGCCCGGCCACACCGGCCGACTCTTGTCCCCCTACACCACATACATGCACTGAGGGGACAGAAGTCAAGGGATAGTGGTTGTTGTTGTGGTCTTCAGTCCAGAGACTGGTTTGATGCACCTCCCCATGCTACTCTATCCTGTGCAAGCTTCTTCATCTCCCAGTACCTACTGCAACCTACATCCTTCTGAATCTGTTTAGTGTATTCATCTCTTGGACTCCCTCTACGATTTTTACCCTCCGCGCTGCCCTCCAATACTAAATTGCTGATCCCTTGATACCTCACAATATGTCCTACCAACCGATCCCTTCTTCAAGTCGAGTTGTGCCACAAATTTCTCTTCTCTCCAGTTCTATTCAATATCTCTTCATTAGTTATGTGATCTACCCATCTAACCTTCAGCATTCTTCTGTAGCACCACATTTCGAAAGCTTCTATTCTCTTTTTGTCTAGACTATTTATCGTCCACGTTTCATTTCCATACATGGCTACTCTCCATACAAATACTTTCAGAAACGACTTCCTGACACTTAAATCTATACTCGATGTTAACAAATTTCTCTTCTTCAGAAACGATTTCCTTGTCACTGCCAGTCTACATTTTATATCTTCTCTACTTCGACCATCATCAGTTATTTTGCTCCCCAAATAACAGAACTCCTTTACTACTTTAAGTGTCTCATTTCCTAATCTAATTCCCTCAGCATCACCCGACTTAATACGACTACATTCCATTATCCTCGTTTTGCTTTTGTTGATGTTCATCTTACATCCTCCTTTCAAGACAATGTCTATTCCGTTCAGCTATCCTTCCAGGTCCTTTGCTGTCTCTGACAACAAATTAATGTCATCCGTGAACCTCGAAGTTTTAATTCCTTCTCCATGGATTTTAATTTCTACTCCAAATTTTTCTTTTGTTTCCTTTACTGCTCGCTCAATTTACAGATTGAATAGCATCGGAGAGAGGCTACAAGCCTGTCTCACTCCCTTCCCACCCACTGCTTCCATTTCATGTCCCTCGACTCTTATAACTGCCATCTGGTTTCTATACAAATTATAAATAGCCTTTTGCTCCCTGTATTTTACCTCTGCTACCTTCAGAATTTGAAAGAGAGGATTCCCGTCAACATTGTCAAAAGCTTTCTGTAAGTCTACAAATGCTAGAAACGTTGGTTTGACTTTCCTTAATCTATTTTCTAAGATAATTCGTAGTGTCAGTATAGCCTCACTTGTTCCAACATTTCTACGGAATCCAAACTGATCTTCCTCGAGGTCGGTTTCTACCAGTCTTTCCATGCGTCTGTAAAGAATTCGTGTTAGTATTTTGCAACCGTGACTTATTAAACTCATAGTTCGGTAATTTTGACATCTGTCAACCCCGGCTTTCTTTGGGATTGGAATTATTATATTCTTCTTGAAGTCTGAGGGTATTTCGCCTGTCTCATACATCTTGCTCACCAGATGGTAGAGTTTTGTCAGGACTGACTCTCCCAAGGCCGTCAGTAGTTCCAATGGAATGTTGTCTACTCCCGGGGCCTTGTTTCGACTCAGGTCTTTCAGTGCTCTGTCAAACTCTTCACCCAGTATCGTATCCCCCATTTCATCTTCATCTACATCCTCTTCCATTTCCATAATATTGTCCTCAAGTACATCGCCCTTGTATAGACCCTCTATATACTCCTTCCACCTTTCTGCTTTCCCTTCTTTGCTTAGAAATGGGTTTCCATCAACGCTCTTGATATTCATGCAAATGGCTCTCTTTTCTCGAAAGGTCTCTTTAATTTTCCTGTAGGCAGTATCTATCTTACCCCTAGTGAGATAAGCCTCTACATCCTTACATTTGTCCTCTAGCCATCCCTGCTTAGCTATTTTGCACTTCCTGTCTATCTCATTTTTGAGACGTTTGTACTCCTTTTTGCCTGCTTCATTTACTGCATTTTTGTATTTTCTCCTTTCATCAACTAAATTCAGTATCTCTTCTGTTACCCAAGGATTTCTATTAGCCCTCGTCTTTTTACCTACTTGATCCTCTGCCGCCTTCACTATTTCATCTCTCAAAGCTACCCATTCTTCTTCTACTGTATTTCTTTCCCCCATTCTTGTCAATCGTTCCCTAATGCTCTCCCTGAAACTCTCTCTGGTTCTTTCAGTTTATCCAGGTCCCATTTTCTCAAATTCCCACCTTTTTGCAGTTTCTTTAGTTTTAATCTACAGTTCATAACCAATAGATTGTGGTCAGAGTCCACATCTGCCCCTGGAAATGTCTTACAATTTAAAACCTGGTTCCTAAATCTTTGTCTGACCATTAAATAATCTATTTGAAACCTGTCAGTATCTCCAGGCTTCTTCCATGTATACAGCCTTCTTTTATGATTCTTGAACCAAGTGTTAGCTATGTACAAGTTATGCTCTGTGCAAAATTCTACCAAGCGGCTTCCTCTTTCATTCCTCACCCCCATTCCGTATTCACCTACTATGTTTCCTTCTCTTCCTTTTCCTACTATCAAATTCCAGTTTCCCGTGACTATTAAATAGCGGTATACACATATAAAGATCGCGGTAGTATCGCGCACACAGGGTGTAAAAGGGCAGTGCGTTGGCGTAGCTGTCATTTGTACTCAGGTGAAAGGGTTTCCGACGTGATTGTGGCCAGCCGACGGGATCTGACACACTTTAAACGCAGAATGGGACGTAGGACATTCCATTTCGGGAATCTTTAGAGAATTCTATTTTCCGAAATATGCAGTGTCAAGAGTGAGACGCCCTGCTATACGAGCAGAACAGGACAGGCAGTTTAAACTGCGGAAAGGGGCCAAAATAAGAGGCTGTCAGTTACACTCAAACATACAACTTAATTTATTTGACCAAACATCCCAAGAGCCAAGAAAATTTAAAAAAACACACTCAGTATTAATTTTTGGAACTTAATAACCGGCTGAACACGCCATACAATCTCATGCATTAAGGGTAACACCACTGTAATTTAAAATCGACTGAAAGCCAGTAACTTAAAACTCAAACCAAAATCAGAAATTTAAAAGGCGGAAGGCATTATCTCAAATCAGTTCTTTCAATTAGGCTGAAGGCCCAGACAATCTCACACCTTAAGAGAAAAACAACTTAAATTCAAAATCGGCTGAAGGCCCATCACTTAACTCGACAAATTTAAATTTTTAAAAAGGCCAAAGGTCTTACTCAAAGAAGTTCTTTAAATTAGGCTAAAGGCCCAAACAATCCTACGCCTTAAGGGCAAAACAACCTTAATTTAAAAATCGACTACAAGCCATACAAAAACAAACAACATGAACAAATAAGAAAAGGCAGTACACCCAACAGCGTTCAGAAGTTTCAGAGGGTCGGCCTGGAATTCAAACACTAACGCTCGCTTAGGTGAGACAGGCAGTCCGCCCAACCATTCCCGATCCGACGACAACCCAACCGACAGACAGTCAACGGACCCCCCTAAAAGATAACTTCTGCTCCACCTGACCAGCACACAACAGGGAGTTCAATGGAACAACGTAGAAAGTATTGGCGCCCACAACCAACTATACATTGAGCTGTCAAACTACACACCGTGTTGCACAGCGACAACATGATGAAGAAAATACACTGCCTGAACTAACGTCAACGGCCAAGGCAGGTAACTGGAACGTTCACGGCCACAAGGCAGAAGATTCAGCTCGTGCACTTCAATTCAAAACAACCAAGTACAGTTAAACTCCACTGGGGGGTGACTAAAATTTGCCAACTTGAAAACATACATTGTGGCTCATGGGAATGTCCCAACAGCCGACAACGAAATCCAAACGGCACAATGTGAACAGTCGTGACTTGCTGGTAGATTAAGTAAAAACTCAACTTTCGTGTCCAGGGTTGGTGAGCCAAAGACCTCGTAGCAATGGGAACAGCACCACACACTCCGACCACCCGTAGACGCCACCAGCGGCCCTGGCCAAACTACGGGCAGTGGAGATTTCCTCGCTGCTCCACGCCAACCGACCAATTGATCGCACACAGCACAGCTGGAACTATAAGCGCCAGGCCAAAGATAGTACGAGGTGCGAATATGGAACTATAAGCGCCAGGCCAAAGATAGTACGAGGTGCGAATATCGATACACATCGCTGCTGCCACTCGTGGAGAGAGAGGATAACAGCATAATCGCGATAACCGCGGGAAACTAAACACAGAATAGCAACCAACGTGAATCCAACGCATAACATGGGCCAGCCACGGCTCAAAGAGTGTGCCGAGAATACCAGATTTCAGGGATTACTTCTCTCCACGGACAACGCATTGGCCGACGGCCTTCACTTGACGACCGAAAGCAGCGGCGTTTGCGTAAAGTTGTCAGTGCTAACGGACAAGCAACATCGCGTGAAACAACGGCAGAAATCAAAGAGGGACGTACGAGGAATGTATCCGTTAGGAGCGTGCGGCAAAATTTGTCGTTAATGGGCTGTGGCAGCAGACGACCGACGCGAGTACCCTTACTAACAGGATGACATCTACCTGCAGTGCCTATTCTGGTCTTCTGACTATAACGGTTGGATCCCAGACGAGCACAAAACCGTGGCCTGGTCAGATAAGGGCTGATGGTAGTGTTCGAATGTGATGCAGACCCCACAAAGCCATGGACCAAACTTGTCAACAACACACTGTGCTAGCTGATGGTGTTCCACAATGGTGTGGGCTGTGTTTACATGCAATGGACTGGGTCCTCTGGTCCAACTGAACCGATCATTGGCTGGAAATGGTTACGTTCAGATAGTTGGAGATCATTTACAGCCATTCATGGACTTTGTGTTCCCAAACAACAGTGGAATTTTTATGAATGACAATGCCCCATGTCACAATTGTTCGCGACTGGTTTGAGGAAAATTCGAGCACCCACATCGCCCGACATGAATTCATCGATCGTTTATGGGACTTATCCGAGAGGTCAGTTCGTGCACAAAATCCTACATCGGCAACACTTTCGGAATTATGGTCTGCTACAGACGTGGCATGGCTCAATATTTCCGCAGGTGACTTCCAACGACTTGTTGAGTGCATGCCACGTCGAGTTGCTGCGCTACGCCGGGAAGAGTAGGTTCAACACGATATTAGGAGCTATGTCATGATTTTTGTCACCTCACTGTACACTCACGTATATGAAGATTTTCGCGTAGCTGTTATTTCAGTCCCTGCGTGTTAGGGTAGCGATAAATAAGCGCTGTCTAGCCAAAGAATTAATGAAGCAAGTAAACATCGTTTCTAAAATTAAAAGTACAAATCATGTACATTTTTAAAAATTACTGAAACGGACATTTATACAAAGAAGATTTTAAGTAAAATATTGTTTTTGTTTAAAAAATCATCTGGCGTTAGTTTACACAAAAACGGAACACTTCTGCTCACTAGAATTTCAATGGGTATGCAATAGGTGAGGAAAATTGTTAGAGAAAGAGTGTTTTGAGAAGGCTGTGGGACGGAAGAGTTGAGGAGGAAGACTCCAATCCAGTCGATTCGACAGGAACGAGAAGAGTGTGAGGAGGGGAGGGAGACGAAGAGGAGACCTGATATGTAGAGAAAGAGGAGATTCTGTTAAAACTGGAAGGATGGGAAGATTTATGGGCGTATTTTGTCGTCAGGTATGAGGACTCAGTTAAAATTTCTATGTGATAGCATATGCAGACTGTGTAGATGGTAGGGCAGTTAAAATTTCTATGTGATAGCATATGCAGACTGTGTAGATGGTAGGGCGTTTGTGGGTGTTACTTAGGGGTAGTGTCTTGGTGACTAGTAATAAAAATTCCTCGGCTTCCAGTTCGATTCTAGCCACTTACACACTGAATTAAAAAGTATCGTTTCTAATGGCAGCCGGTGACTGCAGGTGCAGTCACCCTCTTTCTGCCAAAGGCCTTATCAAAGAGAGCTGTGCCAGTGGTAGAAACTCGAGACACGTTCTTACCCTTGGGGTGGGAAACTACCGCTAAATGCGGAAGAATCTGCAATGACCAACGGCATGTGGATGCAAAAGGCAACGGGAATCACTGAATTAGCCGGCCGCGGTGGTCTAGCGGTTCTAGGCGCTCAGTCCGGAACCGCGCGACTGCTACGGTCGCAGGTTCGAATCCTGCCTCGGGCATGGGTGTGTGTGATGTCCTTAGGTTAGTTAGGTTTAATTAGTTTTAAGTGCTAGGGGACTGATGACCACAGATGTTAAGTCCCATAGTGCTCAGAGCCAGCCATCACTACATTAAAGACACATTGCATATCCACACGATTGGCAAAAGATTCCAGATTAGTCACCCACTCGGATCTCCGTGTGATGATGAGAAAAAGACGATGAGAAAAACACTGAAAAACCGACGAAAGGGCAACACTCTACAAGTCAGAGGGTGGAATGTCAGAAGTCTGAATATAGTAAGGACGGTATAAAATCTGAAAAGGGAAATACAATGGCTCCGTCTGGATACAGTGGGCGTCAGTGTAGTGAAATGGAAATGAAGTTGAGATATCTCGTCAGACGAATAAAGGATAACTCGACAGAGAGACTCTAGTAACTGTGCTACCTGACATATCTGCATTCTCGAGTAAAGTTACAGGCACAGAGCACAATATGAGCACGCGACGTAAGTTTGGCAGGAATTTAATAGCTCTAACTTAGGTACGATCCAACGTTTTACATGGGCGCAGACACAGGCCTCCTTGGGAATGTGTTAGATTAGTTGCGTAGTGTATACCTGGCAACGTACAGTCTGGATCCTGCTCATTACTACACCACTCCTGAGTTACTATGGGTCGCAATGCTCAAAACCACACGTATCAAACTCGAGCTTTTAACCGATGTTAACATACTGCTGTTTAAGTGCGGGCTTTCCAGTGTATTTATAGACACCCCGAAGCAAATAGCACACGAATGGGTGAAATGTTCGACGACAGATGATTTATGTACACATTATTTGGAGAATGCACACTGAAGCTGGGTGGTTGTAAATGACCTTTCCTACTGGACAATACCTGGTGTTAAGTAACGTATAAAAGGCGAAATGTATCTCGTATATATATATATATATATATATATATATATATATATATATATATATATATATATATATATTAATTTTTTTTTTAATTTGTAAATTTGTGGTAAGACCTTATGGGACCAAACTGCTGAGGTCATCGGTCCCTAAGCTTACACACTACTTAATCTAAGTTAAACTAACTTACGCCAAGGACAACACACACGCCCATGCCCGAGGGAGGACTCGAAACTCCGACGAGAGGAGCCGCTATGTCGTATAGATTGACAGATTGTGTAGGTGAGAGATGTATAGAGTGCATGTTCTGCCATGATAGATATCACAATGAAAGAGGTTTACGTTTATTTATAATGCACACACTATATATGATAAGATTGTTTTCCCTGCTGTTGGTCGCAAGTCTAGCTCTTTTCTAATTTTATTTACTTTGTTAATATAATTTTTTGAGTTATTATCAAGCCTCATCTGCAAGATGACCAGTCTCGTAACAGTTCAATACGATTTTCAAGCATTTTCATCTCTGTTCTTCTTTTACATCCTTTAAATCACGAGAATATTTCCCAGAAGAAGGTAATTGTACAGTCTTAAATAAAACATAAAGCAACTTATAAGGATTTTTTTTGTTTATATCACGCATTTTGAAACAATTGCGTTTTGGAATACTATAAATTGAAAATACATATTTTTAAAATTTTTGTTACTCTTCGTATTTTTTACATCTATCAATTGCGTCCTTCATTTCTGTTGAAACACTGTTTTTTTTTTGTATGCTGTAGTTTCTGCTGTATATAGGAGTGCTAGCAGGCTTCCGTATGTTACAAACATACATAAATGCGCTGGTCTTGAAGTTCTCCTTATTAACGTCATGCTCTGTCAGATACTTCACGACATCGTTAAAGCAGACTTAACATGTGGCTGCCATCGACTCAACGTCTCAGTGGTGATACATAATGCATAGTGTAAACCACGCAAGACCATACCACATGAATACTGCAAATAGATGCACTACACAGTCTCCTGTTTTAGAAGAGATCTTCAAAATATTAATCCATGCAGATTGAATATGGATGCTGCGTGACTAGAGAGATCGATGGTTGGTGGGAATTAAGCATACTCCCGGTAGCCATCACAGTCACAACGCACCCCATCTTGTAAACAACAGATCCCACTCTGCCTCAGTGAAGACCATCTTCAAATTCCACCGAGAATTCTCTGTTTCGATTACAAATTCGCATTCTCTCTCAGGTGTTTGGCTAACGTTCACACGTTTCGAATAAATGGAATTCAAGTTGTAGATAGTAAAAATGAAATCTTTCTGAAAACGAATTGGCTAGATGAATGTCGTTACCAAAAACTCATAAATCATTAATCAATGCCTTCTCTGTGCCACAGCAAGGGAAATACTATCGATGAAATTGCTGCTAAAGCAGAGTTAGTAAACACAGTCTTCCGAAAGTCCATCACCAAAGAAGACGAACTAAGTATTCCAAAATTCGCATCAAGAACAGTTGCCAACATGATTAACTTAGAAATACATATCTTCGGTGTAGTGAAGCAACTTAAATCATTTAATAAAAGTAAATCTTCCGGTCCAGACTTTATACCAATTAGGTTCTTTTCAGAGCATGCTACCGAGCGAGGTGGCGCTGTGGTTAGCACACTGGGGTCGCATTCGCCAGTACGATGGTTCAGATTTTCCGTGATTTCCCTAAATCGATCCAGGCAAATGCAGGGATGGTTTCTTTGAAACGGTACGGTCGATTTCCTTCCCTATCCTTGATACAATACGATCTTGTGCTCCTTCTCTAATGACCTCGATGTCGACGGGACGTTAAAGACAATCTCCCTTTCTTCCTTCCTTCAGAATACGTTGATACAGTAGCCCCATCCTTAACAAGCATGTACAACGGATCGCTCGACGGAAGAACCGTACCCAAAAGCTGGAAAGTTGCACAGATTGTAAGCTCCCCATCATGTGTTTCTGTGCGAGATTTGACCCAAATTACCTCCCACTCTATAAAAATTCTACGTATTACCATAACTATATAACCACAAATTGTTATCCCTCTTAAACTCGTGTACTAACCTTTGAATAAACGGACCCTGATTTGAATTGAATTGTAACTGGTCTGAATACAATTTGTCTTTATATTAAATGCGCAACTAAAGAAAACAGTTGTCTGGTCCCAATCAAAATTTCCGCTTACCTCGCATCTTGACAACATTGTTGCAGATTTCTCGAAAGTACGACAGTAAACAACAAGGAGGCGGCGGCTAAGCTAGATTTCTGTTTTTAAATAAAATTTCCGAACAGTGTTAAAACTGTTGCATACCATGTGGTGCAATGTGGTAATGCATAATGACAAACCTTTAAACAGATGAGGAGAGTAACTGTTCCTATGAAATGATATTCCACGACAACCATTTTAGAATGAAGTATGTATCCAGAAAGACACCGTAAAACTTCGCGTGATCTTCACACATAACATTGATCTTAACTATACTATGCGTAACAAAGTGAAAAATGATTTGAACGGCGTTCAGTGTTAACATTGAATCTCTATAAAAATCACACAGCCTAATCAGTTGGTATCTTACAGCATGATTCAGAGAAGTGGGATGGTTTCCCTCTCAGTTCTGAGAAAGTTAACGAGTTGAGAGTAATTATTCTGAAAAAACTATCTGCGCATTGCTGCAGTCTTACCTCAAACTTCTTCTCTTCATATTATTATTATTATTTTCGATTATTCCCATTTAAAGAGAGCGTTTGAACTTGAATTTCTTTATGATGATTGATTATGTTTTTTCTGAGCCCAAATTTTCGTCATGTGTTCACTGTGTTGTTTCTTTCACTCCGCTGTCCATTTGCATCCTGGTTTCTTCTGTGTTGTGGTGTCAAATTTATGTTTTTTGATGATGTTCCTGAATTCAGTTCTATTTTCTGCATCGTTTACTGTTATGTGTGCTTGTCTGAGGTCCTCTTCAACTTCTTTTATCCATTTTGTTTTTCCCTTGCCTGAGTTAATGAATTTAAGAATAAGCTTTGAAATTCTGTTTTCATTCATCCTGTGGATATGTCCGTAGAACTGTATTCTTCTTTTTCTTATTGTATCCGTAATCTTGTCTGTGTATTTATATAATTCTGATGTTGGTCTCTTCTTCCAGATTCCTTGCTCTTGTATCGGCCAAAAATTTTCCTGAGAATTTTCCTTTCTTCTTTCTCTATTTCTTTGATTTTAGTTTGCCCACCTATTTGTGTTGTTTCAGATGCATACAGTGCCTCCGGAAGTACGACAGTGTTGTAGTGCCTCAGTTTTGCGTTAATGGATATGAACTTCTTGTTATAATAGTTGCACGTGAGTTTATATCCTTTCTGTAGCTTTTTTACTCTTTCCTCATTGGCCTTTAGGTTGATCCCTGATGGCTGGATGATTTCTCGCAGGTCCTTAAAATGTGGTACTTGCGCGATTTTCCCATTGGATGTCACAATAGGCAATTTGTCTTGTGGCACTCTTTCTATGTACTGGGTTTTCTCATACGAGATTTGCAGGCCAGTTCTTTGTGCAATTTCGTGTAACTTCTCTATGGCGTTAGTGGCTTCTTTTCTATTATTCGTGAGGATTGCAAGGTCATTTGCAAAAGCTAAACACTTTACATTGAATCTATTATCTTTTCTAATGCCAATTTGGACTCCTCTGACTTCTTTTTCCCACGTCCTGATAATTTTTTCAAGAGTGATATTAAAGAGTAATGGTGAAAGTCCGTCACCCTATCGCACTCCAGTTTGGATTTCAAATGGTTCAGAGATATCCCCCATAAATTTAACCTTGGAGACTGTGTCAGTTAATGTTTGCCGAATGATTGCTCTTGTCTTTCTGTCAATGCTGAATTCTTCTAGCGTGTTGTAGAGCGCTACTCTGTCTATTGAGTCGTAGGCCTTTTTAAAATCTACAAAAGTGACCACTGTGTTTCGGGTGTTTCTCATCTGGAGAATCATTTTCAGATTCCAGATCTGCTCTATGCATGATCGTCCCTTGCGGAAACCAGCCTGGTATTCTCCTATTTGTGGGCCAGCTTGTTCTTCTAACCTTTTCATGAGAACTTTTTATAGGATTTTATATGTGACCGGCACGAGTGAGATACCCCTGTAATTATTTGGTTCAGTTTTGTCCCCTTTTTTGTGGAGTGGATGGATGAGTGCGCATTTACATTCAGAAGGGATCTGTTCTGTTTCCCAAATGTTTAATATGATTTTGTGGATTTTTCCTGTTAATCTTTCATCATTTAGTTTCCATAGTTCTCCAATGATTCCATCTTCTCCTGGGTCTCTATTGTTTTTCAGTGTCTTGATAATTTCTACTATTTCGTTGATGGTTGGTGGTTTAGCGTCGGGATTTGGTGTAGACGTCTGGAAGTGAATATCCTCTGTAGGTCTTTCGCAGTTGAGAAGTTTGTTGAAATAGTCTGCGAGGATTTGGCAGATATTCTTCGTGTTAGTTTCTAGGGAACCATCCGGTTTCTTGAAGCAAAGATTGGGTGGCTGGTATCCTGCAATATGTTCTTTAAACGTCTTATAAAAAATCCTGATGTTGTTCTTCTTAAAGTCTTGTTCTATCTCATCCAGTCGCCTTTTGTCATAATTTCTTTTTTCCCTCCGAATAGTTTTCGATGTTTGTTTTCGGATTACTAGAAATTGTTGCCATTTTCCTGATGTTTTGTGTCTATTGAAGTTTTTCCAGGCATTGGTCCTTTCTTCTATTGCTTGGTCACATATAACATTCCACCACCTGTGTTTTCTCCTTCTCGGGGGTTGACCCAATTTCATCGTGGATTTGAGGACGTCCACAAGTTCTGTCCAGTTTGTGGTGTTTGTCTGACTAATTTCCTGTAAGATGTTTTCCTTGTTGAGTTTTATGTATTCGGGGTCTGGTCTCAGCACTCGTTTTGGCTTTTTTCTATTGAGTTGTAATTTGGTCTTTATCTGTAAAAGATGGTGGTCTGATTCAAAAAATCCTCGTTTTCACATTCAGAATTTCTGCTACTCTTGGAGATGGCCACATGGTCTATCTGGAATTCACCCAACATTGTGTTGGGCGACTTCCAAGTAAACAGTTTCTTGTTGGGTTTTTTGAATTGTGTTGACGTAATTACGAGGCCGAAATTTTCACAAAAGCTTATCAATCTTTCCCCATTCTTGTTAGTTCTCTTGTGAGCTGCATGGATTCCGGTGATTTCCCTGTATTTTTTCTCTTTGCCTGATTGTGCGTTAAAGTCGCCCAACAAGATTATTACGTGGTGTTTGGCAATTTTGTTTGTCGTCTCTTCAAGGTCATTCCAGAAGTCATCCACTTTCTGGGGGTTCTTCTCGTTATAGTTATTTGAGGGTGCGTGTGCGTTGATCAAGGTATATGCTTTGTTGGCCAATTTGACGGAGAGCGTTGATATACGTTCTGAGGCAGACTGGAAGTCAATGACAGAGTCGCTTATAGATTTGTGTACTACAAATGCTGTACCAAACTGTTTGAGTCCTTTCTCATTAGGTTTAACTGCTGGTTTTCCTTTGAAGATCCTGCAGTTGTCTGTGTCAAAATGGTTTTCGTCCGTAAATCGTGTTTCCTGGATTGCAAGGATTTTCATCTGGAATTTTTGCAGCATGTCTGTAAGTTGTTTGATCTTGCCCAGTTTGAAGAGAGTATTAGTAGTAAGTATACCGATGAAGTGTCTTTGTTTTGTGCGTAATAATTTGGACGTCGTCTGGTTCTCAACCTTAGGCGTAACATGATGCTCCTGGTCCCCCGGAATCCGATGACCAGGTAAAGCCAGTCTTGCGACTGGTGCCCGGGGTAGTGGATTCATTCCTTGTGTTATCATCATGTTTGGTTTTCAAGTTGAAAACTAACTTGGTGGTGGTCCTTCCGAGGAAAGATCACGAGGAATACGACTTGATTGTTGAGATCAAGAAGGTTGCTGCAGCTGCGCCATCTAGGCGAACAGACGCTGACCCCTAACCGCTGGATACCAGGCAGACGTTAGTGGATTTCGGTTGATAGTTTTGGACCACCCCGGGTATTGTATTTCCCCGGCACCCTCCATATCTGGAGAGCATTCCCCTATCCGCCAGCTGGGGAGGCGCACGATGGGAGACTATCAACTCCACACGGGCTTCTCTTCATAAATAATAACAATATTCAAAATTTATATTTATTTCGCCTTCCAATAGATACATCACATCCATTCTTGCAGTCCTTTACAATAAATCTTCTTTCGTCTAACAGACACAAATGGTTCAAATGGCTCTGAGCACTATGGGACTTAACATCTGAGGTCATCAGTCCCCTAGAACTTAGAACTACTTAAACCTAACTAACCTAAGGACATCACACACATCCATGCCCGAGGCAGGATTCGAGCCTGCGACCGTAGCGGTCACGCGGTTCCAGACTGAAGCGCCTTTAACCGCACGGTCACACCGGCCGGCTTCTAACAGACACAATCACAAGTCAACACAGCACTACTGAATACTTCCATCATTTACCACATTTCGACTAAGAATGTATCAGACTGCGCAGAGGCAAAGACGGTGCCGCAGCATGATCAAAGATTGTTTAACAGTAACGTAACTTTCTCTCTCTCTGACGTGCACATCGATAACTTACAGAAATCATCACCTTACAAGGTCACACAAATATTCAAGAAAGGCAATAGGGGTAATCCACTAAATCACATGCCATACATTAAAGTCGATATGCAGCAGGATTTTGGAACATACATAGTATTCGAACTATATGAATTACCTCGAAGAGAACGGTCTATTGACACACAGCCTATACGGATTTACAAAACATCGTTCTTGTGAAACACAGTTACACGGAATGTTGAGTGCTACCTACACGGAATATCAAACTGGTTCCGTATTTCTAGATTTCCGGGAGGCTTTTGACACCTACCTCACAAGCGACTTGTATTCAGATTGCGTGCTTGTGGAATATCATCTCAGTTATGCAACTGGATTCGTGATTGCCTGTCAGAGTAGTCATAGTTGGTAGTAACTGACGGAAAGTCATCGAGTACAACAGAAGTGATTTCTGGCGTTCCACAAGGTAGTGTTAGCCCTCAACCGTTCCTTATCCACACAAAGGATTTAGCAGACAATTTGAGCTGCTATCTTAGATTGTTTGCAGATGATGGTGTCGTATATCGTCTAGTAAAGTCATGAGAAGATCAAAACCAGTCGCAAAATCGTTTAGATAAGGTATCTGCACGATGCAAAAATTGGCAATTGATCCTAAATAACGAAAAGTGATCGTCATTGACATGAGTGCTAAATAAAATCCATTAAACTTCGATTACACCATAAATCAGTCAAATCTAAAGACCGTAAATTCAACGAAATACCTAGGAATTACAGTTACGAACAACATAAATTGGAATGCGCACATAGAAAATATTGTGGGGGAGGCGAAACAAAGACTGTGTTTTATTGGCAGAACACTGAAAAGATGCAACAGATCTACTACAGAGAATGCCTACACTTCGCTTTCCGTCCGCTTTGTGTGCACAGTGTAGGATCCTTACGAGGTAGAATTAACGGAGTACATCGAGGAAGTTCAAAGAAGGACAGTGCATTTTGTATTATAATAAATAGGGGAGAGAGTGTCGCGGACGTGATACAGGTTTTGGGGTGGAAATAATTAAAACAAATGAGTTTTTCGTTACGCCAGAATATCCTCACGAAATTTCAATCGCGACCTTTCTCCTCCTCCTGCGAAAATATTTTTTTGACGCTGACCTTCACAGGGAGAAACGATAATCATAATAAAATAAAGGAAATCAGAGCTCGCACGAAAGGATATAGGTTTTAGTTTTTTCCGCAGGCAGTTCGAGAGTGGAATAATAGGAAATTAGTGTGAAGGTGGTTCGATAACCCTCTGGCACGAGTGATTTGCAGAGTAGCCAGGTAGATATAGATGAATAAAAAATCTCGTGCCAGATTTGACTGGGTGTAGACACGACTGCCTAATTGCGCTCCTGGGAGGTTTAATCACTTTATCTGAGCACGTGGCAGAGTGGCAGTGCGTGAAGGCGAGGGTGGCTGGCGTAATGTAGGCGCAACTTGCTGATGTCCAGAAGAACCGGCGCACACACGGCAAAATGACCACTTTAGGCGGCCAAAATTTAAATATGTTAAATAATATGTGCAATTATACTTAGAAAGGCTTCTGACCTTAGGGCTGATATGTATTCAGACTTGGCAAGATTCTGAAAGTACCTACCAACCTAAAAGGTGATTTATAGGTAGCTAAAAAATGAAAAAGTAGAATGAAAATCAAATTAGTATATTTTACTTAAAGTTTACAGGCAGTAAGACAGTTGGTATCTCTCATCATAATCATCCATTGTTCCGTCGTCTTCGTCATCATCATCATCATCCACTGTTTCTTTGTCACCATTATCTTCAAGCATTTTCACAACAGGTTCTTCTAACATTAACAGTACCTCCTTAGGAAAGGGTTTTCTTTTTTTAATGTGCCTCCTCCTCTTGGACGCAATGATAGGATCTGAAGCTATCAGCATCCAGTGGACAATATCCGTAATGGTATGTATTCTTGAAGTTTTCCTCGCATGGAAAAGTCTTGAACCTTTATATTCTTTCTGACTAGATTCCAAGACATCTTCTGAAAAAAGCCCCACAAGCAAAGGTAGTTCCTTTATTATGTCTGCACCATGTATTAGCAGCTTGTGCACAGATGCACTCATTTTGTACCACTTGTACGTTTCTAAACAGATTTTTGCTGTTTACAGGTAATAATTTTTAAAATTACTGTAATTAACATTAAATCCGCAAGACAGGATGTTTGCAAATCTTTGTATAATTTCGGGCTCTAGACCTGTTCCAGTCGCAGATTTCGTGGGCTCTGCAAAAAATTTTCTTGCAGTACTCCCGTCATTGGAGTTACCTTCTTCTTGCATGGGCTGGTCTACCACTAACTTCATTTCACGATAGAATTTAGTGGTTATTTCTTCTTTTCTTCTTTTTATATTTTCTTTGGCTTCTTTACCCCTTGCTTGCCACTGCTTCAGTTCCAATTAATATGATATATGTGACAAGTACTCGTAACATCTAAGGTATGAGTGTAAAACATATCCCAAACTTAAATGAACTAGTCGTAGAATATTGTTTTTGCAAAAGTAAGTCAAGGCTGTTGAGTTCTTTGGGTGTTGCCTTGCACACATTACACGCTTTTGTTGACGAAGTGTCTGTGAGTACATTACACGTTTTTCCGTCCATCATTGTACACAGAGCACGATGTTTAAATGTGTAAGATTTATCCCCAAGGGTCACCTCAATAGGCTGCAGACTTGATATTTGTTCCTCAATTGCTTTGTAATGGAGTTTTACTAATTTCTTTGTCTCCTTTTCAATCTGCAGGCGAATGATGCGATTATATCTCGACCAAGAAGGACTCAGGTTTTGCCGGAAAAATCTGTTTACCTTTCGTTATGACCTCTGACATTTGCAATGGAACTATAGTACACAGAATTATGTTGGTATCTCCATACAGTGAGTTGTTGCCAACACATTATTTGTAAATGGAATGTCCACCACTACCGTCAAGGCCCCACTTGTAGATGAATTCAATCGCTGAGTTTGCAGTGTGATCGTGGTCTAACAGAAGTACATCCTGCTGTACATGAGCAAGTATTTTGATTGTGTGGTCCAAAATATCTTGAACCGCAATTTGCACTTCGGTCACCGTGATTGTTATTTTACTCGGGTAACATTGCTTCCTTGTTTGTGCTATGACATTATAAGGTGGATAGATGTTCGCGCCTCGAGATTTCGCCCCTTTTTGCCAATGAATATATTCTCCCATGTCAGAGTGAATAATGAGCGCTAAGGCTTCTTCGGGTGAGTAAGGCTTCATAACCGAATGTGATGGCTTTTCGTGAATGTGTTTCATGCGTTTGTATCTGCGAGGGCTTGTGGTTAGGGCTAAGTTTACTATTTGTGCAACTGTTCTTTCTCCACTCTTATTAAGGCTGCTTTTAGTAGCAGTACACAAAAGCTCCGGGGTTGACTCAGCAATGATTGGTTGCACTATTCTTCGTTTTGATCGTTGAGAGCTCTCTTCAAAAGATTTTGCAGGTCTTCCTCTGGGTTTTTTCACGTGTAAATCTTCGTTTGTGGTTGTAGTGCTTAGAGCTGGCAAGACCAAGTCGTTTTTTAACCATTCTGAATTGGATTTGGTAAATCTTTCCAGATTCGTATTTGATTTTTTCCACTGTTGTAGCAATTTTGAGACAAACACTTTTAAAATTGACTTAATTTTACATACACTGTCTTTTGACTATATTCACTAAATTTATCCAATATGTGAGTCGTTAATCGCTCTGTACACTTAGACTGTGATTGTTTGTAAAAGTTCTCCTTTTTTAACACTAAAACTAGGTCCATTTTCCTCATATTTAATTCCGAGTGACTTGGTCCACTCCGACTACCTGTAAAGAAAAGAGTCTGGTGTCACAATGCGTAGGTTTGAGTTCCTAGAATTTACAATACTAATAGTTAACAAATGCACAAGTGTAAATATTGAGGACAGAAAGCGGTACTAAGCGGAAATTTTTTTGAAAGTCTAAGGAAAAATATTTTTTATAAAATCGTCATTTACTGTTAACAAGGGTAAAAAAATGAATTGTAACGTTGTCTATTTAATGAGCACACCTATGTCTTCCACCTCCATGATAAATATTGAGATTTTCTCATGAGATGATCAAAAAATTCACGTTATAATACTTTCGAGTTTCGAATGCAACTTGCCTGTCAGACCCTCACACACCTTTATTATCAACATAACTAAGGATATTTTACGGCAGTGCGATGGACCAGTTATCTGAGGTGAAGAATACAAGGACGTTTAGACCTAATCTATAACTGTGAAAATCGATTTTTGGCCGCCTAAAGCGGTCATTTTGCCGTGTGTGCGGCGTGGCGTCACGTGGCCATCGATTGAAAGCCAGCAGCTCATACTTCCACATCTCTATATGCAGCTGCGGCTTTACGGCGATGCTCAGAGCAGCTTAAATTGTATCTTGCCCATTGCCTCCTACATAATAGCTCTCCAGATTAAACCATTACCCAATGATCGAAGCAGCATCACTGTCCTGGACAGAGCAGCTGCTCGCTGGATCCCGATGTCTATTGTCTACAGCAGGCTCATCCAAGAATTGCGCCCGGCGGGCGCGCCCGCGCCCCGCAGGCGCCAGGCAGTGCAGTCCAGCGCCCCGTCCGCGACCGTGTGTCGCTTCTGTCGGCATAGGAGCGAGAGAGAGAGAGAGAGAGAGAGAGAGAGAGAGACAGAGAGAGAGAGAGAGAGAGAGCTGCGGAGCGAGCTGTTGAGCTAGCTCTGCGCTGGGCTGTCCCGCGGTCAGATCAAACGTAAACAAAATATTCTATTTTAGAAATGATTTTATGTAAGGGATATAGAGTCTCATTCTTACTGTTAGTAGTTACAAGTACATATTTTTTGTTATACTTCGTGCTACAGCTTTTTGTATCCCTTTTCAGAGTTTAGAAATCGGATCCTTAGTTTGCTGTTTTGTACGTAATAATTTTAACTGACCAAGTTTGAAAGCTTATTAAAAATAGAATTAAGGTTATAAAGCTCTTTAATACTTACAGTCAACATAGTTAAAGAAGACAATTAACGTTTTACACGTTTTTCTTTTTCGAGGAAACGATCTTGTTTGGTACAATATTACGTGAGACTGCTAACCTCAAAGAATTAGTCAAATTTTTATCGCCAAGTAATGAACGGTTCCTAGTTTTAGCAAGCTTTAAAAGAGAGAAAAAGCGCTCACAAATATATGTAGAACCAAACATTGAGAGAAATTTGGCCGCGTGCTTGTGCAAAAGAGGATATTTCTCTCATGGAACACTTCTGCAAAAGCCATCCAAAGTTTTACACATAAGAAAGCGGTTCTTCAGGCGGATATCGCACTGCAGGTCAATCAGTTCTAGTTGAAGCACTTGTGAGACGTCCTCTGCCCGAATGGAAAACGGGCGAACAAATATATATAAGGCCGGTTGAAGCTCACTTATCTCCAAAAATCTGTTTTCAAACTGTTCTTGTAATTCGCAAATGATTTGAACATAATCTGAAACATCCACATCTTCTTTAACACTGTCTAGTGCAGGAGAGTATCCCCAATTCTTCTCGCGCAACTGTTTTCCTCACAAAATAAGTTTTTTTTTGTGCTTGAATCGTCTGCACTAAATCAGCAACAGAGTGATTTTCACCTTGGAGTGAAATGTTCAAAGTATTTAAATGACCAGTAAGGTCACTCATAAAAGCCAAATTCGCCACCCACTTAGGATCACAAAGTAATTCTTCTGGATGTCCTTTCATTTCAAAATGGTATTTATTTCACCCCTCAAGGAGAAAAACGGATTAAGCACCTTTCCTCTGCTCAGCCATCTTACTTCGGTGTGGTAGGGGATGTCAGGGTATTCCGCTTCGATGTCAGCCAGAAATTCATTAAATTGGAGATGTGTGAGTCCATGCGATCGAAGATAATAAACCGTTCGAAGAACTGTGTCCATAACATTTTTTATGTTGACAATCTTCACACAAAGTGCCTCCTGATATATTAGACAACGGACTGCCGCGAATAAGGAACAGCCGACTTCAGCCCTTTTTGACCTGACGTAACCCTGGCGTATCACTCGTAGCGCAGGGGCTCCACCCGTTGTTACACTGGTCAGGCATTCCTATTTTAAACCCATTGGCTCTAACACGTTTTCCACGGCTAGGAAAATATCCAAACCCGTGGTTGTGTCTTACAATGGTATAAGGTCGAGAGGCGAGGCGGGCGGGCGGGCGGGCGGTCCGCACGGCCAGCTGAGCGACACGGCTCGGCCACTACGACGACAACATACGAATTCGCCCGGGGCGCTGGCCGCGGGCGCTAGCGCCCCAGGGGCACAGTTTGGACGAGCCTGGTCTACAGTGATAAGACTACAGAGGCGGCATCCAAATTATATTTGGGGTGGCGGGAACAGTCGAATGTTCATATATTCGATCATCGGACCGAAAGGAAGACCATCCGACAAGTCACGGAAACTGAGGATGTCACAAAATGACAACACACAGCTGGATGAAAGAAGGAATGAGATTCAAAGCCTTAAAGCCGAGCAGAAATTGGACTACCATAAAAATTCCCAAAAGAATGTCGAGAATGATTCTCAGAATGACCCTCTGAATGCTTCCCTTAATGACTCTCACAACGACCACTCAGAATGCCTCTGCTCAGGAATTTCATTTTTCCTCTACTCCTGTTCTTCGGCCAAGGGTGTTGCCGCTTACACCGGTTCCCGTCAGGTCACCTAAGTTAAGCGCTTTCGGGCTTGTCGAATACTTGGGTGGGTCAACGTCTGCCCGAGCGCTGTTGGCAAGCGGGGTGCACTCAGCCTTTGTGAGGCCAATTGAGGAGCTACTTGATTGAGAAGCAGCGGCTCCGGTGACCACATATCCCCATATCCCCATCCAGTGACGCATATCGGCTGAAGAATGACACAACAGTCGGTTGGTACCGTTGGGCCTTCCGAGGCTTGTTCAGACGGAGTTTCTTGTTCTTCTTGACTCTAAATTTCCCGTGGTATTGCCATTGCTGGGGTGAGTTTTTCTTACGTCTATTGCAGGGATTGCGTTTGAATGACTCTGATATTTTAGTCAGTTTTGATTTAGTTTCTCTTTACACTCGCTTTCCTCTCTCTGATTCGTTGCAGCTAATTGAGGTTAAGTTTGGTGTCGAATTAAAAAATTTGTTTCGACATGTGCTGACTTCCACTTACTTTTTATTCAATGGTCAGTACTACGAACAGACTGATGGAGTTGCAATGGTAAGCCCATTGTCACCTATTGTGACCAATTTGTTTATGGAGGACTTTGAGGAACGTGCATTCGAGTTAGCGACCTTGAAACCTGCGTGTTTTTTCAGATATGTAGAAGATACTTTTGTTGTTTGGCCTCATGGTAGTGAGAATTTAAACCGCTTTTTAGAACACCTGAATTCAATCCACCTGAATATTCAGTTCACTATGGAAGTGGAAAAGAATGGATGCCTTCCCTTCCTTGTTGTGTTGGTCAGAAGGAAGTCTGATGGTACGTTGGGACATTCTGTTTATAGGAAGCCTACTCACACTCACATGCATCTGCGAGCTGATAGTTGTCACCATCCAGCTCAGTGTGAAGGAGTACTTCGTACCTTGGTTCACAGGGCCCACGTTATCTCAGACCCTGAAAGTTCGGCAGCTGAGCTATCACATCTCAAAGTCACCTTTCGTCAGAATGGTTATAGTGAGAAGCAGATCAAACGTGCGTTGCAGTATCAGCCTTATTTGCAACGGGTGAGTGACGAAAGCAACGAATTGGCACCTAAGTCTACGGCCTTTTTGCCTTACGCAGGAAGCATTTCCAACAGGATTGGCCGTATTTTGCGGAAATATGATGTGAAATGTGTTTTTCGACCACCTTCTAAGATTAAGGCCCTGTTGGCGTCCGTAAAAGATGATCCTGGTTTGCGTAAGGCTGGTGTCTATCGTATTCCTTGCAGTTGTGGCATGTCATATATTGGTCAGACAATCAGGACTGTGGAAGACGGGTGTATTGTACATAAGCGTCACACACGCTTACAACAGCCGAGCAAATCCGCTATTGCAGAACATTCCTATGGAATACAACAACACGGAGATTCTGGCTTGCACGTCCAGATATTGCGATAGTGTTATTAAGGAAGCTGCTGAAATCAAACTATCAAGCAACCTTATAAACAGAGATGTTGGTTTTAGTTTAAATGCAGCTTGGAATCCGGCTCTTCTCTCATCAAAATACAGAGGGACAGAGTTAGTGCTACCTCACCTGTTGATTAATAGTCACTATCGATATTTCTGATGTTGGTTATCTTTGGTTGTGTGTTGACTCTGCGGTTACTTGTTCTGTGTGTGGTATCTTCCTTGTTTCTCCTCTGTGAAACGAGGTATTAAATTCTCTTGCACATTGCTTCCTCCTTGCACCTGTGCCTTGAGAATAGCAGGGTGCGCTCCTGTCGAAATATCGGCGGTGGTCGACAACGTCACCCGGCAGTAAACCCATAAGCTATTTGAACATTCAATTCCCCGGGAAAAGTTAAGGCCTCACATGTAAGTTCATGTTACACATTTTCTTTCTTAAATTTTGGACGGTTTACTATACAACATTATTTATTTTACTGTGTTCTGTTGATGATTGTGGACAAGCACTTTGCAGAACATGCATTGCTGTCCGTGGTGATCACGCACCCTATTAAGAACCATGTATCGCCTTTTATAATTCTCCACCATGAATCACGATGATTTCAGCGTGATTATTGCCTTTAATAAAAGTGTCACTTCTGTTTGCCTCATTGTGTATTTGTTACAGTTCCCTTCTCTACTGCGCTGTAGCAGTTCTTTTAATGTATAGTCCAAGTTCCATCGAGCTATCTAACTTGGCAGCGACACATCATATGAAATTAACTTTCTTCCTTATGATCTGCATGCCAGTGTATTTTAATAAACTTTATTTTGACGATATTACCTTTCAGGTGTCCGCCCCCGGTAGCTGAGTGGTCAACACGACAGACTGTCAATCCTAAGGGCCGGATTCGAATCCCGGCTGGGTTGAAGATTTTCGCTACTTAGGGACTGGGTGTTGTGTTGTCATCATCATCATTTCAACTCCATCGACATGCAAGTCGCCGAAGTGACGTCAAATCGAAAGTCTTGCACCCGGCGAACAGTCTACCTGACGGGAGGCCCTAGTCACACGACAGTTACATAATTACCTTTCAGTTGTAACTTATTCCGTTCTACATTGTTTTCTGTTTTGTTTAGAGTGTCACTAGGAAATGATGTCGGCCGTCGAAACCGGTCGTGGTATTTCAGAATAAAAGTATTACTGATGCTGTCATTTGATCCCAAGGACACTAGTGGCCATTAAAATTGCTACCCCAAGAACAAATGCAGATGATAAACAGGTATTCATTGAACAAATATATTATACTAGAACTGACATGTGATTACATTTTCACGCAATTTGGTTGCATACATCCTGAGAAATCAATGCCCAGAACAACCACCTCTGGCCGTAATAACGGCCTTGATACGCCTGGGCATTGAGTCAGAACTTGGATGGCGTTTACAGGCACAGCTACACATGCAGCCTCAACACGATACCACAGTTCATCAAGAGTAGTGACTGGCGTATTGTGACGAGCCAGTTGCTCGGCACCCATTGATCAGACGTTTTCACTTGGTGAGAGATCTGGAGAATGTGCTGGCCAGCGGGGCAGTCGAACATTTTCTGTATCCAGAAAGGCCCGTACAGGACCAGCAACATGCGGTCGTGCATTATCCTCCTGAAATGTAGGGATTCGCAGGGATCGAATGAAGGGTAGAGGCGAGGGTCGCAACACATCTAACGTCCACTGTTCAAAGTACCGTCAATGCGAACAAAGGTGACAGAGACGTGTAACCAATGGTACCCCATACCATCATGCCGGCTGATACGCCAGTATGGCGATGACGGATACACGTTTCCAATGTGCGTTCACCGCGATTTCGCCAAACACGGATGCGACCATCATGATGCCGTACACAGAACTTGGATTTATCCGAAAAAATGACGTTTTGCCAATCGTGCACCCAGGTTCGTCGTTGAGTACACCACCGCAGGCGCTCCTGTCTGTGATGCAGCGTTAAGGGTAACCGCAGCCATGGTCTCCGAGCTGATAGCCCATGCTGCTGCAAACATCGTCGAACTGTTTGTGCAGATGGTTGTTGTCTTGCAAACGTCCCCATCTGTTGACACATGGATCGAGACGTGGCTGCACGATCCGTTACAGCCATGCGCATAAGATGCTTGTCATCTCAACTGCTAGTTGGGATCCAGCACGGCGTTCCGTATTACCCTCCTGAACCCACCGATTCCGTATTCTGCTAACAGTCATTGGATCTCGACCAACGCGAGCAGCAATGTCGCGATACGATAAACCGCAATCGCGATAGGCAACAATCCGACCTTTATCAAAGTCGGAAACGTGATGGTACGCATTTCTCCTCCTTACACGAGGCATCACAACAACGTTTCACCAGGCTACACCGGTCAACTGCTGTTCGTGTATGAGAAATCGGTTGGAAACTTTCCTCATGTCAGCACGTTGTAGGTGTCGCCAACGGCGCCAACCTTGTGTGAATGCTCTGAAAAGCTAATCATTTGCATATGACAGCATCTTCTTCCTGTCGGTTAAATTTCGCGTCTGTAGCACTTCATCTTCTTGGTGTAGCAGTTTTAATGGCCAGTAGTGTAATTGACGTCCCAAGAGTGCCACACCTTGAGTCACCGCCGGTAAATTACATGCACCTCCTGGTAAAGGAAAGCATTCAAGCATCAGGAAAGATCTGTCTGCATGTATCAATTTGTCTCACAATAATAACTGAAATCTAGGAAAAGTATCCCAGAGAGAATTACTAAAGTATTATGTTTTTCTATTTTTGTCATAGTGAGGAGTGGAAACATACTAATGGCTTTATTAAGCGTAAATGAAATCAACTAGCCATTGTCCCAGAACAGAATTTTTGGATAATAAAAGTAATTATACACAACTGTGTTTACTCTTTTGGAACTGACATAACTTAGCCTCCCCCCCACCCCCCCCCCCCCCACCCCACCCCGCCATGAACCATAGACCTTGTCGTCGGTGGGGAGACTTGCGTGCCTCAGCGATACAGATAGCCGTACCGTAGGTATAACCACAACGGAGGGGTAGCTGTTGAGAGGCCAGACAAACGTGTGGTTCCTGAAGAGGAACAGCAGCCTTTTCAGTAGTTGCGTGAGCAACAGTCTCGATGATTGACTGATCTGGCCATGTAACACTAACCAAAACGGCCTTTCTGTGCTGGTACTGCGAACGACTGAAAGCAAAGGGAAACTATAGCCGTAATTTTTCCCGAGGGTATGCAGCTTTACTGTATGGTTAAATGCTGATGACATCCTCTTGGCTAAAATATTCCGGAGGTAAAATGGTCTCCCATTCGGATCTTAGGGCGAGGACTACTCAGAAGGACATCGTTATCAGGAGAAAGAAAACTGGCGTTCTACGGATCGGAACGTGGAATGTCAGATCCCTTAATCGGGTAGGTAAGTTACAAAATTTAAAAAGGGAAATGGATAGGTTAAATTTAGTTATGGTGGGAATTAGTGAAGTTCGGTGGCAGGAGAAACAAGACTTCTGATCAGGTGAATACAGGGTTATAAATATAAAATCAAATATTGGGTAATGCAGGAGTAGCTTTAACAATGAATAAAAAATAGGTGCGAGGGTAAGCTACTATGAACAGCATGGTGAACGCACTATTGTAGCCAAGCTAGACATGAAGCCCATGATTACCACAGAAGTACATGTTTACATGCCAATTAGCTCCGCAGATGACGAAGAGATTGAAGAAATGTATGATGAGATAAAAGAAATTATTCAGATAGAGACGTAAATTTAATAGTCCATGGGGGACTGAAATTCGATAGTAGGAAAAGGAAGAGAAGGAAACGTAGTAGGTGAATATGGAGTGGAATAAAAGAGGAAGCCGCCTGGTAGAATTTTGCACAGAGCGCAACTTAATCATAGCTAACACTTGGTTCAAGAATCATGAGAGAAGGTTTTATACATGGAAGAGGCCTGGAGACACTGGAAGACTTCGGATGGATTATATAGTGGTAAGACAGAGATTTAGGAACCAGGTTTTAAACTGTAAGACATTTCCAGGGGCAGATGTGGACTCTCACCAAAATCTATTGATTGTGAAATGTTGATTAAAATTGAAGAAACTGCAAAAAGGTGGGAACTTAATGGGATGGGACTTGGATAAACTGAAAGAACCAGAGGTTGTAGAGAGTTTCAGAAGGAGCAATAGGGAACGATTGACGAGAAAGGGGTAAAGAAATACAGCAGAAGTAGAGTGAGTAGCTTTGAGAGATGAAATAGTGAAGGCAGCATAGGATCACGTAGGTAAAAAGATGAGGGCTAATAGAAATCTTTGGGAAACAGAAGAGATATTGAATAGAATTGATGAGAGGAGAAAATAAAAAAAATGCAGTAAATGAAGCAGGCTAAAATGAATAGAAATCTCTCCAAAAAAAAAGTCCGCAACTCGTGGTCGTGCGGTAGCGTTCTCGCTTCCCACGCCCGGGTTCCCGGGTTCGATTCCCGGCGGGGTCAGGCATTTTCTCTGCCTTGTGATGACTCGGTGTTGTGTGATATCCTTAGGTTAGTTAGGTTTAAGTAGTTCTAAGTTCTAGGGGACTGATGACCATAGATGTTAAGTCCCATAGTGCTCAGAGTCATTTTGACTCAAAAAAGGGATCGACAGGAAGCACAAAATGGCAAAGCAGGGATGGCTAGTGGACAAATGTAACGATGTAGAGGGATATATCACTAGGGGTAAGATAGATACTGCCTACAGGAAAATTAAAGAGACCTTTGGAGAAAAGAGAACCACTTGTATGGATATCACGAGCTCAGATGATAAACCAGTTCTCACATACCGAAAATTCATGATCAATAAAAATTAAATCCCCAAATTCAAGATTCATTCTTCCAATGATTGTTATAATTTCAACAATAGGATTAATTTCAAGGAAATGCAGAAAGACGGAAGGAGTGCATACAGGAAATGTGCTTGAGGACAATATTATGGAAATGGAAGAGAACGTAGACGAGATGGGAGATATGATTCTGCGTAAAGAATTTGACGCAGCAGTGGAAGAGATAAATCGAAACAAGACCCCGGAAGAACACAACATTCCATTAGGACTACTGATTGACTTGGGAGAGCCAGCTCTGGCAAAACTCTACCATCTGGTGAGCAAAATGTAAGAGACAGGCGAAATACCCTCAGACTACAAGAAGAATATAATAATTCCAATCCCAAAAAAAGCAGGTGTTGACAGATGTCAAAATTACCGAATTATCAAATTAATGAGTCACGGCTGCAAAATACTAACACGATTTCTTTAGAGACGAGTGGATAAACAGGTAGAAGCTGACATCGAGGAAAATCAATTTGGATTTCGTAGAAATGTTGGAACACGTGAGGCAATACTGACCCTATGACTTATCTTAGAAGATAGATTAAGGACAGGCGAACCTAAGTTTCTAGCATTTCTAGGCTTAGAGAAAGCTTTCGACAATTTTGACTAGGATACTCTCTTTCAAACTCTGAAGATGGCAGGGGCCAAATACAGGGAACGAAAGGCTATTTACAATTTATATAGGAACCAAATGGCAATTATGAGAGTCGAGGGGCACGAAAGGGAAGCAGTGGTTTGGAAGGGAGTGAGCCAGTATTTTAGCCTATCCCCGATGTTATTCAATCTGTATACTGAGGAAGAAGTAAAGCAAACAAAAGGAAAATTTGGAACAGGAATTAAAATCCATAGAGAAGAAATAAGAATTTAGCGGTTTGCCGATGACAGTATAATTCTGTCAGAGGCAGTAAATGACCTGGACGAGCAGTTGAACGGAATGGACAGTGTCTTGAAAGGAGGATATGAGATGAACATCAACAAAAGCAAAACGAGGATAATAGAATGAAGTCAACTCGGGTGATGCTGAGGGAATTAGATTAGGAAATGAGACACTGAAAGTAGAAAATGATTTTTGCTATTAAATAACTGATGATGGTCGAAGTAGAGAGGATATAAAATGTAGACTGGCAATGGCAAGAAAAGCTTTTCTGAAGAAGAGAAATTTGTTAACATCGAGTATAGACTTAAGCGTCAGGAAGTCGCTTCTGAAAGTATTTTTGTGGAGTGTATCCACGTATGGAAGTGAAATATGGACGATAAATAGTTTGGACAAGAAGAGAATAGAAGCTTTCGAAATGTGGTGCTACAGAAGAAAGCTGAAGATTGGATGGGTAGATCACATAACTAATGAGGAGGTGTTGAATAGAATTGGGGCGAAGAGGAGTTTGTGGCACAACTTGACTAAAAGAAGGGATCGGTTGGTAGGACGGGGTCTGAGGCATCAAGGGATCACCAATGTAGTATTGGAGGGCAGCGTGGAGGATAAAAATCGCAGAGGGAGACCCAGAGATGAATACACTAAGCAGATTCAAAAGGATGTAGGTTGCAGTAGTTACTTGGAGATGAAGAAGCTTGCACAAGATAGAGTTGCATGGTGAGCTGCATCCAACCAGTCTCTGGACTGAAGACAACAACAACAACAACATCTTTTTATTTGCTATTAATTACAAATGCCAGATTGAGCTACAGTTATTATTATAGTTAATAAATGTAATTGACATGAATTATAATTACAGCCTGGCCTTAACCAAATTCATGACTATACGAATTCACTTCCAACAGGGGATCTTAACTAGATTGTACACTACAAGCTCTTATAAGGGGCAGTCAAATGAATAACAGAGAGGTAGGGGAAAAGTAAGTTACCTGTTTATTATTTCAAAATAATCGCAATAACTATTAACGCACTTATCCCTCTGAGACAAGTTGGTCAGTTTCTTCACGGAAGAATGTTTGCAGTTGCCTACGGAATCATGATTCTACCCAGGCGTTCAACTCTTCGTCCGAAGTAAACCGACGAGCACGACTGTCTTTCTTCAGGAGTCCAAAGAAATGGAAATAGTATGGGGAAGATCGGGATTGTATGGAGTATGTGGGGCAGCCCCCTATGATGGCAAGATTGATTCGACTGTGCTGCAGATATTACGCTGGGAAGCCCTTACACAACTTCAATTCCGTCCAGATCTTTCCTCACGCCATTTCCACATTTTTGGAGTCCTGAAGATAGACATTCGTGCCCGTCGATTTACTTCGGACAAAGATGTAAACACCTGGGTAGAATCATGATTCTGTAGGCAACTGCAAACATTTTTCCATGAAGGGATTGACCGTCTTGTCTTACACTTATGGCTGTTACTTTAGAAATAATAAACAGTTTACTTACTTTATTCTATCTGTCATGTTTAAATTTGACTGCCCCTTATACTCGTTGTTGCAGTTCTGGTCTTCAGTCCGAAGGCTGGTGTGACACAGTTCTCCGTGTTTTTCTGTCCTGTCCAAGTTTCTTCATATCCAAATAAAACTGCAACTTACATCGCTCTAAATCTAGTTACTGTATTCATCTCTTGGTCTCCCTACACTTCCCTCCAATAACAGATTTGTGATCCCATAATGTCTCAGAATGTGTCTTGTCAATCGGTCTCTTCTCCTAGTCAGGTTGTGCTACAAATTTCTTTGTTCTCATTTCTATTCAGTACCTCATTATCAAGTACGTGACCTACCCACCTAATCTTTAGCATTCTTCTGTAGCACCATATTTAGAAATTTACTACTCTCTTCTTGTTTAAACTGTTTATCGTTCACGTTTCACTTCCATACGTGGCTACACTCCAGACAAGTACTTTCAGAAAAGACTTCCTAACACCTAAATCTATATTCGATGTTAACGAATTACTCTTCTTCAAAAAACTCTTCTTGCCAATGCCAGTGTACATTTCATATCCTCTCCACTTCGGCCATCGCCAGTTGTTTTGCTGCCCAAAGAGCAAAACTCACCTACTACTTCAAGTGTCCCGTTTCTTAATCTAATTCTCTTAGCATCACCTGAATTAATTCAACTACCTTCCATTATCTTTGTTTTGCTGTTGTTGATGTTCGCTTATATCCTCCTTTCACGACAGTGCCCATTCCGTTCAATTGCTCTTCCAAGTCTTTTGCTATCTCTGACAGAACTAACAGCACTACACTGTCATCGGTAAACCTTGTGACGACTGCGATTCTACCCTGTCACTAAGTATCGCCAAAATACCCGAAAAGTACCGTGTTAACTAATGCAGTCCAAATCAAGTCGTATCTAAATAGACGTTTCTCCAAATTTTACTTCCCAACACAATATCTGACCGTGCATTTATCCCAGTTTAGCATAGAATAACCATATTAAATAAGATTTAAAGACATTGACAAAAAAATTTGTTTCTAACATCAATAAACAAAAGAATACCAAAGTTGAGTGATGAACCCACAATTTTACACGACTCTCATTCAAACTAATCACAACCCGTGTGGTTTGACAGCTACCCACCTTTGAATTACCCACTATAGAATGTTAGCACCAATAGCAAGCGAGCTTCACTGTCATTGGTCGACGTTTAAGAAATTAATGGCGGGCGCCCTTGTCCACGTAGCAAAGCATTACAATACTTCTGGTAAATGCTACGGCACACGAATTTAGACACATACCCTCCAAAAGTTATAAAAAAATACACATGCAGCGGCAGCGGATTTAAAATGCAAAAAAAAAAAATGGAAATAATTAAAAGGGAAATGGCTACTGCTAATGAAAGTCAACAATGTACACAGAACACACCACTTCGTGGGGAACACTTTTATTCTAAAGAAGACAAATGTTACGTATATGTCAGCTAAAAGGAAATTAAAATTGTTTGCAATAGTTTTTGAGTCTTTGAAAGGAGAGCGCTGCTTTTAAATCTTATCTTGTGTGTTGTGACGATGGTCGCTGGTCCTGGTGAAACGCTGAGATCTGCTCCCACGGTCGTGTGATTGCAGCTGATGATTTTTCCTCGTAATCGTGCGGGCGGTGGTATTCATTAAGCTGCAAATCTGATTACAGTGGCGTTTTGCAGGCCACAGGTTGGTCGATGTAATTGTTGTTACAGATGTCCGTATGTGCACAGTATTAATGTTTCTGGCACACACAATTTAAGTTTACTTATGCCACACACAGTTTATAAAACTTGCCGACGGCGAATTCTATAGAAAGTCAATTCGTATTATGACTGCCGCGATCGCGAAAAACCGTCCTGGGCGGGAATGTACTCACACACAATAGACAGATCGTATAAGTTCATAACGACTGTTACTGATTATAGGCGTCCGACAGTTCATCGAAACGCGAATAAATATGTAAGTTCACACTACTTGAGTGTACGAAAACACAGTCAAAATGCAAGTGCAGTTCAATTCACAGACACAGAGCTACAATACCGCCCATTCTCGGTTGCATTGTCACAGTTACTTCTTCTCACGGTACAGTCTCAGTATTTACTTCGCCCAGTTTCTACACTCACTATTATCATATCACGTACTGGTATAAAACAGTCATTCAAAACGTACATCGCTTCCCACTAAACTCAACTTTCACCAGTTCGTAAAAGTTACAACTCCCACAGTAAAACATGTGTCCGCCTCTCTCGCTACCCAACAACACAAACCCCCTTTGTTGGATCGACTATCGATATTGCTCTCTCTCTCTTTCTCAATACTCTCGCCCACAGTTTATACAACATAAAAGTAAATTACATATATCTCCACACAACTATTTTCTACCAAACTTATTACAGTAAACGATAAACACAAAAAATTAAAGCTTTCCACAATCAATAAACTCTAAACATATTTATCTACTTACAAAAAAAGAAATAATTTCCAGTTACATATTACATCTAGAAAACAACTTTTATCTCTATATTACAGGACAAAAGAAAAATGCACTACATCATCAAAGATATATGAACAGACGGAAAAAAAGATAAAGATATATATCTATCGCAAAATAACGATGTCTTCACAACCTCAAAATTTTTATTTCTTCCCTCTGAACTTTAATTTCTACTCTAAATTTTTCTTTTCTTTTCTTTATTGATTGACGACATCGAAGATACGCTACAACGCAGTCTCACTTCCTTCTGAACCACTGATCTCTTTCCATGGCTCTCGACTGTTATACCTGCTGTTTGGTTTCTGAACAAGTTCAAAAAAATGTTCAAATGTGGGTGAATGCATATGGGACCAAACTGTTGCAGTCATCGTTCCCTAGACTTACAAACTACTTAAACTAACTTATGTTAAGAACACCCACCCACACACACACACATACGCTCGAGGGAGGACTCGAACCTCCGGCGGGAGGGGCCGCGCAATCCCTGACATGGCGCTTCAAGCCGCGCGGCCTTTCGACGGGGCTCTGAACAAGTTGTAAATACCCTTTCGCTCCCTGTATTTTACATCTGCTACCTTCAGAATTTCGAAGAGAGTATTCCAATCAACATTATCAAAAGTTAGAAACGTAGTTGTGCCTTTCCTTTACCTATGGTCTAAGATAAGTCATAGGATCAGCATTGCCTCGCGAGTTTCTACATTTCTCTGGAATCGAAACTGATCACCCTAGAGGTCGGCTTCTACCAGTTTTTCCATTCTTCTATAAGGAATTCGTGTTAGTATTTTGCACCCAAGGCTTCTTAAATTGGTAGTTAGGTAATGTTCACACCTGTCAGCACCTATTTTTTGTCAATGGAATTATAAAATTCTTGAAGTCCGAGGGTATTTCGCCAGCCTCATACATCTTGCACACCAGCTGGAAGAGTTTTGTCATGGCTGGCTCTCCCATGTCTATCAATAGTTCTGACGGAATGTCATCTACTCCTGGGGCCTTGTTTGGACATAGGTCTTTCAGTGCTCTGTCAAATTCTTCTCGTAGTATCTTATCTCCTGTTCATCTACGTCCTCTTCACATTCTCCAATATTGCCTACAAATTTATTGCCCTTGTATAGAGCTTCTACATACTCCTTCTGTAAGTAGGTGGTTTAGGTTTTTATGTTGGTAACACCACGTAGCGCACTGTATGAATATCACTGACTGTGCTGTGTGCAGTCTGTGGCTGGTTGGCATTGTTGGAATATTCGCTATTGTAGTGTTGGGCAGTTGGATGTGAACAGCGCGTAGCGTTGTGCAGTTGGAGGTGAGCCGCCAGCAGTGGTGGATGTGAGGAAGAGAGATGGCAGAATTTTGAGAGCGGACGATCTCGACGTGTGTCCACCAGAAAAAGGAAATTTGTAAGACTGGATGTCATGAAGTGATCTACGACTTTTGAACATTATTAAGGTAAATACGTTGTTTGTTCTCTATCAAAATCGTTCATTTGCTGACTCTGCCTATCAGTAGTTACTGCCTTCCGTAGTTAGAATCTTTTATTTAGCTGGCAGTATTGGCGCTCGCAGTATTGCCGTGGTTCGAGTAACGAAGATTTTTGTGAGGTAAGTGATTCATGAAAGGTATAGGTTATTGTTAGGAAGGGCCATTCTTTTGTAGGGATCATTGAAAGTCAGATTGCGTTGCGCTAAAAATATTGTGTGTCAGTTTATTGATGGTCAGAATAAGAAAAGAGAGAAAAGTCTGAGCACATTCAGTTTTGCTCAGCTGTTTGAAAATCAAATAACGTAAGAGGTTTACCAGCACAGTCACATAAAATTTTCAAAGGGGACGTTTCACTTCCACTTTTCAGCTTTATCTTCTTTGCTTATGATTGGTTTTCCGTCTGAGCTCTTAATATTCATACAGCTGCTTCTCTTTTCCTCAAAGGCATCTTTAATTTTCCTGTAGGTGATATCTATCTCACCCCTAGTGATGTACGCTTCTAAATCCTCACATTTGTCCTCTAATCATTCCTACTCAAGCATTTTGCACTTCCTGTCAATCTCGTTATTAGACGTCTGCATTCTCTATCGCCCGCTTCATTTGCTGCATTTTTACATTTTCTCCTTTCTTCAGTTAAATCTAATATCTCCTGTGTTATCCAAGGATTACTATTGGTCCTTGTCCTTTTATCTATTTCATCCTCAGCTGCGTTATACATACAAAATTACACTACTAGCCATTAAAATTGCTACGCCAAGAATAAATGCAGACGATAAACGGCAGGGTGGGGGGTAAAAATCGTAGAGGGAAACCAAGAGATGAATACACTAAGCATATTCAGAAGGATGTAGGTTGCAGTAGGTACTGGGAGATGAAGATACTTGCACAGGATAGCGTAGCATGGAGAGCTGCATCAAACCAGTCTCAGGACTGAAGACCACAACAACGACAACAACAACAACAACAAACGGGTATTCATTGGACAAATATATTATACTAGAACTGGCATGTGATTACATTTTCACGCAATTTGGGTGCATACATCCTGAGAAATCAGTACCCAGAACAACCACCTCTGGCATTAATAACGGCCTTGATACGCCTGGGAATTGAGTCAAAGCTTGGATGGCGTGTACAGGCACAGCTGCACATGCAGCCTCAACACGACACCACAGTTCATCAAGAGTGGTGACTGGAGTATTGTGACGAGCCAGTTGCTCGGCACCCATTGATCAGACGTTTTCATTTGGTGAGAGATCTGGAGAATGTGCTGGCCAGCGCGGCAGTCGAACATTTTCTGTATCCAGAAAGGCTCGTACAGGACCTGCAACATGCGGTCGTGCATTATCCTCCTGAAATATAGGGTTTCGCAGGGATCGAATGAATAGTAGAGCCACGGGTCGTAACACATCTGAAATGTAACGTCCACTGTTCAAAGTGCCGTCAATACGAACAAGAGGTGACCGAGACGCCGGGTGATACGTCAGTATGGCGATGACGAATACACGCCTCCAATGTGCGTTCGCCGCGATGTCGCCAAACACGGATGCGACCATCATGATGCTGTAAACAGAACTTGGATTCATCCGAAAAAATAACGTTTTGCCATTCGTGCACCCAGGTTCGTCGTTGAGTACAGCATTGCAGGTGCTCCTGTCTATGAAGCAGCGTCAAGGGTAACCACAGCCGCGATCTCCGAATTGCTGCAAACGTCGTCGAACTGTTCGTGCAAATGGTTGTTGTCTTGCAAACGTCCCCATCTGTTGACTCAGAGATCGAGACGTGGTTGCACGATCCGTTACAGCCATGCGGATAAGATGCCTGTTATCTCGACTGCTAGTGATACGACGACGTTGGGATCCAGCACGGCGTTCCGTATTATCCTCCTGAACCCACCGATTCCATATTCTGCTAACAGTCACTGGATCTCGACCAACGCGAGCAGCAATGTCGCGATACGATAAACCGCAATCGCGATAGACTACAAACCGACCTTTATCAAAGTCGGAAACGTGATGGTACGCATTTCTCCTCCTTACACGAGGCATCACAACAACGTTTGCCCAGGAACGCAGGTCAACTGCTGTATCTGTATGAGAAATCGGTTGGAAATGTTCCTCATGTCAGCACGTTGTAGGTGTCGCCACCGTCGCCAACCTTGTTTGAATGCTCTGAAAAGCTAATCATTTGCTTATCACAGCATCTTCTTCCTGTCGGTTAAATTTCGCGTCTCTAGCACGTCATCTTTGTGATGTAGCAATTTTAATGGCCAGTAGTGTAATTTTGGCTTTAGTCAAGGATTCCTCTTCTTAAGCACTGTTGTAAAGTGGTGTAAGAGATGCCTGACGGCGGGAAGCACCCAGAAGATGCAGCGACGTAATCAGTGAGAGGTTTTTTTCCCCGGAGAAATTAACTGGCCGCTCCTCTGGCGCCGACCTGGTTAGCCGTCGGCGGCGCCGGCTCTGTGCTGTGTGACGTGACGTGCCTCGGCGGCAGTGTGGCGACTGGCGACCTGCGCCGAGCAGGAGGAATGCGTGCTGCCTGCTCCGGGCTGACCCGGGAGGGTCTAAAAGGAAAGCGTCTCACGTAGCCGCCTGGCGCGTGAGACGTCAAGTATGAGGTCAAAGAGCTTCAGCGCCGATGCCCCAGCCGTTCTCACATCGCCGGCAACTGGTCGTCAAAGTTTTCTACTAACCGTCATGTTGAAGCCCCGCCGAAATGGCTACCTGTATTCCCATAATTTCTCTTCTTCTCCATTTTATATGTCTTCCGGACATGCCTGAAAGAAGAGACATAATTTGGATTCTGCAACCCCTCTGGATCAAGACACAAAGGAATTAATGACACTGACGGGCGGAGTAGCCGTGCGGTTCTAGGCGCTACAGTTTGGAACTGCGCGACCGCTACGGTCGCAGGTTCGAATCCTGCCTCGGGCATGGATGTGAGTGATGTACTTAGGTTAGTTAGGTTTAAGTAGTTCTACTTTCTAGGGGACTGATGAAAAAATGGTTCAAATGGCTCTGAGCACTATGGGACTTAACATCTATGGTCATCAGTCCCCTAGACTTAGAACTACTTAAATCTAACTAAGCTAAGGACATCACACAACACCCAGTCATCACGAGGCAGAGAAAATCCCTGACCCCGCCGGGAATCGAACCCGGGAACCCGGGCGCGGGAAGCGAGAACGCTACCGCACGACCACGAGCTGCGGACGCTGCCGGGACTCATGACCTCAGATGTTAAGTCCCATAGTGCTCAGAGCCATTTGAACCAATTAATGACACTGCATGCTTATGGGCATTGATTTAAGTCAATGGAGAGGTTGAAAATTTGTGCTGGACTGGAATCCGAACCCAGGTCTCCTGCTGATGAGCTGACGACTGCACCATCGCTACACAGTGGTTATCGTAACTATACGAACTGCTCTACCACGCTTCCTGCCAGACACAAATTCTAAACTTGTCCACAGTTGAGAATTTGAGTCTGATAGGAAGAGTGCCAGTGTAGGTCGCCCAGTTGCAATGATCACTGTGTCTGGATGACGAAATGGTTAGTAAACCGGAGATCTGGGTTCGAATTCTGGTCCGGCACAAATTTCCAACTTTCGCCATTGATTTAAATCAGTGCGAACTAGCAGCTAATGTCATTAAGTCCCTTGTGTCTTCTCTCATTTTATTGATTGGTGACTCCATGGAGTGTTCTGTGCACCACGACCAGATAATGGATATAATAGGAAGGAGATACAGCATTGGTCGTATTTTTTTGTTGTTTTATTATCCGCAAAATCGATAAGTGACGGAAAATCGATTTTGCGTATAATAAAACAACAAAAAAATACGACCAATGCTGTTTCTCCTTCCAATTCTCTCATTTTGTTGTAATTATGTGACCATGCAACACAAATGTGTTTATATGACGGGAAACGAGTGAATTACAAGGTTGTATCCAAAAGTTTTGGAAATTCGAATTTTAAGCGGGAGTGGTAACAAGTTGTAGCGCCGCCACTGATTCTCAGCGCGAGGAAGTAAAACAGCACCGCTGCCACAGCTGATGCAAATTCAGAAGAACGCAAATTGCCCAAGACTGGCTAAGTTTCACGGAAGCACGAAATTTAGTGTCGACGTCAATGCGAGATGCTTTTAATAGTTTCCACAATGAAACATTGTCTCAAAATATGATAGAAAACCCAAAGAGATTCTGGTCGTATGTAAAGGACACCAGTGGCAAAAAACAGTGAATACCGTCACTGCGCGATAGCGATGGAAATGTTACCGATGATGGTGTCAGCCGGCCAGAGTGGCCGAGCGGTTCTAGGCGCTACAGTCTGGAACCGCGCGACCGCTACGGTCGCAGGTTCGAATCCTGCCTCGGGCATGGATGTGTGTGATGCCCTTAGATTAGTTACGTTTAAATAGTTCTAAGTTCTAGGGGACTGATGACCTCAGATGTTAAGTCACACAGTGCTCAGAGCCATTTGAACCATGTGATGACTGTGTCACTAAAGCAGAGTTACTAAATACAGTTTTCCGTAATTCCTTCAAGAGAGAAGACGAAGTAAATATTCCAGAATTCAAAACCAGAACAGCTGTTAGCATGAGTGATATAAAAGCAAATATCTTAGGTGTTGCGAAACAACTCAAATCTATTAAAGAAAGGCAAGTCTTCCGGTCCAGATGGTATACCAGTCAGGTTCCTTTCAGAGTATGCAGACACAATAGCGCCTTTATCAGCAATCATATACAACCGCTCACTTGACGAAAGGTCTGTTCCTAAAGACTGGAAAGTAGCACAGGTCACACCAATATTCAAGAAAGGAAATAGGAGTAACCCACTGAATTACAGACCCACATCACTGACCTCAATTTGCAGTAGGATTTTGGAGCATATACTGTACTCGAACATTGTGAATCACCTTGAAGAAAATGACTTATTGATACATAACCAATACGGATTCAGAAAATATGGTTCTTGTCCAACACAGCTAGCTCTTGATTCCCATGAAGTAATGAGTGCCGTCGACAAGAGATCTCAAATCGATTCCATATTCCTAGATTTCCAGAAGCTTTTGATACCGTCATCATAAGCGACTATTAATCAAATTGCGTGCATATGGAGTATCGTCTCAGTTGTGTGACTGGATTAGTGATTTCCTCTCAGAGAGGTCACAGTTCGTAGTGACAGACGGTAAATCATCGAGTAGAACTAAAGTGATATCTGGCATTCCGCAAGGTAGTGTCATAGGCCCTCTGCTGTTCCTGATTTACATAAATGATCTAGGTGATAATCTGAGCAGCCCCCTTAGATTGTTTGCAAATGACACTTTAATTTACTGTCTAGTAACATCATCAGACGATCAATTCCAATTACAAAATGATCTAGAGATAATTTCTGCATGGGGCGAAAAGTGCGCTACGGTCGCAGGTTCGAATCCTGCCTCGGGCATGGGTGTGTGTGATGTCCTTAGGCTAGTTAGGTTTAAGTAGTTCTAAGTTCTAGGGGACTGATGACCTCAGATGTTAAGTCCCATAGTGCTCAGAGCCATTTGAACCATTTTTTGCGAAAAGTGGCAATTGGCACTAAACAAAGAAAAGTGCGAGGTCATCCACATGGGTACTAAAAGAAATCCGATAAATTTTCGGTATACGATAAATCGCACAAATCTAAGGGCTGTCAATTCGACTAAATACCTAGGAATTACAATTACGAGCAACTTAAATTGGAAAGACCACATAGATAATATTGTGGGAAAGGCAAAACAGAGACTGCGCTTTGTTGGCAGAACACTTAGAAGATGCGACAAACCCACAAAAGAGAGCCTGCATTACACTTGTCCTTCCTCTGCTGGAATATTGCTTCGCGGTATGGGATCCTTACCAGGTAGGATTGACGGAGGACATCAAAAAAGTGCAAAGAAGGGCAGCTCGTCTCGTGTTGTCGCGCAATAGGGGTGAGAGTGTCATTGAAATGACACGCGAGTTGGGGTGGCAGTCACTGTAACAAAGGCGGTTTTCTTTGCGGCGAGATCTATTTACGAAATTCCAATCACCAACTTTCTCTTCCAAATCCGAAAATATTTTTTGACGCCCACCTACGTAGGGAGAAATGCTCATGATAATAAAATAGAAGAAATCAGAGCTCGAACGGAAAGATTTAGGTGTTCCTTTTTCCCAAGTGCCATTCGAGAGTGGAATGGTAGAGAAGTAGTACGAAAATGGTTCGATGAACCCTCTGCCAGGCATTTAAGTGTCAATTGCAGAGTAACCATGTAGATGCAGATGTAAATGTAGAAGGCCATGGAAACCAGCGAGTGCGGAGCTGACCGAACCAGCGCTGCATCAGATGCTGCAGTACCACCAGCCGGTTCCCACAGTGCGCGCCAGGGGCCTGCACTCGTAGCACCGACCACACAGCAAGAAGGTGGGCTAACCGTGACGGCGGCAAGCCAGTTGCCACACCTTCTGTCCGTCACCTTCTTTTGGTGTCCGCTGATGGTGACGCTTATCTATCGAGCATTCCTTGCTTGGCATATGTGTAGGTTAAACATGGATACGTTACCCTGAGGTGACAAAAGTCATGCGGTACGTCCTAATATCGTATCGAACCTCCTATTGCCCGATGTAGTGATGCAACTCGAAGTGGCATGGACTCAGCAAGTCGTTGGAAGTATTCTGCAGAAATGTTGAGCCATGCTACATCTATAGACGTCTCTGACCTCTTGACTATTCCCATAAGTGTTCGATGGGTGGCCAAATCATTTTATCTAATAATTGTTGAGAATGTTCCTCAAACCTTATCGCAAACAATTGTGGCCCTGTGACATGTTGCACTGCCATCCATAAAAATTCCACTGTTGTTTGGGAACTTCAGGTACTTGAATGGCTGCAAACGGTTCGACCTGAGAACCCATTCTGTTCATGTAAATACAGCCCATACCATTATGGAACCACCACCAGCTAGCAAGCTTGCACAGTGCCTTATTGACAAATTGGATCCATGGCTTCATGGGGTATGCACCACACTCGAACCGTACCATCAGCTCTTAAAAACTGAAATCGGAAATTACCGGACCAAGGCACAGTCTTCCAGTTGCCTAGGGTCCAGCCGATATTGTCACCAGCCCAGAAGAAGAGCTGCAGGCGATGTCGCAGTGTTAGCAAAGACACTCGCGTCGATGGACTGCTGGCATAGCCCGTTAACGACAAATCCACCTTACTGTCCTAACAGATACGTTCGTCGTACATCCCACATTGATTTCTGCGATTATTTCACGCATTGTTGCTTGACTGTTTGCACTGACAACTTTACGCAAACGCCGCTGCTCTCGGTCGCTAAGTGAAGACGTCGGCCACTGCGCTATCCGTGGTGAGAGGTAATAACTGTTATTTGGTATTCTCGGCACACTCTTGACATTGTGGATCGCGGAATATATTGTCTAGAAATTTCCGAAATGGGATGTTCATACGTCTAGCCCAAAATACCACTGTGCGTTCAAAGTCTGTTAATTGCAGTCGTGCGGCATAATCACGTCGGAAACCTTTTCAGGTGACGCACCTGAGTATAAATGGCAGCTTCGCCAGTGCGCTGATCTTCGTACCACGTGTACGCAATACTACTGCCATCTGTATGTCCCTTGACTTAAGTCAACTCAGTGTATACCTCCTGTTCCTCTTGGCGTGGAACACGAGATTACCCGTCTTGCTAAATTTATCTCAGATGATGTGAAAGTGAAGATGAGGTCTCCTCAGGCTGCTGCAGGGAATGTCATTCTCCCAGCAATTCCGTCCAACGTGTTGTCGGCTTGCGGTGCTATTGCTTGGCCAGCTCCAGAATGAGCAGGTGGCGAGAATGATCCGCCTTCTCGTAGAAAGCACGCACAGCCTGCCGGAATTGTCCCGCAAGAGCAGGATGCCCTTGTCTTCGTGCTGCAGACGACTAGAGTACGGGCTTGGGAGGCGTAGAGCGAGCTTCAGTGCCCGGTTTCTGCACCCTTTGCAGTGCTACGACGTTCGGCCGTTTTTCTGCACACTACGCGTACTCTAGCAATGGTCTGACCATGGTTAGGTAGAGCTAATACCGTAGCGCTGAGGCAGCGATGACTGAGGATTAAGTAGAGGATACAAGGCACGCAGGCGCCTCATTGTCCCGCTTTTGGAATGGGGGCTTCCAGGGTGCCGACAGGCGACAGATCTGGCAGCAGCTTCATTCGGATCAAGACTAACCGTCCAGCTCTTGGTGGAGTTGAATTTGAAGCGCCGCTTTGTCGCCATGAACCATGGGTCCCACTCGAGCTGGAGGCTGCGTCTCATCCTCTGGACATTCATGATGCGGGTGAACTGGGCTGTATCATCGGCGTAAAGGGCCAACTGAATGCGCGCCATCCATTGCACAAAAATCTTCGTTACTCGAGTTACTGCAATACAGCGAGCACCAATAATGCCAGCTAAATAAAAGATTCTAACTACTGAAGGCACTAACTGCTGATAGGCATAGTTAGCAAATGATAGAGTTTGATAGAGAACAAACAATGTATTTACCTTAATAGTGTTCAAAAGTCATTATATATATCAGTTCATGACATCCAGTCTTACAAATTTCCTTTTTCTGATGGACACACGTCCAGATCGTCCGCTCATAGTAACCTCTCAAAACTCTGGCATCTCTCTCCCCACATCCACCACTGCTGGCGGCTCACCTCCAACTGCCCAATGCTACGCGCTGTTCACATCCAACTGCCCAACACTACACTAGCGAATAATCCAACTTGAGTCCAACTAGCCACAGACTGCACACAGCACAGTCAGCGATTTTCGTACAGAGCACTACGTGGCGTTAGCAACATAAAAACCTAAACATCCTATTTGCACACGTAATCAGGATTGTTATCGCCGGAAAGGGGAGTTCACGAGCTTATAGACTGTTAGCCAATTGTTGATGTGTATGTGCACTTCGTCACCAGTGTCCAGGAATTCTTAAATTGTACATTCTCCTCCAGGTACATCGCGCAGCCATCAGTATATTTGGCTGCACGAATCGAAGTACCCACACTTTCTTCAAGGACACATAGTCATACATACAAAAGTACATAACAGAAATACAGACATACATCAACAGAAATAAATTAATATGGTTCCAATCCCCTAGTTCCGACCAAAGTTTTTGGGCTGTTTCCCTTGGTTGTAAGGTGTATGCCGGAACTGTGAAGCTCCTTCCATTTCTTTCCAGTTAGGGTTTATCATATGCCCCACTATCAATTTCTCTAATATGTGGCTGAATAGAACGCGACCCTTTAATGGATTGGACCTCGAACAGCCCGATACACTTCTAGGAGTCGTGAATGAAAATATTTTTAAAAAGTGCAAGTACTGGTATACTGAGGAGCGATTATGTGCAGTCTCCTCTGGAGCTGTGGATACTGCGATAATTAATAGCACAGTTGCACTTAAGAAGAAATAACGTCCCTGAAAAGGGCAATAACTGAAGTTGGAGAGATAAATATAGATCTATGAAAGTTAACTTTAAAAAAACTGTGGGTAATAGAAGAAATATTTGAATTGATCGAAGAGACTAGGTAACACAAAAATGTCCAGGAAAAGAAAAGAATACAGCAGCATAAGTCATTTGCAAATGAAATCAATAGCAAGTGCAAGGAAACTAAAGTGAAATCGCAACAGG
This sequence comes from Schistocerca serialis cubense, assembly GCF_023864345.2. NCBI lineage: Eukaryota > Metazoa > Arthropoda > Insecta > Orthoptera > Acrididae > Schistocerca > Schistocerca serialis. Next base: position 254,944,061 of record NC_064642.1, read on the forward strand.
ATAAATGTGAAGAAAAGGAAAAAAAAGGATACATTCAGCATACAGAAAAGTGAGAATATCTCTCGCAGACTTTAAAAGCAAAGGGGGCAAGATTAAAATTGTAAAAGAAATTCATGGTTGCCGATTCGGAGGACATAATAGAACCGGCATTAAACAGATAATTTGACGATGCTTTGGATGACTCGCGATTAAACAAGATAGACAGATAACTTTCCAGTGGAATTTCTAAAGTTGTTAAAGGAGGTATTATTCGATGGGTATAATCTGTTGGACTAAATACATTTTGTGAGGTTCCTCCTGCCTCTCAATGAGATATTCAGTGGGAATGTTTCTCAAACGAGCGACGTTAATGAGTAAGTTAACAAGACATACGATTTTTCATAACCCAGCTGTCGCCACATGGGCGCAACTCATATTGATGATGGACTGTCTCTTTAGATAACACGATGCAGTGCAGCTCATTGATTTTTTTTTTTATTTTGTCAGAAACGTTGCCTTATATGGTCCACCATCAGAACGTTTTCTTGTAAGTGGGACCAGACCAGTGCGCGGGCTAGCGGCGTCATTGTTCGAAAGCGGTAACCAGGCAGGCCCACACCATTCTCACAACGAAATGTTACACGCAACAAGGAAAATGATTGCATAAAATATCTCACAGTGGTTCTAACTTTCTATTGTACAGTACTTAGAACACGAATGATGTTCGGTCGTCTGCCTCTGAACAATCCGTCGCCAGCTTCTCCTATTTTCTCACTGAAACACATTTAAAATACGATATAAACAGCATAAATGGTATGGAGACAGGATGATTGTCCTTGTCAAATAATAAACTCGATTAATTATGATGAAATAGATAATTATTAATCCAGCAAAACTGCACTCAAATGAACTTACTTCTGAAACTTCCTTGCAGATTAAAACTGTGTGCCGGACCGAGACTCGAACGCGGGACCTTTGCCTTTCGCGGGCAACTGCTCTACCATCTGAGCTACCCAAGCACGACTCACGCCCCGTTGTCACAGCTTTACTTCCGCCAATATCTCGACTCCTACCTTCCAAACTTTACAGAAACTCTCCTGCGAACCTTGTAGAACTAGCACCCCTGAAAGAAAGGATTTCGCGAAGACATGGCTTAGCCACAGCCTAGGGGATATTTCCAGAATGAGATTTTCACTCTGCAGCGGAGTCGAGATACTGGCAGAAGTAAAGCTGTGACAAGTGGGCGTCTGTTGTGCTTGGGTAGCTCAGATGGTAGAGCACTTGCCCGCGAAAGGCAAAGGTCCCGAGTTCGAGTCTCGGTCCGGCACACAGTTTTAATCTGCCAGGAAGTTTCATATCAGCGCACACTCCGCTGCAGAGTGAAAATCTCATTCTGGGAACTTACTTCTGTTGTGTACCCGCAACCATCAAGGAAAGACAAATTGGAAGTGCGAAGACAATTGGAATCGTCTCTGTCTTTTTTTTTCTCAATTATATTGCTCTAACTTATGCTACAGGTCTCGTAGATTCTCTGAATACAAATGTTTTACAAAAGTGTTCACCCTTTATGGACAATGACACATTTTATCAGATAAATAAAATGGTACATTACCTACATTTTATCAGATATATAAAATGGTACATTACCTATCTTCTATAGTGGATCATTATGGTCATCAGACAATAAGAATAAAAGTAAACATTTCATTGCCCCCTTGAATGCTTGGAGCATGCTTGCAGCGCACACTTCAGGCATTGAACTGCAACAGTGGTAATCATCTCTCAACGTAACATTATTTAGTAAGAGGCCACTCCTTGTGGAATAAGAAATAAAAATGTTTGACATCTGTTTCATTAGAGTCTTTACAACCATGGCAAATCATAGAAATATAACTTGAGTAAGCTCTTAGATGTCAAGCCAGCTGATGACAAAATTGGTATAACTTTTTAGAGCTTGATGGTCTTCAAAAAGATCGTCAAGGAATTCATGAGACAATTGTACGAGGAGTATCAGTGTTACTTAATGGTTTGACATGTTACGCTGCCCTGTCTTAAAATCAGTTTAGTAAATTCATTTTACGAGGAAATTTTAATTTGCAGATACATACACCTGTGCAAGCTGGATCCGATGGGAACTTATTCGTTTTACTAACTATAAGTTGGCGACCCTGTTTGCTGGCTTAAGCGCGTAACATTCTTATACACTGTCTTTCCCTGTTCACACTGAAGCATGTAGCGTATTAGTGGTTAGAAATCAGTCGAGTGTTCATCACAGTGGTATTCTGATAATCTTGTACAGCCAGTGTATAACAACTGCCACTTATTGTTCTTTTTATGTGGAAGTGAGGGCTTGGAGTGTGTTCTCGGTCCGATTTGAAAGTTCTAAATTCATCCCAGCTTTTTGTCATAGGCGGACTTCGCAAACGCACAGAGACTGTTAGCGAAATGAGGGTTTGACGTATTCTATCTTCTCTTGATACGTCACACCTAGGTATGTGCAGGAGAGGACTTACGCATTCATTCTCCTCATCGGCTCCAAACATGACTTCAGCGGTCATGATATGTGGGGTTGCGTGTCAAATTATTAGCTCTCTGAAACCTGAGTCTCCCGACAAATACAATGTTCAAATAACTCATAGGAATGCAGAAGGGTGACGTCGTCGATAACCGCCGATATTTCGACAGGAGCACACACTGCAATTTTCAAGGCATAACTGCCGAATGACGTCTTCGACAACCGACGATATTTCTTATCGCAAGTTATACCTTGAAAATGGCAGTGTGCGTTCCTCTCGAAATATCGGCGGCTTTCAACGTCACCCGACTGCGTTCCCCTAGGTTATTTGAAAACTGCTAACTATCTGTTCAAAGGGGGCTAAAATTCAACCTATTGAGTCTGACAATGTCAGACGTAAGTCACTAAGAAATGACTGAACCCTCTGAAAACTCCTCTATGTGACTGGATTCTGAGTAAGACCTCGACATCAAAATTTGTCTGATTTGTCGCTGTTGTAAAAAAAGATTTCCATGCCTTGGAAGTAAACCTCGGGGCGTTATCAGAAAGTATGGGCTATGTTTTTTCCAAATAAATGAAGATAGTCTTCCTTGAACCATTTGATTGCATTGGTTACTGTTGCAGTTTCAGTGACGTACAGTCTGACATATGGGGAGAACAAATCATGTAGAGCCGCAGTGTATTTTACACCCTCTCTAGCCTGGGGCAAAAGTCCAGCGACGTAGATAGACATGATTTCTCCTTCTTCAGAGGTTAATATCGGATGCAAATCTACCTAGATCGATATATTAGTAGGTTTCGCTTTCTCGCAGACAACTCTAGTTCGTAGCAACTGTAGCACATGTCGATGCACGTTATATTTGAGTGTGGCGTTTGCCAGTGGAACAAAACATTATTACGTATTTTGCAGTATTGAGTTTATTTTGTGACGTGAATTTTGTGCCATTAGCTGCTTGAATTTCCAACAACCTGGCTCTGTGTCCTGTAAAGCTCCCATATCCCAGCAAGCCTCAAGTTAATAATATCAATGTACAGGATTTTTCATTAGTAATACTTGAAAATCGGACAGCGGCTCAATCAAATCCGAGTACTCAGTCAATCCTTGAGGAAGTCTGAACACTGCACCTGCTATCACATTATCTTTGCCTTTGATGTCAACTGTCTTGTAATCATATTCTTGCAAATGTGACCACCGAGCAAGTCTCGAACGAAGAAATTCACAAGTTACCAAAATGCTTAGAGCTTCATAGTCACAAAAAACGCTTTATCCCTGCCATGTATGTAAAAATTAAACTTTTTGGATGAACATGCAACGCCAAAGCCTCTAAATCCGTTGTGAAATATGATCTTTCACATTCTGTAAGTTCTCTGCTACCAAAACTAACGATTATTACCTCCACTACTCCAACCATTTCTATTACCTGGAATAAACAAGTATCCTATCCACAGTATGAGGCAACGGATACGATGCAGAAATCTTTCTGCGTGTCGGGGTGGTGCAAAGTTCCTGAAGCTCATTTAATCTTGTTAAAGCCTTCCTGATAGTTTTCAGATCAGAATTAAGCAGCCTTTTTATTCAGTAGATTTAGCAAATGTACACTGTTTAATAAATGGTTGGGTACAAAACTTCTAAAAAATTAAGCAAGCCACAGAAATGCTTTTATTTATTTTTATTTTTTTTAAGGAGGAGGTAAATTCTCAATGGCTCAATGGCTTTGATGTTTTCAGGATCAGGTACAGCTCCTGTCAGCAAGATGATGTGATCCAGGAACATAACCCTATCTTTTGCAAACTTCAATTTCTCCAAGTTAGCAGTGACTCCACCAACTGAGAATTTCTCTACCACTTACTCTATCAGTTTAATATGTTCTTCCTAAGTTGCAGTGGCTATTAGTAAGTCGTCTACATATACTGTAACTTTGCCTAATAGTTGTAGTGGCGTTATGAAGAACCAAGAGCTCATATTTAGACCAAGGCCAATACCTTAAATTGGTATGACCTCCCTCCGAGAATAAAGGCAGTGTACTTGCGAGAATCCTCCATTAAACTCATCTGACAGTAGGAAATTGCAAATCTACAGTGGACAGCAATTGTACTCCCTTTAATTGAATTTGTTTTTCTATGATCTCTGAACTAGCCCCACTGGAACTGTAATTTTGTTGATGGATGTTACATCCAGGAAAGGAATCGCTCCTCCAGACATCGGCACAGCTAACAGAGGGCTGCTATAAGGTGATAATGATGGCTCTATAATATCCCATTGTAACATCTTTTGAATATGTGTTTTTATGGTCTCCTTCTAGACCACAGGATGGAATACGCTCTTCAACAATATGTTTTATGGGGCCCACCTCCATATGATACTGCCGTTCTTTTATTACTCCTAGTCTACTTTTTCCCGAGGGCATGCAGCTTTACTGTATGATTACATGATGATGGCGTCCTCTTGGGTAAAATATTCCGGACGTAAAATAGTCCCCCATTCGGATCTCCGGGCGGGGACTACTCAAGAGGATGTCGTTATCAGGAGAAAGAAAACTGGCGTTCTACGGATCGGAGCGTGGAATGTCAGATCCCTTAATCGGGCAGGTAGGTTAGAAAATTTAAAAAGGGAAATGGATAGGTTAAAGTTAGATATAGTGGGAATTAGTGAAGTACGGTGGCAGGAGGAACAAGACTTCTGGTCAGGTGACTACAGGGTTATAAACACAAAATCAAATAGGGGTAATGCAGGAGTAGGTTTAATAATGAATAGGAAAATAGGAATGCGGGTAAGCTACTACAAACAGCATAGTGAACGCATTATTGTGGCCAAGATAGATACGAAGCCCACACCTACTACAGTAGTACAAGTTTATATGCCAACTAGCTCTGCAGATGACGAAGAATTTGAAGAAATGTATGATAAAATAAAAGAAATTATTCAGATTGTGAAGGGAGACGAAAATTTAATAGTCATGGGTGACTGGAATTCGAGTGTAGGAAAAGGGAGAGAAGGAAACATAGTAGGTGAATATGGATTGGGGCTAAGAAATGAAAGAGGAAGCCGCCTGGTAGAATTTTGCACAGAGCACAAAATAATCATAACTAACACTTGGTTTAAGAATCATGAAAGAAGGTTGTATACATGGAAGAACCCTGAAGATACTAAAAGGTATCAGATAGATTATATAATGGGAAGACAGAGATTTAAGAACCAGGTTTTAAATTGTAAGACATTTCCAGGGGCAGATGTGGACTCTGACCACAATCTATTGGTTATCACCTGTAGATTAAAACTGAAGAAACTGCAAAAAGGTGGGAATTTAAGGAGATGGGACCTGGACAAACTAAAAGAACCAGAGGTTCAGGGAGAGCATAAGGGAGCAATTGACAGGAATGGGGGAAAGAAATACAGTAGAAGAAGAATGGGTAGCTTTGAGGGATGAAGTAGTGAAGGCAGCAGAGGATCAAGTACGTAAAAAGACGAGGGCTAGTAGAAATCCTTGGGTAACAGAAGAAATATTGAATTTAATTGATGAAAGGAGAAAATATAAAAATGCAGTAAGTGAAACAGGCAAAAAGGAATACAAACGTCTCAAAAATGAGATCGACAGGAAGTGCAAAATGGCTAAGCAGGGATGGCTAGAGGACAAATGTAAGGATGTAGAGGCCTATCTCACTAGGGGTAAGATAGATACCGCCTACAGGAAAATTAAAGAGACCTTTGGAGATAAGAAAACGACTTGTATGAATATCAAGAGCTCAGATGGAAACCCAGTTCTAAGCAAAGAAGAGAAAGCAGAAAGGTGGAAGGAGTATATAGAGGGTCTATACAACGGCGATGTACTTGAGGACAATATTATGGAAATGGAAGAGGATGTAGATGAAATGGGAGATATGATACTGCGTGAAGAGTTTGACAGAGCACTGAAAGACCTGAGTCGAAACAAGGCCCCCGGAGTAGACAATATTCCATTGGAACTACTGACGGCCGTGGGAGAGCCACTCCTGACAAAACTCTACCATCTGGTGAGCAAGATGTATGAAACAGGCGAAAGGCCCTCAGACTTCAAGAAGAATATAATAATTCCAATCCCAAAGGAGGCAGGTGTTGACAGACCGAACATCAGTTTAATAAGTCACAGCTGCAAAATACTAACACGAATTCCTTACAGACGAATGGAAAAACTAGTAGAAGCCAACCTCGGGGAAGATCAGTTTGGATTCCGTAGAAACACTGGAACACGTGAGGCAATACTGACCTTACGACTTATCTTAGAAGAAAGATTAAGGAAAGGCAAACCTACGTTTCTAGCATTTGTAGACTTAGAGAAAGCTTTTGACAATGTTGACTGGAATACTCTCTTTCAAATTCTAAAGGTGGCAGGGGTAAAACACAGGGAGCGAAAGGCTATTTACAATTTGTACAGAAACCAGATGGCAGTTATAAGAGTCGAGGGACATGAAAGGGAAGCAGTGGTTGGGAAGGGAGTAAGACAGGGTTGTAGCCTCTCCCCGATGTTGTTCAATCTGCATATTGAGCAAGCAGTAAAGGAAACAAAAGAAAAATTCGGAGTAGGTATTAAAATTCATGGAGAAGAAATAAAAACTTTGAGGTTCGCCGATGACATTGTAATTCTGTCTGAGACAGCAAAGGACTTGGAAGAGCAGTTGAATGGAATGGACAGTGTCTTGAAAGGAGGATTAAGATGAACATCAACAAAAGCAAAACAAGGATAATGGAATGTAGTCTAATTAAGTCGGGAGAGGCTGAGGGAATTAGATTAGGAAATGAGGCAATTAAAGTAGTAAAGGAGTTTTGCTATTTGGGGAGCAAAATAACTGATGATGGTCGAAGTAGAGAGGATATAAAATGTAGGTTGGCAATGGCAAGGAAAGCGTTTCTGAAGAAGAGAAATTTGTTAACATCCAGTATTGATTTAAGTCTCAGGAAGTCATTTCTGAAAGTATTCGTATGGAGTGTAGCCATGTATGGAAGTGAAACATGGACGATAAATAGTTTGGACAAGAAGAGAATAGAAGCTTTCGAAATGTGGTGCTACAGAAGAATGCTGAAGATTAGATGGGTAGATCACATAACTAATGAGGAAGTATTGAATAGGATTGGGGAGAAGAGAAGTTTGTGGCTCAACTTGACCAGAAGAAGGGATCGGTTGGTAGGACATGTTCTGAGGCATCAAGGGATCACCAATTTAGTATTGGAGGGCAGCGTGGAGGGTAAAAATCGCAGAGGGAGACCAAGAGATGAATACACTAAGCAGATTCAGAAGGATGTAGGTTGCAAAGGTACTGGGAGATGAAAAAGCTTGCACAGGATAGAGTAGCATGGAGAGCTGCATCAAACCAGTCTCAGGACTGAAGACCACAACAACAACAACAACAGTCTACTGAAGAAGATATTAGCAAATGCAATAATGAACCAGAATTTGGAAGAAGTTTACTTGTAAACGAAACATATTACACTTAACAATAGAATTTAAAACAATTAATGAAAGACTTCCCACATTAAAATTTAAATCATCAGACAAGGTTTACACTATTTTAAATATACATGCACCAACAAATGAGAAAAACGAAACACAAAAGGAGCAAACAGAAAATTTTAGGCAACCTTTGTCAAACATCCTAGATCACATTCCATCAAAAACACAGTATTACTACTTGGAGACTTTAAAGCACAAATTGGCAAAGAACGTCATCATAGATCAGTAGTAGGAAAATTCCCTGCGCTGAAAACAACCAACGCAAAAGGAGAAGGACTCTTAATCCTTTGTGGATAGCATAACAGTACTAAAACCTACATTCTTCAAAGAACTTCCTAGAAAACAAACTACGTAGGTATCACCAAATCCGATTTGTGGTGAAAACTAACTCATTCACATTTCTATAATTAGACTCTCTGCAATGGAGATACTTAATGTAACAGTTACCAAGAGAGCAGGTATAGATTCAGATCATTACCTACCCACGATTAAATTAAGGTTACACCAACATTTGGAAAAAACTCTAACATAAAAAAGACACCTAGAAAAACGATTACAAAATGCAGTTGCCAAAAGAATAAATGTTGGGAACTACTTCAGAAAGACATTATTCAGACTGCAGACGAAACTATTCCTCTTAAAAAGAAATGGAAACATGGCTAGTGGAAAAATGGTTTTGACGAATTAACCATAAAGAGGAAACGAGCTTGGAATATCTACAATGCAAATAAAAATGATAAGAACAGGAAATATTTAAGAGAAGCAAGGAAACGTGCATCAAAAGGTCTCAAAAATGTCCGAGTACAGCATATAGAAGGTCAACTAACGTCAATTGAATCTCATATTAGGCAGAATGACGAAAGGAACGTCCATAAAAATTCAAAAATAGTTTAAAGAAGTACCCACCAACAACCTTACAGTTTATAGATCCAAAAACACAGAAGACAGCACTGGAGTACACTTGTGGACTGTTTCAAGGAACTACACGACCGTGATCCACCAAAAGAAGAATTTCAATTTGATAACGTAATCCAAATACAAGCAGATTCAAAGCCATCAAAAATAAAGGAAATCATAAAAGAATAAAAATAAAACATCAGGAGAAGCCAGTTTACTTGCTGAAATGTTGAAACATTCGAAAGACAATATTATTCTACGTCTAACACAAATCATTAGTGAGATTTGGACAACAAATAGCTCACCATCAAAATACACATGGGCATTAACACATCAGCTATATAATAAAGAAAGAAAATTGGTCCTAACAATCATAGAAGGATTTCTCTCTGTCTGTGACATGCTCTGAGGTGACAAAACCCGTGGGACACCTAACAGCGTGTCGGACCTCCTTTTGCCCATTGTAGTGCAGCAGCTCGACGTGGCATGGACTCAACAAGTCGTTGAAACTACCCTGCAGAAATATTGAGTCATGCTACCTCTACAGCTGCCCATAATTAAGAAAGTGTTGCACAGGCAGTATTCTGTGCCCGAACTGGCTTCTCGATTATGCCCCATAAACTTTCAGCGGGATTCATGTCGGGCGATCTGGATGCCCAAATCATTGGCCAAATCATTCGTTCGAATCGTCCAGAATTGTCTTCAAACCAGCTGCGAACAACTGTGGTCCGGTGACAAGGCAACTGTCGTCCAAAAAATTCCATCGTTGTTTGAGACGGTGAAGTCCATGAATAGCTGCAAATGGTCTCCTATTAACCGAACGTGACGAGGACCCAGTCTGTTCCATGTAAACACAGCCCATGTCGTATGGAACCACCACCAAATTGCATAGCGCCTTGTTGACAACTTGGATCCATGGCTTCGTGGGTTCCACGCCATACTCGAACGATAACATCAGATCTTACCAATTAAAATCGGAGTTCATTTGACCAGCCCACGGTTTTTCAGTCGCCTAGGGTCCAATGATGCCCAGGAGAGGCGCTGCAGGTGATGTTACTACGCCAGCAAAGACACTCGCGTCGGTCTTCTGCTGACATAGCCCATTAACAACAAATTTCGGCGCACGGTCCAAATGGATACGTTCATCGTACGTCTCACACTGATTTCTGCGATTATTTCACGCACGCTTTTCTGTTAGCGATGACAACTCTACACAAATTCCGCTGCCGTCGGCCACTGCGTCGTCCGCGATGAGAGATAATGCCTGAAATGTGGTATTCTCGACACACTCTTGTCACTGTGAATCGCGGAATGTTGAATTCCCTAACGATTTCTGAAATGGAATGTCCTATGTGTTTAGCTCCAACCGCCACTTCACGTTCAAAATCCGTCAATTCCTTTCGCACGGCCATAAACATATCGGAAACCTTGTTACATTAATCACTTGAGCACAGATGACAGCTCCATCAATATGCTGCCCTTTCGTACCTTGTGGACGCGTACTACCGCCACTTGTATAAGTACATAGCGCTCTCGCATTCTTTTGTCACCTGAGTGTATAAGATCTTCTCTATGGCCCCTTTAATGAGAGCTGAAAGAATACTCAACTCACAAGTAGGAAAATATAAAGCAGGCTATAGGACGGGAAGGTCTTGTGCAGAGTAAATACCTAAATCTAAAGAACATAATAGGAATGAAGAAAATCAGTAACTCGAAATATATAATACCACTTTTTGATTTTTTAAAAGGCACATGACTCACTTCATATAAATGTACTACTCAGCTTTATAAAGGAATTCAGATTCGACAGTGAAACACAAATAATGAAAGGAACTTTATTAAAGAAAACATCAAAGGTAAAAATTACCGGAGAAGTGTTAAAATCTTTTGAAAAAAAAGTAAGAATAAGACAGGAAGATGATTTATCAATCCTACTGTTCAACTGTGCATTAGAGGGGGTAATGAGAGAATGGAGAAACTCCATCAATACTAAGGGTGTTAAACGAGGAAGAAAAGCAAGTAAAATCACTATAGGTTGTCTAGCTTTTGTAGATGACAGGAATTTAATTATTAACTCAGTGGATAGTGTTAAAGAACAAATCACAGAACTACGGAAATAAGCAGAAAAAATAGGACTAGAAACATCTTCTGATAAAGCACACTCATCTGAAATATCAGTTATCCCTTTCCTGATCCCAAAAATCATAACAACACAATATCTAAAACACATCTTTTAAATACCCAACAGAATGGAATACGAGCAACACAAAAGAAATGATAGCCATAGAAAACAGAATACGTAAAATAGATAGGGCTTTCCATATGACAATACATAACAAAAAACCTTTGTCCTGGAACGCAAAACTAAGACACAATCAAACAGCAGTAAGTCCTGCAACACTGCATGCAGCAGAAACACTCAAACTAACAGAATATGGGGATCTCGAAAAACTAGAAAAAGCTGAAAGAAGAATTCTAAGGAAAATACTGAGACCTAGAATTAATAGTAATACTGAATACAAATTAAGATCAACTATAGAGCTGTATTTGAAAATGGAAAAGCTAACTGATGTAATAAGAAAAAGAAGATTATAGTTTTATGGACACAAATACCTAACGGATAGTAACAGACCAGATCTTCAACTTACTAAACAGCTAGAAATCCAAACTCACATGGTTCATGAAATTGACAAAGATATGCAAAATACTGTAATTAGAATGGACACAATATATAAGAGAATACGTCTTAGAGAAGCAACACAAAAGGCAAGATTCCACGAAAGAAAGAGATCTGCAAAAGGAAAAAAATTGGCCCCAGGAAGAAAAGGAACGACTCTCTCGAAGAATGAATCAACGAAAATTAAAAGCAAAGAAGCAAAACCAAAGTTCATTTATCGCACCCTCCAAAAGAGTTATTCGAATAAATAGTAAACTTGCTAATTTCAGTCTCCTTGATTTTCTCTTATATGTGGGCAGGGTTACACTTCATGTCTCCACAGTTTCGAGAAACAGGTGCAGTACTCGATAATAAGGGTGATTGTGCGTGCACAGAACCAAAGATTTAATGATTTTTACTCTAATTCCTTGACAGAATCTGCCGTAATATGACTTGGTTTTTATTTAATTTTTAATCAACATTTCTACCATCCACTATCAAATGGCACTGTCTGCTTGGAAAGTTGATTTTTGCGTTTCTTCCGCGCAGGAAGTCCACGCCCAACAAGCAATTCACAGTTAAGCCCTTCACGACAAGAAACGTGCAACTAATGAATCCGCCCCCCAGTTCAACATTAATCTGTGCTCCCTTATCCACCCTTTGACCTCTGGCCTCTGGGACCAGTAACCCCAGATACTGGCAGAGTCTCGGTAATTTTCTTAACGCAAATACGAGCAAGGAATTCATTCTAGCACCTATATGACGTTAACGGTGGTCGGAATTCCGCCCACAGAGGCATTATCCGCCACCTGCGCTAGTTGTGCAGATTCTGCGCGCAACTCAGAATTATCACAAAGCTCTTGCCTAATACTGATGTTCACATTATGGGGTGACATGAACAGTTACTCAGTGGTAATGGTGCCTGCATCCCGTCCTATGACTGTCATCAGGGAGTGCGATGAGGATGCGTCTAGATTGTCATTTCGTTATTTGTTGAGGGGCGGTCCTCTACCATCACAGTAATGCGAACTGTATGATCTTCCCGCCGTGGCCAATTCGGGGAAGGTCCCACATTGCTCAACAGTCTATTATCATGCTTAGAAAGTTGTGTTATTGGTGGATTCCCTGTGTTTGGGTGCCAGGGGTTTCCATAATTTGATTGCCATTGGTTATGGTGGGGTCCATTTCAGTTTGCATGATAACCTGGGTTGAGCTTGCTGTTGTTATTCCTTGGACACTGGTAAAATGCGGCGAGCTCTGCATGTTCATATTACTATTTTGATTTGTAGATCCGGGCTGCGGCGCTGGGAAGTTGACGAATTATCCGTTGCCGCGCACGTGATTGTTGTCATGCCCATTAGAATTCAGAGGCTGCATGCCACAGTTGTCATTACCACACTTAAAAATACCCCTGGGTCATCTCTAGGGACTCCAGGACAGACAAGAATTCTCCGAAATATTGGTTGGTATGGTAATTAACTTTTTGCAAATGTTGTTGGTAATTTACCCTTCGAAATTCGCAACACATCTTTATGGGTCACAGGATCGCCCCAGTAGCGAGTTTTGTTAACGTATCGCTCGAATTATTTCCTCAAGCTACCTGCTTTGGATTGTATGTTTCCCGGTTAAAAACCTCTTTCCTAACCGGTTCTTGCACACATCCTGACCAGTACTTGACCAGGAATACTTCCTCAAACTGATCGTACGTCAAGCAATTGTCAGCAGTTTCAGTCGCCCATAAGACTGCCCCACCCTGCATGTTTGCTGTGGGAAAAAAATCATATGCCTTTCGCTCCAAGACTTGGGCAGCACGTCCCTAAAAAATTTTACTGAAACAGCTGGCTGTGGAGACATCATTTACGGTGACAATACCTGGAATTGGCGATGCTACAATAAACTTTCTTCAAAATGTATCGTCATGAAGGTGGGTGCCACCCCCATCGATTCAGTATTACATTATATTTATGGACTAACTTGCCCTGCCTCATCACGATAAGTTCTATGGTAAGGACTAGTTGCCTTATACATTTCGTGGGTACAAGTAGACCTGATGACCCAACTTGTAGCGGTCCTTTTACAGGCGCGGCCTCGCGATATAGGTGAGTGAGCTAATCAGAAATGCTGTCGCGCCATTCGGGAATATCACGGATTGTCACATTTTTTATATGTTCTAACTCCATTACCAAGTTTGTCCTTTTCATCTAACCATTTAGCAGATTCATTACAAAATCTTTGTCTTTGAGCATCTAGCCACTCTCCTTTATTCAAGCAGCTAATTTTCAAACCTTTGCGTCAGTTCTCGCACTGTACTTTCATTTGTGTCTGGGGTGTCTGCAGTATCTGAAGATCAAATGCTAATTTGTTTACGGCTTCAGGTGCGGCCTCTCAAGCTTTCTTTACACCAGAAATTTCAGTTGAAATATTTGAAAAACTAGTATCTACTCAATCTGCTGACCCCTTATCACCCTCTTTAAGTTCATCTGAGCAGAAATTCGCGTGGCTATTTCTTTGTCACTTTCCACCGAGGCAGTATTTATCTGAACAGCAATTCGAGTGACCCTGTTCACGCTCTGTAATTGTAGTCTTCATTTGCGTGACAAGTTCTTTCTCACATGCATCAATTCGAAAGGATAAATATTTATCACATGGATTAATCATGGCTGCTATCTTTCAATTAAAATTTGTAAACTGATCTACATTTTCATCAGTTTCTGGCATTTTCTCACTAGGTGATGACTGCAAATTTAATTGTGTTTCAGAAATGGTAGGATTCATATCCTCTGTCGCCGAATCGGCATCACGGCATCAGATTCAGTATTTATCTCGTCTATGATACTCATTGGGACTCTCTTTCCAATCTTCATCATGCCATACAATAATCACTGTCATTTAAAATTAATTGTCTTATGATATAAATAATAAACGTTACCGTTACTCACAGCAAATTTATCTCAGCGTACAATTAAGCAAGATGGATGCTACTTCTTGAAAGAACAGAAACTCGTCTTCTATCCATCTTGTATTCGCGCTGCTTTTAAGCCGACATCTTGAGCACACTCTTTCGCAACAATATAATTTACGTATTTTTAGCTTACTTTTAAAACAAGCCTTGTAATGATTGAACATGAGTAATGAACCGTTCAAAGATTTGTTTGAAAAAATCGTGACACATGAAATGTAAGCAAACAAAGAAATCTTTATTTTGCTGTGAACTGTCACTGCTTTCCGTTACAATAAAAATTCCTTTTCCAAATACTGTTATTTTATTTTCGTAACACAGAGGCTCTCTCTGATCACTCTTCAGACAACATGGATTATTGCTCGGTATTTGATTGTCTTGCATGAAATAGAAATAACACATTATGTAATCACGCCCACGTTGGGGGCCAGATATGACGTTACCTCCTGTCCCTCAATGAAATATTCGCTGGAAAGGTTTCTTAAAGAGGCAACATTAATTAGCATTCAACTGATGTACTACTTTTCATAACCCGATAGTGGTGACAAAGACAAGTGAAATCGTCTCTATCTTTATTTTTTTTTTTTTTTTTCCTCACACTGATGATGGAAAATTTATTTAGACAACATCATGCAGTGCAGCTCATTGAAACTTCTCTTACGTTAACTGAAATATTACCTTACTACGGTACATCATCAGAACGTTTTCTTATGTGTAGGACTGCATCAGGTCAATAAGCAGGCTGGCGGGCGTCATTTTGCGAAAGCGGTAGCCGATCAGACCCGCACCATTCTCACAACGAAACGTTATGTACATCAAGGGAAATAATTGCATAAACTATCTCACGGGCGTTTTGGCTTTATATTGCAAACCAGTTAACGAAATAACACGGAAAGTGCTCGGTCGTCTGCCTCCGAACAATCCGCCGCCAGCCTCTCATATTTTTTCACATTTAAAATACAATAGAAATTAGATAAATAGTATGGATACAGGATTATTGTCCTTGTGAAATAATGAAGTTGACTAATTATGATGAAACACATAATTATTAAGCAAGTAAAATTACACTCAACTGAACTTACATCTGTTCTGTACAGGACAGCATCAAGGAAAGACAAAATGAAAGCGCAAAGACAAGTGAAATCATCTCTATCTTTTTTTCCTCAGCTGGAAGATTCTCCCAGTATAAATGTTCATTGGTTTTACAAAAGTGTTCAAAGGTTTACAGATAACTGTACTTTTTCTTTGTCATGACAAAGAAAAATCAGATAACCAGATACGGAGAACGAAGCAAATAGCAATAAATACGAAAAAGAGGAACGTTAAAAATGCATTAAATTGCCCAAATAAAATTTTCCAATACAGATAGCTCTGCCAAACATATGGAAAGTATATAATCGTTTATCCCTCTGCTCATGTGTGTCATAAAGTTTTATCAGTTGGATGGATATGTCGCGGCCCATGTTTTAACTCACATTTGGTGTTCAAATATGTTAACCAATTACTTTAGGAAAGAAATTAAGTTCAACAATATGACTGACTTCTCGCACAATGCGGACCGTGTGGAATAGCACTAGTATCTTGTTTCTGGATGTAGACAGTTTCTTCCCGAAAATTCACGCTTTGAGTCAGTGTTACTCGTATATTGATGTTTAAAACGCATATGCAATATTTATTAAAACAGTTTCAGTCATCTATGGCATGATAAACATAGGTAAAATTATAATTATGGGATCTACAGCAAACAGTAATCATGATTCACATGCCGATGGCAGCGAATTAGCCAACCTGCCAGCCGGTAATGTAGACCCTACAACTGACAATATATAATCACAAGCTGAAGGTGGGGAGTTTCTTCACAAACTAGCCACTGGAACCGTGAGAGGAGCTGTATAAAAAAATAGAACCATTGGTGAAGACAAATTTCGATTGCTTATCATCAAAAAACGACACTTATCAGTCCAAACAGGACAGAGTTCATTTCAAATACGATGCCAGGCAGTCCATCCTGGACACAATTAAGTCCATACAGAATGCACTAAGATCCAAAATTTTGGAATCAGTGGTTTCCTACCATGGTATTCCTGTTGCTATAAAAAAATTAACACACGAAGTGGGTTTTCGATACAGCTGGAACAATCCGGCCTAAATGGGCTCCTCAGCAGCTTACCAAGAGAGTAAACAGCTTCTGAACAAGAAGTAAAATCAAAAGACTAATTTGATGTACAGAGCCGTGACTTTGCTCATGATTTATGAAACTGATACCTGAAAAATATGCACGGACCAATAAAAAGCTGGATTCTGAGTTAAAAGGTGATATACAACAGTCTAGCACTGGAACGTCATCGGAGCGAGATGATTCAAGAGAATTAATGCAATCTGATTTATGGTACATTAAAACTACACTAACCGAAACAGAGACTTAATTGAGCTGTGTAACAGTGTTGCTGCACAAATTAGTTATATAAGCAGCGAATTGCATCCTGTTAAAGAAATCGCGTGTGATGCACCGCCCCTTGTTACTAAGAGAGTCGATGCTTGTAAATTCCAAGTCAGTTTGACAGGATATACAGAGACAATGCAGATCATAGCAGTCCGTCGCTTCACCGTGCATTATACAGGATGGGGGCAACTTCTACTCTGGTATCTGTTCTTTACACGAAAGTCTGCTACAGCATAGGCAGTTCCACATCGTCTCAGCTGATAAAAAGCACACACACCGAATCGATTTCATAAAATTATTTAAAGGAGTTTTACCTAAGATATGGGCTGATTTATAAGAAACGTTTCACTACAGGATTTAAACAGGATGAAGCAGCAGTATGTGCAACAGAAACTATCAAGTGTTGTCGGTCGTATGAACAATTTGAAAGGGCTATCTTCTTCCAAATATTTGTCTATCTGTGCGAAGAAAAGACTCAGGAAAGAAGTTTTTAATCTGGAGTCCTTCCATAGCTAACAAGACACGTTATGTAAACACATCGAGAAACATTTCAACACAATACTGGAATGAACAAATCTCGTGTCGAGACGCGCTGCAGATTTTTTTTTAATTTTTTTTTTTTTTTTTTTTTTTAAATCTTATGGGACTTAACTGCTAAGGTCATCAGTCCCTAAGCTTACACACTACTTAACCTAAATTATCCTAAGGACGAACACACACACCCATGCCCGAGGGAGGACTCGAACCTCCGCCAGCACCAGCCGCACAGTGTTACAGATTCTAAAAGCTATACTACCACTAAGAGTCAAAATTACTAAATGTTCTTGAAACAAACATAGAGCATTTTACTCCATATTGGACTCAGTTGACTTGATACACGAATATTCTAAAATAAATAATATCAACGCCACGGACCAGTTCAGCTCCATTGGGTAGCCATTTTAACAATCAGGGTAGAACAACGATTGCCACGACAGTTGTGTAGAACCACTGGAAGGGCCTCAGATAAATAACGCTGTGGAAGGAAATCAGAGGCCAACAAACGTAAATAAAAGAAGAAGATACTGCGGTAGATACAATCCCTGATACTTTGTTAACAGGGGGATATCAGTGGTAAAATACTCATCGCAATTGGTGTAATCCTACTTAAAGAAGTCATGGTCAATCGAGTGCAAATAATACCAGGATAATCACGAAGCGCAAAACTGCACTGCTGAAGCGAATTGGCACACTTACAATCAAATTGTTAGAATGGTTGAGGTGGTGGAAGATGGCCACACTGCTATGTCAAATTAAGCAAATTAAAAGTGACCTCATTATGTCCTCAAATGTAGGACACGGATGGGATGACGACACTAATGCCAGTTCCATTAACCTGTTGCTATACAGTGATGGAACAGATATCAGAGACAAGTTGTGAGCTGATCTTAAAATGTGTAACCATGGGAGTACCCCGCGAGGGGCAGGGGGGGGGGGCAGCTGCCCCCCCCCCCCCCCAGAAGATATTCGCAGTTTTTTACTAGTTTACTGTTTTATTTAATAAGAAATGCTGCATGTTTTCTCGGATTGTACAAGTGCATTCTTGTATTTAAAATGTTTATTAAAAGCAGTTTTTCACTGGTTTACTGTTTTATTTAATAAGAAGTGCTGTATGTTGTCTCGAGTTCTTGTTTCCTGAGACTAGTATGACCTGCCCCCCCCCCCCCCCCCCCAGCTCAGATCCTGTGGGTACGCCCTTGTGTGTAACGAACAATATGAAAATCCAGCTCAGGCTGCTGTTATTGCTGCATCGGGAAATGAACCAACTACGATTGTACTAGATATTGGAGCTAGATACTGCCAATGTGATGTCCATCGACTTATTCAATAGAACTAATGCGTCTACCTTAACAGTTAAGAACTATATAACTACTGGTGCGGTCAGCAGTAGGCCGTGCAATGTCCAGGTGCAAAAACAGGTGCATGTAATCCTTGGAATTTGTGCCATTAGATGCATTTTCCTAGTTGTAGAATGTTTAATACTGAATTGCATCCTTGGTATTGCGTTTTTACAAGTGGAGGACAGCAAATTAGGCGTTTCTAATAGTAAATGCAACGTATTTATTCAGGGAATGCATAATAAATATATTTTTATTACAAAATAAATCAAAGCATGTGAAGTACGAAAGCAAAGGACGGTAAGTACCGTCAAAGTGTAAAGGTCAAATTTATTAAAACAAATGTGCTGCATCTCGGCAGTCGTAATTTCACTGTATGGATATGAACTCTAATGAGGGTCATATTATTGACAAAGTATCAGGATCCAAGTATATTAAACCGTAGCAACAATCTGGACTACCCAACTTGTTGTTAAAGTATATAGATGCATTTGCGGAGAAACCAGGCAGCATCTGAGGTTATGAATTTCATACGGAGGTAATTCCTCACAAAACCTGCTGTCATACATCTCACTCCACCCTGTGGGCCAAGCGAGAGGCTGCTTCCAAAAAAATATGTAAAACGAACCGAAAATGGCAACTATTGTATCCAGGTCAATTTAAAATGATTAGGATACCTCTTGAAGAGCGCCAACCGTTAGCCTACCCTGAGTATTAACAAGATTAAGGGTCTGTACCCTCACCAGGACTTAAAGAAATATATAGAGTGCCGGCCGAAGTGGCCGTGCGGTTAAAGGCGCTGCAGTCTGGAACCGCAAGACCGCTACGGTCGCAGGTTCGAATCCTGCCTCGGGCATGGATGTTTGTGATGTCCTTAGGTTAGTTAGGTTTAACTAGTTCTAAGTTCTAGGGGACTAATGACCTCAGCAGTTGAGTCCCATAGTGCTCAGAGCCATTTGAACCAAATATATAGAGTAATTGAAAATTTTCCCCAAATACAGGATTGTGTAAATAAATAGAAGATCTGAGTTGTACTTGCGTTAGTTGCAATATGTGCACTGACAAAAACTGTTAGATACATGATTTATGCAAAGAATGACAAGGGTACAAACAAGACGCAGTAATTAATATTACCTGTATTCGTATACACATAGCATGCTTAATATATTCATTGAGCTATGGACATTAATAGTCTAATGAATAAATAGTTGGCCAAATGCAAATATTAACAGCATATTCATGTGTTCATTTAGAAAAGCACAAATGAGTTCTAAGAAAAAGGACTACGTAAATTTTCATATGTTTTTTCGAGTCAAACGTATTTTCAATAAGACAGTGGCTGACACCCACTTAGATGTCAAAGTAGCATAGATATGAAACTAACTATATATACATTGTGTACATGGTATAACAGCTGCAATTTATAAGTAACCATTAGCAGACAGTAAATTGAATATTTCTACAATGATTATGGATATAACTGATACAAAAGGAATGTGGGAGGGTAATGTAGAGTAAGTACACATTTTCAAGATTCTTCAGGCTTGTATATAGTATGCATGATAATTTAGGAAAAATTTTTAAGTTCATGTCTGTGGATATTCACAGATCTAGGAGTAGTAACACTAGACCTATATGGACTTCGAACAATCTCCTTTAGAATAGATACTATTTAATAGCTAGGAAATGTTTATTTCGGTAATTCATTAGTTTATGGTTACTTTTCCTTTCATGCTAAACAAAGTTTCGTATTCTGGTATAGGTATAGTACACACAGTGACGTATACTTTTAAAAATAAACAATAATGTCGTCATCCGTCAGTAAATATTTTAAGCTGTTACTGTGCACACATTTCTATGAAGCTCAGGCCAAAATGTCACACTCTTATAAATGCATGTGATCATTGTGAATTAAAGTTCTTGTTTTCTATGAAACATGTAAATACAATGTAAAGATTTTGGTTATGCTTTGTATCTTGAAAAACTGCGATCTATGGGAACAATACTAAAACGTCTGCTTACATAAGATGCAACATGTAAGACTGTGGTGGTAAAAATTCTATACAGAAGGGCTTGTAATTAAATTTTGCGAAGTGAACGTTGAAGTCCTTTCTCTGAGTGATGCTAGCAAGGGTTGACATGATATCAAGTCTAGTGCATAAATAAATAACCAAATAAATAAACTGTGATTTCTCACTCACCTTATTCAAGTTTGTAGTAATATGTATTCACGTCCATGATCCAATGAGAGACCTCAGCTCCACACGAGTTTAATGAAGTGTTTATGTAAGCGACCACACACAACCCTCGTGATTGTGAGCAAACAGTAAACAGCCACTGCATCCATGCTTGCTGGAACCTACAATACCGTCTGCACTTTACCTAAATGTCGCAGCGGAACGCTGGGAACGTAACCATTATTGACGTAAAATGTGCAGTGCCAATTTTTGAAATAAGCCCAACAAAGAGACTCATCCAGTGCATGTAATGGACATTGACATTTTTGCTACTGTAGGTCGTGAATAACAGACGGTAATTTTAATCACTATTCAAATTACACAGGTCGATGGACAGTGGGCAGACCTGCAAGCTCAAAAGAAAAGAAGAAAGAGTCTCCAATAAAATCATCGATCTATTTAATGTTGTAAAATAATTAGCTAATTGTTTGTGTACTTCTTTAAATTTTATTTATGTGGCAATGAGGGTTTTTATTTCAGAGCAACGTAACGTAATTCCTACGTTACGTGTTATTGAGACAAACGTACAACTGTTTCACGTAATCTGTATCTCACGAGCTGCCCGCAGTCTACTTGAGATGAAACCAGTCTATCCTACGGCATACGACTACTACCACTTCACTGGCCAAGCTGTCCGAATCCCTACCCTTGTACAGTTGGTTCTGTTATTCACATGGCAGACGCTCTATCCATCTGAGCCACCGAGGAGACAGAGGATAGTGCGAATGCAGGGGTTTATCTCTGGCAAGCCTCCCGCGAAACCCACATTCTCAACGTATTGTCCCGCACTACATTCGTAGTGCCCCCGCCCATTATACTCATTACTCGCGGCGCGTTGCCGATTCCCGTAAGAGTTCGGGTTCGAGTCCCGGTCGGGGCACACATTTTTATCTGTCCCCGTTGACGTATGTCAACGCATGTAAGCAGCTATGGGTGTTCGTTTCATTGTAATTTCATTCTAACGAGCTGCATGATCACCGATGGTATCTGTTCTTTCGGACATGTACCATCTTATATATATATATATATATGTTTCTCTTTTTTCATATGTTAGCAAAAGTGCATGATTCTTGGAAAACCTGTACTCATCTCTTCTATGAAAAATGAAAAATTCTCCCATTACTTTATGCGTACAAATGTTGTTTTTGTAAAAGCTATCCAAGGAACTCCATAGAATTTCTTTGCTTTTTCTCAGACGACATATGTTGAACACAACTGTATCTTCACTGGTCCTAGATAAAATTCAAAATTTGTTGGGCAGAGCAATCTTCTTTGGGACATTTGATTTCTATCTAAAGGCCGTATACTTACACTGGTTTTCAAGAACACTAAATTCATTTTTGTATATAAAATAAATTCCAAACTTTATATGGCATGCACATCTAGATCCACACTACCCATAGTTATGAATGATGTTGGAGTGTAAAGGTCCTGTCCCCGTTTGTAGCACAGGTTTCCCGCGGGCTTCGCCTGAATAGGGCGGCAAACATTTTAAATTTGATCTTGAGTATTGATATCGTAATCTAGCTTTTAAGAATACGCTATTATCTTCAATTACCTAGCGTAAACTCAATCAAATCTGTAACTAATTAAGGAGGTAAATACCACGACGCGGAAAGATTCTAACGATACTATTCGTTTTGCAAACCCACATTCGAACGATAACCGATATTGTTCAACTAAATAATTCTCTCATCTTGAATACTACGTGATCAATCACACTAACTAAGTGACTAATAATTATTGTACCTTTCCAGAGTTTTGGTAAAAACTGAAGTGCAGAGTACATAGTCGAACGGTGGAAGCAGCCAGGTTACACTTACGAACAATGGTTTCACCATTCAAGGGGGCTGTGTAACATATCTTTTGATAAAGACGCAAGAGTAAACTCTTGTACCTAACTGAATTGTCCCAGAGGGACATGATAACACTTATGTCAAGTGACATTCCTACGTGTGGGCTGCCACGTAGCAGTTACTAATATTACTTCAATTAAGATGTTTGTGAAACTGCACCAGTTACATTGAATGAACAGTAAAAACGTATTTCTTATGCTAGTACTTACAAAAAAGCAAAGTCATAGAAAAACGAATGCATGTAACACGCTGGTATTATAAGAGTCTTTGTTCTCCAATTACTGAGAAAATTGCGACACTAGATTGTTTCCTTCTTCTTCTTGTTCTGGCGTTGGAACAACAAGGATGTAAGTGTACTCGATGTATCATTTAGCTAGTAATAATTGGAGTATTGTAGTTCAAACTTGTTTTCATTTCTTAAAACGACAAATCTCTCAGTCACCTGTTGCAACAGAAGTACCCAATTAATTTATGGCCGTTTAAATTAAGTTGGAAGTGACTTGTTTGGTGATGCAACGATCGAGCGCCTTAAGCGCTATGTCGTTAGTTATTTTATTATTCGAAAGAACTCGAGCCGGTATCTTTTTGCAAAGTCCAATTAACTTGTTAGAAAATAATTTCTCTTTTATGAACTTTAACTACTTACACGACTATTCGTCATCAAGCGCACCTTCAGTCAACCATCACTTCTTAGCCTGAAGCTGATTTCTGATAATTACATTAATCTACATCTACATCTGTATTCCGCGAACGGCTGTTAAGTACGTGGCAGTGACTACGTCACACTGTACCAGTAATTAGGGCTTTTTCCCGTTCCATTCACGTATGGAGAGCGGGAAAAATAATTGTTTAAATGCTTCTGTGTGACTGTAATTAATATAATCTTTCCTCTCACGATCCCTATGGGAGCGATATGTGGGGGGTTCCTATAGTCATCATTTAAGCCAGTTCTTGAAACTTTATTTGTAGATTTTCTCGGAATAGTTTCTATCTTCAAGAGTCTGCCAGTTCAGTACCTTAATGAATATAATTTCACTTAAGATAAAAACAATCAGCATTTAAAGCAGTTTCAGTTACAAACAGTAAAGTTACACTTTCACCTTTTCATCGCCTTACGTTTGAGACCTTATAGTACTTCCAATCTGGAAAATTAATCAACTTATACGAAAGGAATCAGTTCAGTATCACCATGTACATGTGACAACACTGAATCAAAGAGGTATTTTATGCACACCATTATGTTTCCTGAAACAATATTTGATACACATTCATGGTTAGTTTGTACTTACTGCTACAGAAGACTAATGGCCGATAATACCAGTACGTAGAGAGAAGTAAGCAAATGATGCTGAAAATAATACACGGATCTTTTGAAAGTCAAGGGCGCAGCGATATTGGTACACTCAAGAACAGGAATAACTATATAAAAGCAGTGGTTACCGTTGCCATTTCCCACAATCACTACCAGTCTTTATCATCGTGTAAGCCAGTGGAGCTGCCTTGCACCACGTCATTTGTTCGACCTGTATAACATCCGAGACGTATGTCGGAATGTGATGTTGAACCATCGACATCTGAGGGCCATGTCACCACTGTCTAGTGATTCAGTACTAACGGTGGTTGGCTCCTCTAGCAATGATCACAGTCCAGCGGACTCCACTTTATAACGTCTACGTCTACGTCGTTATTCTGCTATTCCACTCTCGAACGGCGCGGGGGAAAAACGAGCACTTAAATTTTTCTGTGCGAGCCCTGATTTCTCTTATTTTATCGTGATGATCAGATGGGTGCCAATAGAACGTTTTTGCAATCGGAGGAGAAGACTGGTGATTGAAATTTCATGAGCAGATCCCGTCGCAACGATAACGCCTTTGTTTTAATTATTCCCACTCCAATTCCCGTATCACGTCTGTGACGCTGTCTCCCCTATTTCGCGATAATACAAAACGAGCTGCCGTTATTTGGACTTTTTCGATGTCATCCGTCAGTCCCACCAGATGCGGATCCCACAACGCACAGCAAGCTCCAGAATAGGGCGGACAAACGTAGTGTAAGCAGTCTCTTTGGTAGACCTGTTGCACCTTTTACATCTTCTGCCAATGAACTGCAGTCTTTGGTTTGCTCTACCCACAACACCATCTATATGATCGTACCAATTTAGGTTATTTGTAATTGTAATCCCTAAGAATTTATTTGAATTTACAGCCTTCAAGTTTGTGAGACTTATCGCGTAATCGAAATTTAGCTGATTTCTTTTACTCATGTGAATAACCTCACACTTTTCTTTATTCAGGGTCAATTGCCACTTTCGCACCATATAGATATCTTATCTAAATCATTTTGCAATTCGGTTTGGTCATCTGATGACCTTACAAGACTGTAAATGACAGCATCATCTGCAAACAATCTAAGAGGGCTCCTGAGATTGTCTCCTATGTCGTTAATATAGATCAGGAGCAATAGAGGGCTTATAACACTTCCTTGGGGAACGCCGGATATTACTTGTGTTTTACTCGATGACTTTCCGTCTATTACTACGAACTGTGACCTTTCTTACAGGAAATCACGAATCCAGTCGCACAACTGAGGCGACATTCCATAGGTACAGTTTGGTTAGAAGACGCTGGTGAGGAACGGTGTCGAAAGCCTTCTGGAAATCTAAAAGTATGGAATCAATTTCACATTCCTGTCGACAGCACTCATTGCTTCATGAGTATAAAGATCTAGTTGTGTTTCACAATAACGATATTTTCGGAATCCGTGCTAACTATATGTCAATAAATCGTTTTCTTCGAGGTAATTCATAACGTTCGAACACAGTGTATGTTCCAAAATCCTACTGCAAATCGACGTTAGTGATATGGGCCTGTAATTCAGCGGATTACTCCGATTTCCCTTTTTGGGTATTGGTGTGACTTGAGCAATTTTCCAGTCTGTAGGTGCGGATCTTTCTGTGAGTAAGCGGTTGTATATAATTGCTAAATATGAGCTATTCCATCAGCATACTCTGAAAGGAACCAGACTGGTATACAATCTCGACCAGAAGCCTTGCCTTTATTAAGTGATTTAAGCTTCTTTACGACACCGTGGATATCTGCTTCTATGTTTCTCATCTTGGCAGTTGTCTTGATCGGAATTCACGATTATTTACTTCGTCTTCTTTGGTGACGGAGTTTCGGAAAATCGTGTGTAATAACTCATCATAAATCCCTTGGAAAAACGCAGCTCAGCCTTATCTCCAAATGAGAGCAATGCTGCCTCGTAGCTCCGATTCTCACATGGTACCTCTGATTGCTTCCATGAAATGATGCTGCATGGCATCCAGCCTCGAGGCCGACTGTACTACACTTTCCCCACATTCTTGCCGACTTGCGGACCTGCTTAGAAATGAACTCTCCTTTTAGTAGCAGAATGTCCTACTAATATGTTATTCACAACTTGCCAATCAGCATTAGATCTTTGACTAATAACTTGCTACGTGCTGAGCCATTGTTTCAGATTTTAACAAACATCAAAAAGGAATCATGCTGCTCTGGATCTGTAAGTTCAAACTCATGGTCGCAGTTGTCAAGGAACTCATTTAGATCAATTTTACCATATCTGACAAACTAACATATTACCTACTTTGTGACTCGGGCGCAACCAACCACGCGTTACGTCTGGACACGTATTCTATGTTCGAAGTTTAATCCACCAGTGGAGGGGACTGGATCCTGGGAGCCGTCTGCGAGGCATGTATATACACAGACATACAGAAAACAGAGCAAACGCTCTCCGAATGTGGAGGTGACTGGATACAGTCGAGTACAGTGCTATATCACGCCTCCCGATCAGTGCATTTGGGCTGTGTTGGCAGCTGTGTTACATTTACAAGCAATTTTAGAACACAGAACGAGAGGTTATGTCATGATCACATGGATGGATCCGATGTAAAATCGATAGAATTGCGATAAATGACGAGGGAATAGGTATAAATTGATTGAATGTATACTGAAATGAGGGGAAATTGAGGAAGTACTTGCATACCTTCTGGTTCGCGCCGAACAATTCGTACATGGAAACAAGTATGTGGCAACAAGAGGAATCCGAGAAAACATCGACATCGAAACGAAGGGAATCAGGGAGGCAGTCAATTTTTTTCCGTCGTGGCAGCATTATACTGTATATCTATTGAGGTACCAGTGATACACGCGACTCGACTACTGTATTTGATGCTTTTCAGGAAGACAGAGAACCATTCACCTCTAAACTTACTTGCATCTGCGTTAAAGGAGAACAGAGAGTAGACGGGGTGATAGATTTAGATGGAGCTGTAACGAGGTACGATTTGATGGTTGACTGATGCATTCTAGAGAAGGAGAAGTTGCTGCAGGTCAATTTTTCCACTATTCTGTCTGGATGCAACAGACGGGTGACACAGCCTGCGTTCTACTCGTATACAGCCACGTGTTCTGTATGTGGTTTAAAGCACTGTCTACTTGCGATCGTTAACGGTAAACCTGTCGGTCATCAGAGGACTTCCATCTCATGTGTGATGAAACTTGATACATTCCTCTAAACGAACTTTGATTTATGCTATGTACTCCATACCCCCTGTCGCATCTTGGGTGTAAAATCGAGACTTCAGGGTCATAAATAAGTTAGCGATAGGTGCTTGTGAGGCGCTGCAGTTGCTGTGTACACATTTGTCTGACAAATGTGCTGTTTGCAGAGTTAGTGACGGAATGACTTGTAATTCTTACATGTCGGACGCTGCTGCTAAGCGTTTATCTTTTTCCTTTTAGGAGGTATCCCCCGCTACTAACGATCATTTTATATAGGCCTGATGCAGGCATCGTATAGTTTCTGAACCGTGATCGGACGTGAACGGTGGACACTATGCGTCTCCGGAAAGCTATATTGTGCTCGTATCACGCAGAGAAAATGTTTTACGGAAGTAGTTTTTTCGTTTTACAGTTCGATAACATAGTTTATCGTAGAGAAACCGGCAAGAAGGATGTATGTCACGCGCTTGAAATATATTTCTCAGATTGGAATATTAACAGCGCTACATTCCATACGACTGATAGGTTGCAAACGCAGGCGAACTAACATTATAGCCCGTTTTAAGTGCACAACGTTATAGCCTTAGGAGTGCGTGAGTTTACGTTCTCTCTTACCAATACCTTCCGGGTACAGATCCTAGAACAATACTTTAGAGCTGATAGCTTGGTTGATTTACGAAAAAAGTCGTCGAACTCCATCCGTCTTGAGCTCCATCACGAATAAAAATCATTCATTTCTTATTCTTCTTAACCGTCTGCTATTACATCACGACACTTCGAAATCTGTTACAATACATCGATAAGGAGTGCTAAGCTCCTCGACATGGACGCATCTCGAAAAATCTCGTGCACCTGGATGGGTTAGGACTCGGAAAGCTCCATTCATTCATGAGACGTGGAGTGTAGCGGTCTTCTTCCGATCGGTTGCTGATTAATTCGGTAACGGTGCTGCAGGGCGGATTGGTCAATGTCAGTGTGAGGAGAGCCTTTCACTCTCTAATTTTACCCTAAGACAGCAAGAATGCTCTGTGACTCTCATACGCAGAGAGATAGATCGTAAATTAAGCACTATGCTCGAGGTGTTAGAAGTATGTAGAGCACTGTCTGGTATACTCTGACGATTTATATGTTCAAGAATTAACACTGAATGGACGTACTGATCAGTCATCTATCTACATTCGCAATGATGCTCGCAAAGCAGTTTAGCTATGATACTGAAACTGGAGAAACCTGCTGTCACATCATTGGCCGGTGTTGAAGTTACCGTAAAATTGCTAAAATTGTTTGCTCTATCAACTGTGTTGCTTATTATTACAGTACATCGTCGGTGTCTTTTTCATCCCATCCATGCATTGGTGCGCTGTTGGTTACCACATAATGATTGACTTACAATGCTTGTTTGAGTGGGGGAATGAGTTTTATGGATGGGTGATAACTTCTGGGGGTTGCTATCAGCGATACAGTGATCGCATACATGAGTGCAAGATGAGGAATCAATCGAAAGGGAATGCAGAGCTATCATCTATCCCGTCACTGTGACAGATGAGTTTAAATGTAGAGGTCGTCAGTGAGTTTCGGACATCAGTTTGGAAACTCTCCACAACGCAGCCAAACTCTTCTAGTTTCCTTATGTTGTAACTGTATTTTATTAAAAATCATCCACCGTGTGTCACGTGTTATGGTAGTTGCAGTATCAAAATGACTTACACCTTGCGATGTCTGGTTTTCTGTGAGAGGCCGTGAGTCAGAGTGTCTTAATGTCAGTTTAGGACCTGAGACATACCTCGAAGTCGTGGCAGAAAAACAAATGTATGGCAATGTACAAAGCATGTTAGAAAACAATGTTTCAAACAACGACACAGGGTCACAGGGTGTGCCTCTTGTGAGTTACAGTATATTCTGTGGGATACGGTCCTCATCCTACATCACGGGTGATGAAACCTTAAACTGATCTCTGCAATGGATCAAAAGCTGTATATTTAATAGGATCATCCCACATAGGCAGCAGTAGCAGTTTGACAGATAAATTCGATGACAGACAGGGTGTCCCGTTAGGAATTCTAGGAGGAATGCTATTCTGGGAAGCATTGCGACAACTCTCTGCGCTGGATCCACATCGCAGCTACGCGTTATCGCATGAGCAATGGCGCCTAGGTGAGTTCTATAACGGGTGAAGTTAGTGGAGCTTTTGTAGTTCGTAATTTTTCTCTGTTGGATGGTGCAGAATAACGATGATAGCATGTTGGGCTGATAGATTTGAATGGACGCTGATCTGGTTCAGTCTATAGTATCTGTATCTAGTTTGGAGACATACCACATTGCGCGCGTTTCCACCGAATGGTTAAAACACGGTCCTGTTGCACTAACTCAGGTCGTTCTGTTTCTACATGGGTTGCAGAAGGTGGTGGGTATGTTTTCCTCCAACTTCTGCTCAGTTCCGACTTAAATTGGAATGATCACATTCGCTAAGCTGTAGAAATGGAGGCAGATGAAGATGTTTAGGGGGTGACTAAAACCACAATGGAATTTTACTGAGCCGGGCGCTGTGGCCGAGAAGTTCTAGGCCCTTCAGTCTGGAACTGCGCTGCTGCTACAGTCGCAAATTCGAATCCTGCCTCGGGCATGGACGCATATGGACGCATATGGGACCAGCGTGAGCGCGCCTTGAAGTTGTGTGACGTCAGTACAACATTCGAAGAATTCTAACTGTATACACGAAAATAGATCCAACTTTCACCTGCGGCGGCATGAGAGCGATGGCTCGCACTGGCTTGCGTCCGGCGGTGGCTCGCGGCGGCGGCAGCGGCAGCGGCTGCGGCGGGGGCGGCGGTGGCGTCGGGCGTCGAGTGGTGGGATCTGTTTTTTATTTGCAATTTTTTGTTTAAGCTATATGCCGTCGATTTCACTGCGAATTAAGGAAACCTAGCCCATACATGTGAAGAATACCGATTTAATTAATTTGCATAAATTTTTTGTATCAATGGGGTGTTAGCGCTACAGTAGTTAATGGGAGGGAGTGAGTGAGTGGGTGACATCGAGCAAACAGCAGGTTAAGTGCAGAACACTAGGTAAATTTGCATAATGTTGATGTAAAACGCAGTACAAACGGTTAAAGGGGTGTGTGCAAAGAAGAATGCGCCAGAAATGGCGTTCACAAGCATTTGAAATTTGAAAACGGTACCAGAAAATGGTGGGAGGATACAACTAATTACTTGTGATTCTTGAGTTTCTCCCGGCGTATTTGATAATCAAAATATCCACGGGTGTACTGCCGGTCTACAGTGTCCAACGGGCACAATATTTCGGCGATCATACATGTAGCCATCATCAGGTGAACTGACGGACTGAGCTCCTGTGAACGTGCCGGCACGGAGATCCGTACGCTATGGCTGCTCAGAGGGAACTGGGTTCGGTCGCGGCGGCGGCCGATTTAAATACTCTCCGCCCGCGGCGCGCTCCCTCCGCTGTCCTCCGAATAAAACTCGTGCACTGGTGGGGAGCGCTAAAGATGATCTCGGTTTGAGGAAGGCTGCCGTGTACCAGATTCCGTGTCAATGTGGCAAGTCGTATATTGGTCAGACGATGCGTACCGTCGAGGACCGATGCCGTGAACACCAGAGGCACACTAGACTGATGTATCCGAGCAAGTCGGCGGTCGCTGAACATTGTTTGTCGGAAAATCACGCTATGGAGTATGAACGCACGAGGATTCTAGTACAGACGTCGAGATACTGGGACAGCGTTGTTAGAGAGGCCATCGAAATTCGCACCAATGACGACCTCATAAACCGTGACTGTGGCTATAATCTTAGCAAGACTTGGGAACCAGCGATTGGGTTAATCAAGAGTAAACCGAGCAAACGTATAGTTGTGACGACCACGGCGGACAGAGCCATCACTCCGACGTCATCTCAGACGCCGTCGCAATCTGTTCCACCGCTCGACCGTGGCGCGGGGCGTGAACAGCGGAGGGAGCGCGCCGCGGGCGGAGGGTATTTAAATCGGCCGCCGCCGCGACCGAACCCAGTTCTCTCTGAGCAGCCAAGCGTACGGATCTCCGTGCCGGCACGTTCACATGAGCTCAGTCCGTCAGTTCACCTGATGATGGCGACATGTATGAACACCGAAATATTGTGCGCGTTGGACACTGTAGACAGGCAGTACACCCGTGGATATTTTGATTAACTAATTACTTAATTTGGTAGCAATGGCGGTAGAATATTTTAAGGAAATGGGGTGACATGCAAAACTACTTAACAGAAGTTTGTGTAACGGCATCCCATAACAACTCACAGAAGGGGCACTAGGAAGAATACTCAAAAGCGTAATTTTTGGTCCTAAATCACAGAAATAAAAAAAGTTTTGCATCACCCCGGTTCCGAGAATCCTGAAGATAGACGTTGACTGTGGATATTGTATCACAGACACAGTCCCTTTGACTGTTCAAAGATGTTACTAAACCCACCCAAAGATGTAATCAACCGTGCATGAGCAGCGCCTATTAGACGGAAGGCTCCGACATCTGATCAGTTCCAGTCATTCCACCAGGAAGTAGGTACACGTCTCGTGTTGCCTTTACTTCAACCATGCCTAGACGGTCAATACCGCGGTTCGATCGTGTACGCATAGTTCCTTTGTGCCAGGAAGGGCTCTCAGCAAGGGAAGTTCCACGTCTCAGAGTCAACCGAAGCGATGTTGTTCGGACATGGAGAAGATACAGAGAGTCAGCAACTGTCGAAGACATGCCTCGCTCAGTCCGCCCAATGGCTACTACTGCAGTGAATGACCGCTAACTAAGGATTACGGCTCAGAGGAACCCTGACAGTAACGTCACCATGTTGAATAATGCTTTCCCTGCAGCCACAGGACGTCGTGTTACGACTCAAACTGTGCGCAATAGGCTGCATGATGCGCAACCTCACTCCCGACGCCCATGGCGAGGTTCATCTTTGAAACCACGACACTATGTAGCGCGGTACAAATGGGCCCAACAACATGCCGAATGGACCGCTCTGGATTGACAGCACGTTCTCTTCACCGACGAGTGTCGCATATGCCTTCATCCATACAATCGTCGGAGACGCGTTTGGAGGCAACCCGGTCAGGTTGAACGCCTTAGACAAACTGTCCAGAGAATGCAGCAAGGTGGAGGTTCCCTGCTGTTTTGGGGTTGCATTATGTGGGGCCAACGTACACAGCTAGTGGTCATGGAAGGCGTCGTGACGGCTGTACGATACGTAAATACCATCCTCCGACCAATAGTGCAACCATATCGGCAGCATATTGGCGAGGCATTCGTCTTCATGGACGACAATTCGCGCCCCCATCATGCACTTCTTGTGAATAACTTCCTTCAGGATAACGACATCGCTCGACTAGAGTGGCCAGCATGTTTTCCAGACATGAACGCTATCGATCATGCTTGGGATAGATTTAAAAGGGCTGTTTATGGACGACGTGACGCACCAACCACTCTCAGGGATCTACGCCAAATCCCCGTTGAGGAGTGGGACAATCTGAACCAATAGTGCCTTGATGAACTTGCGGATAGTATGCCACGACGAATACAGGCATGCATCACTGCGAAAGGACGTGCTACCGGGTATTAGAGGTGCCGGTGTGTACAGCAATCTGGACCACCACCTCTGAAGGTTTCGCTGTATGATGGTACAACATGCAATGTGTGGTTTTCATGATCAATAAAAAGGGCGCAAATGATGTTTATGTTGATGCTTCTGTACAGGTTCCGGAACTCTCGGAACTGAGGTGATGCAAACCTCTTTTTGATCTGTGTAGTTAACTGATCACAGCTGTAATATGACACAAAACAAGTTAAGTAAGCTGAGAAGTTACAAAAATGCGTAGGTGAAAGGGTTAAAGTGGCGTCTCAGATGTGTGCTTAAGTTGATAATACTGAGCGTGATTTTTACAAACCTCTGCCCCTGTAGTGTAAAGCGATATTTAGCGCCAGTGTGCTAGTATGGCTAGTAAGTTTCCTGCGAAGCGCTGCCGAGATACTCGCTCGACTGGAGCGAAGAGGCGACGCAGCAGTAGGAGCGGTAGGTACTTGCAGCGGAGTGCATCACGCGCTGGGCGATGTCCAACGCTCGTTAATCTCGCCGCCCTGATTGATAGCCCATCAGCGCGAGCCAGCGCCCAGCATTTTAAGTGTGCGCAGCTCTCTATCTCCACGGCTGCTGCTCTGACCTCACTAGCGTCCCCGGGCCGAGCTCCAACTCCACGTAGCGAACGAAGCAAGGCCTGATCTACAGTACGGCTAGCGGTCACGACGCAGGCTAATGAAGGTCAGAATCGAGTACATCAGTGAGCAGATAGCACTGCTCTCGAAAATAAAAACCGACCGAGATTGCAAAGTGTTAAACAACGACTTGTTTTCGGGAGGACGGAAGTCAAAATCTGTGTTTGACCAACCAAATTTGAAATTTTCCTTGGTTTCCCTATACTAAGGTGACAAAAGTCATCGGTTTGCGATATACACGTCTACAGATGGTGGTAATATCCCGTACATAAGGTATAAGAGGGCAGTACATTGGCGAAGCTGTCATTTGTACTCAGATCTTTCATGTGAACGGCTTACTGACGTGATTATGGTGGCACGACGGGAATTAACACATTTTGAACACAGAATGATTGTTGGAGTTAAACGCATGGGAGGTACCATTTCACGTTATCAAAAGTGTGCCAAGAATACAAAATTTCAGGCATTATCTCTCACGATAGACAAGACAGTGGCTGACGACCTTCGCTTAACGACGGAGAGCAGCGGCTTCTGCGTAGAGTTGTGATTGCTAACAGACAAGCAACACTGCATGAAATAAAAGCCGCGTGGGATTAGCCGAGCGGTCTGGGGCGCTGCAGTCTTGGGCTGTGCGGCTGGTCCCGGCGGAGGTTCGAGTCCTCCCTCGGGCATGGGTGTGTGTGTTTGTCCTTAGGATAATTCAGGTTAAGTAGTGTGTAAGCTTAGGGACTGATGACCTTAGCAGTTAAGTCCCATAAGATTTCACACACATTTGAATATTTTTTTGAAATAAAAGCAGAAAACAGTGTGGGACTTACGACGATCGTATCCTTTAGGACAGTGCGACGAAATGTGGCGTTAGTAGTCTATGCCAACAGACGTCCGACGCGAGTGCCTTTACTAACAGCATGACGACAACTACGATGCCTCTCCTGATCTCGTGACCACATCGACTGGACTCTAGACGACTGGAAAACGGTGGCCTGGTAGATGAGTCTCGATTCCAGTTGCTAAGAGCGGATTGCAGGGTTCGAGATGGGCGCAGACCCCACGATGCCATGGACCTAAGTTGTCAACAAGGCACTATGCAAGCTGGTGGTGGCTCCATAATGGTGTGGGCTGTGTTTACAAGGAATGGACTGCCTACTCGGGTCCAACTGAACCGTTCATTGACTGGCAATGGTTATGTTCGGCCACTTGGAGACCATTTGCAGCCATTCACTTTATGAATGACCATGCGCCATGTCATCGGGCCACAACTGTTCGCTACTGGTTTGAAGAGCATAATGGACAATTCGAGTGAATGGTTTGGCCACTTAGATTGTCTGATATAAAGCCCATCGAGCATTTATAGCACACAACCGAGAGGTCAATTCGTACGCAAAATCCCGCATCGGCAACATTTTCGCAATTATTGACGTCTATACAAGCAGTATGGCTCAATACTTCAGCAAGGGACTTCCAACGACTTGTTGAGTCCATGCCACGTCGTGTTACTGCACTAAGCTGGGTAAATGGAGGTCCTACACGGTATCGGGAGGTGTCCCATGAGTTTTGACACCTTAGTGTATATCGTCGAAGGCAAATGACCTGATGCTTTCCTTGCAAAAAAACACGACCGATATCTTTCCTCATCCGAACCCAGTTCGAGCTTATGCACCGTCGTTATTGACCCCGTAGTAGACAGGATGTTAAAGCTGAATCTTCCTTCCTTCGAGAACAAAAAATGTGTTGCATACACATCCAAGAAACAAAACATTTTCTAGGTCAACCTAGCTGCCTCAGCCACGCTGCCGGCTGTATTCATTAGGTCCTCGGTTGAAGGAACAGAATCGAGTGCTTCTGCAACCGTAAGGGGGGTTTCCCTGTCACTTACTGCGCCTCTAAATGAGATACATTTATGTACATGAAACAAAGGCACATTTCATTTTTGAAGTTAGTTCTTGTGTTGTTGGAAAGGGGCAGTTTCTCTCGTAGATTCGCATTGCCCTTTGTTAACGAGTGTTATCTTTTCGTTACGCAGACACTTTTTATGATATGCTGAAATTAAGCACGGATATTGGTCCTAAAATATCGATATTGTTTTTAAAGCTGGAAGTTGAGTCACATCTGTCTCCAATCTTGAGTTCGTTTGTGTTATGCAATGGCAGCACTTCATACTCGAAGCAGTCAGTGTATAAAGAGCGAACAAGTTGTCTAAATACCTGTAATAGGGAGTTGAAAACGTAAGTGAATATAAATAGGTGAACCCAGAACTTTTATGGGAACAACCAACAAGTTTCTGTAAGTCCATCCTGTGCAAATGAACTGTGACTGGTCGAAGACTTGAAGAAAATAGATACCATCAGCTGTAATTGTATTTAATTGTTTTATTTAGCTACCAGTTTCGGTGCCTCATTGGCGCCATTTTCAAGCCGATATACTCTTAGCTACGTAACATATCTAATCGTTTGTGCTGTTACAGAGACCACTACATCCAACGTGTCTCCTTAGACTTCTTCTTGATAGATGTGGACCCTTCAGTCGAGAGTCAACATCTACTGAGAAGGAGTCTACAGAAATCAATTCGATATAGTAGTTCCCATGACAGAACAAACTATTAGATGACTTGTCTAGCGATGTGCATTGGAGCCTGAAGATGTTCCAGTGAGGTGCCGAAACTGGTAGCTAAATAAAAGTATTAAATGAAATTACGGTTGTTGGTATCGATTTTTTTTTTTCAAACCAACAACTGTTCTCGTTCTGGTCCCGAGTGCTGCACCGCACATGGGCAAAATGATACGTGCAGTAAAGAGTACGCTGTCAATGGTTACCCACTGAAAGAACCAATTTTCGGCAACTTTCGCACAGAATAATTCAAATTATTCAAAGCAACAATGTGGCAAATTGTGCAGTCGAGCTACTTAATGGTACCATTTCCTGACACACGAGCAGCAACTGTCAGTGGCAACATGTTTCCGAACATGAGTTTATTTATGTGGTTGGCCGGAGAGAAACTCCGTCGTGACGTAAAAGACAGGCTGATGTGTTCCTTAGCGCTGATGACGAAATACGTTCAGCTCTGCATACACTGTGCTCTTCACCTCCCTACGGGATGGCAGCTCACCGTGTATTTTATGTTGGAAACGTAATATTTTTTTAAACCTAATTTAAGTTTTTTGTTTTCTTATCGAAATAAGGTTCGGTTCTCATTGCAGTCATACAAGCAATGAACCTCCAACCCGCCATGCGTTGGAATTTTCACTTTGTCCTGCAAATCTGTATTACATTGATACACGACTGAAGATCTCCAGAGGAGATTCAAAGATGCTAAATGATCAGCATCATCACGTTCACATCAGACATTTGAGACCCATTCTCCTCTAGACGTTTCCATTGGGGTATTCGTATCCAAATTACTCCTGCACGTCTTCCGATGCTCTCTAGCCGAATTCCACTATGCCAACAATTCTTGGAATGCAGTGAAGCACTTCCTTCAGCTATGTACCATTCATTCATCCTGCTACACATCCCACGCTCTCCATTTCATATACGTCACGCTCAAAATTACATTTTACCCCAAGCCTGTTACCTTTCCATTTGTTTTTTCCGTTTCTCCGAGCAATTTCCAGCATGTGTGTCTCCATTGACGCTAAGCAGTCCACTGTTTTTGTATAGATTACATGTTAAGAGGTCATCTGTTAGTGCCATAAGTCAAAACTGGTTGCCAAGCAGTGACTGTAAGTTCTCTGTGTTTTTTAAATTTTTTTTCACACATTGGAATCATAGTTTTGAAAACACTATTCAATGACCCAAAAGCATTCCGGGCCATTTTTAATCATCTGTTTATTTCTTTTGTTGTCCATGCAGTCATTGTCTTCAACGGCACTAAACATACAGACTCAGCAATTGCCATAACAACTTCATAATTAATCCTACTATTTTCTTTTCAATAAATTCATTACACATGTTAGTCTTATTTAAACTGATTTCCAGGCCTACTTTCAATGTGTTAAGTTCTGCCATTCGTAGTTTTCTGCGCTAGAGCCAAACAGTACAATGTCATCATCAAAACGAATGTGGTTCGGGTGTGTTTTATTACCTTGGTTTTCCCAGCCTATGGATGTGAAAACTTCTCCCAGGACTGCTGAGATAAGGCTTGGCGATACGAGATCTCCTTATCTGACTCCCCTTTCAGTTCTGAATCCCTCGTTATCCTGATTAAGTCTAACTCTTCTCGGCTTACAAGCCGCTTCCTTTCGAAGAAAACACTCGAGCTTTCGGCGGCTGTCTCCACCATCGTAGTCAGAAGTAAAAAACCACTGATTGCCGGAGTGGCACAGTGTTCCACTCGTATGGGCACAATTACAGTATCTGGAGCCGATCAAAGTAACTGCCCTGTTTGACTGGTTGCAGATGCTGCAGTCGTGGTCATAGAAGCGGTACACGGTGCCAGGCCCGGCAGTCAGTGTTTTTTTATTTTACCCCAGACGACGGTGGTGGAGATAGCAGTCGAAAGCTCGAGTGTTTTCATACAATGAAGGCTTTCAAGACCGGATGTTACAGCTGCCGAGAATTCTTCCGGGTTGTATGGCCGTGGACCATGGAACTGTTCTGTCCCTGACGTTTCTTCCAAAGCTACGTTGAACATCTACGTTGCCGAAGACTCAGCATAACCAGGAGCAACTCCGAAGATGTCCACCGTGGCTTTGGACGAAACGTCAGGGATAGAAGAGTTCCATAGACCAAGGCCATACAACCCGGAAGAATCTCGGCAGCTCGAGTGTTTTCTTCGAAAGGAAGCGGCTTTTAAACTATGAAGAATTTCTTCATCCATGCCACCGCGAAGGACTCCGAGGACATGAGTCTAATAGTAACTGTAGCATAAATGCGAAGTATACATTATTCAGCGTAGTATCGCATACTGAGTCAGTGCCTGTTTTATAAATGGCTTTCGTTAAGTTTCGCTATGAAATTGCTGAATGTCACGACTTCTTTAAAGCCTTCTGCGTAATTTACACGAGTCATTGCTTATGATCGAGCAACTTGACTCAGAGCGGCCATCACTGTTCAGATTTTCAACGGCTTTCCATTATGCCGGCGTGCTCTCTCAGCATGGCCACGAGCAATTTCCTTGACCTTTGTTCAAGAGAGCTAATGTTTTAGTGTATAACCCGCATTTGATGGTGCTGTAAACTACGATGTGATATTCCTTCGGATATGAATGCATGTTCGGAGGAACATTGACAGTGTCTGTAAAGTTCGATGCAAATACAGACACTGCACTAACGATTCCGTGTCAAAGCCAAGGCAATCTGGCGAGAAAACTAGAACAAGCCTCTCCGTATGCACGAATCACAAAATCATGCAGCACCGTGGATAGCAGACACTGGCACATATGAAACGTGCTCGGTTAGGAAAAGCGGTTAAGGCGACCGCTCGTGTAAAGCGGGAGATCCGGGTTCGAGTCCTGGGCTGGCACAAGTTTTCATTTGTTTCCAGTCAATTGTGCTGATGTGGTGGTAACGTATTCGTAGTCTGCGAATACATTTCGTGAGAGCTAATGCCCCCTGTGCAGTGGCTTGGACACTACTACACGTTGAACTTTAACCTTCTTCTTTTGATGGCAAACTAATGATGCCCCTTCTGCTTACCATACAGATTCGTCCTTTCTTCCTAGATAACCGATCAGTGTTTCGTCTGTTCTGTGTTCATTAAACTGGGTTTTCATCTACGGTAGAAGGGCTATGTTTCGGCACTGGGTTTCAATCTCTCCCTTCGTTTCATTCCATGCTCAACAACAACAGGAACACAAACACGACCCTACGTTTAGGATCATCTGTTTGTGATATACATAACTGATACGTTCTTTCTGCCGGTGATACAACCCTAAGACTAAAAACAGTGCTTGTCCACTTGCTGAGAAGGGAGCTATAGAAATAGTCAAAAATTTCACCAAACTGTTAAAGCGAAATGTTTCAAGGCAAACGGATTATCATTAAATTTTAACGAGACTCAGTGCAAACACTTCAGTACTTGTCAAAGAACTTTGCCAGCTATAAAAAAAGGTTTCTCAAGAAAATGAAATGCCGCGCGGGATTAGCCGAGAGGTCTAAGGCGCTGCAGTCACGGACTGTGCGGCGTGTGTTTGTCCTTAGGATAATTTAGGTTAAGTAGTGTGTAAGCATACGGACTGATGACCTTAGCAGTTAAGACCCATAAGATTTCACACACATTTGAACCTTTTTTTTTTTTAATGAAATACAAGAAGTGGAAAGTGTTGTGTTTTGGTACTACAGATAGACCACAACGTCAATTACAAAACCCACTGCCTTGAATTAATGAAGCGCCTTAGTTCAGCTACATTTGCAATGGGTTTTACTGTTATAGAAGATTTAAAAATGAAATAAGGTAGTTTATTCTTTATATTTCCATTCACTAATGAGTATGAAATCGTTTTCTGGAGAAGTTCGCTTTACAGTGACTGTGTTCTCAGAACAGAAAAGGACGCTATGACAGGTATATAAGGTGTCAATTCTAAAACATCTTGCAGAGACCTCTTCAAAAAACTTGGTACTTTGACAATTACTTCACTATAAATGCATTCATTGATGTCCTTTGTCATCATAATATTACTC
Source organism: Schistocerca serialis cubense (assembly GCF_023864345.2). NCBI lineage: Eukaryota > Metazoa > Arthropoda > Insecta > Orthoptera > Acrididae > Schistocerca > Schistocerca serialis. Next base: position 254,984,386 of record NC_064642.1, read on the forward strand.
CTTTCTTGAGAAACAGTAAAAACCATGGGAAAAAAGATAGTGCCAAAAATAACTTCTACGAAGACTTCAAGCGATCAACACTATTACAGAAAGGAATTAGAGACATGAGTGCTTATGGTTTCAACATATAATAAAAGCAAATTAAATCTCGCGTAAGTGATATGGCGGAATGGTCTGTTCGAAAACTTCTTCTACTCCACTAAAGCGAGTCTTCATAGAAGCTCGTGTATTTACTATTTTGGTCAGTTTAGAAATATCGCTGTAATACAGTAACCTAAGCCTTAAATCCTAAGCTCATTTCACTGATCTGCTCTTAACTTAAATAAAAGATGTATCCTTGACTTCATTGCACATCCCAAGGAGCAGCTCACGGAGTACGACTAAGGTAAAGTAATGAGGGAAAGGGGTGGTGACAGTCAACGGCACAAACGCGCTTAGCACTCTACGTTGAGAAAAAAATAGAGGAGTCCTTCCTCTCGCTCGACGTCAGTGTTAAAGAGTCTAGTTCGAACATGTCTTCCTTCGTGACTTCCCCGTGGCCCTCGAACTTCGCACTGTGTTACAACCGCTGTTACTGGCTTCGGACAACTCAGTATAGCGAATCAATTATCGATCGTGAATCACGGTGTTGCGATGAGCTGACCATTAACCCACTAAGTAATTGTCAAATAGTTAGTGGAGTCGGACAGTTAGATAAAGGCCGGCAGGTGGTGGCAATTACGTCCACGCTAATGACAAACAGTTAACAGTGCACAGAGTACGAGGCAATGGCGCAGTGGTAAGCATTAAGCTAACAGGAAACCAATTAACAACTAAACTTTCACTGTATGTTGTTTTTGCATCTTGTTGATTGAGTATGACGAAATCACAAATTACTGGACAGAAAGTTAATAATCCCAAATGTTCGCTTCTGATTTGAATTTTATGCCTTTTACTACAGACAATATTCCGTTTTTGCGAATGTGTATCCGGGTATTTGTCAGTTACGTACGTCTAAAAAGGCCTAACTCGCTTGTCAGCAGCATTAATTCTACAAACGCGTGAGCCTGTTACACATACGTATGTTCATACTCAAGTAAAATAAATCTTTCCAACCGATTACAGAATCCAACAAAAAATATTTTTATTCGGTTACAAGAGCAATATACACTGTTTCTGGAAGATAATAGGCTCCTAGAACCAGATATAATTTCATAATTTGTATAACGGCATCAGTTTTCATTTTGTAACTGTTTTTATGAACGCTTAGGGCAGCCTATGCAGCCTGTTATACAGGGTGGTCAGGGAAAGTTTGAAAAGCTTGTTGCAGGGTAGATTGTGCTGAGAAATAACAATAATAATTCGATACGTTGCGCCGTTTCCGAGGTTATTAGCATTGAAGACAACCAGTCAGGCCGCTGCGCGCGCAAATTCAAGCTGCAAGCCAATGGTGCTGTCGCCAAACGTGCTCTCCATTTGAAATGTTCAAATGTGTGTGAATTCCCGAGGGACCAAACTGCTGAGGTCATCGGTCGCTAGACTTACACACTACTTAAACTAACTTATGCTAAGAACAACACACACACACAGCCATGCCCGAGGGAGGACTCGAACCTCCGGCGGAATGGGGCCGCGCAGTCCGTGACATGGCGCCTTAAACCGCGCGGCCACTCCGCGCGGCTCTTCGTTTGATTTCCTAAAACCGAACACGAGAGCGATACAAAAATTGGACATGGATGGTAGTAAGGAAAGAACCTGAGCCAAAGGCTGAGCGGTCTCGTGGACCATCATCTACGCCATGAGAACAACTGACACGAACTGCATCTGGCGAGCTGCTTGAATTTGCACGGGCAATGGCCTGATTGGATAATTTCAGAGCTAATTAACCCTCAAATGGTGGAACGAATCGAATGTTTTATAACGATTATCTCTCAGTACAACCCACCCTGCAACACCCTTAAAAGCCTTTCAACCTGTTTCTGACTACCCTGTACGTATATGCCAAAGATGACACGCTCTCGCAACGAGAGATCCAAGTACAAACAGCAAAAATGTCTGTCGGTACACGAAAGAAAGTAACCAATGAGTAACATAAGAGTGAAGAAAAGTAAAGGGTCACACCTAAAATTATTTCTCACGAAACTTTTCTTCGTGAACATCGCTTCGTAACGACGAGCAGTAGTCCGGCAATATTACGATACTCCATTACTCTTGATAGCGCTTTTCCATTTGAGAACTGTGCTGATGTAACCGCTCTTCATGTTCGTCACAAAGCACTGATTAGAAAATAAGCAAAGTTAACAAAACAATGGAAAATCAATATAGGAGTATCAACATTATTATGAAAAGGATAGATTGCTACTTATTGTAAAGACGACACGTTGAGTTGCAGACAGGCAGAATGAAAAGCTCGTTTGTTACACAGTTAACTTTCGTCCAGAGCCTTCTTCAGAAAGCCACAGCAGTCGAAGATAGCGGTCATGTGTGCATGAGATGTGATTGCTTGTGTGTATGGTGGTGGTGGTGGTGGTGGTGGTGGTGGCGGTAGTGTGTGTGTGTGTGTGTGTGTGTGTGTGTGTGTGTGTGTGTGTGTGTGTGTGCGCATGTGCAGTTTTTTTTTCTGTAGAAAGCTCTTGCCGGAAGCTACGTGGGAGCAGTCTTTCCTCTGTGCCTGTCTGAAACTTAACGTGTCTTCTTTCGGTGAGTAGCAATTTATCCTTTTCGTAATACTGTCAAAGTTGATAAGAGCTTCTTGCTATTTACATGTGCTGCGATAAAGCCCCTACACCCAAAGAAATTTATAGCTCAATCTTCGAAAGCTTCAGATACGTTTATGGAGTGACTACAACAAACTAGTGGGCCAAGTCATCAAACGAACGCCATGCCATCAATCATACTGCCACGTTTCTTCCTGACACTATCGTTTGTCACACAAGACCCTTGATATTCCTGTGCAGGTATAAGCGAGTACACAGCGCGCGACATACGAATTTAAGTGACAAACCACTCCCAGAAGCAGGATAACTGAGTCATCAAGAAATCATTTTCTCCTAACAATCAGGAGTAACGGCATACATTTTCGTTGGATCTCGACGAGGACTTTACATAGAGCGGTCGGCTACAATCTCCACTGCGTCATCTGAAACTTCGTAAATGTTAACTACAGCAGACATAAGATATTAAGAAAACGCGAAGCAGTCATCAACCTTACTGTTGATTTGAACACCGCCGTTCTTCTGTACACTGAGCTTCCTAAAGAGGGTCTGCTTTGATCCCTTCCGACTGAAGAACCAGTTGTTTACTTAAGCGAGGTCCTGTTTGTAGAAATGCTTAATGAAAAGGGTGCAGTGCAGGAGCTTCACGTTTGCAGTTACTACCGAAAGGTGTAAGCAACGATAAATGACGGAAGAAACTGTATGACGTAGTGGAGCTGTAACCGTGAATATCAGGAAGGTTCAAAGGATGTTGGGAGCCTTCTTCAACGGAACGCAAGAAATATTTCAAATGAATGCCTTACATACCTTATTAGGGTCCATAACAAAGAGACAGCCATAAAAGTTTAATCGGAAGGCAGCAGGCGTAAGTGTTATCGCTGCGAGGGCCGCGGGATGAAAGTACCATAATCCATTCATACCTTAATTCATTCATGGTAATATAAAATTATACAACTTTCAAGGGTATAGAAACATCTTCTATACAGAAGAATGCACAAGTCAACATTATTGTTTCTCTTGTTTTCATTACTTGTTACGTTACATGAAATTCCTCGGATGTCCTAAAGACTGGTCTCTAAGATGTCTAAAGAAGTCAAGGGTGTACTTTTTATTTGAGTTCAATATAGTGGAATAACTCGACAATGTGGGGGATTAGACTATTGCAGTGCCAACATTAATTATAATATGATAAATTAATTTTATGAGTTGATGTGAAGATATTTTTGAAAGGAGTAGACGAAGTCGATTAACAGAAAGTTCTTTAAATCAGTTATAAATACCATTATATTGCCCACAAAACATATAATACGCTCTGCCAAGCTTTTGACCACATACTTTCTCATTAATCTGACTCCTTTCCCACTAATGGTAAACCCTAGACGTTTTTGTTGTGATCGATTTTGGTCCTAGTATTATAGTCATACTTAGCACTGTTTTTCGTGGTAAGACAAAAACTGATAACGATGAAGGACATTAATAAAAGTGTATATTGCGATATTGCAGAATATTGATGAACCAATGTTAGTTATGATCTTTATAGCTTACTTCTGCATCCAGAAAATATCAAACCTGTAATTTCCATTTTCCCAGAAAATGATTCCATCTCTCATTATAGAAGGAAAATAGGTATAATAAACAAATTTGTTTATTTTTAAATCATCTGTTGCTGTAATCATGCTTTCTGAAAATACAGTTGAATACTTGGTTACTTTTAGTGTGTAAGCTTTCCATTTGAAGTTGTGACTATCTGAGTAGGATAACAAGGAGAGTTAAAGCGCAGGGTGTGTCACCCACCTCGTCTATGACGTCATTGATGAGTCATGGGATATCCGCACATCCATCCCTGTTCCCACATCTGGCCCCTTCCCACCCTACTCCCAGCTGACAAAGGCCTATTACCCTGTGCACAAAAAGCAAAGAAATTCAAATTTTGGCTGGAGATTCAGAAGTTTGGCCAGAAATTCGAAAAGTTGCTCAATTGTGTTAGTGTGTTTCATGTGGGAGTAGGGCTGTCGTCCTATGTATGAACTGGTGGAAAATTGTGCATTGTTATGATGGCTGACTTGGGAATATGAGCACCAACCTTAGTATGACGTCAGAATCCAAGTTAGCTGACCTGGAATACGAGTACCAGCCTAACTATTTCAGAATCCAAGGTGGCTGACCTGGAATACAAGATGGCGATTGGGGCACACTGGCATAGCTCTAAGACATCACAATGCAGCTCAGACCTGTCAGGCTGTTTATAACCGTGTGAAATTCTGGAATACTGGTCCAGAGCTGGAATTGGCCTCGGTTCTTTGATGTAGTAATTCTGCTCAGACCTTTTGGGCTATTTGAACAGTGTGGAATTCCAGCATACTGGCCCAGACTTGAGATACTGGGATAGGTTCTATGACACTAGAATTCATGTTCCGGAATACTGGTGTTGCGATATCAGAGACAAAAGATGTTTGTGCAAGTCCAGCCCTGTGACGTGTCTTCCTTGGCTACTATTAACTCTGAGGTGTGTGGTCATTGCTTCTCCGAACTCTTACGTTTGATTCTTTCCATGTTATATCTTTAACACCACACCGGGAACGAAAGGCTCTTACTCCTCTCACTCACAGGTGTGTGGTTACTTACAGAATTTCTGGATACTATTTCTCCTAACTCTAATTCTTCTAACTCGCCCTGGGGTCGCACCGGTGATAATTCCGTGCACAGAGACGTCAAAAGCATCTGTTGATAGCGCTCCAGCCAGACTCCTTGTCCTAAATTTAACTCCGCATGAGCTGTGTTTAAAACAACTGCTAGGAGTAGGACAGTAACAACTCATCTTTGATTAACCAAACAGATTCCAGGCCACAGGGAAGTCAGTTTTCCGCGACCACGAAGTTCGTACTCGGGAAGTCCATTGACGACCGCTAAGAGCCGTGTCACCGCACACCACTGCCGGCGTCAGAAGATAGAGCTGCAGGGAATTAGAATTATATTAATACCATAAGCTGCTAAGGGGCGTTGATATATATCAACGTGGACAGGTGAAAATGTGTGCCCCGACCGGGACTCGAACCCAGGATCTCCTGCTTACATGGCAGACGCTCTATCCATCTCAGTCACCGAGGGCACATAGGATAGCGCGACTGCAGGGACTATCTCGCGCACGCCTCCCGCGATACCCAAATTCTCACCTTGTATGTCGACACACTACATTCGTAGTGTCCCACCCCAACACACTCATTACTCGTGGAAGACATTCTTACCAGGTCCCGTAAGAGTTTGGGGAATATGTGTGCATCCGCACAGAAGAAGAAGACCATGGCCGGTGTTGCCAGAACTATATACTTACATGGATATGGTGTCTGTTCTTTCGGACATGTCCGAAAGAACAGACACCATGTCCATATAAGTATAGAGCTGCAGGGCTCTCCGTGCCGCGTAATACCTGAGGGTGCCGAGTTAAAATGACAAGAAACATGAAAATACTTCTTCTAACAATTTTCGGGTGTGCAGCCCGATCCCGTCGACATTATGATATTTCTGGACAATTAATAAAGAGCCCAGGTGTGTTCATGATATTCATGATGAATATGACGCATGCAGAATGTGCTGGAGTCTTTCGGCTCATGCGTCAGATGATGACATGCACGGGACAGCAAACTTATGCGTACTGCCCTCGGTGGAAGAGTAAGATGATCTGATCATTGAGTATCAATTGACCCCGTCGATTCCGTTCTCATCGAATAATTTTAATTATTCCAATTATTTAATTATTCCAATTTTTGTCCAGTTGAAAACCCTTGTCACGATTTATAAGATTATACGCAAGACATTTCCACCGATTCTTTGATTACTGAATCCACAAAACTGGAAACTGGAGCCAAAATTTTTGTTCTATTGTGTTCCATGGAGTGTCCCATGGAAATCCGGCGTTCTTTACTGCTGATTTTAAAGGCTGTGTCTTTCGTGTTCTGTACAACGCTCTTGGACAGTTCGCGTCGTCTGGCCTGCATATGCATCACCACACTCACAGGGAATTTTGTAAAACACCACTTTTTCAGTTGTAAGTCGTCTTTAATGGATCCAACCAGGACCTTGCTCTTCGCCGGTGGACGGAAGATAACCTTGATTTTATTTTTCCTAAGCAATCTGCCTACTCTAGAAGACACATTCCCGGCGTATGGAAGGAACGCAGTTGATTTGTAGTCGTCATCGGTGTCTTCAGTGCGTTGCTTCTTGTTATTATAGCTGCGCATGGCCTTCCTTACTGGGCGTGAAGCGTAGCCATTCTCTTTAAAAGGCTTCATCCAAGTGTTCTAATTCTGTTTGAAGGTTCTTTAATATTTCGACGCTCGATATATTAAGATACTAAGAATATCGGCGGCTTGTGCGGGGTGCTGGAAACTACACGGCTGGAGATAATAGATCTGTGTGCGTGGGTTTTCTGTACACAGAATGTCCCAGTGACTTATCATTCTTACTGCGTACTAGCATCTCATTCTCCTTTGTAAACTTGATGTTCTCATGCAATGAGCTTAAATGACAAAGAAATTTCTCCAGCTCTTGTCCGCAGTGAGGTCATGCAACAAAAGTATCATTTACGTAAAATACATCTACATATATGAAAACACTTGTACTTTGACCCAAGAGACAGGTAAGGGGTAACAGCGAGGTAATGAGAAAGAAATTCTGGGAATGAGAAGCACCAGAGAGTTGCTCCAGCCGTGTCTACTCAAAAGAGAATTCGAGACACACAAGAGGAGGAGGTACACTTGGAAAATATTTCGATTAGATTACATCATGCTCAAGGAGAAATTCCGAAATCAGATAATGGATTGTAAGGCGTACCCGGAGCAGATATACTCAGATCATAATGTAGTAGTGATGAAGAGGAAGCTGAAGTTCAAAACATTTCTTAGGAAGAATCAATACGCGAAGAAGTGGGATACAGAAGTACTAATGGATGACGCGACACGCTTGAAGTTCTCTAAGGCAATAGACACAGCAATAAGAAATAGCTCAGAAGGCAGCGCCGTTGAAGAGGAATGGACATATCTAAAAAGGGCAATTACAGAAGTCAGAAAGAAAAACATGAGTACAAAGAAGGTAACTGCGAAGAAACCATGAGTAACAGAAAAAATACTTCAGTTAGAGCGATGATAGAGGGAAGTATAAAAATGATCAGGGAAATAGAGGAATACAGAAATACAAGTCGCTCAGGAATGAAATAAGTAGGAATTGCAGGGAAGCTAAGACGAAATGGCTCATGAAAAATGTGAAGAAATCGAAAAAGTAATGATTGTCTGGAAGACTAAATCAGTCAAAACAACCTTCGGTGACATAAAAAGCAAGAGCGGTAACATTAATAGTGCAACGGGAATTCCACTGTTAAATGCAGAGGAGGGAGCAGGTAGGTGGAAAGAGTACGTTGAAGGCCTCTACGAGGGGGAAGATTTGTCTGCTATGATAGAAGAAGAAACAGGTGTCGATTTAGAATAGATAAGCGATCCAGTATTAGAATAAGAATTTAAGTGAGCTTTGGAGGACTTAACATCACATAAGGCAGAAAAGTTAGATAACATTCCATTAGAATTTCTAAAATTATTGGGAGAAGTGGCAACAAAACGACTATTCACGTTGGTGTGTAGAATGTATGAGTCTGGCGACATACCACCTGACTTTCGGAAAAATATCATCCACACAGTCCCGAAGACTGCAAGAGCTGACAACTGCGAGAATTATCGTACAGTCAGCTTAACACCTCATGCATCCAAGTTGCTGACAAGAATAATACACAGAACAATCGAAAAGAAAATTGAGGATGTGGTAGATGACGATCAGTTCGGCTTTAGAAAAAGTAAAGGCACCAGAGAGGCAATTTTGACGTCGCAGTTTACAATGTAAGCAACACCAAAGAAAAATCAAGACACGTTCAAGGATTTGTCGACCTGGAAAATGCGTTCGACAATAAATTTGATGTAAAGTGTGTGGTGTCACCGCCAGACACCACACTTGCTAGGTGGTAGCTTAAATCGGCCGCGGTCCATTTAGTACATGTCGGACCCGCGTGTCGCCACTGTGTGATCGCAGACCTAGCGCCACCACAAGGCAGGTCTCGAGAGACGATATAGCACTCGCCCCAGTTGTACGAGGAGATTGCTAGCGACCATACGGACGAAGCCTTCCTCTCAATTGCCGAGAGACAGTTAGAATAGCCTTCTGCTAAGTCCATGGCTACGACCTAGCAAGGCGCCATTAGCCTTACCTACTTTGAGAGTTATAGTATAAATGTCTCAAGAAGAATGCTGTAGTCATCAAATAATAAAGTTAAGTATAAAGCAGCTACGTACTTTTCTTGCTACCATTCAATAGTTATCCTGTTCCAGAATTGACGCCCGTCGGCGTGAGTGTGTACGCGTGCCTTTCTGTCGGCTACCCGTCACTGTGGACTGGCTGCCTTGTCAGTCCACTTCAAAGTGTTCGAAATTCTGAGAAAAATAGGGTTAAGCTATAGGGAGAGACGGGTAATATACAATATGTACAAGAGCCAAGAGGGCATAATAACAGTGGACAACCAAGAACGAAGCGCTCGGATTAAAAAGGATGTAAGACAGGGATGTAGTTTTCCCCCCTACTGTTCAATGTGTAAATCGAAGAAGCAATGATGGAAACACAAGAAATGTTCAGGAGAGGAATTGAAATTCAAGGTGAAACGATATCAATGATACGAATTGTCGATGACATTGCTAACCGAAGTGAAAGTGAAGAAGAATTACATGATATTCTGAATTGCACGAACAATTTTATGAGTAGAGAATATGGATTGAGAGGAAAATTGAAGGAAGACGAAAGTAATGAGAAGTAGCAGAAATGAGAACAGCGAGAAACTTACCGGCATTACTGGCCAAGAGAAGTCTACTAATATCAAACATAGGCCTTAATTTGAGGAAGAAATTTCTGAGAATGTAGGTACGCGTGGAGCACAGCATTGCATGGTAGTGAAACATGGATTTTGGGAAAACCGGAACAGAAGAACACTTGAGACGTGGTGCTACAGGCGAAAGTTGAAAATTGGGTGGACTGATAACGCAAGAAAATTAGGAGATTCTGCGCAGAATCGGAGAGGAAAGGAATGTGTGAAAAAGACTGACAACGAGAAGGGACAGGATGATAGGACATCCGTTAAGACATCAGGAATGATTTCCGTGACACTAGAGGGAGCTGTAGAGGGCAAACACTGTAGAGGAATACAGATATTGAAATACACCCAGCAAATAATTGAGGACGTAGGTTGCAAGTGCTACTCAGATGAAGAGGTTGGCACAGGAGAGCAATTCGTGGCGGGCCGCATCAAACCAGTCAGAAGACTCATGGCCCAAAAAACAAAAAAAAACAAAATGCCAGGAAGAGGGGTATCATGGGGATATAGCAGTTGAGGTAGCAGAGATCTGTCAAACACGTGGACTTATACGTAGAAGCATCGAAATTTGAGAATGAAACTTACTTACGCATATTAAAAGTATGATATTTTCTATGAGAGTAATGATCTGCACCACACTCATACATCGTATTTCGTGAAGAAAAATTGAGCTGTCAACGCCAACAGACTGCTGCGCCAACTGGTGGTAGATGACTGTAGCTGTCAGCAACGACACATCGCAGGCTTCTAGCTCCATCTGAAGGAGGAAATATGAACAGAATAACGCAAGAGTGCTGTCAGGAAATTAACAGGGATCGCGCAGTGAAAGCGGCAGCACTCTTTAAATACGTTGTGAATCATGCTGTTTGGCGTACCAGCAACGGAGCCCACAGACAGCAGCGCTGACGACCAGCGACCTGTGCACAACCTCATGTGGATCCGCCGGCGTCGGCCACCCGAATTTGCTATCAAGTCACGGAACTTTTACGGCGCATACTTATCGGCCACCTCCATAGGATTTCTAAATGGCAACAGACCTCATACATACTGCAAGTCATTGAATTTTCGCGTCATTTTTATGGTGAAGTCAAAGAGCAATGTAGCGTACGCTTCACTATCCAGGGACGTGAACGAACAGAGTGAGGCCCCCCCCCCCTCAGAACCCCCACCACCACAGTTAAGATAAACATAATATTTGCTAGGAAGTCATGAGTTCATTCATAATTTCTGCATAAACATTCCGTATTTTCATGTTGCAACATCTCGGATCTGAACACTGAATTTTGTAGCTCTTGTCGGTGTCGCGATTCTGTGTTACATGGATTAACTGAGTTCTCTATAGGATGAAAGGGAAGGAATACATGTTATTGTTATTCTGTCTCCACGAAGGACGTAAGACGTTCTTCAAAACTGAACAGCAGTCTAGCGCTAGTAACACATACCTTGGGTTCTATGAATCAACTCAGTGATACTTAAAGGGCATAAGACATTCTCCAAAATTGAACAGCCGAGTAGCACTAGCGATCTAGATCTTCGCACGGTACATTTTATAGTTCTACTATAACTTCAGACTCGAAGAACAGGTCAAATTCTGACATAATTATAATAATACTACCTTTTGAATTATTCGCATTTCTGCCTCAGACCACAACTTGGAAGCTGAACGTTCCATAACATTTCTGACAAGCAATGCAATTTTTTTTCTCTTTCTTGACAATCCGAAGTATGCACACAAGGCGTGAGTGCAGGAAACACACAATGTGAAAATGCTGATGATGATTTAACGCCATTCAACAGTCCTTACATACATCCAGCTAACAAGTTCCACACTCTACAGACGAAAACTTTAAGAGGGTGACGATACTACAGCAGACACCAAATATGACATTGATTCTGTCTGACACAACCCACCTACCGGTTCCTGAAGGTGTATAACAGCAACTGTTTACGAAATTTATATCCGATTTCAGTTCGGAAATTGAGGTATCCCCACAACGTCTCCTATAAAATGGTCGTTAGTGATGGTAAACTCATGTGACGAAACAGTGACGTATTACGAGAGTGATAGTCGGTTTCTTTTTTATCCATGACATTTCAACGGGGAAAACAGCCACCAATGCTAGAGCACAGCGCATTTCAACACGAGAAACAGCCACCAGAGCGCAGCACATATATTTAACAGTACATCATGTATATAACACCGACCAGAAGTCAAGAATGTTAACTTTGCGTGTTAACAAATCCTTGATAACGTAACCGAAAAGTACTTTTCTATCCCGTAGATTGAGTCTCTCCACAGTGATCAGTATTGCAAAGTATAGGCCGCACATGTTCATCGCAACTGAACGTTTAAAGTTACTTGATAGAGGCACGTTTTCGTTCTCCCATTGCTTCATGTGCATCAGGAGCAGCAGAAGGGGTCAAAGCACTCATCTCTCGCTCTCTCTCTCTCTCTCTCTCTCTCTCTCTCTCTCTCTCTCTCTCTCTCTCTCTCTCAATGTACAAGTCGAGAAAATCGAGAGATGCACATTCATCCTCCTGATGGTGGGCCGTTTCCTTATACACGCTATTTCAACACGAAAAACTGTCACCACTGCCTGATGCTAGACCACAGCGCTCTCTATATTTAACTCTGACCAGAAGTCAGGAACGCTAACTTTGTGTTCCAAAAAATACTTGGGAACATAATCGAAGAGAATTTAAGACATGGCGGCCATACATTGAGTCTCTCCATAGAGATCCACATTGCAGAGTATAAGTCCCACAGGTTTACCACAACTGTACACTTAAAACTGTCAGAGGCACATATTCGTTTTCTCAGTGCTCCATTTGCAAGTGGAATAGAAAATGGGATCAACTGGCAGTGATATAAGATAGTCTCCATAATGCAGTGTAAGCAGGCTTACTAGTCATCAAAAATGTATGGGAGCAAGACAGTATCAAAATCTTTAATAATGCACACCAGGAACTGCACATCACACCTCTCATTTCTGATGAATTGTAATGGCGTTTGTATAGGAACACGTGCTGTTACATTTCATACAGATATGTGAGTCGCTTTGGCTCATTTGGTATAGTACCATGCTAGCATATGTAGTAGTAGATTCAATAGATTCAAACAGAAGGCAACATGACGAATTCAGACTGCAATAGGTTCCCAACTAACTGTAGAATTCTCAGACAGCTGTACCACAGCGGCCCACACTATTTTTTGGGTGACTGTAGACATGCCTCGATGTGATGGAAACTTGATACTGACCAGACAGAACGTTTAACTCCATCCATCCTTCCTATAAACAGTTTGTGATCTAATGTCTGGGATGGCACTGCATTTTTAAGTGATTCCTCTTATAAATTATAAGTGTTTTACGTTGTACACAGATCATCTACAGTTTCTTGCAGGTTTCTATCCTGTAATTACCTGTCGTGTCCAGACATACTACCTATTAAGAATGAAGTCCCCACTTTGAGTTTATAATATGTTATTCTCATATACATTCTAACATAATAAACCCCTGAGCAGGTAACAGTATTTCCATGACATCACCCTGCAGGTACTGACATGTGTGGTTCTAAGTTTAGAATTCATAATGTCTTTGATGATGTCAGATTCTAAGATGGCTGACCTGGAGATATGAATGTCATCCAAAATAGATTTCTAATACCTGTTCGGTTGCAATCATCTGCCCCCAACCCTCACCCTCAGTGCAGGCTTACTAACCATCAAGTGAACACATCAATTGTGCTCTGTACTCCACAGTGAAAGGCTGACCGTCATCATCATGAAGTGTCATCAGAGATCTACCCTCTCCAGACAAAGGAAACTGACTCGCACACTCAGTTGTAAGCATTAAACTATTCACCTCCAAATGTCTATTATTTGTTACGTGTGTGTGTGTACGTTTTCCATGGTTTTCTTTTATTTTTCCCTCTGTTCAACAGCTCCATGATGTAGGCAATGTGGTGCATGGTACATCTGAGCAGCAGCAACAGATACCAAGCCATCATGCAGACACACTTCCTGATGCAACTCCCAACGTATCAGAGTGGAAATCAAGTACTTCGAGTAGCAGCAATCAAGTCAGCATGCAGACTAGGTCCATGATGCAGTGCCTGATATATTAGAGCAGGACACGGAATTGTTTCCATTCTTTGACTTTCCAGTAATACAATGTCTACTCCTCAGCTAAGTTATTACAGAGTGCTGTAGCTCAACACTGCTTATCAACCGACCACCAATGGACTGAAGCACATTAATGTTGGTTTAGCACGTGACATAGATTTCAAAGTTATAGCGTAAACACAGAATATCCAGCGAGATAGAAAGGTGCAGTTGAGTGATACGGAGTAGGATCAACTTTACATCTAGCTGAAATACATCAAGGGTTGAGTGGCAACTGAGAACAATCCATTCCCTCGAGACATCAATATCTTTAGCAACAACAGCGTATCCATCATTGACATGTTTGGGGTGATACAACGAAGTTAACATCTCAAGCCACAGCACAATATGTATATTTAAAGCGTTCAGTTGTCACGAACCTGCATCGTCTGTACAATGGAATATGGATCGCCATGGAGAGACTTAGTCTATGGCAATACTATGTTAAACCATTGTTTGATAATTTTTCAAGCACCTATTGGATCATGAAGATCATTATGAGGATGAGAAATTAAATGTGTGTATAAGTGTGTGTATGTGTGCTAAGTTGTTCGTGTTACTCCCATAAAAAGAAAGTCTGTACAAGTGGATCTTACTGAAGTCATTCTTATGTATATTAGTGCTCCAATGGGATTGCAATAAAACAAACTGAATTAAATATATGTAAAAACAGTTGTTTGGGAAGTACTGCAGAGTGAGGAATGCAATTGAAGTAGTAAAGAGAGGGTGACAATGTCTTTTTCTTTTTTTAACGATGGTGATTTACTACCAACAGTTCACATGTACTAAATATATATTAATAATGTATAGAAGTTGTGTAACAAATGATATTTTTTCTTTTACAAGCTCTAATACGTTTTATTCCATCCTACACATATACCTTGAGACTTAACTCTTCGAATTTTGAATAGAGTGCTTTTCTACTTCTTACATTTGCAATGTCAGAGAGATTTTACAGTTTAGTTGTAGCTATATGACATATTTTGCACATTTAAAGCTTTCACAGTCATGTTGTTGTTGTGGTCTTCAGTCCTGAGACTGGTTTGATGCAGCTCTCCATGCTACTCTATCCTGTGCAAGCTTCTTCATCTCCCAGTACCTACTGCAACCTACATCCTTCTGAATCTGCTTAGTGTATTCATCTCTTGGTCTCCCTCTACGATTTTTACCCTCCACGCTGCCCTCCAATACTAAATTGGTGATCCCTTGATGCCTCAGAACATGTCCTACCAACCGATCCCGTCTTCTGGTCAAGTTGTGCCACAAACTTCTCTTCTCCCCAATCCTATTCAGTACTTCCTCATTAGTTATGTAATCTACCCATCTAATCTTCAGCATTCTTCTGTAGCACCACATTTCGAAAGCTTCTATTCTCTTCTTGTCCAAACTATTTATCGTCCATGTTTCACTTCCATACATGGCTACACTCCATACAAATACTTTCAGAAATGACTTCCTGACACTTAAATCTATACTCGATGTTAACAAATTTCTCTTCTTCAGAAACGCTTTCCTTGCCATTGCCAGTCTACATTTTATATCCTCTCTACTTCGACCATCATCAGTTATTTTGCTCCCCAAATAGCAAAACTCCTTTACTACTTTAAGTGTCTCATTTCCTAATCTAATTCCCTCAGCATCACCCGACTTAATTCGACTACATTCCATTATCCTCGTTTTGCTTTTGTTGATGTTCATCTTATATCCTCCTTTCAAGACACTGTCCAATCCATTCAACTGCTCTTCCAAGTCCTTTGCTGTCTCTGACAGAATTACAATGTCATCGGCGAACCTCAAAGTTTTTATTTCTTCTCCATGGATTTTAATACCTACTGCGAATTTTTCTTTTGTTTCCGTTACTGCTTTCTCAATATACAGATTGAATAACATCGGGGAGAGGCTACAACCCTGTCTTACTCCCTTCCCAACCACTGCTTCCCTTTCATGTCCCTCGATTCTTATAACTGCCATCTGGTTTCTGTACAAATTGTAAATAGCCTTTCGCTCCCTGTATTTTACCCCTGCCACCTTTAGAATTTGAAAGAGAGTATTCCAGTCAACATTGTCAAAAGCTTTCCCTAAGTCTACAAATGCTAGAAACGTGGGTTTGCCTTTCCTTAATCTTTCTTCTAAGATAAGTCGTAAGGTCAGTATTGCCTCACGTGTTCCAGTGTTTCTACGGAATCCAAACTGATCTTCCCCGAGGTTGGCTTCTATTAGTTTTTCCATTCGTCTGTAAAGAATTCGTGTTAGTATTTTGCAGCTGTGACTTATTAAACTGACAGTTCGGTAATTTTCACATCTGTCAACACCTGCTTTCTTTGGGATTGGAATTATTATATTCAAGGGCGATGTACTTGAGGACAATATTATGGAAATGGAAGAGGATGTAGATGAAGATGAAATGGGAGATATGATACTGCGTGAAGAGTTTGACAGAGCACTGAAAGACCTGAGTCGAAACAAGGCCCCCGGAGTAGACAATATTCCATTGGAACTACTGACGGCCGTGGGAGAGCCAGTCCTGACAAAACTCTACCATCTGGTGAGCAAGATGTATGAAACAGGCGAAATACCCTCAGACTTCAAGAAGAATATAATAATTCCAATCCCAAAGAAAGCAGGTGTTGACAGATGTGAAAATTACCGAACTATCAGCTTAATAAGTCACAGCTGCAAAATACTAACACGAATTCTTTACAGACGAATGGAAAAACTAGTAGAAGCCAACCTCGGGGAAGATCAGTTTGGATTCCGTAGAAACACAGGAACACGTGAGGCAATACTGACTTTACGACTTATCTTAGAAGAAAGATTAAGGAAAGGCAAACCTACGTTTCTAGCATTTGTAGACTTAGAGAAAGCTTTTGACAATGTTGACTGGAATACTCTCTTTAAAATTCTAAAGGTGGCAGGGGTAAAATACAGGGAGCGAAAGGCTATTCACAATTTGTACAGAAACCAGATGGCAGTTATAAGAGTCGAGGGACATGAAAGGGAAGCAGTGGTTGGGAAGGGAGTAAGACAGGGTTATAGTCTGTCCCCGATGTTGTTCAATCTGTATATTGAGCAAGCAGTAAAGGAAACAAAAGAAAAATTCGGAGTAGGTATTAAAATTCATGGAGAAGAAATAAAAACTTTGAGGTTCGCCGATGACATTGTAATTCTGTCAGAGACAGCAAAGGACTTGGAAGAGCAGTTGAATGGAATGGACAGTGTCTTGAAAGGAGGATATAAGATGAACATCAACAAAAGCAAAACAAGGATAATGGAATGTAGTCTAATTAAGTCGTTTGATGCTGAGGGAATTAGATTAGGAAATGAGGCACTTAAAGTAGTAAAGGAGTTTTGCTATTTGGGGAGCAAAATAACTGATGATGGTCGAAGTAGAGAGGATATAAAATGTAGGCTGGCAATGGCAAGGAAAGCGTTTCTGAAGAAGAGAAATTTGTTAACATCCAGTATTGATTTAAGTGTCAGGAAGTCATTTCTGAAAGTATTCGTATGGAGTGTAGCCATGTATGGAAGTGAAACATGGACGATAAATAGTTTGGACAAGAAGAGAATAGAAGCTTTCGAAATGTGGTGCTACAGAAGAATGCTGAAGATTAGATGGGTAGATCACATAACTAATGAGGAAGTATTGAATAGGATTGGGGAGAAGAGAAGTTTGTGGCACAACTTGACCAGAAGAAGGGATCGGTTGGTAGGACATGTTCTGAGGCATCAAGGAATCACCAATTTAGTATTGGAGGGCAGCGTGGAGGGTAAAAATCGTAGAGGGAGACCAAGAGATGAATACACTAAGCAGATTCAGAAGGATGTAGGTTGCAGTAGGTACTGGGAGATGAAAAAGCTTGCACCGGATAGAGTAGCATGGAGAGCTGCATCAAACCAGTCTCAGGACTGAAGACCACAACAACAACAATATTCTTCTTGAAGTCTGAAGTCTGAGGGTATTTCGCCTGTTTCATACATCTTGCTCACCAGATGGTAGAGTTTTGTCAGGACTGGCTCTCCCAAGGCCGCCAGTACTTCCAATGGAATGTTGTCTACTCCGGGGGCCTTGTTTCGACTCAGGTCTTTCAGTGCTCTGTCAAACTCTTCACGCACTAACGTATCTCCCATGTCTTCTTCATCTACATCCTCTCCCATTTCCATAATATTGTCCTCAAGTACATCGCCCTTGTATAGACCCTCTATATACTCCTTCCACCTTTCTGCTTTCCCTTCCTTGCTTAGAACTGGGTTTCCATCTGAGCTCTTGATGTTCATGCAAGTGGTTCTCTTATCTCCAAAGGTCTCTTTAATTTTCCTGTAGGCAGTATCTATCTTACCCCTAGTGAGATAGGCCTCTACATCCTTACATTTGTCCTCTAGCCATCCCTGCTTAGCCATTTTCCACTTCCTATCGATCTCATTTTTGAGACGTTTGTATTCCTTTTTGCCTGTTTCACTTACTGCATTTTTATATTTTCTCCTTTCATCAATTAAATTCAATATTTCTTCTGTTACCCAAGGATTTCTACTAGACCTCGTCTTTTTACCTAATTGATCCTCTGCTGCCTTCACTACTTCATCCCTCAAATCTACCCATTCTTCTTCTACTGTATTTCTTTCCCCCATTCCTGTCAATTGTTCCCTTATGCTCTCCCTGAAACTCTGTACAACCTCTGGTTCTTTCAGTTTATCCACGTCCCATCTCATTAAATTCCCACCTTTTTGCAGTTTCTTCAATTTTAATCTACAGGTCATAACCAATAGATTGTGGTCAGAGTCCACATCTGCCCCTGGAAATGTCTTACAATTTAATACCTGGTTCCTAAATCTCTGTCTTACCATTATATAATCTATCTGAAACCTGCCAGTATCTCCAGGCTTCTTCCATGTATACAGCCTTCTTTCATGATTCTTAAACCAAGTGTTAGCTATGATTAAGTTACGCTCTGTGCAAAATTCTACCAGGCGGCTTCCTCTTTCATTTCTTAGCCCCAATCCATATTCACCTACTATGTTTCCTCCTCTCCCTTTTCCTACTACCGAATTCCAGTCACCCATGACTATTAAATTTTCGTCTCCCTTCACTATCTGAATAATTTCTTTTATTTCATCATACATTTCTTCAATTTCTTCGTCATCTGCAGAGCTAGTTGGCATATAAACTTGTACTACTGCAGTAGGTGTGGGCTTCGTATCAATCTTGGCCACAATAATGCGTTCACTGTGCTGTTTGTAGTAGCTTACCCGCATTCCTATTTTCCTATTCATTATTAAACCTACTCCTGCATTACCCCTATTTGATTTTGTGTTTATAACCCTGTAGTCACCTGACCAGAAGTCATGTTCCTCCTGCCACCGATCTTCACTAATTCCCACTATATCTAACTTTAACCTATCCATTTCCCTTTTTAAATTTTCTAACCTACCTGCCCGATTAAGGGATCTGACATTCCACGCTCCGACCCGTAGAACGCCAGTTTCTTTCTCCTGATAACGACATCCTCTTGAGTAGTCCCCGCCTGGAGATCCGAATGGGGGACTATTTTACCTCTGGAATATTTTACCCAAGAGGACGCCATCATCATTTAACCATACAGTAAAGCTGCATGCCCTCGGAAAAAATTACGGCCTTTGTTTCCCCTTGCTTTCAGCCGTTCGCAGTACCAGCACAGCTATGCCGTTTTGGTTAGTGTTACAAGGCCAGATCAGTCAATCATCCAGACTGTTGCCCCTGCAAATACTGAAAAGGCTGCTGCCCCTCTTCAGGAACCACACGTTTGTCTGGCCTCTCAACAGATACCCCTCCGTTGTGGTTGCACCTATGGTACGGTACGGCTATCTGTATCGCTGAGGCACGCAAGCCTCCCCACCAACAGCAAGGTCCATGGTTCATGGGGGGTTCACAGTCATATACTGCTCATATGACAATACACATACTGCCTTAGGGATAGCAACCATTACAGATTGCTGATGTTTAATATATGCTGCATCCCTTGCTGTGTGTCTTTGTTCTGACATATAGTATGGCTACGACATATAGTATCTGTGAAAAATCTTCGTCATGAAATTTACTCCTTATATGTCACCTATGGAATATGTTTACTCCATATATGACACCTATATAGTACAGGTAACAATATTTTCGAAGTGACTAAGAACACAGGCTGTCTGCTTCCATGGCAATATGTGCAACACGATAGGCAAAATCCAAAGCAATCAACATGTAAACTGTCTCACATTCTCCTTCCTCTACAAACTGCACTTTCTGTTTCTTCTTATTAGACAAAGTAAAAGGTGTTTTCATGACTTACGGTTTCTTACAAACACTTCAGAATCCTAGATGACAGCACCTCCTATGGTAGGTTGTGGACGCTATATAGTATATCCCCATACGTTGTACGCCCTACACCATGTGATATGGTGATTTACACTGATGTATAAATGGAATTATATTTATCAAACAGGTAAACCACACACAAGGTGTTTGTGACAGGGAGGGAGAGAGAGACTGTCCCTCACAAGTGGGGTGGGAGTGGGGATGTTGGTGGGGGTGGAGATATCCCAAGACTCATTGATGACATCATCGGTGACACATTCCGTGCTTCAACTATCTTTGTTATCCTACTTAGCTGTAGTACCAGAATCTGAACACCCCACACTTACTGCATTTTATGATACATGGAAGAAGCCTGGAGATACTGACAGGTTTCAGATAGATTATATAATGGTAAGACAGAGATTTAGGAACCAGCTTTTAAATTGTAAGACATTTCCAGGGGAAGATGTGGACTCTGACCACAATCTATTGGTTATGACCTGTAGATTAAAACTGAAGAAACTGCAAAAAGGTGGGAATTTAAGGAGATGGGACCTGGATAAACTAAAAGAACCAGAGGTTGTACCGAGATTCAGGGAGAGCATAAGGGAGCAATTGACAGGAATGGGGGAAAGAAATACAGTAGAAGAAGAATGGGTAGCTTTGAGGAATGAAATAGTGAAGGCAGCAGAGGATCAAGTAGGCAAAAAGACGAGGGCTAGTAGAAATCCTTGGGTAACAGAAGAGATTCTGAATTTAATTGATGAAAGGAGAAAATACAAAAATGCAGCAAGTGAAGCAGGCAAAAAGGAATACAAACGTCTCAAAAATGAGATCGACAAGAAGAGCAAAATGGCTAAGCAGGGATGGCTAGAGGACAAATGTAAGGATGTAGAGGCTTATCTCATGAGGGGTATGATAGATACTGCCTACAGGAAAATTAAAGAGACCTTTGGAGAAAAGAGAACCACTTGCATGAACATCAAGAGCTCAGATGGAAACCCAGTACGAAGCAAAGAAAGAAAAGCAGAAAGGTGGAAGGAGTACATAGAGTGTCTATACAAGGGCGATGTACGTCAGCCCAATATTATGGAAATGGAACAGGATGTAGATGAAGATGAAACGGGAGATATGATACTGCGTGAAGAGTTTGACAGAGCACTGAAAGACCTAAAACATTCCATTAGAACTACTGACAACCTTGGGAGAGCCAGTCCTGACAAACCTCTAACATCTGGTGAGCGAAATATATGAGACAGGCGAAATACCCTCAGACTTCAAGAATATTATAATAATTTCAATCCCAAAGAAAGCAGGTGTTGACAGATGTGAAAATTAGCGAACTATCAGTTTAATAAGTCACAGTTGGGAAATACTAACGCGAATTCTTTACAGACGAATGGAAAAACCGGTAGAAGCCGACCTCGGGGAAGATCCGTTGGGATTCCCTAGAAATATTGGAACACGTGAGGCAATACTGACCCTACGACTTATCTTAGAAGCTAGATTAAGAAAAGGCTGACCTACGTTTCCAGCATTTGTAGACTTAGAGAAAGCTTTTGACAATGTTGACTGGAATACTCTCTTTCAAATTCTAAAGGTGGCAGAGGTAAAATACAGGGAGCGAAAGGCTATTTACAATTTGTACAGAAACCAGATGGCAGTTATAAGAGTCGAGGGGCACGATAGGGAAACAGTGGTTAGGAAGGGAGTGAGACAGGGTTGTAGCCTCTCCACAGTGTTATTCAATCTGTATATTGAGCAAGCAGTAAAAGAAACAAAAGAAAAATTCGGAGTAGGTATTAAAATCCATGGGGAAGAAATAAAAGCTTTAAGGTTCGCCGATGACATTGTAATTCTGTCAGAGACAGCAAAGCGACTTGGAAGAGCATTTGAACGGAATGGATAGTGTCTTGAAAGGAGGGTATAAGATGAACATCAATAAAAACAAAACGAGGATAATTGAATGTAGTCGAATTAAGTCGGGTGATGCTGAGGGAATTAGATTAGGAAATGAGATACTTAAAGTAGTAAAGGAGTTTTGCTATTTGGGGAGCAAAATAACTGATGACGGTCGAAGTAGAGAAGATATAAAATGTAGACTGGCAATAGGAAGGAAAGCGTTTCTGAAGAAGAGAAATTTGTTAACATCGAGTATAGATTTAAGTGTCAGGAAGTCGTTTCTGAAAGTATTTGTATGGAGTGTAGCCATGTATGGAAGTGAAACATGGACGATAAATAGTTTGGACAAGAAGAGAATAGAAGCTTTCGAAATGTGGTGCTACAGAAGAATGCTGAAGATTAGATGGGTAGATCACATAACTAATGAGGAGGTATTGAATAGAACTGGGGAGAAGAGGAGAGTGTGGCACAACTTGACTAGAAGAAGGGATCGGTTGGTAGGACATGTTCTGAGGCATCAAGGGATCACCAATTTAGTATTGGAGGGCAGCGTGGAGGGTAAAAACCGTAGAGGGAGACCTAGAGATGTATACACTAAGCAGATTCAGAAGGATGTAGACTGCAGTACGTACTGGGAGATGAAGAAGCTTGCACAGGATAGAGTAGCATGGAGAGCTGCATCAAACCAGTCTCAGGACAGAAGAGCACCACATCAACAACAACATGATGTAAACGACTACTTGTTTGGCTTGTGGAGCCATATGAGAAACGTTGAACTGATTGTGCTCTGGTAATTTAATGACAGCCCATTTGCCATTTATTAATGTTTCCAAATATTTTAGTTGCTTTCATTTCAGTAAAAAGTCTTATACTATTCCATACCATTTCATCTACAAAATGGCAACATTCACATCTTCTGACAATGATAGTCGAAGGTCAGTTACATGTATCAGAAACAACTAAAGACCCTAAATAAATCCTGTAGCACACCATACTTACTTGTTTCATATTTTTATGTTGTCAAAATTCAACTGACACACAGATTTTTGTCACATACTTTGGATGACTGGATTAAACAACACTTAGCATCCAAAACTCCTGTAATGACACTGGACGAGAATGTTTTTATTGTGAAGATTGTCAACGTTGTTCTTTGCTAACTGAAGGGTGCTGAATTCGAAAATGAGATCGCTTTTGGCTACCAGGCTCAGTTTTCTCATGATGCGCTACCACCTGGACATTACTCTTTCGCTTCATACCGGTTATTTTCATGTGGATTAACAAAGTTGTACAGATTTAAATGTTGAAAAAACCGAGATGTATACAAGGAATTACAACACATGACCCCTAGTTCAGAAACACACCTCCAGGAAATTATGTTTTGCAGCACTGCCAGTGAGTCATGCTTGTAAATGTACAGTCGCGCTGTTTTTGTTGCCTCTTTCATTTCACATGGGAAGAGATAGAGACTGTATGGAGGATGTGTAATGGCTCTAAAGCGACACTTCTGCAATATTTTCGAGACGAACTTGGCAACATGGGGGCGGGCATGCATTATCCTGCAAGAGAATGATGCCATCCGTCGACATACCTTGGCGTTTGGACTTGATAGTCGCTTCAGTTCTTGCGAAGACTCCACGTACTGTGGCTCTGTGTCCCAGAAACTCCGTGAAAGTAGGGGCCTTGTAGCGGAAGAAAAAGGTCACCATATCTTTGCCGAAGCTGGCGTGCACGGCTTTGTATTTTGTCGGGGTGGGGGAATGGGGGATCGATGTTCTTCCATTGTTGACTCCGACGCTTTCTCTGGCTCAAAATGATGACACAATGTTTCATCTCCAGCGACAGTACGGGACAGGAAACGATATTCTTGATCGTGATACCGTTCCAGGTGCTGCAGTGGAGTCGAAACTGTGTTCAACTTCTCCTTCATCTCTGGGAAACCCATTCCACACACATTTACCGGAACTTCAGATGCTCTGTCACGATTGCGTGAGCTGTGCCGTGACTGATGCCCAACTTGAGCCAAATGTCTCCCACCGATCCCAGCATCCACCACAGCCTTGACAGAAGGCGCAATGAGACGATAAGCCTGTCCTGGCCAACTGCTGTGTTTCGATGACACCCGACCTACTCGGAATCGTCTATTCCACGCAAACATATGCTCGCGTGACGTACAGTGTCCGTCATACACAGCAAACATTCGCGCATAATTTCACTTCCTAACACTCGTTCCGCAGTCAAAAACCGCACTACATGTCGTTGTTCTTCTTTTCCGCTAGGCCTCTATAGTGAAGGCACACAGGTCACTGGTCACACGTCAAGCCTGCCTAACAGGCAACAGCAGTGAAAGCGCTGTTCCTTCGCGATTCACAATAGAGGGCCCTTGTATACGCAAGCCTACTTGCGGCACCAACGTCCGTGCCGTGCTCGTTATGTACCCTGTCTCGTTTTCATCTGACTCCCCGTTATAAGTTCGTGGAGGGTTCTTGGTTCGCGTTTTGTGTTAATTTAAAAGAGGAAATGGCTGCACCTGTGTAAATAGAGCATATTGTTTTTGTTATGTCTGTGGAGATCTGAAATCGCAAAAATGGAAACTTAATCCTCCTGCAAAGAGGTGCTACGAACTTAATCTCGGTTGTAAGACTGCCAACCACTGGGTGCTGTGTGATGTCCTTAGGTTAGTTAGGTTTAAGTAGTTCTAAGTTCTAGGGGACTGATGACCACAGATGTTAAGTCCCATAGTGCTCAGAGCCATTTGAACTGCCACCCAGGATAAGAACCGGGCCAACCACCCTAAACTACTGACAGGCTGGTTACAGCGATCACATCGCAGGTCTTTTACTGTTCCCATGATTTGGTGGAATCCTACGGAGCACACGATGAATTGTTACTTTTGCTTGAGAAAAACAAGTAGAATCGCATCTTATAATAGACAGTGTACCACAGTGAAGAGCTGGCGATACCGTTTTTTCCTGAGAATGTGACAGTGAAGACGGAACGAGTACCTAACAAGTACAAAACAGGATAGGAGATACGCGTGCCGACACAACATTTTTAAGGCCACTGTGAATCGAATCACACACATTTCTTGTCTCGAGGGAATCTCAGTGAACTTTTCACTGATCTAAATTTGTCGAGGCAACAGGCCGAGATTTTAGCTTCGTTATTAAAGGGATTTTATCTTCTTCGCCGGCCGAAGTGGCCGTGCGGTTAAAGGCGCTGCAGTCTGGAACCGCAAGACCGCTACGGTCGCAGGTTCGAATCCTGCCTCGGGCATGGATGTTTGTGATGTCCTTAGGTTAGTTAGGTTTAACTAGTTCTAAGTTCTAGGGGACTGATGACCTCAGCAGTTGAGTCCCATAGTGCTCAGAGCCATTTGAACCGTTTTTTTATCTTCTTCCTCGCGGTACGCAAGTGAGTGTTTATTGTGAGTGTCGCCCTGCCTTTTTGTTTGTTTTTTTGGAGTACTCTTGCAAGCCAGGTGACATGGCTTTTCTGTAGTGAGTCCGTTATAGAGACTCCTGGTCGTGATTCCAGTGTAACTAAGTTGCCCTTGTTCCTAGATTCTAACAAAACTGGTCCGAAAGTGGTAGTTCTTCATAACTGGAAACAATTTCCCCCTCCTCCGATTGCTCATGTAGTTAATCTTAATGCCACAAATGAAACCTATAACCTGCTGCTCACACTTACCCAGTTTGATAAACACAAATGAAGCATATGTTTAGATGTCAAGGTAATTGCAATTCTTGTGAACATTGAATTGGGGCACGCAAAGAACTATTGCTTTCTGTGTGAGACAGTAGAGACAGAAGACACTGCTACTATGGGGAAAATGGTGTGTTCGAACTGAAGTACCGCCTGGACAGAAGAATTTGAACACTACTCTTGTAGACCCCAACTGCGTAGCTGAGAAGAGAGTACTGACATCTCGTATAATGCAAATCGAAGGTATCTTGACACTTAGTTCTATAAAAATTGTTGTTATAATGGTCTATAGAACTTTTGGCTAGTTACTGCCTTGAACCTGCCTAGAATCATTGAAACATATTTATGACGCACATATCTTAAAAAATAATCAGTGCAGCTGTCACAGTTTTGTTCCACTTTCAGTTAGAAAGCAGTATTACTATACACAGGCAGATGCACTTTGCACAATATTTCTACGATTAATTAACGTTCCATTTGACGTATATTTTGTATGATTTGTGAAAGCGCCTGCCTACAAACAGTTTCAGTGTTGTTTAGAGTCCAAATAGTTCTACAGTGTCAGTACTTTCACATTTACGACGTGTACCGGTGTGCGTGTAAATTCAGTGCATACCGCAAACGCTCTCACCCGTTCCCCGTAACATTAACCCCGTAATTCGGACGGTAATCTCTTCCCGCCGACCGCGAGCTGCGTCAACATTCCACCGTGAGCCGGAAGGCCCGCCCTTTCGCTCCCTCCATTCGCCATGTTGCTTTCCCAGCAGCTCAGGCCACATTTCACTCATTCTTAATCACTAATTTTCCGCATAATTTTGTTATTCATGAATAAAGAATAGTAATTTGTGAGTGCATGCGCGTGAAATCCGAGTGGCTCACACTGCTGTGCCAGCCTCGTGTACATGCACTTGCGCGGCTGTCATTAGCATCGGTAATCTTCGGATACTTACGCCAACATTCGCGAGGTATACAAAGGGTACTAGCAAAGTTTTGCAATATGGCGCAACAATACGTCGCAAGAGGCTGATTGTTGCTCTGTTCTGAGAACAGTTCATACTTGCACTTTAGCCGCTGTGCCAGGTCTGTGAGCCACTTTGGGGGACGCTGAGAGGGCAGGAAGGCCACGATCATCAGTTACGAAGGAAAACATTGATGCTGTGAGGAAAATGCTGGACGAAGACAGGCGAGTGACCTATAAGCTGGTAGAGGATACCTTAGGGCCAAGTGCACCGGCAATTCGTTCGATTCTGTATGAACATTTGCAAGTAAAGAAACTTTGTTGTCTCTGAGTGCCGTATAGACTGACGGAAGAGCAGATGACACGTTTTCTGACTTGGTGCTGGGAGAAGTTAAAGAAATTTTGTAAGGAACACTCTCAGTATGTGAATACCATCGTGACAGGTAACCAGACTTGGCTGTACTTTTACGACGAGCCGACTACGACTCGAAACAAAGTTTGGGTATTTGAAGATGACGACACACCCGGAGCGGTCAGAAGATCTCAATTAGTACAGGAGAAAATGACTGCTGTTCTTTTCCAATAGAGTGGAAATGCGAAGCGCGTTTTTTGGACACACGGAAGACAGTCACAGCTAAGTGGTACACCGAGCAGTGGTTGCCCAAAGTCAGTCAATCTTTGAAGAACCTGCGACCGAAGTCAAGAAAGGACACTTGGTTCCGCAATGACGACAACGCTCCATCTCACGGCGCCAAAGCATGCACAGAGTATTTGCAGGGTACAGGACTGAAACTTCTTCACGACTCTCCTTACAGTCCAGACGTTGCTCCTTTTGACTTTGGACTGGTCTTCACATGTGAAAATAAAGCTGAAAGAAGTGCAGTTTTCAAGTGATGAGGACCTCCTGAGGGCTTGGAACAACGAGTGCGCCTTTCGAATGATGGAGAGGGGTATTCACTGTGACGAAAAAAAAAAAAAAATGTTTGTGAAATCTTATGGGACTTAACTGCTAAGGTCATCAGTCCCTAAGCTTACGCACCACTTAACGTAAATTATCCTAAGGACAAACACACACAACCATGCCCGAGGGAGGACTCGAACCTCCGCCGGGACCAGCCGCACAGTCCCTAACTGCACCGCCTAAGACCGCTCGGCTAATCCCGCGCGGCGTGGCGGAAATTACTTCAAAAAAAAAATGTATTAGCGCTCTCACTCGCGCACCACAGGTGCGTGCGGGCCATGCGGTATCAGGGCTTACTCTGGACTAGGTTCGGCAGAGTTTACAGAGACAACTGTTTTGTATGATTCCCGTTTTGCAATCTGAGTTTGGGAATAGCGTACAGGAGTGAAATTCCGCTTTTTGCTCGTAAAAAGTGGAACAGAAACATTTGAAATGATGAAAAAAAACGGCGTACACAGACGATACTTTGGGGAAAACTCAAGTTTTTTTTAATGGTTTTCCCGTTTCAGAAATTATGAAAGGTCAGCTGACTTTGTTCTGGTATCCTTCCACAGTCTGACAACATGAAACTGTTGAAAACATTCGTGCAATCATCAACGAAGATCGACGACAGACCCCTGAAGATTTTCTGTAGCTGTTGAGAGCGACCTGGATTTTAGTGCAGCGAGTTGTGGTTTGAGAATGAAAAGAATGGCTGCCTAATTCGTTCTACGCTTGCTGAAAAAAAAACAAGATCTCATGGAAGCATGGTGCCCTTTGAACGAAGAGCCCCGACATGATCCACTCTTTTTTTCATATCATCACAGGTGACGAAACTTGGTGCTATACTTACGATCCTGAGTCAAAGCAACAATCAAGCCAGTGGAAGACTTCAAGTTCGGCGAACCACAAGAAACCTCATCAAATGAAATCAAACATTAAAACAATTGCGAGTAGTTTTTTCGATGTGACAGAAGTAGTCCATTCAGAGTTTGTTCCGCAGGGTCAGACAGTTAACCAGCCTTTCTACTTGGAAGTTTTAAAAAGACTGCAAAACAACATGCAAAGGAAGTGGCCTGATTTGAGGCAGTTGGGCCACTAGCTATTCCATCATGACAATTCTTATGCTCACACAGCCCTCATAGTACGATAATTCTTGACCAAAAACGGTATGACACCTGTTCCTCACCCCCCATGTGCACCTGACCTTTCCCCATGTGACTTTATTTTGTTTTTTACAATGAAAATAGACATGAAAGAAAAGCGTGTTCCCGATGTTGCTGAAGTGAAGAAAGAAACGTCGGGGTTCTGTCACGCACCACAAAAGATAAGTTTAAACAATGTTTTCAAGAAGGGAATGAAAAACTAGGCAAGCATTAAGGTGCAAATGGACAGTATTTTGAAGGGGACTGAAGGTTTGTGCTTAAAATGTGAATAAATAATTTAAAAAAAAAACCGTTTCTTTTTACTACCCCCTAGTATACCATTTTAATTTACATGCTAGACACTGTACCTTCCGGCTAGAAAACAGTTTTGGCACTTTGTGACTTTCTGTAACGTGATAATGGTACAAATTTTGATTTACAAAGCTTCTAGATGCTGCTCTGTAGATCTGCTTGCTTTGCTGTTTTTAAAGCTAGTTTTCTGCATCAACTAATTGAAATTTTCACTACCAAAGCACTGACAATACAAACACGTTTTCTTCGTACTCTTTTTGAATGTTGTTGCCGCCTGTCCAATGTTGTTGTCAACAGTCGAATTAACAGAGACAAATTCCAGGGAGCAGTAATATACAAACTTAATTACCAAAATTATGATGCAGCATACAGGGTGAGTCACTCACTAACTATTGCCACCTAGAAGAGCTCCGAAAGTATGATAGTAGCTGAAAAGTTTGTGGGACAAACGTTGCGTGGGACAACAGGGGCTATAATATAACGGCTTTTTTGTTGCTAGGTGGGGTCGCGTCAGACATATGGTCAACTTTGTTTTTTTAATTGGGGTGCTATAGTTTGGTACTTATTTTCTGATAGTAGCTATCAAGACGAATCCAATGATGTGTAACAGTGAAGTCTCTAAGGTCAACAGAGGTCAAAAAGGTGGCATGAACGTTCATTTACAGAAGGTGTTCGAAGTGATGACCATTGGTATCAATGCAGTGCTGCAATCTTCTATCATGGATTGAGTGCTATTCCTCATCACTTTGGCACTTATTTCGAACTACACCTGAAGATATGCGAGAGAGAATTGTCAGAGCATGTGCTTCAATAAGTGCGAATGTGATAAGGAATACCACTCAATCCATGATAAGAATATTGCAGCACTGCATTGATACCAATGATCATCACTTCGAACACCTTCTGTAAATGGACGTTCATGCCACCTTTTTGACCTTCAAAGACTTTACTATTACAAGTCACTGGATTCGTCTCGATAGCCGATATCAGAAAATTAGTACCAAACTATAGCACCCCAATTAAAAAAACAAAGTTGACTATATGTCTGACTCGACCCCACCTAGCAACAAAAATAACGTCATATTATGGCCCCCATTGTCCCATGCAACATTTGTTCCACAAACTTTTCAGCTTCTATCATACTTTCGGAGTTATTCTTGGTGGCAATAGTTAGTGACTCACCCTGTATATCAGAATGACATGGCGAGATTTTAAAACTCGCCAATTTTAGAAAAAAACATCAAAATAACCAAAAAAATGCCTTATCCCAATGCAGGAAAACTACCACATCCAGGACATTATTGCAGAAAACGAACAGGTGATGAACGGCCAGACACATTTAAGCACCAACTCACTGCTACGCCCGATAAAAAAAATTAAAAAGTAAAAAATTAAAAATTACAATTATACACATTTACTTAACTATACAGAAACTAAACCACACACACAAACCGATGTCATAAACATAAATTCGCCAGCTCGCAACAACATTGAACAGTTGGCAACAATATTCAGAAAGGGACTTGGAAAAAGTATGTTCGTATTCTCAGTGCAGTGCCAGTGAAAATTCGAAAGACTGGAAGTAGAAGATCAGTTTTATAACCAGCAAAGGAAGCACAGTTGAGGAACAGCGTCTAGTAGCCTTGTAAATAAAAATTTAGACCTTTACTACGTAATAAAAGTCAGGATGTGCCAGAACCATTGTAACGCGAAAGTATTCTGTCTATATAGAAACAAAAATAGTACACACATCAATATTTCTATATTTCAAGCACTGATAATGTTTTTCAAGGAACAAAGGCAAAATGCGTATGACATGATGAAATTTGTTTTATTCATTTGGCACACAGACGAATTTATTAGACATAAAAATAAGGAACATGAAGCGAAATATCAGATTCATACCACTTGAATACCGCGTTCATACACCAATGAAGCCTCATTTTATTTTTAGTAGGTAGTTATGAGAGTAATTGTCCATATTGTAGTTGTTATACGAACTTTTTTATAATAAGTAAAACTAGTGTGACATGATGCTGCTCAGATGCAAATTATAGTACAAATATGCAAATTATAGTACAAAAACGCGTTTGGTTCATTTAGTGTTTTAATGTTTATAAAACATGAGAACAAGTCATCATCATGTTTAGTGTAAACGTTAAGCAACGTTATTTAATATTTCAAAAGGAATAATACATAACTCATGTGGTAGTAAAGAAAATGCGTCACGCAGGCGGCAGTGAAGAGTAGCTTTTTATCTGCATGTTTTATCCGTTCATATGCCTTACGTTTCTTAGTACGATTTGTACAACATTTTCGCCAGTCAAAGATAAACTGTCGTCGACCAACATCTTGCAGGGAAAATTATATAAAAGTAAAACATACCGCTGGTCACCAAAACCCAGTAATATATACACTGCATTAGCAAACACACTGACCCTGAAACAAAAAGAAACAGATGAAACTCAGCAGAATAAATCAGCTGTCTGTTTAAGTAGCGCAGGTTGGCCAACTCAGAACCGAAATAAGTCCACTTTAGTGTGATGCAGGGCAACATTTACACATGTACTTCTTTTTTCTACCACTAGGGGCTTGACTGGCCCCTCTTCCCCTCTACATGTATATTAAAACCATAAATATTTCTATGACTAACCTCTTTTCTAACTAAAGTAGTTTTGAGCTGTAATATGCAGAACTTACGCAACACACATGGAACGTAACATGACTTCTATAAAAAGTCAACTCTCGTCGTTTGTCGACCATGCTCTTCGTATAAGACAGACAACGCTTAATGTCGTGACATGGAAAGGAACATCTAGCTCAGCTCACTCGTAGGCTCCAGCTGCAGGCTGTTTATGAAATAAGCGTCAATTTTTCTCTATTTCAGCGATTCTCCTTGGAGTTTTTTTATTAACATGATGATGCCCAAGGCAGCGTTTTGTTGTACGAAAAAATATGTAACGTGAAGCAAGACTATTTTTAAAATGCCAACATTTTCTTAAGTATGGTTAGAGATCAAGTCACAGAATTGTAGGCTAAAGCTTAGAAATGCTGTGGATACCGAGTATATGTGAATGGTCCTTTATAAGTATTTACCAGGTGTGGAAACATGAAACCGGAATTTGGTTGCAATAATTACACGTCTGTTGTTTGAAACTGATAAACAATTCGAAATAATTTCCATTGCTACTTACACATTTCTCCCACCTCTCCGGCAGGTTATGAATGCCACGCCAAAAAAGCTGTTCTTCTTTTGAAGTTAACCAGTCAGAGAGCCATTTTCGTACATTTTCATACGAATTAAAGCGTTGTTCAGCGAGAGCGTGTCTCAGTGTGCAAGTAGAGGATAATCGGATGGAGCCAAGTCTGGAGAATATGCCGCATGCCCTAGTATTTCCCAGCAGAACGCCTCGATCGTTTCCCTGACCCGTTTTGCTGTGTGTGATGGGGCGTTATCATGGAGCAATATGACTTTGTGTTGCCTTTTTCCATATTCCGGTCATTTTTCAGGTAATGCTCGATTTAAATGTATCATTTGCTGTTGATAGCGATCAGTGTTAACGGTTTCACCAGGTTTTAACAGCTCATAATAGCTGATGATGGTCGAAGTAGAGAGGATATAAAATGTAGACTGGCAATGGCAAGGAAATCGTTTCTGAAGAAGAGAAATTTGTTAACATCGAGTATAGATTTAAGTGTCAGGAAGTCGTTTCTGAAAGTATTTGTATGGAGTGTAGCCATGTATGGAAGTGAAACATGGACGATAAATAGTTTGGACAAGAAGAGAATAGAAGCTTTCGAAATGTGGTGCTACAGAAGAATGCTGAAGATTAGATGGGTAGATCACGTAACTAATGAGGAGGTATTGAATAGGATTGGGGAGAAGAGAAGTTTGTGGCACAACTTGGCTAGAAGAAGGGATCGGTTGGTAGGACATGTTTTGAGGCATCAAGGGATCACAAATTTAGCATTAGAGGGCAGCGTGGAGGGTAAAAATCGTAGAGGGAGACCAAGAGATCAATACACTAAGCAGATTCAGAAGGATGTAGGTTGCAGTAGGTACTGGGAGATGAAGAAGGTTGCACAGGATAGAGTAGCATGAAGAGCTGCATCAAACCAGTCTCAGGACTGAAGACCACAACAGCAACAACAATAGATGGCACCATTCTGAACCCACCAAACACAGCGAATTGTCTTCTTTCCATAGCGATTTGGTCTTGCAGTGGATGTAGATGGTTTTCCTGGATTCATCCATGATTTATGACACTTAGGATTCTCAAAATATGTCCATTTTTCGTCACCTGCCACTATTCGATGGAGAAACGATTTTCTTTTGTACCTGGCGAGCAGAATATATCACAAGTGGTCTTTCGATTTCCTTGCACTCTTTCATTCAGTGCATGCGTAACCCATATTCCCACTTTCTTCATCTTTCTCATAGCTTTCAACCGAAGAAAAACGGCTTTCTGCGTCACATTCAATTGTTCCGCGAGTTCCTGTTGAGTTTGAGTAGTATCGTCTTCATCCAAAAAATCCTGCAATTCGTTGTCTTCGAACTTTATCGGTGGTTTCCTGCACTCTTCGTTTCTCACGTCAAAATCACCACTTTTGAATTTTTTGAACCACTCGAAACACTGTTTTCCCAACAGCATGTTCGTCAAAAGTTTCGACAAGCATTTGATTCGATTCTGCAGCAGTTTTCTTCAAATGATAACGGAAAACCAATGCTGCACGCAAATCGTAGTTCGTAGGCACAAAAACCGACATGTTTTACGGGTTTAAAATAGATACCGATGTATGGAACTTGAGTTATTGTGTGTTGACATTCGTCGTCAGCCGTTACAGAAATCAGATGGTGCTGTAGACGTGGTCTCACGGGCCCTACACTGACGGCCTGCACCATCTGTAGGGTAATTCCGGTTCCACACCTCTACAGCTGGCATTTGTGAGTAAATATGTACTCCAAACGCCTGGAATGCAGTCAGTGACTTTGAATGTCATCATGTGATCACCCATGACGTCATTATGACGCCCACACCCCACTCTCCATCCCTCCTCCTCTTCTATCCCCTCCACACACTTTTCCATTCCTCTCCTTCCAGGCAATAAAAATCTAAAATGGCAGAATTAACCTAGTTGTACTAGTGAAAATATTTTTAAAAAATATAGCTGGATAACTTGCACTGAGTCTTGTTTTCCAACCTAGCTTGAGATCTGAGGTGGCCAGGGGCTATGTGCGTCCTGTTCTTTTTAAAAGTTTGACTCGCAATCGGTCAAGTAAAAACAAATACACGACGCTGTGAAAATTTCCACTACTTTCACTGTTCAGACTTCGGCCTCTAAACTTTAGTTGGAACAAGGCAACGACGTTTTTGGTGGTTTGATGGCTCTCACCCATTTGGGTAAGCAGCTAACAGCACCTCCTGAGCGTTTTGCCGATTGGCCAAACAACACACTCCCCTCCCCACTCTGTCAAGATGCGCAGGTCGCACGGCAGCTAACACAGTTTTCTAAAAAGTTGGAAGGTGGCACTCTGTGTTGGTGTGGTAACATGCAGTCTTACGAGACCATTTAATTTAAGTCCATTACATGTTAGCATCTGTTAATTAATTTTAAGATCATCGGAGATGATCATTACGTTAAATGAAACAACAATTTCACTGTTACCAGTCACCGTTTTTTATTTCCACGACGCGTTTCGAAGGTTTAAACCTCCATCATCGGGTGGGTTTACATTAGTAAGTATTACATTTGTGTGTGTGTTGTGTTATGATTTTTGGGGGAACTTGTGGCACTGCCTAGTGGAGAAACGAGACACTATTTCAGAATATGGTTTAGGATAACTTTTATGAAAAATTAAACTGATATCTAATGGTAAACATTAAATAAGTAAACTACAGTACCTTCAGTGATCACAGGTTCCTTTTGCTGTCGTAACACATCACATGTATACTGCCACATTTGTAAACAAATATGGCGTCTGGAATCAGCTGGGTGCAAAGTTCGTATAGCAGAAGTGAAGACATAATCGCAAAGCGCAAAGAATATATATCATAACAATATAATAACAGAATGATTGCTTTAAGCATTTGGCGGTGTTTGTTTTCAGGTGTCAAATATATGTGTGTGTACTTCAGGTGGTATATAAATCCAATTCTGACAAGTTAAAACAGCAAACATTCGTACTTGTTTATACAAACAGGTGAAATGTTAAAATGGCTTAAACATCATACTTATTGATAACAATTAGGTGAAATGTTACAGACTATAATTTCAATGACCATATTAGCTACAACAGTAAAATCATACATACATTACACTCTTTGATTGGGGTTAATAAACAGGTGTGAAGTGAGGGGCTGGAGGCAGAAGGAGAGGTAGAGAGAGAAAAAGTGTGTGTGTGTGTGTGTGTATTACGTTATTTAAATTTTGCTGACTTGTGAAGGCATTACTTCTCTAAGATCTGTTGCTCATCTGCTTGAAAAGTTTGAGTGTAGTCTCATCAATCAAATCCTCTTTCTAATATTAATCAGAGTATTCTTAGCTAAGTAGAATGAATACTCGAATCGATATCCAAGTTAACGGGTACCAATTTCTACCAATTTTTCTATGCTCTAGGCGGATCAAACTAATGGAGATGGACTGTACAGAACAGTATCATATCTTTGTCCTCTATGTAAATTATTGATCATTATTAATACTTATAAGCCATGGGAGCCGTTGCTAGCTGGGATTTGTCAAAATTATCGGAATTTTATCAAGTATGGTGAACTTAGCTTCTATTCCCCCCCCCCCCCCTTCTTATTGTTCATTGTGAATGCTTGGATGTTATAAAAGTTAGAGCTTATTACATTCCGAAGTATGCCCACGAATTATCTTCTCTGGGTAAAGATCCATTGCTGACGATTATAGTTATTGTAAAAACCACCTCACCTCAAGGAACCGTATAAATATGTTTTTCTCTTTTTGGTGCTTGATGAGGAAGTTAAGAAAGGAGATCTTATAAGGTAATACATACCTATTTCATGGAACACAATTCGATTTTTTTACGCTCTGACGTTTTCCTACACCCTCTGTGACATCACTGTCAATAGTATTTCCGGCCTGAGAAATTATTACCACATCTTGAAATCGTAATATAAATTTCCATTGCATACTTTACATAATAATGGGCTACATTTTTTTAAGATTTCGCTCGACCTCGTACTCAGTGGAAACAGGATATAGCGAGGCTTCCCTACTCTCACCAGTTCAAAAATGAACAACCAGGCACTTCTTACTACTGTTCCTCAAAACTCAAAAATTCTAAATACATTCAACTTCTACTTTATGCTCCTGTAGTTTGTCATCACTAACAAATAGCTGCAGATGTGAATATCAAAATTTCGATTAATGTACCACAGTGTAAGGCACAATTGAATTCAACGTAATTATTTTCCACATACATTATGTTTTTCATGTATTACAATGTTAATTCAATGTCTAAATTGTCTGCAATGAAAAACGTTAAATGTTTATGTCAAGTATCACATATTCATGAAATTGGTATCTAAAACAGTGCTGTGGACCCGTAACTTTAAGCATTACATGTGGCTTAAAAATATAAAATAAAAACCTCATGCTAAACTGATAGTTGACATTACAACTCAGGCATAAAATTTCGATGTTGCAAAACTACCTAACCAGTCTTGTAAGTGCAGATATTATATATTAGCTACAATACTAGGCAACGACACAACAACATTAGTGTCCTAAATTACTCAAAGAATGTAATCAATTAGGCTTACTCTTGGTGTAAGTCATAATATACCGTCAAATATTTCCACATCTAAATTTCTCTATGATGCTTGTCAAGTGTAACAATGGTTTCCCCAACATCTAAAATGCGTAAAGCCTGTCGTTATTTCATTCTGAGGAGCAAAAAGCAATCTAAACAGGCAGTTGTCATTTCAAGTTAGGTCTAAAACACCGATGCAGTAAAATTAACCTGACACAGCTTATAACTACAGAAAATACATGTTATTATGTTGGATCAAATACTAGGCAACCACTCTGACAAACAGGCATTCTCATTTATTGCTAGCTATTGGAAGAATGTAATTAATTCGATTATTACTCTCAGTGCAAGTCACAGTGCTCACCGAAATCAAATCTAAATTGTTTGATGATGCCTATCAAGTGTTTCAAATTACAAAGATATCTCCAAAAGTAGGTAGGTTTGGAATGTAGGAGACGAGGGATTGGCGGGAGTAGAGCTGTGAGGACAGCTGTGAGTTGTGCTTGGGTAGCTCCGTCAGTAGACCACTTGCCTGCAAAAGACAAGGTCCCAAATTCGAGTCTAGGTCCGGTACACAGTTATAATTTGCCCAGAGGTTTCATATCAGCACACACTCCACTGTAAAGTGAAAACTTCATTCTGTAAACATCCCTCAAACTGAAGCTAAGCTGTGTCTCTGCAATATCCTCTAGCCGAGAATGCTAGTTCTGTAAAGGTCATTGGAGAGCTTCTGTGGAGTTTGGAAGGTAGGAGACGAGGCACCAGAGGAAGGGTCGTGAGTCATGTTTGGGTATCTCAGTCGGTAGAACATTTCTCTGCAAAAGGCAAAGGTCCCGAGTTGAAGTTTCTGTCCGACACACTTTAATCCACCAGGAAGTTTCATATCAGTGAACACACTGCTGCAGAGTGAAAATTTCATTCTGAATGACAGCATGTTATGCTTGCAAAAAACAGTTCATCTATACATATTCGAATGCATAGCAACATGATCAGAATCCAAATCCTTTTTGTGGATACATCAAACACCAACCGTAAAACAAAGCCTCTGAGAAGGTGGAGCTACTGAAACATGATTTAGCCAGTTTCACTATCATTTTCTCCAAACTGGTTCAATTAGTAAAGATTTAGCTCAGTGGAGTAAGTTCGTCACTATTTATCTAGGTAAGACTTTTGCTCTCATATGTGATTTATCACTGAGTCTTTTACTTTATTTCCCACAGCCCTTGCAAACTTCCTCTGACAAAACATTCAGAGCAAGTTGATACACTTTCATGGGCAAATTGATACATTTTTCAGGGCAAGCTGATTCATTCTCATTGTAAACTGACACTTTTTGGGGATACGTTGATAAATTTTTGGTGCGAGTTTGGTGTATAAGTTGATACTTTCTTGGGATAAGCAGATCCATTTTAGAAGCATGTTTTACGTTTTTTTGGGTCAGTAGATATACTTTTTGGGTACATTTTTAGGAGAGTTGATACATTTAAGGCAATGTGATACTATAGCGGTAAGCAGATGTATTTTTAGGACACGTTAATACATTTTTTTGGCAAGTTGGTATCTGTTTTAGGTAGGGTGACACAATTTTGGGTCTACTTGGTCAATTTCAGGGAATTTGATCTAATTCTAGTGGAAAATTGATACATTTTTGGTGTAATTTCATAAATTTGTGAGATAAGTTGATATATTTGGTGTAAGTTGACATATTTTCAGGGTGTTAGTTGATACATTTTATAAATACATACAATGTCAATAAATTACATACAATATTTGTATATCTACCTTATCATCATCATTATCAGCAGCAGCAAATTCTATCTCTCTTATTTATACATCACAGTAACCCTCCTCTCTGTAATGCTTATTTTAATGAGCAAAAACAGTACAATATCTTCACTCAATAAGTCTCACCTTGCTAACTACTCACTAATGTGTGTGGGAAAAAGTCACAGTTTGCTGGAACAAGCCCCAACTAGTTCCGTCCTAAAAATATATCAACTTGCCCTCTCCAAATACATCGTTGTTGTTGTTGTGGTCTTCAGTCCTGAGACTGGTTTGATGCAGCTCTCCATGCTACTCTATCCTGTACAAGCCTCTTCATCTCCCAGTACCTACCGCAACCTACATCCTTCTGAATCTGCTTAGTGTATTCATCTCTTGGTCTTCCACTACGATTTTTACCCTCCAGGCTGCCCTCCAATACTAAATTGGTGATCCCTTGATGCCTCAGAACATGTCCTACCAACCGATCTCTTCTTCTAGTCAAGTTGTGCCACAAACTTCTCTTCCCCCCAATCCTATTCAATACTTCCTCATTAGTTATGTGATCTACCCATCTAATCTTCAGCATTCTTCTGTAGCACCACATTTCAAAAGCTTCTATTCTCTTCTTGTCCAAACTATTTATCGTCCATGTTTCACTTCCATACATGGCTACAATCCATACAAATACTTTCAGAAATGACTTCCCGACACTTAAATCTATACTCGATGTTAACAAATTTCTCTTCTTCAGAAATGCTTTCCTTGCCATTGCATTTTATATCCTCTCTACTTCGACCATCATCAGTTATTTTGCTCCCCAAATAGCAAAACTCCTTTACTACTTTAAGTGTCTCATTTCCTAATCTAATTCCCTCAGCATCACCCGACTCAATTCGACTACATTCCATTATCTTCGTTTTGCTTTTGTTGATGTTCATCTTATATCCTCCTTTCAAGACACTATCAATTCCGTTCAACTGCTCTTCCAACTCCTTTGCTGTCTCTGATACAATTACAATGTCATCGGCGAACCTCCAAGTTTTTTTTTCTTCTCCATGGATTTTAATACCTACTCCGAATTTTTCTTTTGTTTCCTTCACTGCTTGCTCAATATACAGATTGAATAATATCGGGGATAGGCTACAGCCCTGTCTCACTCCCTTCCCAACCACTGCTTCCCTTTCATGCCCCTCGACTCTTATAACTGCCATCTGGTTTCTGTACAAACTGTAAATAGCCTTTCGCTCCCTGTATTTTACCCCTGCCACCTTCAGAATTTGAAAGAGAGTATTCCAGTCAACATTGTCAAAAGCTTACTCTAAGTCTACACATGCTAGAAACGTAGGTTTGCCCTTCCTTAATCTAGCTTCTAAGATGAGTCGTAGGGTCAGTATTGCCTCACGTGTTCCAACATTTCTACGGAATCCAAACTGATCTTCCCCGAGGTCGGCTGCTACTAGTTTTTCCATTCTTCTGTAAAGAATTCGCCTTAGTATTTTGCAGCTGTGACTTATTAAACTGATGACTTCCCGACACTTAAATCTATACTCGATGTTAACAAATTTCTCTTCTTCAGAAATGCTTTCCTTGCCATTGCATTTTATATCCTCTCTACTTCGACCATCATCAGTTATTTTGCTCCCCAAATAGCAAAACTCCTTTACTACTTTAAGTGTCTCATTTCCTAATCTAATTCCCTCAGCATCACCCGACTCAATTCGACTACATTCCATTATCTTCGTTTTGCTTTTGTTGATGTTCATCTTATATCCTCCTTTCAAGACACTATCAATTCCGTTCAACTGCTCTTCCAACTCCTTTGCTGTCTCTGATACAATTACAATGTCATCGGCGAACCTCCAAGTTTTTTTTTCTTCTCCATGGATTTTAATACCTACTGCGAATTTTTCTTTTGTTTCCTTCACTGCTTGCTCAATATACAGATTGAATAATATCGGGGATAGGCTACAGCCCTGTCTCACTCCCTTCCCAACCACTGCTTCCCTTTCATGCCCCTCGACTCTTATAACTGCCATCTGGTTTCTGTACAAACTGTAAATAGCCTTTCGCTCCCTGTATTTTACCCCTGCCACCTTCAGAATTTGAAAGAGAGTATTCCAGTCAACATTGCCAAAAGCTTACTCTAAGTCTACACATGCTAGA
Organism: Schistocerca serialis cubense; assembly: GCF_023864345.2. Classification (NCBI taxonomy): domain Eukaryota; kingdom Metazoa; phylum Arthropoda; class Insecta; order Orthoptera; family Acrididae; genus Schistocerca; species Schistocerca serialis. Next base: position 255,025,124 of record NC_064642.1, read on the forward strand.
AACGTAGGTTTGCCCTTCCTTAATCTAGCTTCTAAGATGAGTCGTAGGGTCAGTATTGCCTCACGTGTTCCAACATTTCTACGGAATCCAAACTGATCTTCCCCGAGGTCGGCTGCTACTAGTTTTTCCATTCTTCTGTAAAGAATTCGCCTTAGTATTTTGCAGCTGTGACTTATTAAACTGATAGTTCGGTAATTTTCACATCTGTCAACACCTGCTTTCTTTGGGATTGGAATTATTATATTCTTCTTGAAGTCTGAGGGTATTTCGCCTGTTTCATACATCTTGCTCACCAGATGGTAGAGTTTTGTCAGGACTGGCTCTCCCAAGGCCGTCAGTAGTTCCAATGGAATGTTGTCTACTCCAGGGGCCTTGTTTCGACTCAGGTCTTTCAGTGCTCTGTCAAACTCTTCACGCAGTATCATATCTCCCATTTCATCTTCATCTACATCCTGTTCCATTTCCATAATATTGTCCTCAAGTACATCGCCCTTGCATAGACCTTCTATACACTCCTTCCACCTTTCTGCTTTCCCTTCTTTGCTTAGAACTGGGTTTCCATCTGAGCTCTTGATGTTCATGCAAGTGGTTCTCTTATCTCCAAAGGTCTCTTTAATTTTCCTGTAGGCAGTATCTATCTTACCCCTAGTGAGATAAGCCTCTACATCCTTACATTTGTCCTCTAGCCTTCCCTGCTTAGCCATTTTCCACTTCCTGTCGATCTCATTTTTGAGACGTTTGTATTCCTTTTTGCCTGCTTCATTTACTGCATTTTTATATTTTCTCCTTTCATCAATTAAATTCAATATTTCTTCTGTTACCCAAGGATTTCTACTAGCCCTCGTCTTTTTACCTACTTGATCCTCTGCTGTCTTCACTACTTCATCCCTCAAAGCTACCCATTCTTCTTCTACTGTATTTCTTTCCCCCATTCTTTTCAATTGTTCCCTTATGCTCTCCCTGAAACTCTGTACAACCTCTGGTTCTTTCAGTTTATCCAGGTCCCATCTCCTTAAATTCCCACCTTTTTGCAGTTTCTTCAGTTTTAATCTACAGGTCATAAGCAATAGATTGTGGTCAGAGTCCACATCTGCCCCTGGAAATGTCTTACAATTGAAAAGCTGGTTCCTAAATCTCTGTCTTACCATTAGATAATCTATCTGAAACCTGTCAGTATCTCCAGGCTTCTTCCATGTATACAGCCCTCTTTTATGATTCTTGAACCAAGTGTTAGCCATGATTAAGTTGTGCTCTGTGCAAAATTCTACCAGGCGGCTTCCTCTTTCATTTCTTAGCCCCAATCGGTATTCACCTACTACGTTTCCTTTTCTCCCTTTTCCTACTACCGAATTCCAGTCACCCATGACTATTAAATTTTCGTCACCCTTCACTATCTGAATAATTTCTTTTATTTCATCATACATTTCTTCAATTTCTTCGTCATCTGCAGAGCTAGTTGGCATATAAACTTGTACTACTGTAGTAGGTGTGGGCTTAGTATCTATCTTGGCCACAATAATGCGTTCACTATGCTGTTTGTAGTAGCTTACCCGCATTCCTATTTTCCTATTCATTATTAAACCTACTCCTGCATTACCCCTATTTGATTTTGTGTTTATAACTCTGTAGTCAACTGACCAGAAGTCTTGTTCCTCCTCACACCGAACTTCACTAATTCCCACTATATCTAACTTTAACCTATCCATTTCCCTTTTTAAATTTTCTAACCTACCTGCCCGATTAAGGGATCTGACATTCCACGCTCCGATCCGTAGAACGCCAGTTTTCTTTGTCCTGATAATGACATCCTCTTGAGTAGTCCCCGCCTGGAGATCCGAATGGGGGACTATTTTACCTCTGGAATATTTTACCCAAGAGGACGCCATCATCATTTAACCATACAGTAAAGCTGCATGCCCTCGGAAAAAATTACGGCCTTTGTTTCCCCTTGCTTTCAGCCGTTCGCAGTACCAGCACAGCTATGCCGTTTTGGTTGGTGTTACAAGGTCAGATCAGTCAATCATCCAGACTGTTGCCCCTGCAAATACTGAAAAGGCTGCTGCCCCTCTTCAGGAACCACACGTTTGTCTGGCCTCTCAACAGATACCCCTCCGTTGTGGTTGCACCTATGGTACGGCCATCTGTATAGCTGAGGCACGAAAGCCTCCCCACCAACGGCAAGGTCCGTGGTTCATGGGGGGAGCCAAATAAATCAGCCTGCCTAAAAATGTAACAACTTATCCCAAAAATGTGTCAACCTATCCCAAAAATATATAAACTTATCCCAAAAATGTATCTACATGTACCCAGATTATATCGACTTGCCACACATTATCACATTAACCCAAAAATTAATCAAGTTGCTCCTAAAATGTATCAGCTTATCCCAAAAGAGGATCAGTTTACCCCAGATTGCCACAAAGCCATTTTAACTTATCCGAAAAATGTGTCACCATGTCTCTAAGATGTATTCTTATCACAAAAATGTATTCACTTGCTCCAAAAATGTATCTATCTGCCCCAATAATCTATGAGCTTGTCCTTAAAATGTATCAGCTTCCTCCAAAAAAGTGGGAACTTACTCCCAACTTGCCACAAAAATGTTTCAACTTATCAAAATTGAAAAACTTTCCTCAAACATATATTTTGGTACCTTAAAAATGTATAGACTTGCTCCTGTAACAAAACTGGACCACCATGAATAGTAATCTAACTAGAAATAACTGTGCTCATCTAACAAATGTGAAAGAACACTGATATATTTCCCCTCACACCCCACGCATGTAATTTTTCAAGTAACTGAAAACAAGAATATTTAACTTTTCTCAGAATTAACTGAATATTACGCCCATACAAACAAGCAAGGCTCATAAAACTGCAGGGTGGCTATAAACCAACTTTCGCTACTTGGAAGAGATCTCCATGAAAAAAGATTGATTGTAGGACAATGAAACTTCGGGGAAACCTTTGTAATGACATGCAGAAGAGAAATAATACAGAGTCCACTGAAAGAAACACCTTTCAATTTCCACATGAGAGGACAACATTTGTTAATTGCGTACCAAATTTACATTCTAGGTTACATATATTGCTCATATGACCACCATATGATTCCACAACAGCCTGTATACCATTCCACAGTTGTTCACAGCACCTATTGAGTGGTGCCAGAGGCAGTTCCCAAATCGCCAGTTAATTCTAACTTCCAAAACATGTTCTTCAACCCAAGTGGAGAAAGAGGACCTCTCTGTATTCCTTCAATGCGCGAACAGTCGCAAAGAGCAGCTGCAATGTTGCTGTTTTTTCATAAAAACAACTTTAGGAGTAAATTCCTACTCACCTTATGCAGACACAAGTTGACTGTCTGCAGTTTTAATCCACACTAATTCTTGCATTTCAACCCTACATTGCCAAACCACTAGTGGAGCCGAATGGCATTCATGACACTAACACTACTAACAATGCAGATACTGTAGTGCATAGTCTGAAAATCACTGCCATAAAGCTAGGTACACACACAGTAAATAGTTTTCTGTATACACTGACTCAGCGAAAGTTTAAGTATAATCACCCCATATAGCACAATGGGTATTCACACATCTGCCAAAAGCAGACTAAACAGACTGGTTAAGTAATGGTTGGCAACTATCTGTAAATGAAAAAGTGGACACTGCACAATGCTTGTGTTTGCTTAACACAGGACAATAATCTACACAAGAATTGGCACAAAAAACAAGACAACAAGAAAACACAGATAAACATTCAAACATAATACATTCCTGGAAATGGAAAAAAGAACACATTGACACCGGTGTGTCAGACCCACCATACTTGCTCCGGACACTGCGAGAGGGCTGTACAAGCAATGATCACACGCACGGCACAGCGGACACACCAGGAACCGCGGTGTTGGCCGTCAAATGGCGCTAGCTGCGCAGCATTTGTGCACCACCGCCGTCAGTGTCAGCCAGTTTGCCGTGGCATACGGAGCTCCATCGCAGTCTTTAACACTGGTAGCATGCCGCGACAGCGTGGACGTGAACCGTATGTGCAGTTGACGGACTTTGAGCGAGGGCGTATAGTGGGCATGCGGGAGGCCGGGTGGACGTACCGCCGAATTGCTCAACACGTGGGGCGTGAGGTCTCCACAGTACATTGATGTTGTCGCCAGTGGTCGGCGGAAGGTGCACGTGCCCGTCGACCTGGGACCGGACCGCAGCGACGCACGGATGCACGCCAAGACCGTAGGATCCTACGCAGTGCCGTAGGGGACCGCACCGCCACTTCCCAGCAAATTAGGGACACTGTTGCTCCTGGGGTATCGGCGAGGACCATTCGCAACCGTCTCCATGAAGCTGGGCTACGGTCCCGCACACCGTTAGGCCGTCTTCCGCTCACGCCCCAACATCGTGCAGCCCGCCTCCAGTGGTGTCGCGACAGGCGTGAATGGAGGGACGAATGGAGACGTGTCGTCTTCAGCGATGAGAGTCGCTTCTGCCTTGGTGCCAATGATGGTCGTATGCGTGTTTGGTGCCGTGCAGGTGAGCGCCACAATCGGGACTGCATACGACCGAGGCACACAGCGCCAACACCCGGCATCATGGTGTGGGGAGCGATCTCCTACACTGGCCGTACACCACTGGTGATCGTCGAGGGGACACTGAATAGTGCACGGTACATCCAAACCGTCATCGAACCCATCGTTCTACCATTCCTAGACCGGCAAGGGAACTTGCTGTTCCAACAGGACAATGCACGTCCGCATGTATCCCGTGCCACCCAACGTGCCCTAGAAGGTGTAAGTCAACTACCCTGGCCAGCAAGATCTCCGGATCTGTCCCCCATTGAGCATGTTTGGGACTGGATGAAGCGTCGTCTCACGCGGTCTGCACGTCCAGCACGAACGCTGGTCCAACTGAGGCGCCAGGTGGAAATGGCATGGCAAGCCATTCCACAGGACTACATCCAGCATCTCTACGATCGTCTCCATGGGAGAATAGCAGCCTGCATTGCTGCGAAAGGTGGATATACACTGTACTAGTGCCGACATTGTGCATGCTCTGTTGCCTGTGTCTATGTGCCTGTGGTTCTGTCAGTGTGATCATGTGATGTATCTGACCCCAGGAATGTGTCAATAAAGTTTCCCCTTCCTGGGACAATGAATTCACGGTGTTCTTATTTCAATTTCCAGGAGTGTATATATATACGAGGTGCGACAATAAAGTAATGAGACTGATGTGAAAAAAAAATGTTGCTTACCGTTTTAGTCCAGTTCAGTGTTGTCTCATTCAAAGTAGTTCCCTTCTGATTGCACACACGTTTTCCAGCGCTTCTGCCATTGATGGTAACATTTCTGGAACTCATCTTCTTTAATATCCTCCAAGACCCTCGTCACAGCTTTTTGGACATCTTGTCTTATTTAAAAATGGTGTCCCTTGACCGCCGTTTTGACTCTTGGAAATAGAAAAAAGTCGCACGGGGCGATATCTGGTGAATAAGGTGGCTGTGGTAGTGCTGAAATTTGTTTTGAGGTTAAAAATTGCTGTACTGACAGAGCAGTATGGGATGGCGCATTATCGTAATGCAGAATCCAATTATCAGCTATGTTGGCACGGACATGAAGAACTCTTTCATGAAGTCTTTCTAAAATTTCTTTGTAGTAATATTGATTAACTGTTTGTCCAGGTGGCACCCACTCTTTATGAACAATTCCCTTGGAACCAAAGAAGCACACAACCATGAATTTCACTATTGTGTGTGTGTGTGTGTGTGTGTGTGTGTGTGTGTGTGTGTGTGTGTGTGTGTGTGTGTTAAAAAACGGATCAGAAGTAATGAATTAAGAGTTTGGTATCTCTACTAATAGTTACGATAATGAGAATTCTGGAGGAGGATGCCAGGCTTACAAACACATAACATACATAACACCAGTTGGTTTACTGAACAATAGAGATTTCAATCTTCAGTTCTGAAAGATACCGGAAAAATTCGGTTAAACTTCAAGTACAGCTTCAATTAATCAAAAGACAGTGACCACGAAAAAGTAACATGACTTTAACACAATTGTTAAGTTGAATATGAAGGTCTTTTCAGCAATAGTTGACGTGGATTGAGCTTTTGTATCATAGGTCAGTCCTCACTGAAATGGTGCTGTTGGCGAGTCCGTGTGGTCGGTCCGTAATCCTTGAGCATGTAGTCCAGTAGTTGTCAGTGTCGTGCTAATCCTCTCGACTGCAGCCACCCACTGTAGATGCAGCAGGAACATGTGATGTTTGTAGAATTAACTCGCTTAGTGCATCTTTATGCAGTGACGGAAGTGAGGCAACCTTCATTCAGTTACGGTGTGATGCATCCTGATGCCATAATGTTTGTTAGCTGTTAATAGCCACCGTTTTAAATTTATGGCTTCTGATTCAATCACAGGTCAGAAAATTTCACAGTACCACAGTCTTCAATAAGAAAGTTCTAATTTAATTTAACAGTATGTGGTAAGTGCTAAAGAGTCCATTCCGAACGCAAAAGTCACCATACATTCACATCTGTGTTGCAGTGATCAGCACACCATACATTCAAAATTAAAATTCTTAATATCAGTTCACAGTAAGAAAATGTGTTACCATATTCGGCTTAATTTAACAGTTCGTGGAATGCACTAAACAGTCCTTTCTGTCTATAATCAAAACTGTGTACTTACAGCCAGTACATACTAGTTTTTAAGATGAATGAGCTAAGTAGCATTTCTGACTAATTAGTAATACAAAACATACAGTTATAAGCTGTTTATACACAGAACATACCGAAACTACAAAATCAAATCTCTGATCAAAGAGTTATTTTACATCTATCTAGAACACAGTACCCATTAACACTCAAGTTCCACAACAGTCACTTTCTTGTTCTCACTCCAGACTCTTTGTCGATGCTTTCCTCTGTCGTGTAACGTTCCCTGGCAGCACACACACTATTAATAAACTAAAATTTAATTGTACTATGTACGCCGCTATGAAGAAATTTGTATATACTGTAATTATTTAACAAAAAATATTATTTAATTTTGTATAAAGGACATTCGTTATTATTGTAATATTTTCTGTAATAATATTCTCGATGTATTTATGATTGTAATATTTCTATACTCATAATGTAATTACGAAATATGTCAATATCTGCGATAAGAAACATGTAAAATACAGCCGCAGATTGCAAAGAGACATTAACGGTCGGGAGTGGTATAAATAGGAATACATAGTGTGCATTCTTTGTCGTTTCCTCGAGAGCTGAGAGAGAGAGGAACCTGTGACGTAGCATTTTATGAATGAGTAGACTTCATTTGTCTGTATCTAGATTTAGCCGCCATTAGAGGAGAAATTACAAACTAATGTAAGTTGAATTATTGTTGTGGTCTAAATACATTATAATTTATCAAAATTGTGTATTACTAACGTAAATTAGCTTGCCCATGTCATCTATAATATTTCTTTAAAGAATTTTCAGCATTTTTAGCGATTATCGTTGGTGTTGCTGGGCTGTGCCGCGACCGAACGATTTGCAGCGGCGGCACATTTGAAAAATTGTTCCGCTAAGAAAAATTAACCAAACCCGTAAATCGGGAGCAGATAAAATTAGCAGTGAATTACGAAAATATTTTTCTTTTACAGCAATCCTGAGACTGACGGAATTTATTACTGGTTTCACATTTGTGTATTCATAGGCGGATAGTTAACGTTGAAGTTTAACAATCTGTTGGTTCTTTCAATTTCTAAAGCAAATAACTTAAACGTATAGTGAAGTGTGTTTTATCAATGATAATTAAACGTTCAGGTCGGCTCGGCAATATTTAACCATTTTCTGCTAACAGAGACAGTCTTGTGTTCCATAGCTAACGCCGGGAAAGAATTCAGTAAATAATAAAAAAAACACTGCATTTAGAAAATGTGTGCCAAGGCCGAAATACGTAAAAAAATTAATTTATACAATTTTCAACTAAATGTTCTTAATCAGTTAATATGAATTTATCAGCATGAGAGGGTTGACTAAGTTCACGTAATTTTAAATGTGCTTAATTCTGTCTAAATGAATTTTTATTACCACACGTAAATAAGGGGTTCTACAACAAAGTTCGTACTGAAAGAGCAAATAATAAAAAACAATTTAAAGTAACATTTTCAATCCCCCCAAACATAATGAAATCAATTCACATTTCATTTTATTTTTATATTTATTTTTTTATTAATTTCATTAAATTGGCGCCCAATAACGCGGGGCTCGAATAAGCAGTGGCCACAAAATACCCATGAGATAACTAGGGAATTATTGTAGTCGAACTTCGTTGGAGAACAATTAATAATTTTTTCATGTATTGTATGTATTGCCTAACCAATATTGTGTGGTAATACCTGTATATGATTTTTTGCATGAGAACACTATATACCCAGAGGCAAGCTGAAGAAGAGAGCTCATTATATCAAAAAATTAATTACCTACCGCAATACCAGGGGGCAGCTGCACCCAAGATAGATCACCAATAGGTAAAGCTACAGTGTAGTTGTCCTGTGGGTAGTAAAGTAGCCTCAGTGCGGTGTTCTCGGATCATTAGTGGTGTGCTTGTTGTTAGTGTTCTTTTTTTTTAAAATAACAGGACATTTGAGTAGTTAGTCATCGTAGTATATAATAAGTGTGTTTCAACAAATGACCATTTCTTGTGTGATTATGTCAGTGAAACCTGAGTGTTAGGATATTTAGTTCAGATTTTGTTTCTTTTGTTGACTATGGTTAGATTGCGTAGTCAGAAAGATATAAACATAAATAATGAACAACAGTTAGCAAGCAGTGATACCGAGTTAAAAAGTGGGGCACAAAGTAATGTTAGTGGCGTAGTTCAGGAAGTACAATGTGAGAATCTGGGGGCAGAAGGACAAGAAATGTTGCCACTGCCAGCCAGTGATTCAGTTGAAAGTAGAAATACTGTGCCACCTACAAGCACTAGACACGGACCAGAGAGTGGTGAGGTGTCAGGAGTGCAATCATTAAGGGCTATGTTCGAGCGCATGCTCAATTTCCAAGCTACGTTTGTGCATGAACAAGCAGAGCGTGACCAGAGATTGGTAGCTGAATTTGCACGTATGCAAGCAGAACGTGATAGAGAACGTGATGCTAAACAAGCAGAGCGTGATCGATGCCAGCATGAGAGAGACTTGCAGTTAATGCAATCTTTGGAAGCTATGCAAAGTGAGATTGTTAGTTTGAGACAAAACTATGAAACCATTCCCAAAGCGGTGCAAGAACTGAGCGAAAGAGTAGATAATATCCAGGTGGCTAACGCCAGTATCGTGGGTGAAATCAGTGTACTGGTTAACAGGATGGAACAATTAGAAATTGACACAAGTCAAGCAATTGAGCAGAAAATGTCCGAACAAGTGCACAAAATTGAAAACGAATTTATAAAAAAAATAGACGAGAAGGTGCATGCCGCGATTGAGGTCAAAGACTTGGGCTCCAGTGCGGAAGTGCAGGACCTAAAAAGGGCGGTGCACACTGACATTCCGCTGTGGCAGCGGAATGTCAACCGTCGTCTTGCGGAGCTGGAAAACAGCTTGTTGCACGGCGACACACAGGCGTCGGTTTCTAATTAGGCTTTCTTCAATCACTATTTTGGAGTGACATTTGTTTATTTCGCTAATATTGGTTGTCTGTTCTGTCTCGCAGTCGCAATTTTTCACTGCTGTATTTATATGCCTCAGCTTGTTGCACGGCGACGCACAGGCGTCGGTTTCTAATTAGGCTTTCTTCAATCACTATTTTGGAGTGACATTTGTTTATTTCGCTAACGTTGGTTGTCTGTTCTGTCTCGCAATCGCAATTTTTCACTGCTGTATTTATACGCCTATCATTGTTGGACCTGGCTGGCGTGACACACGCCTGTGTGTCGCCGTGCAACAAGCTGTTTTCCAGCTCCGCAAGACGACGGTTGACATTCCGCTGCCACAGCGGAATGTCAGTGTGCACCGCCCTTTTTAGGTCCTGCACTTCCGCACTGGAGCCCAAGTCTTTGACCTCAATCGCGGCATGCACCTTCTCGTCTATTTTTTTTATAAATTCGTTTTCAATTTTGTGCACTTGTTCGGACATTTTCTGCTCAATTGCTTGACTTGTGTCAATTTCTAATTGTTCCATCCTGTTAACCAGTACACTGATTTCACCCACGATACTGGCGTTAGCCACCTGGATATTATCTACTCTTTCGCTCAGTTCTTGCACCGCTTTGGGAATGGTTTCATAGTTTTGTCTCAAACTAACAATCTCACTTTGCATAGCTTCCAAAGATTGCATTAACTGCAAGTCTCTCTCATGCTGGCATCGATCACGCTCTGCTTGTTTAGCATCACGTTCTCTATCACGTTCTGCTTGCATACGTGCAAATTCAGCGGGTCTCCCGCATCGTTCCCTACGCTCATCATCATCATCATCGTCATCGAACAGGGACTGACCCACAACATGTGTAAGTTATATAAAATATAGGCTGACCACAAACACATTACTATGCCTAAGGCGGTGTAGGAAACCCGCTGGCATTCAAAAACAGCTTCCAGTCGTCTCGGAGTGGACAAATGTAGGTCCCAGCCAGGTCCAACAATGATAGGCATATAAATGCAGCAGTGAAAAATTGCGACTGCGAGACAGAACAGACAACCAATTTTAGCGAAATAAACAAATGTCACTCCAAAATAGTGATTGAAGAAAGCCTAATTAGAAACCGACAGTTTCAGATCTTTACAACGGAGAAGAAATCTGTTCACCCTGTAGTATATATCAAGAGATTTAGAAACATTTTGCCTAGCGTTTGGAGTCATACACAGAAAATACAGTTCGTTATGTCTTACATACAAGGAGATGCTGCATTATGGGCAACCGAAGCAGCTGACAGTTGCGACACATATGAGCAATTTGAAAAGGCATTCTTGGCCAAATATTGGTCAACATGTATTCAGGAGAGATTACGGAAAGAGGTATATAATCCAGAGCCGTATTCTCCACGATTAGGCAATTTGCGAAAATATTTTGAGAAATACATTAATAAGACCCGTTACTGGGACGAGCAGATTTCATCCCGGGATTTGATCAGACTTTTGAAATCACACTTGCCGATACACGTAAAGGAAAAACTTATACAGGTACCGGAGAACGACATGGAACATTTCTTGTCTGTTCTGGACTCAATTGACCTGATTCAGGAGGATGTTAAGGCAGCCTCTGAACAGACTAGATGTAACGGAAACGGTTACAGAAATGGTCGAAATAACACGCCTCCACCAAATAATGGAAACGGCGGAGGTAACAATAGGAGACAAGATTATGTACAAAACGGGAATAGAGGTAGAGACCGGAACGGCAATAGTCCGCCGGTGAATAATGACCGGAAAAGGAGGTCCGATGACCGATATGAAACAGGCCCACCAAGCAATAGTAGATGGAAAAATGCCAGGGGGCCGTGGAACACTAATACCTATAACGATGCAAACCGAACTTGGCCACAGAACCAGAGGCCCAGTCCCCAGTCCGGACCGGCAAAACAGTGAAAGGTATGACAATAACCGACCGCCACCACAAAATGCGCCAATTGCGCAACCGTGGCGGCCGACGCAACACAACTTACACATAGTGGAGGTCAGCGACACAGAGCAGCCACACCCATCCACCAGTAATAATCCAACAAACTAGATTCAGCCGAGATACGCTCTCCATCGTCGGCTGAGGTTTGGAGTGAGAGCAGCCCGACACAGAACAAAACATCGGGAATCTGTATCCTCAGGTATAATGACGGGGTACAGATGGGACATGAATTAATAACTGTACCACCCACGTGCATAAAGGAGCACAAAGACAAAGTACAAGCGATAATAGAGATCAAAATTAACAATATTGATGTGCAAGCAATCTTAGATACAGGTGCTACTGTCAGTGTCATGAGTATGGACTTATTCAGAGTACTGGGGAAAGAAAAGCGTATGCTGACTTTTCCTGTGAACAATTGCAAAGTCACTGGAGCCATCAGTGCACAGCGGACAAATAATTAAACTCCAAGTGCGGGTAGAGATGTATATAGGGGGAGAAGCCATAGCGTGCTCGTTCCTGGTAGTAAAGGGTTTAAAGGTAGCCTGCATTTTGGGGGTAGATTTTTTGAGAGAAAGGGACGCAGTAATCGACCTTTCTCGGGGAGAATTAAGTTTGATGAACGCGGGTAGGAGGATAGAATTGTCCATGCTCCGATCTGAAGAGGTACCCGTGCCCAATTGTAATGCTATTAACATAAAATGTAGGAATCAGTGGATACTACATTTAGACAATCATTCTCTAGGACAAAATCTCTATTATCCAGACGTACAAAGTGATCAATTAAAAGCAAATGTGGACGCACTTGTGAGCAAAGTATCACAGTCCGAAAATTTGAACTCAATGCAACAGCAGGATTTGGTACAGTTATTATCTAACTATGCAAATGTATTTTCAGAACGAACAGGAATTGTTAAGGGATATCAATATAATATCGAGGCGAAGCCTCACAAAACCTACTGTCGAGCCTCATACTCCATTCCTTAGTCCAAGAAGGAAATAGTAGCTATCTCTTAGCAGATCCCCAATCAGGGAGAGTACGGGAACTGTATCCGCGTAAGGATGTGAAAATATTCCTACAGTAAATGACTAATAGTCCTATGTGACAGATTCGAACCCAGAATAATATCAATAATATGAGACCCTGAGAACTTTATTTTCAAACCAGTGTTATCAAAGAGAATAATGCACCATGGGAGGCAATTATTGCAAATTTAAGTAACGCAAAGTTACGCACAAAGAAACTTCAATTGAAGCATGTGCAGATCCAATCAGTAAAAAGAGCTAGCCTGATACAGTCCAAGTCAATTTTAACCTACAGAGACTACACTGTAGTTACGTAGGACCTTGCAAGTAATGTGAGACATAATTTCAAAGGAGTTATTAAACAATGTGCCTGGATCCGGCTGGAATGCACAAATAAAATCTACTCAAACATAAATATAGATGATTTTTGGGCAAACTAATACGAAATTTTAAAATTTGTTACCATGTACGCAATTATCATACACCTTGGTAAAGAGCGAACAAAGAAGTTACGAATGTGCTGTTACAAAAAATTGCACAACGGACATTGTAACTGAAAAAACTTAAACAAAAGTGCAGTATTGTGTGGCAGAGACAGACAGTGACTGTTAAACCCGCAGCAATACGTCACGAGGTTGTTTTGAACAAGCAATAAGAAACTGTATCATCGCCGTGTGTGCAAGTGGACAAGGAACTAGCACGACACGAACAGTGAGCCGATAACAGACGGTGGACCAAGCTAGTGTCAAACTATAACTCTTTGTGTGTCAAGGGACGCCAGGAAAGCGCATTGACTACAGAGATACATTTTGTTCTAAGGTGAAAACTTGCGTGTGACTAATGACAAGTCATGACGTGGTGAAAAATATTGTGTGCCCATAAAACGTGTTACAGTGACAACGAAACATTGTGCAAACCAGACTAGTGAAGGCCTACTGAATAATAACTGCCAATAACTGTGTGCGTTTTTTTTCCCCACAGCAGGAAAAATGCCCATAAGGATAGTACACTGTTTGTGAACTTGTTGCATGTTTCCTGGAGCACTGCAAGAAGACGTCGCACGGGCGAGCTGATATACAACGCGCATCCGGCTACTTCGGCCATGCAGCGGCCGCAGCAGCCCGTAGCAGTCGAGACAGCCACACGCCTCTCCGCGCCGTAGCTGTCAACACCGGGGGCGGTGACCTACACGGAGCCGACGCGCCGCGCCGAGCGCCGCTCAGCAATCACTCCGCACCGCTCACCAACTACAGCATTATTGACATATTCCAAAATATTTACACAAACTGCATAACATGTCAAAAACTCGATTTTTGACTTATTATGTATACCCGTAAATTGAAGAGAGAAAATGAACACTAACAAGTGTAGGAAATGGATTTGTAACACGTAGGTAGTGGGAACATTATGAAAAGTGACGTTGTGCGAAATGATTTCAAAAAACTAAGTGATATATCCTAGGACAAGTGGCCTTGCAGTATATCGCAAAAATGATAATTACGAGTTGTTAATCACACACAACAAACTTTCGTTGAACTATATGTGACTGTGATATTGTGTAACCGTTGATGACAAACTGCTAAATCAATTCAAAAGAATGACTGTTAAAGAGACAAGATTAATCATGAACCAACTGGGATGGCTGGGCTCCGGCACAGTTTTGCCCAGGTTTCCTGTCTGCCTTCGCCCAAATGGGGGAGCCATGAACATATATAACCCTGGGACTAATTAAAAAAGCCATCCCATAAAAAAAATACAGAATTGTAAAGAACGTTACTGGCACCATTGTGTCAAAGTATAGAAACTCTTTGCCAAATGCTGCCAGGGGACAATGTAACGTTCCCTGGCAGCACACACACTATTAATAAACTAAAATTTAACTGTACTATGTACGCCGCTATGAAGAAATTTGAATATACTGTAATTATTTAACAAAAAAATATTATTTAATTTTGTATAAAGGACATTCGTTATTATTGTAATATTTTCTGTAATAATATTCTCGATGTATTTATGATTGTAATATTTCTATACTCATAATGTAATTACGAAATAGGAATACATAGTGTGCATTCTTTGTCGTTTCCTCGAGAGCTGAGAGAGAGAGGAACCTGTGACGTAGCATTTTATGAATTAGTAGACTTCATTTGTCTGTATCTATATTTAGCCGCCATTAGAGGAGAAATTACAAACTAATGTTCAAATGGCTCTGAGCACTATGGGACTTAACATCTATGGTCATCAGTCCCCTAGAACTTAGAACTACTTTAACCTAACTAACCTAAGGACAGCACACAACACCCAGCCATCACGAGGCAGAGAAAATCCCTGACCCCGCCGGGAATCGAACCGGAAACCCGGGCGTGGGAAGCGAGAACGCTACCGCACGACCACGAGATGCGGGCAAACTAATGTAAGTTGAATTATTGTTGTGGTCTAAATACATTATAATTTATCAAAATTGTGTATTACTAACGTAAATTAGCTTGCCCATGTCATCTATAATATTTCTTTAAAGAATTTTCAGCATTTTTAGCGATTATCGTTGGTGTTGCTGGGCTGTGCCGTGACCGAACGATTTGCAGCGGCGGCACATTTGAAAAATTGTTCCGCTAAGAAAAATTAACCAAGCCCGTAAATCGGGAGCAGATAAAATTAGCAGTGAATTACGAAAATATTTTTCTTTTACAGCAATCCTGAGACTGACGGAATTTATTACTGGTTTCACATTTGTGCATTCATAGGCGGATAGTTAACGTTGAAGTTTAACAACCTGTTGGTTCTTTCAATTTCTAAAGCAAATAACTTAAACGTATAGTGAAGTGTGCTTTATCAATGATAATTAAACGTTCAGGTCGGCTCGGCAACATTTAACCATTTTCTGCTAACAGAGACAGTCTTGTGTTCCATAGCTAACGCCGGGAGAGAATTCAGTAAATAATAAAAAAAACCACTGCATTTAGAAAATGTGTGCCAAGGCCGAAATACGTAAAAAAAAATTAATTTATACAATTTTCAACTAAATGTTCTTAATCAGTTAATATGAATTTATCAGCATGAGAGGGTTGACTAAGTTCACGTAATTTTAAATGTGCTTAATTCTGTCTTAATGAATTTTTATTACCACACGTAAATAAGGGGTTCTACAACAAAGTTCGTACTGAAAGAGCAAATATTAAAAAACAATTTAAAGTAACATTTTCAATCCCCCCAACATTTTCAGTTCAATTCACATTTCATTTTATTTTTATATTTATTTTTTTATTAATTTCATTAAAGTCGACCGATTGATATATTTCTCCACCGCTCAACACATATTGCCCAGCGCTACACCGACTATGACAATTTACAGTTTCATACACAATTAAAACTTCACATCACTCTGTTCGTGGAAAGTGCATTTAAACAACACCTTAATAATGGTACAAACATACAGCACCAGAAAAAAGGGAATATAAATAACATTCATAACAACTGCATAATGTAAACAGAGACAAAGTTTTACAAAGAAAGAAATTTACAAAGCTCATCCCAAAATAACTCTTTCGATGTATCCATGGAGATAAAGAAGAACACAAAGAAAAAGAAAGTGCCAAAAAAGGAAAAAAGTATTATATCATGTCATAGTGTTATCTTAATAACCTAAAATCTACCAACTTGCCCTCAATATGTATCAGTTTTTGGACTTGGTAAATGATGAACAATTTTTCCAATGATTTTGTTTTCGGTATATTGATTCTGTTATTGTATTTGGAGATGTAGCATTTCTCAAATTCTTTAGTCATGTTGTGTGTAAATATGGGAGAAACTGACCAGTTTAGGTGACAGATGATATTAAAAACACCTTGTTTCTCTCTTCCTAAAACAGTGTTTGGGTATGTTGTAATTCTTCATGCTTTCCCGGCGATCTGTTGACATCTTGGATACTCGGGAATCAAGCCGGATGTTCGCGTCGTTCTCGCACGATGTTTCAACAGCGTGCCTCGCTGTCTTCTTCAGGTGCTACCTGAGACTGGTCCTTGGGTCGATCGAGTCCAGTATTTATGCTGGAAGGAGCTGGGCATTCCCTAATCGGACCCCGCCGAGTCGAATGTTCCGTCTGTGGTCCGCGCCCGCAAGACTCTGCTTCAATGGACCCCTCTAGTTGCGGATGTTTCGAGTTTAGACTGCCGTCCGCGGCCGTTTGGCCGTCCTCAACGGTTGTGGTCGTCATCTGAGGTGTGTCAGACCCGATCTGAGATGTTGGGTACTCTGTCTCATGACTGTTACTATGACTTCCACTCCTGTTTCGTGCTGGGCGCTCCATAATCGGTCCGCGCCGCGTCGTGTGTTCCGTCTGCGGTCCGCGCCCGCCAGACGCGGCTACATTGGCCCTCTCTGGTCGCCGGTATTCCGACCGCCGTCCGCGCCCGGCCTGGCCGTCTTCTGAAGTGGAGTTCATGATCTGGGGTGTGTCAAATCTGGTCTCTAATGTCTGACACCTTGTCTCACGGCTTTTCTCTCGGTCTCCACTTCTATTTCCTGTAGAATGCCAGAGTGTCCTGCGTTGAGTTTCCACAAGCTCAAGCGCTGGATTCCAGGCAGTGCTGATGCGGTATCCCGAGTCACGGCTGATTAGATTATCTGTGACCTTAATCTCAATGGCTTCTTTAATGACACTGTCCCAAAATCTTGAGGTCTGTGTCACAATCTTGGTGGCACTGTAATCCATTGAATGACCAAAGTTCCAGACAATGCTCTGCTATGGCTGATTTAGTTGCCTGTCTGAGACGGTATATCTTTGGTGTTCTTTACACCTGATGTCCACAGTTCTGGTGGTCTGGCCAATGTATGACATCCATGGTATGCTGTAAATACCTGGTTTGCATAACCCCAGGTTATTTTTTACATTCCCCAACATAGCCCCAATTTTGGTGGGTGGGAAAATATGCTCTTGATGTCATATTTCTGGAGAATCCTGCTGATTTTGGCAGAGAAAGGTCCAGCGTATGGTAGGTATGCCATCTTCTTTGCCTCTTCTGGTTCTTCTTCTGGATCCTTTGGCTGATTGGTAGGTTGAAGTGCCTTCTGGATATCCCTAGAGGAGTACCCATTACTGCTGAACACTGACAGTAAGTGTTCTATTTCTGTGGCCAAACTATCAGGATCTGACAGAGTTTGTGCTCTGTTGACCAGTGTTTTGAGCACTCCATTCTTCTGTGCTGGATGGTGGCAACTGCTGGCTTGTAGGTATAAGTCAGTGTGCGTAGGTTTGCGGTACACACTGTGTCCAAATGTGCCATCTGCCTTTCTCTTCACTAGAACATCCAAGAACGGAAGTAGTCCATCCTTCTCCATTTCCATTGTGAACTGAATATTCTGATGGCAAGAGTTCAGATGTAGCAGGAATTCATCTAACTTCTCCCTACCATGGGACCAGATGCCAATCATCCACATACCTAAAAAAGCACTTGGGTTGATATGTGGCTAAAGAGAGTGCCTCCTCTTCAAACCTTTCCATAAATAGGTTGCCACCACTGGTGATAGAGGGCTGCCCATCGCCACCCCTTCTGTTTGTTCGTAAAATTGACGCCCATATAGGAAGTACATCGAGGTCAGTACATGCCTGAATAGGTCAAGGAGAGCCCTATCGAACTTCTCTCCAATAAGCTCAAGTGACTCCTTCAGTGGTATCCGTGTGAAGAGACACCACATCGAAACTAACCATGATGTCTATGTCTGTGATGTGTTGCTGGCTCAGCTGTTGTAGGAAATCCTCTGAGTTCCAGATGTGATGTGCACATTTACCCACATGTGGTGTCAACATCTTCTTCAGGTATTTCGCAGTAGGGCAGGTTGCTGCGCTAATATTGCTGACAGTAGGTCGCAGAGGAACCCCATCCTTGTGAACCTTCGGGAGTCCATACAGTCTAGGTGGTGCTGGCGCTTTGGGATGCAGCTTCTTGATGACTTGTTCAGGCAGGCCCTGGTCTTTTTGTCCACTTTCTCTGTATGGTCGCTTCCTATTGACCTGTATGCAGGATCCTCCAGAAGTTGTTGTACCTTTTCTGTCATATTCTGTTTTCTTTAGGATGACTGTGGAGTTCCCCCTTGTCTGTGGGCATCACCACAATGCTGTCATCCTCCCAGAGTCGCCTCAGTGGCACCCTTTCGTCACTTGAAATGTTGGATTTGGGTGGCTTGGTCTTGGTGAGTGTCCTGCAGGTCTCTCTTCGGCCACACTAGAAGGTAGAGTATTGGCCACTTGCTCAACTGCACTGACGAAGGCTGCGACAGGCACGTTTCTAGGGGTCACTGCGAAACTGAGGCCCTTGCTAAGTACTTTTAAGGTGGTCTCATCGAGCTGCTTGTCACTTAGATTGACCACCGTGCGTGTGTTCCCAACTGTGTTGCACCTTGTTGTTGAGGTGTTCAAACTTGGCTAATTGGCACGCCATTGACTTCTTCAAAAAAAAAAAAAAAAAAAAAAAAAAAAAAAAAAAAAATGTTCAAATGTGTGTGAAATCTTATGGGACGTAACTGCTAAGGACATCAGTCCCTAAGCTTACACACTACTTAACCTAAATTATCCTAAGGACAAGCGCACACACACCCATGCCCGAGGGAGGACTCGAACCTTCGCCGGGACCAGCCGCACAGTCCATGACTATAGCGCCCTAGACCACTCGGCTAATCTCGCGCGGCATTGACTTCTTGCTGGTGCATTCTGCTAGAGACCAGGAGGCACCGTCAACCTGGTCCCAGTCTTGAGTGGTAAAGGAAGCTGCTATAGTTAAGTGAAGATACAGCAAATCCCTGGACGTCACATCCAGTCGGTGGCGCAAGTCGCGCACTCTCTCTCTAACCAGACCGAGACTCGGTCGGTGTTTGATCCTGTTTGCCGCTCTGGAGTTAACGTGATGCTTGATCCTGGTGAAAACTAGAACTACCTCCCCCTCTCGGCATCTCAGCAGGAAACAGAAAACTCAGCATTCTCCCTTTCCGTTGTCGAAGCCTGACCAGCTTCTTGATGTTGCGGTTCATCTCCTCCCCGTAGACTCTTCTGATGTAATTCTTCATGCTTTCCCGGTGATCTGCTGACATCTTGGATATTCGGGAATCCAGCCGGGTGTTCGCGTCGTTCTCACACGATACTTCAACAGCGTGCCTCGCTGTCTTCTTCAGGTACTACCCGAGACTGGTCCTTGGGTCGATCGAGTCAAGTAGTTATGCCTGGACGGAGCTGGGCGTTCCCTAATCTTTGAACATTCTCACACCTGTAGACGAGATTCTGGACGTCCACTCAGCACAGACGCCTACTAGGATCGTCGTATTGTAAGGGCAGCAGTGGCAGATCGTACAGCTGCCACAGCACAGACAAGAAGGCTCGTGAGCCGAAACGTGTCAACACAGACCGTTGCAAACTGGTTATTAACAGTGGGACTACGAGCAAACACACCTCTACCCCGTCTTCCACTCGCTTCACATTACCGACGTGTACAGCTCGACTGATGCTGTCAGAGGATCATTTGGAAGATGGAAGAGCGCGTCGTGGACTTCAGCGATGAAAGCAGATTCTGCTTGCAAGCAAATAATGGTCATCTGCGCTTACTATGTAGATCTCATGAGCGCTGTCTCGTAGAGTGCATTCGTTCAAGACACACTGCCCCACCCCAGTCCTTATGGTCTTGTGGTGCGATAAGCTACAACTCTCATTCTACAACTCTCGTTAACCTTTGGTGTTTCTCGAGGGGACGCTAACCAGCGCTCGGTACGTGCAGAATGTTGTTACACCCGTTCTTTTGTCGTTCTTGCAACATGAAGGAGATGGGTTGTTCCAACAGGCTAATGCTTGTCCACACATTGCCCGTGAAACTCAATGTGTTCTGCAAGATGTGCAGCAACTTCCCTGGCCAACACGCCCTCCAGACTTGCCTCCAGTCGCGCACTTGTGGGATATGATGGGACAAGAAGTGACTCGTGCGACTCGTCAATCAACAACTCTCACACCACACACTAATATGGGAGTTTCAGCATGGGACGATACCCAGTACCTCAGAACTCCTTGTGCTGTTTATCTGTGAATGTAAACATTTTTGTACTCCATATGCACTGTTGCAACAATAAATCCTGAGTGAAAACCTCTGAAAGACTGTGCTATTTTTTTTCCGGCATCGAACAGTGAGGTAGTTAAGGTCAGCGGGGGTAACATGTAGACTTGCAGTATATTCTTCATTGACATCATCAAAGAGCCACCGTCCTTAGCTACTGCCCGAACCAGACCTCCCATTGGACCCCACACATCGTCGACTGTCTGTATGGATAGCTTGTTTGTCTCTTTGCTAAGATAAACGTTTTCTGAGTCATGGTAAGTGACCCAGCTGTTCGACGTTGCGTGACTGAGCGAACATTGTCTGTCTTGTCAGGTGCTAGTCGTGCACGACCCCTGAGATTTTGCATGGCGTTGCATATGCCCCTTTCTGAACACACTAATTCCATACAGTAGAGGGATCCGGGCAAGATGAACAGTAATATCGCGTAGCGATGAACTGCAGTCTAGACAGGCTACGATCATACCACTGTCGAACTCCAGCACGTGTTGGTGGACGTTGCTCTTTCTTATACGAAACATAACACGCACGATGTTCTCACTGACAACAAACATTCAAATGCGATTTCTTGATGAGAAACCCGCTGCATAACGTAGGTGTAGACGGCGTCACATCTACCTCATTTTTACAGCTCTGCTGAAAGGTTAAACATTTGCATATCCACAGACGCATCACATTTCGTGCGAATCTGACGTTTGTGTACGGTGCTTTAAACGTGCTGTAATTTTAAAGGCTAGCTAAGTATCTATACTGCAAGCAGAGCGAAGGAAACAGTGGGTGAAAGGATGGTTAAGAGTTTACTGTCTAGCCGACATTGATGTTGTTAAGGACAAAGCACAGTCTGCATTCGTCAAGCATGGGGAAGGAAATCGCCTAAGTCCTCGCTGAAGAAGGATATCTGTATTTGTACTGTACAATCTACCGTACTGTGTGTGGTGGGATTTAGGTAGTGCATAAGAAATCCACCCCTCATTTCTAAGAAATCCTCCCCCACATTTCTTATTTGTTAGAGGCTGGAATGAGGGAAGAAATACTTTCGGAATCCCTGTGTACAACCCTGAATTCTCGTAAATCACACAATATATGCTTAGGCGACAGTGGCGTGTTTCATTACTCGTGTTTGAACATACGCTCTGTGCAACACAATTAAGCGCCACTCTTTCGAAATCCTCTTTCGAATTGTCGCCTATTGCGATGCAGAATTTTGAAATTTGGCTCACAGGTGCCTACAACCTTCCTCTGTAATTGTGCAAAGACGTGGAGCCTTGTAACGTCACCCTCGAGTTCGACGAGTCTTCGAATAGCAAGACATCGGCGCTTGCGAGAAAAGGCCACAAATCAGAATTTCTTGTGAGATATAAGGCGCCTTAATGATGTCACAGTTGCACTAAACTTCACCACAATTCTGCCCTACGCCACCGTGGAGTTCTCACACGATAGAAAGGTCATCAGACTTCTTCTTATAGCCATTTCACTCCTTCTATCCGCGCCTATTTAATAAAGATCAGTGAAATCCGGGTAAGCAGGACAGAGCGGATCAGGTTGTGGAGAGGGGCCAAAATCAGTTGCTGTTAGCTGCACAAACATACAAACTTTATTTTGCTAAAACACTTACACATTCAGAAACAATACGGCTGAAGGCCAGAACACAAGTTATTGAAATTACTTTAAGGAATACACACGGCTGAAGGCCTTATCTTCAAAATATTTGACGTAAAAGCACGGCTGAAGGCCACATACTGAACACTGAAGAACTGAAGGCTTAAGGCCTGAATAAGAAAGATTTGAAATAGAGCAAAATCTCCTTTTTTAAAATAAGTTTTAAACAATGTACTCTTGAAACCTTAATTGAAGTGGCCTGAAAGCCTTATTTTAAAATTAAAACTAAATTAATAGGTGGCTGAAGGCCTCGGACAGTGCTTGAGACAAAAGAAAATCACAGTCTGAAAACAACAGAATAGTGGTGCTCAGAAGTGTTCCAGGGGTCAACCTGAGGACGTAACTCTAACATAAGTTTAGGTGAGACAGGTATACAAGAATAAGATTAAGTAATTACATGGCAACCCGACCGAGAGACGGCTTAAGGACCGACCAACAACCTAATCAATTCTCTTCCGCCTACCAACGGCACGACAACGGAAAACATCACCCGAGGACGAAGATACCAGCGACACTACGTCTTCAAAATTGGCGTCTAAAAACAGCCAACGCAAAACAACCACTCATAAATATGAACAACATCAAAGGCTGTCGAACTACACGCGGTACCGGACAGCAATACACGGCGAGGAAAAACACACTGCGGAACACTACGCTAATGACCTGGCCGCGGAGACTTCCTCGCTGCTCTGTCTCAACCGACCGACTGCATCCAACGCGCAGACAGCGTTACAGTAACTGGTCAGTCAAAACTACAAGCTTCACACTGTTCCGCAGAGACACTTCCACAAACAACTTGAAAGGTGGCTACACTGAGCTACAGCGCCAGAGATTGCGCCAAAGAGTATTATTCAGCCGCCTCCACTGGCAGTGCTTGGGGAGAACTCGTAGTAGTCAGTGCTTGTTGAGAACTCGTGGTAGTAAGTGCTTGCTGAGATGTCGTAGTGGCGAGTCGGTGTGGAGAGATTGTAATGTTTAGAGTGCTTTTCATCAATATAAACGAAGGTAAAAAAAAAAATTTTCTTTTCTCTCTCATTATTTCAGTGTCCTGAATAATGCGTCATTACAGGTTCAGTCAACAAAAAGCATCTGGCGTGTGTTCTTGTATTAGAGTGTAATTCTGGGTTTCTTGCGCAATTATAGTATTTCTAATTTTTTTTATCACGTCAGTATAAATGGTATTTGAAATTTCTTGTCTTATTGAAGAAGAACCATGCCAGATGTGTACGTAGAGTCATACTTCCACACACAGAACAGTTATACTTGTGCCTTGGTTTTGTAGGTTTTATAGTTGCTGGGGACTTAATTAATTAATTGTGTTAACGAAAATTTTCTTTCATTCTTTGTTGTTGTTCTACGCAGTCAGATTGCGTACTAAGACTAGTCAGGGCCAACCGTTTACGAGACACAGCGTAATCGGACTTACAGCTACCAAAAATATTTGCATTGTATTTAATTAAGCCCCCATGCAAACTCGAACGATACAAACACCAGTCACTGAGGAACAACAAGGACGAATCACAAGTCGACACACACAGAGAACCCAGAATCGGTCGGCGACCAAATACACGTCGTCCGATGAGACGACCAACCGAAAGACCAACCAAGGTCATCCCCACTCAAGCTGTGTGTGTCGGCAATGGTCGGGAGAGTCATGGTCGTCCGGATCTCACTGTAGCTCCATCCCGATTGAACTCCATGTCCTTGCGGAACTTGGAGACACGGCGACCCGTGCACACTGACTCGGACCCAACCATGCAGAGGTCACCCGATATCTCTGCACAATGTAGGAACCGACCCACGTCTGGCAAGGTGACCAACTGACGAGGCCCAGAAACGGTCAAAAGACCAAATACACGTCGCCCGGTGAGACGACCGACCGAACGACCAACCAACGGTCGCTCCTGCTCCAGTCTCCTGTCGGACAGTTCGGACAGTTCATGTGTGTCGCAAGCGGTCGGCGAGTACTGGCCGTGCGGACCTCACTGGCGCCGCGTCCCGACTAAACTCCCGACACACGACGACCCGGAACTACTAGCGGTCGCTCCAAGGATAATACGACAGTGCTCTTATCGATAAGCGCTGCTGCTGCCACTCACGGGCAGGCCAGCCAGCAACTCAGGGACGCCAGTAAAGCGAATAAGAAACGAGACGGGAATTCCGTAAAGGCAAGATGTCAAGCAATAAACGGCACGAACACGAGCCGCGCACGGCTCAATCAGAACAGCGAAACCCAGAGTTTAAATCAGACGACTTTCTAACGGGTGGCCGAGAAAAACATTTCAGACACACCGCCGCTCAGTATCGACGCGAAAAGACCTCGAGGGTGGCAGAAAGAGCACCAATAAAACCACCCCTTCCCTTGGCACTTTGATCCCACACATTTCGCGGTCGAAAACGAAAGTTCGTAGTGCGACGAGCGACGGGACGACGTTCTACACAACCTTTGACAATGCTGAAACCTCCCGGATGATTAACCGGTCTCTAAGGACATCGTGGGCATGCAACACTATGATCTACATCGCACACCTTTGGAGTCCAGTGTGACCACAGTTTTTGCTCTGGTGAAGAGGGTGCAACCACCAAGGACAATTCAAAGCCATTTGACAAAATCTGAACGTGATGTCAAGCAGCAAAGGGCGTTTATGCTTTTTCAGCCATCCTGCTTCACATCATCCTGTGGTGTGGTCACGGAGGAATGCGACATCGACACATGCGTGAATAAAATGGCTAAAGTCTCCTCTAAGACAACCCCCCCCCCCCCCCCCCCCAATTAGCCAGTTTGGCAGTACCATCCACTCTCAGTGCCATCTGCGCATCTTAGTCGAGCACTTTAAAAATGTACCTGTACAGAGACAGCCAATCAATGATTCCTAAGTGCCGATGTGACAGGCAACAACTTCGACACCCTTGAACTGAGAGGAACTTGAAGTTTATTGCACTGCGTATCTGTAGACACGAACTACATTCGCGTGTAGAACTTAAGGAGGAAGGCACATTTCGCAAGATGCGTCACCGCCAAGTAACATAGCTCGATAAAACTTGGACCATATATAGAAAGAACTGCTACAGTATGGTACATAAGGCAACTGAAAGAAATACCCAGACGAAAAGAAATGACACTTTTCAGAATGAGATTTTCATACTGCAGCGGAGTGTGCGCTGATATGAAACTTCCTGGCAGATTAAAACTGTGTGCCGGACCGAGACTCAAACTCGGGACATTTGCCTTTCACGGGCAAGTGCTCTACCATCTGAGCTACCCAAGCACGGGTCACGACCCGACCCGCACAGCTTTGCTTCCGCCAGTACCTCGTCTCCTACCTCCAAACATCACAGGGGTCTCCTGTGAATCTTGCAGAACTATCACTCCTGGAAGAAATGATATTGCGGAAACATGGCTTAGCGACAGCCTAGGGAATGTTTCCAGAATGAAATTTTCACTTTACTGCGGAGGGTGTGCTGGTATGAAACTCCCTGGCAGAATAAAACCGTGTGCCGGAACTAGACACGCTTGGGACATTCGCCTTTCGCAGGCAAGTGCCTTACCAACTGAGCTGTCCAAGCACGACTCAGGCCCCCGCCCCCCCCCCCCCCCCGCCTCCCCTCACACCCCCACCTCCGCCAGTACTTCGTCTGCTACGTTCCAAACTCCACAGAAGCTCTCCTGCGTACCTTGCAGAACCAGCACTCCTGGAAGGATGGATATTGCGGAGACATGGCTTAGCCACAGCCTGGGGGATGTTTAAAGACGAAATTTTTATTCTGCAGCGGAGTTGCGCTGATATGAAACTTCCTGACTGGTTAAAACTGTGTGTCGGAACCAGACACGAATTCGGGACCTTTGTTCTGGAAAATTGTTAGGGAACTCAATATTCGGAGAGCCTCACTGTCCAGAGTATGCCTAGAATACCAAATTTCCGGCATTACCTTTCACTGCAGACAACACAGTGACCGACGGCCTTCACCTTCCGACCGAGAGCAGTGGCATCTGCGTGGAGTTGTAAGTGCTAATAGACAAACAGCACCAAGTGAAATAAACGGAGAAATCAACGCGGGACGGATAGTCCAGTGTAATTTGTCGTTAATAGGTTGTGACAGCAGACGACCGACGCGAATGCGTATATTAACAGCACGCAACGCCTCTCCTGGCCTCTTGACCTTATCGGTTGGACCCTAGACGACTGGAAAGGGTGGCCAGGTCAGATGAGCCCCTATTTCAGTTGGTAAGAGCTGACTGTCGGGTTCGAGTGTGGTGCAGACCCTACGAAGCCGTGGTCCCAAGTTGACTACAAGGCACTGTCAAAGCTGGTGGTGGCTCCATAACGGTGTGGACTCTACTTACATACAATGGACTGGGTCCTCTGGTCCAACTGGACCAATCATTGAGTAGGAATGACCATTTCCAGCCATTCATTGACTTCATGTTCCCAAACAACGATGGAATATTTATGCACGACAGTAACCACGTCAGCAGGCCACAATTGTTCGTGATTGATCTGACGAACATTCCGGGCAGTTCGAGATAATGATTTGGCCACCCAGATAGCCAGACATGCATCCCTTCGAACATTTATGGGACTTAATGGAGACGTCAGTTTGCCCACAAAATCTTGCACCTTCAACTATTTCACTGTAACGAATGGTTATAGAGGCGACATGACAGTATTTCTGCAGGGAACATCCAACATCTTTTTGAGTCCTTGCAGCTTCGAGTTGCTGCACTACGTCAGGCAAAAGGAGGTGCGACACGATGTTGGGAGGCAACCAATGACTTTTGTGACCTCAGTGTGTGGTAGGCATCTCCATTAGGCTCCTACATTGGAAGATTCATATCAGATGGTAGCAACAACTCGATGGCTTTCATTCAGAATTGCTATATAAGATCGTCACAACGTTATTTGGATCCCCATATCACTCGCAGTGTCGAGGTTTTCTATGCAATTTTATTGTCACACTATAAATTTAAATTTGTTGCTTGTTATCCAAATTTGAGGGTTTAAAGGCGTCTCGCATCTCTCACATTTTTTTTATTGTTTTGCAATTTATATTCTAGTCTGCTAAATACCCGTCTACTACTGAAATCGAACTATAAATCTCAGGCATTATTAATTGTTTTAAAGCAAACAAAACCTCATATTAGGTTTGATTCAAATATTTTATAGTCTTACCAACTAATCCGACACAAAATACTGTAATTTTTTTTTTTAATAGTATGTGATAGTGACACTGGGAAAGTAATGTGTCCGTGAAGATGGATGAAATGATGGGAAGGACTAGCAACACGGCTTCAGAGGAGGGAGAAGAGGGAGAGGAACCCACAGGACCATCCAGAAGAGACCTGTCACATTCCACGTCACATAGTACGGAAGACAGCGAGTTGAAATCTAGCAATCACTACCATAGAAAATTAGAAAAACAAGTCAAATGTCATAACAAATATGTATGTTTCTTTATTTCCCATCACCAACTATTCGTTCATTCTTCTTACAGAGTGAAGAACATTTTAACACTAGGAGTACTACATGGGTTATTATTTACCCACGAGGCATTTTTGACGGCCGTACCCCCTCCATAACCATCGCAGGACAAAACGCTGTTGTGACTTTTAATCATTCACAAGTTTGTACAACTCATCAAAATTTCATTCCCGTAGCCCATCTAGAAGTACAAAAAATTTACGTGTTGTACCTGAAGTATCACGTGGATCATTTTTGTTTGACCCATGTGCAGTTTAGCACAATTTGATATCAGTAACGCCGGTTTTCAGGCTCTACATAGTTTCTGGAGGTTCCTAGACTTTATTCACGAAATGTTGGACTATATTATGAAAGTTTAGGACAAAAAATAACCTGACATACGAAGAACTCGGAGGTTGGATGATGCTTTATATCCACGCGGCTTTTGTCTGCCTGCGGAGTATGAAGTCGGTACAACCATTCCTCAACTGTGGTCATAACATCACGACTGACAACTTCTCCATCTCCGTGAGACTGGCGGGTGAGCTGAAAACAAAAGGAACATGTTTAGTTGGCTCTCTTGAGAGATTATTCACAGAGGTCGCTCCTGTAGGCTATCACGAAATGGAGACGACTCGCTGCATGTAAAGCACTCGTACAAGCCAGCTGACAATCTTCTCACAGTATACTAATTGAAAAAGAAAAAAAATGTCCTTATTCTTAGTAACATGCACGCTGGGTATCAGGTTAAAGAGAAGACTGACAAGGAACTTCAAGAAATTGTGACTTTTTATAACGAATCTAAGGGTGGAGTCGATATACTTGGCCAAATGACTACACGCTACAGCGTCCGAGATGGCACCCACCGATGACCTGTGCATGTCTTTTACAATATTTTTGCCCTCGCCGTGATCAATGCTCATACAATTTTTAAGTTACTTACCTCTAAGAAGACGAGACCTTAGCCTCAGAGTAGCCCCTACAAACTGCAGGCACTCGGTACAGGCACTGGCCAACCTGGCAATAGAAAGGTTTGTCAGACTCAGGTTTTCTGCAAAGAACGAAAGGGCAATAAAGCACCACGCATATGTTTCAAGTGCAAGAACTATGCCTGCAAAAGCTGCCAAGCCAAAGCTTTTGTCGGATGTCTGAACTGTGAGCCCATCCCACAGCAGACAATTCTGTCCACTCCTTTGTTCCTAAATATTTTCAAATATCTGTAATTCTAGAGTGAAGTTGTTCGTTCTTATGCTTTTGTTTCTCGATTGCAGTAAGCAAGCAAACACACTCAGCATTTTAGTCACATGCTGCATTTTAGAATTTTCACAGCCGGCCGGAGTGGCCGTGCGGTTCTAGGCGCTGCAGTCTGGATCCGAGCAGCCCCTACGGTCGCAGGTTCGAATCCTGCCTCGGGCATGGATGTGTGTGATGTCCTTAGGTTAGTTAGGTTTAATTAGTTCTAAGTTCTAGGCGACTGATGACCTCAGAAGTTAAGTCGCATAGTGCTCAGAGCCATTAGAATTTTCACAAATACTCGGTACTTACTTTATTTGTCTGTAAAAGTAAAAATACTGTTAGTACTCACATAAGTAGTATCTTTTCACCCTGTTTCAATCTTTTTATAAGGCAAAACCGTGTAACATTGTTTTACTTACTCGTTTTAATGATGTTTAATAAAAGATGAGGAATTTTTCTGTAAAACTGAAGATAAAGAAACGTTTATTTCCGAAAATTTATTTTTGACAGTGCACTATTAATTTTAGAGACCAAATTATCCTTTGGTTACACTTTAAAGTCTTCCTGAACGTGTTGTTAATATGACGACACCCAAAACTCCATCCAAATACCAATAATACGATGGTTTCCTATTGTGGGTCAAAAATCAACTACATGGTTTTTCAAGGGATACGGCAGAGTCCGGAATTCTAGTGTTAAAAATTGCGTTCTAGTGAGATGGATGACTTTTTCGCTCAGATATTTCATCAGCTGAATAATGATCCTGTAGAAGCACAAAAAATTCTCCTCTTTAAAGGATTCTGACAAAAAAGTGGGGAACAGCTGCCTCAATACTCATACTGCGTTCCTCACCAAAAATTTTGGCATTAAAAAAATATTCGTGGTCTTTCAACACAGAACATTCAAAATCCTTTTACTTAGTCTCTGTAGTGAAGTCTTCATACTGAGTATCACCCTCTCACTGCCACTGTCTATGTGTATCTCTATATCACAATCTAATCTATTTTTTCTCCCATTGGCATTTTCTCCTGTCTCTCTCCCCCATCATCACAGTCTTCATCCCTTTCTCTCGCTCTTCCTTGCCACTGCCTCCTTCCCTGACACTTTCGCTGTCTCCCTGTCCCAATGCCACTGTATTTGTCCCATTCGTTTTCTCTTTCACTGCCACTGCCTCTTCCTTCTTTGCATACAGTCTTCTGTCTTTTTCTTCAGTCGCCATTGTCTCTTCTCTACACACATCCTTGGGGAATAGTTTGTTCAGGGTTTTGATCCCTGGGCTGGGAAGCTTTAACATGTGGGTCTGGGGGATGGGGAAAGTGGGCAAATTATCTCGTGTTAAAGTTCCCAGTCTAGGAGGGAGGGAGGGGAGGGAGAAGAGGGGTCTAGCCCCCCAAGCCTATGCATGGTCTCCACCCACCTCTTTTTTTTTCACTGTCTCTTTTCTCTTTTGCTCCCACTACTACTGTCTCCATCCTCCTCTGTTTACTGCCATTGTCTCTCATTGACTGTGACTATCTCCTCTTTCTTGGCTCCCACTGCCACTGTCTTCATCCATCTCTCCTTCTCTTTTACTGTTACTCTCAGTCCCCCACAATCACTGCCTCCCCTCTCTTTCTCTCCCACTGGTACTGTTTCCTCTCCCGTCCACCGTCACTGTCTCTCTGATACTCTCTTTCGGCACAAAACGTTCGAACATGTTCATATGCCAAAATTTTTAGAGAGGAAGGCGGACTGAGGCAGCTGGTTCCAAGTCAGGATCTTTTAAAGAGGTGCACATTCGCCTTTTTTGTGCTCCAAGAGAATTTTATTTTCAAGTGGTTCCCTTCTTTTCCCTGTTACATCAGACTGTGCACCTTGTTGTTGTTGTTGTGGTCTTCAGTCCTGAGACTGGTTTGATGCAGCTCTCCATGCTACTCTATCCTGTGCAAGCTTCTTCATCTCCCAGTACTTACTGCTACCTACATCCTTCTGAATCTGCTTAATGTATTCATCTCTTGGTCTCCCTCTACGATTTTTACCCTCCACACTGCCCTCCAATGCTAAATTTGTGATCCCTTGATGCCTCAGAACATGCCCTACCAACTGGTCCCTTCTTCTTGTCAAGTTGTGCCACAAACTCCTCTTCTCCCCAATTCTATTCAATACCTCCTCGTTAGTTATGTGATCTACCCATCTAATCTTCAGCATTCTTCTGTAGCACCACATTTCGAAAGCTCCTATTCTCTTCTTGTCCAAACTATTTATCGTCCATGTTTCACTTTCATACATGGCTACACTCCATACAAATACTTTCAGAAACGACTTCCTGACACTTAAATCTATACTCGATGTTAACAAATTTCTCTTCTTCAGAAACGCTTTCCTCGCCATTGCCAGTCTACATTTTAAAGAGACAAATTCTGTAAGTCAGTGAAGTTTTGACAGGCTATGTATATACTTCGACACATTTACTTGGTTCGAGACATATAAACAAACAATCAGTACACAGTATATGAGGTCAACAAACGCAATCATCTGTCATCCAATGTAAGTTTATTCTATACTGCTCTACATAACAATGCGCAACATTTTTAGACTATACCAACAGTACACCATAAAAGCGGTGTTTGGTTTGGAGGTACGAACAATTTTGCGTGAAATTTTTTTTGTAAGGTGCTTACCCTGCCAATGCCACCGTCGAATTATTTCTGGGTCAAGACAGTCTGTATATGCGTCAAATGCCCATTATATAGAGACAGCACGTCATAAGGTTTTATTGTTACGACTCTGGCGACTAAAAATATACTTTGGCGACCACAGAACCCTTGCGATGACCCCAGGATCCTTGCCCTATGTTCCTTACGTTAGTTAAAACTATGTCTACGCATAGGATATTATATGCATACTTTACGTACACAAGTACGGCAAATTTGAACCTCTGGATAATGATATCGAAAAAAGTTTCAAAGTTTCCCAAGAACATCATCTTAAGAACACTTGGTTAAAAATTTCGATGATCTGTCACGAACAGAAATTGTAGAAGTGACAATCCCCACAGCTACACTTGGTACTACACCCAAAGATAATTTTTTTCTGGGGTTCTCAGGATCAGCCCACGAATAAATATTGCTTTTGTAAGCTGGAAGGTGTATAAAGAGCGTCTATGCAAGGGCGATGTTCTGGTGGGCAGTATTATGGAAATGGAAGAGGACGTAGATGAAGATAAAATGGGAGATATGATACTGCGTGAAGAGTTTAACAGAGCCCTGAAAGACCTGAGCTGAAACATGTCCCCGGGAGTAGACAACATTCCAATAGAACTACTGATAGCCTTGGAAGACCCAGCCCTGACAAAACTCTACCATTTGGTGAGAAACCAGATGTATGAGACAGGAAGACTTCAAGAAGAATATAATAATTCCAGTCCCAAAGAAAGTAGATGTTGATAATTCAATAATTCACAGCTGCATAATACGTACTAATACGAATTCTTTACAGACGAATGGAGAAACTGATAGAAGCCGACCTTGGGGGAGATCAGTTTGGATTCCGTAGGAACGTTGGAACGCGTGAGGCAATACTGACCCTACGACGTATCTTAGAAAATAGATTAAGGAAAGGCAAAACTACGTTTCTAGCATTCGTTGACTTAGAGAAAGCTTTTACAGTGCTGACTGGAATACTCTGTTTCAAATTCTGAAGGTGGTAGGGGTCAAATACAGGGAACGAACGGCTATTTACAGTTTCTACAGAAACCAGATGGCAGTTATAAGAGTCGAAGGGCATGAAAAGAAAGCAGTGGTTGGGGAGGGATTGAGACAGGGCTGTTGCCTATCGCCGACGCTTTTCAGTCTGTATATTGAACAAGCAGTAAAGAAAACGATGATTTCAGCCGTAAATAGAAATATTAAAAAAGGTAGGAAGATTTTTCTGTTTAGCAAAAGTGACAAAAAGCAGATATCAGTGTACGTGACGGCTCAACACAAAAGTTTTATCTCAAGTACAGATAGTGTTGAGGATCAGTGGACAAAGTTCAGAACCATCGTACAATATGCATTAGATGAGTATGTGCCAAGCAAGGTCTTAAGAGACAGGGAACTTCACAGCAAACATAAACATAGCCAAAGGCTTGCAGACAAACAAAAATTACGCGAAGCGAAATGTAGTGTGAGGAGGGCTATGCGAAAAGCGAATTAGAAAGTAAAGTTCTATGTACTGACTTGGTAGAAAATCGTAAGAAATTTTGGTCTTATGTCAAAGTGGTAGGTGGATCAAAACAAAATGTCCAGACAATCTGTAACCAAAATGGTACTGAAACAGAGGATGACAGACTAAAGGCCGAAATACTAAATGTCTTTTTCCAAAGCTGTTTCACGGGGGAAGACTGCGCTGTAGTTCCTTCTCTAGATTGTCGAACAGATGACAAAATGGTAGATATCGAAACAGATGACAGGGGGATAGAAAAACAATTAAAATCGCTCAAAAAAGGAAAGGCCGCTGGACCTGATGGGATAACAGTTCGATTTTACACAGAGTACGCGAAGGAACTTGCCCCCTTCTTGCACCGGTGTACCGTGGGTCTCCAGAAGAGCGTAGCGTTCCAAAGGATTGGAAAAGGGCACAGGTCATCCCTATTTTCAAGGAGGGACGTCGAACAGATGTGCAGAATTACAGACCTATGTCTCTAACGTCGATCAGTTGTAGAATTTTGGAACACGTATTATGTTCGAGCATAATGACTTTTCTGGAGACTAGAAGTCTACTCTGCAGGAATCAGCATGGGTATCGAAAAAGACGATCGAGTGTAACCCAGCTCGCGCTATTCGTCCATGAAACTCAGAGGGCCTAGACGCGGGTTCCCCGGTAGATGCCGTGTTTCTTGACTTCCGCAAGGCGTTCGATACAGTTCCCCACAGTCGTTTAATGAACAAAGTAAGAGCATATGGACTATCAGACTAATTGTGTGATTAGATTGAAGAGTTCCTAGATAACAGAACGCAGCATGTCATTCTCAATCGAGAGAAGTTTTCCGAAGTAAGAGTGATTTCAGGTGTGCCACAGGGGAGTGTCGTAGGACCGTTGCTATTCACAATATACATAAATGACCTTTTGGATAGCATCGGAATTTCACTGAGGCTTTTTGCGGATGATGCTGTGGTATAGATGAGTATGTGCCAAGCAAGATCGTAAGAGACAGGGAACTTCGCAGCAAACACAAACATAGCCAAAGGCTTGCAGACAAACAAAAATTACGCGAAGCGAAATGTAGTTTGAGGAGGCCTATGAATTAGAAAGTAAAGTTCTATGTACCGTAACAATGGAAAATTGTACTGAAATGCCGGCCGGAGTGGCCGAGCGGTTCTAGGCGCTACAGTCTGGAACCGCGCGACCGCTACGGTTGCAGGTTCGAATCCTGCCTCGGGCATGGATGTGTGTGATGTCCTTAGGTTAGTTAGGTTTAAGTAGTTCTAAGTTCTAGGGTACTGATGACCTCAGATGTTAAGTACCATAGTGCTCAGAGCCATTTGCACCATTTTTGTACTGAAATGCAGGAGGATCTGCAACGAATTGACCCATGGTGCAGGGAATGGCAATTGAATCTCAATGTAGACAAGTGTAATGTGCTGCGAATACATAGAAAGAAAGATCCTTTATTATTTAGCTACAATATAGCAGGTCAGCAACTGGAAGCAATTAAATCCATAAATTATCTGGGAGTAGGCAGTAGAAGTGATTTAAAATGGAATGATCATATAAAGTTGATAGTCGGTAAAGCAAATGCCAGACTGAGATTCATTGGAAGAATCCTAAGGAAATGCAATCCGAAATCCAAGAAAGTAGGTTGCAGTACACTTGTTTGCCCACTGCTTGAATATTGCTCACCAGTGTGGGGTACCAGATGGGGTTGATAGAAGAGATAGAGAAGATCCAACGGAGAGCTGCGCGCTTCGTTACAGGATCATTTAGTAATCGCGAAAGCGTTACGGAGATGATAGATAAATTCCCGAAGAAGACTCTACAGGAGAGACGCTCAGTAGCTCGGTACGGGATTTTGTTGAAGTTTCGAGAAAATACCTTCACCGAGGTGTCAAGCAGTATATTGCTCCCTCCTACGCATATCTCGCGAAGAGACCATGAGGATAAAATCAGAGAGAGTAGAGCCCACACAGAGGCATGCCGACAATCTTTCTTTCCACGAACAATACGAGACTGGAATATAAGGGAGAACCGATAGAGGTACTCAAAGTACCCTCCGCAGCACACCCTCAGGTGGCTTGCGGAGTATGGATATAGATATAGATGTACATGTAGAAACAAAAGAAAAATTTGGAGTGGGAATTAAAATCCACAGAGATAAAATAAAACTTTGAGGTTTGTTCGATGACATTGTAATTCTGTCAGAGACAGCAAAGGACTAGGAAGAGCAGTTGAACGGGATGGAAAGTGTCTTGAAAGGAGGATATAAGCAAAACGAGGATAATAGAATGTAGTAGAATTAAATCAGGTGATGGTGAGGGAATTAGATTAGGAAATGAAACACTTAAAGTAAAAAATGAGGTTTTTGCTATTTGGGGAGCAAAATAACTGATGATGGTCGAAGTAGAGGGGATATAAAATGTAGACGCAAAGGTAAGGAAAGCGTTTCTGAAGAAGGGAAGTTTGTTAACATCGAGCATAGATTTAAGCGTCGGGATGTCTTTCCTGACAGTATTTATATGGAGTGTAGCCTTGTATAAAAGTGAAACGTTGGCCACAAATAATTTAGACAAGAAGAGAATAGAGGCTTTCGAAATGTGGTGTTACAGAAGAATGCTCAAGATTAGACGGATAGATGAGGTAACCAATGAGGAGGTACTGAATAGAATTGAGGAAAAGAGGAATTTGTGGCACAACTTGACTAGACGAAGGCATCGGTTGTTAGAACATGTTCTGAGGCTTCAAGGGATCACCAGTTTAGTACTGGAGGGCAGTGTGGTGGGTAAAAATCGTAGAGGGAGTCCAAGAGATGAATACACTAAGCAGATTCAGAAGGACGTAGGTTGCAGCAGGTACTTGGAGATAAAGAGGCTTGCACAGGATAGAGTAGCATGGAGAGCTGCATCGAGCCAGTCTCTGGACTGAAGACCGCAACAACAACAACAACAAGCTGCCTCAGGCGCACACTAGACCACACCTAATACAAAGGAACCAATCGATTTCCTACATTTGCCTGGGCTAGGAAGGGTATAACGTTTAAAATTTGAGCTTGTACTATAGGACAGCAACAGTAGTATGCCCGTCCTTCCGGTAGGTACAAAAATGGTCACTAGGCCAAGGGCTATCCAAAATTTCGATAATGATAGAAACTGAAGAAATGAATTAAAATTTTTTTCACAACTGGGACTTGAAGCTAGTTCTCCTGTTTACTTAGCTGATGTGCTAACCATTGCTTCACCAAAGCAGTGTCACTAACACTACCGCACAAACTACCATAACACAAACTTCACTTTATGCCTTCAGCCCAGGCCGGCCGTGGTGGCCTAGCGGTTCTAGGCGCTTCAGTCTGGAACCGCGCGACCGCTACGGTCTCAGGTTAGAATCCTGCCTCGGGCATGAATGCGTGTGACGTCCTTAGGTTAGTTAGGCTTAAGTAGTTCTAAGTTCTACGGGACTGATGACCTCAGACGTTAAGTCCCATAGTGCTCAGAGCCATTTGAACCAACCCTCAGCCCATTTTCCCCTTCTTAAATTCTCACTATTGCCGAGGTTGTCCGGTACTGGATTAGCACCCCAGCTTTGTTCATAATGAGTAAATTCTGCCTTTACCTGAGGCATAGGTGATATATTGTGACGATTTAAGAAGGGAAAAATGGGCTGAAGGGTGAATTGAAGTTCGTGTTAGGGAGAGCATTGGAGTAAGATGGCCCATGCAGCTGTACTAGTCAAACTGCTACGGTTTTGTAATGGTTAGCACACCTGTCTAGTAAGCAGGAGGCCCTGGATCAAGTCCCGGCTACGGAACAGGTTTTAATTCATTTCTTCAGTGTCCTTCCATTATCGAAGATAATGTTGAGACTCATATGGCTCAAGGAAATAGCAATTTCATCAGATCAATAGATCGTCTGCGCCTGAGGTACAGGTAGGATATCCCCATTACATACAAAGCTAAGGTGCCTCGGCAACAGTCGTCATATGACTAGGGCCTCCCGTCGGGTAGACCGTTCGCCGGGTGCAAGTCTTTCGATTTGACGCCATTTCGGCGACCTGCGCGTCGATGGGATGAAATGATGATGGTTAGAACAATACAACACCCAGTCCCTGAGCGGAGAAAATCTCCGACCCAGCCGGGAATCGAATCCGGGCCCTTAAGATTGACATTCTGTCGCGCTGACCACTCAGCTACCGGAGGCGGTCGGCAATAGTGACGATTTAAGAAGGGGAAAATTGCCTGAAAGTGTGAACTGAAGTTTGTATTAGAGAGGGAATTGGTCTAGGTTATCCGTGCAGCTGTGTTAGCCGTACTGTGTGTGTGTGTGTGTGTGAAATCCTATGGGACTCAACTGCTAAGGTCATCAGTCCTTAAGCTTACACACTACTTAACCTAAATTATCATAAGAACAAACACACACACCCATGCCCGAGGGAGGACTCGAACCTCCACCGGGACCAGCCGCAGAGTCCATGACTGCAGCGCCTTAAACTAGCCGTACTGATGCGGTGGAGTAATCATTAGCACATTTGCCAACTAAACAGGAGACTCACATTCAAGTCCCAGCTATGGAACAAATTTTAATTCATCTCTTCAGCTTCTAATACTGTCGAAGATAAACTGGAGACTCATACGTCATGAAAAAAATTATTCTATCAGATCAGTAGCTATCCAAAACACTTGACTCCTTATCTTTGTCATCAGTATAATCCAAGATATGACCACCTGAAAAACTGCATTTTCGCGAGCGGTTTTTTGGAACCTACAGGTGGTACTCTGACCGATTTATACTTTTGGATTGTCAAAGGCACTTTCCGTTCTTCGTAGCGCGCCACCGTTTCAGCAATCAACACAATATAAAAATTCTTCAACTCTGAGCATCGAACATTATGTGAGTACAAATTTACCACAAAGAAATGAGTAGGAGGGAACTGTTTTCGAAGGCTGAGCGCATAAACCCGATTGTTTCGTCGACTAAACTACTGAGTCAAAATGGTTGAACCCTGTGATTTCAACTCGACCACACTGTTCAGTTGGAAGGATGCGTATACAATTAACCAACTACCGTAGAGATTTCCAAAGATGCGCTCGTGAGTGTGTTTCCCGTTCACGCTGTACCCTACCAAATGATTGACAGGAAAACACTCGCCATTATGTTATTTTATATAGAGAATAAAAAAGTGAAAAGGAGAAATATATACGTTGCACATACCATCACCAGTGGCACGTTATTAAATGTAAAATTACAAACGTTGCATGTCAGTCTCATAAAATATCCAGAGAATGTTTTATAGAATGAGTGATAATAATCTAATGAAACACATTGGTTGATACATAACAACTTTGTGACAAATCATGGAAGAACTTTGTAACACCAGATGAAAAAATACGCGTTACTTTAAGATACATGAAAGATATTAGCAATTTTAATTACTTTACCGATGTCTTGGCTACATCTTTTGTTGTTCACTGATTTCAAGGGTAAGTGCATTAATGGTACAGACGACACTCCCGTTGCGTATAAGTGAATGACGACAATGAAAACCTCCCCCTTTACGCCTTAGTTGCTTTGGCTATCCGTGCACGACTCGGCCAGGCCCAAACTTCCATATGTCGTCGTCTCTGCGTCACAATCCGTACTTGTATACACATTATGGAATTTCAGTACAAAAGAGGACATGTTAATTGAAAGTCGCTCCTTCGAGTCCCACTCTGACACAAATTTTCATTGTCGTTATTCCTTTATGAGGCTGATGGTTGTTCATATTCGCAACTGCGAACACATTTCACGTACACTACTGGCCATTACTACACCAAGAAGAAATGCTACTTATAAACGGGTATTCACTGGACAAATATTTATACTAGAACTGACAAGTGATTACTTTTTCACGCAATTTGGGTGCATAGATCCTGAGAAATCAGTACCCAGAACAACCACATCTGGCCGCAATAGCGGCCTTGATACGCCTGGGCATTGAGGCAAACAGACCTTGGATGGCGTGTAAAGGTACAGCTGCCCATGCAGCTTCAACACGATACCACAGTTCATCAAGAGTAGTGACTGGCGTATTGTGACGTGACAGTTTCTCGGCCACCATTGACCAGACGTTTTCAATTGGTGAGAGATCTGGAGAACGTGCTGGCCAGGGCAGCAGTTGAACATTTTCTGTATCCAGAAAGGCCAGTACAGGACCTAAAACATGCGGTCGTGCATTATCCTGCTGAAATGTAGGGTTTCGCAGGGATCGAATGAAGGGTGGACCCACGGGTCGTAACACACCTGAAATGTAACTTCCACTGTTCAAAGTGCCGTCAATGCGCACAAGAGGTGACCGAGACGTGTAACCAATGGCACCCCATACCATCACGCCGGATGATACGCCAGTATGGCGATGACGAATACACGCTTCCAATGTGCGTTCACCACGATGTCGCCAAACACGGATGCGACCATCATGATGCTGTAAACAGAACCTGGATTCAGCCGAAAAAATGACGTTTTGCCATTCGTGCACCCAGGTCGTCATTGAGTACACCATCGCAGGCACTCCTGTCTGTGATCCAGCGTCAAGGGAAACCGCAGTCATGGTCTCCGAGCTGATAGTCCATGCTGCTGCAAACGTCGCCGAACTGTTCGTGCCGGCCGCGGTGGTCTCGCGGTTCTAAGCGCGCAGTCCGGAACCGCGCGACTGCTACGGTCGCAGGTTCGAATCCTGCCTCGGGCATGGATGTGTGTGATGTCCTTAGGTTAGTTAGGTTTAAGTAGTTCTAAGTTCTAGGGGACTGATGACCACAGCTGTTAAGTCCCATAGTGCTCAGAGCCATTTGAACCATTTGTTTTGAACTGTTCGTGCAGATGGTTGTTGTCTTGCAAACGTCCCCATCTGTTGACTAAGGGATCGAGACGCGGCTGCACGATCCGTTACAGCCACGCGGATAAGATGCCTGTCATCTCGACTACGAGTGATACAAGGCCGTTGGGATCCAGCACGGCGTTCCGTATTACCCTGTTGAACCCACCGATTCCGTATTCTGCTAGCAGTCATTGGATCTCTATCAACGCGAGCAGCAATGTCGCGATACGATGAACTGCAATCGCGATAGGCTACAATCCGATCTTTATCAAAGTCGGAAACGTGATGGTACGCATTTCTCCTCCTTTCACGAGGCATCACTACAACGTTTCACCAGACAACGCCAATCAACTGCTGTTTTTGTATGGGAAATAGGTTGGAAACTTTCCTCATGTAAGCACGTTGTAGGTGTCGCCACCGGCGCCAACCGTGTATGAATGCTCTGAAAAGCTAATCATTTGCATATCACAGCATCTTCTTCCTGTCGGTTAAATTTGGCGTCTGTAGCACGTCATCTTCGTGGTGTAACAATTTTAATGGCCAGTAGTGTATTTCGTAACGGCTGCAGTCGCCGCAGTGCCTGTTCCTTCGGATATGCATGCATGTACGAAGAAACATTCCATCTTTCTTCTTAACAACACGGGCACTACAGTATCGTTAAATTACTTAACTGTTGCAAACGTACGATTGTGTTTTTCGGAATGTGTCGCGATTTTCTAGGTTGCTGTTAGGGTGTGACTCCACAATACAGCTTAAATGATGTTTATGATCCCTTTAATCATAAACGTTGCTTTGTTTCATCGTAATACATCGCGATTTCCGCGGTAGTAATTAGAGTGGGACGTAATGGCTTAGTTTAAACCGCTGCAGGTCAAACAAAACATCAGCTCACTTCATTTAAGAGCTAGAGGAAATTACGAAATGCTCGAGCAGAGTGATTGGCTACTCACGTCGACTCACGATTTATCGTACTCACTTCCCAACATTCACGAAGCGAACCTTTACCAACAACAGCACGTAGAGGAAAAGCCGCGGACGCCTTTAAGTGCACTTTTGCCGATTTTGAACAAGGCCAGAATCTCTTTTTTTCTGCATTCGTTGAAGACATCCCGGACCGACTGTTTAGTCGAGTGTATGAGCCCGCCGCAGTCCGGTCAAAACAAGGTCAGTGAGTTTTTAGGATTTTTCTGTAGACCTCCGTGACATTTACCTGGAGCAAGTATCACGTCTCGTACATGCGCGCCTCCATAAACTGCCATTGCCTTTGAACTATGTGTGTCTGTCTCTCGAGTGACCAAACAGCTCACTCAAGAATATAGCAATGATACTTACGAAACTTTTAGACTGAAGACTGAAGTGTAAATGCTTTTCTGTGTAAAAATATTGTGAAAGGACTTTATTCCTTTTATTGTGGTATGATAGTGCGAATTGTTTTATTTATTGAATAAAATGCATTTGGAGAAAGAAAAAAATGCTAAATTCCAAACCGCTGATCCAAAGGGCTAGCGTTCGATCCAGTTCGGCCAGTCTAGGATTTTTATATGCTACTCCTTCTTGCACCTTTCGAAAAGATGGTTAATGTGGAAAACTTCCAGTTGCAACGTGGGCCGGAATCCCCCAAGAATTGGGTGCGTAAGTCAATTCAAAATTCGGAGAAAGTTAACAGAATACCACCTGTAAAAGAATCATGTTTAATAAACCAGTCAATGTCCGCCCCAGTAGCTGAGTGGTCAGCGTGACGGATTGCCGTCCTCTGGGCCCGGGTTCGATTCCCGGCTGGGTCGGAGATTTTCTCCGCTCAGGGACTGGGTGTTGTGTTGTGTTCATCATCATTTCATCCCCATCCGGCGTGCAGGTCGCCCAATGTGGCGCCGAATGTAATAAGACCAGCGATATGGCGGCCGGACCTGCCCCGCGAGGGGCCTCCCGGCCAATGACGCCAAACGCTCATCATCATCATCATCATCAACCAGTCAATTTTCAGGTTGACGACAAATTTATCTTTTTACCTCTTGGCGCAAAATTAGACAGTGGTGTGAATAAAGATTTTCCATGCACCTGGCCTCAGAGAAAATAAAATATTCGGAACGTTGCATGGGGGCTTAATTAATTATTATGCAAATACTTTTTAATTTTTTTGATTTAGTAGCTGTATGTCCGATTACGTAGTCTCGTGAACGGTTGGCACTGACTAGTTTTAGTACGCAATCTGACTGCATAGAACAACAACAAAGAATGATATGAAAATTTCCGTTAATACAATCAATTAATTAAATCCCCAGCAACTATAAAACCTACGACCCAACAAAGCACAAGTATAACTGTTCTGTGTGTGAAAGTGTGATTCAACGTACGCATCTGGCACGGTTCTTCTTCAATAAGACAAGAAATTTTAAATATCATTTATACTGAAGTAATTAAAAAATAGAAATACTATAATTGCGCAAGAAAACCAGAATTACACTCTAATACAAGAACACAAGCCAGATGCTTTGTTGACTGAACCTGTAATGACGCATTATTCAAGACATTGAAATAATAAGGAAAAAAACCGAGTTTTGTTACCTTCATATATATTGACGAAAAGCACTCTAATCATTACAACATCTCCATTAGAACAACATCTGCTATCTAGCCCATCAAATAACTGCATAAAACATGGAACAAGCACTCACTACTACGACATCTCGACAAGAACTTTTCACTACCACATCTCAGCAAGCACTGCCTACTACGAGTCCTCGACAAGCACTGCACTCCGCTACTTCTCAATAATCACTGACTACTACGAGTTCTCAACAAGCACTGCCAGTGGAGGCGGCTGAATAATACTCTTTGGCGCAATCTCTGGCGCTGTGGCTCAGTGTAGCCACCTTTCAACCTTTCCGGATGGAACCGAACTTCACCGACTAGATTTCGGGGGTAATTCAGGGATGTTTTCTGAATATTTCGGTATAAATTGTTGTGGCTGTGCCCTCTTGTAAAGTTTTGTAGCTCCTGACTGGATGAGGAGAGGGTGGTGTGATAGGTGGATGGCCGATTTCCTCTCACTACAACACAAAATGCACACGTGGTTAAAATACACTTTATTACAGGAACCTAGTGAGTACTTAACTTCAATGATGTCCAGTCTGAAGACCGGCCGCTGTGGCCGAGCGGTTCTAGGCGCTTCAGTGCGGAACGGCGCATCTGCTACGGTCGCAGGTTCGAATCCTGCCTCGGGCATGGATGTGTCTGATGTCCATAGGTTGGTTAGGTTTAAGTAGTTCTAAGTCTAGGAGACTGATGACCTCAGATGCTAAGTCCCATAATGCTTAGAGCCATTTGAACCAATCTGAAGTTCCGTGGTTAACAGCAGTTAAATAATATGTACTAATTCTTGAACCTTCTCCGTATCTATGTCACAACTATATGCAATGACTAACGTTCGCTCTCAGCTAGCTCGATGAGACGTATTGAGGTACTGAGATTGAGAGATTGAGACAGCACGGTTGGCGGCGGCTGCCTATACGAACGCTGCCCAGGGAGCGTTATCGGCGCATAGCCTGGGGGCGTGTCTTGGTCTTCTCTTGTCATATGCGCGCTTTGTTCAGCGCCTGCTATACAATGTTTCCTAGTGACGACCGGTGTGCTGGCGAAGGCGTACGCCAGCACGTAAATGACTCGTGGTCTCCGGTGGATCGTTACAGACTGGTTGGAATTTGTTTGATTTAATGCACTCCCCTACCCCAGTTTCTTTTCGTATCAGTATCTGCACAGCAGTGCACTTACGACGGTATGAGCTGTTTGTCTTGTTTGGAAACAAACTTGTTCAAGT
This sequence comes from Schistocerca serialis cubense, assembly GCF_023864345.2. NCBI lineage: Eukaryota > Metazoa > Arthropoda > Insecta > Orthoptera > Acrididae > Schistocerca > Schistocerca serialis. The sequence continues at coordinate 255,069,043 of NC_064642.1, forward strand.
CACTTAAGGCAGCTAGCTACTGGTGACAAAAGTGATGAACACCTCACTGTTCGCTGTAAGTTTGCATTCTACATCTATATTCCTCGATGTCACTCCCACCCCTTTTTCCTGTCCCAGTCGCGCGTGGTTCGCAGGAAGAACGATTGTTGGTAAGCATTCGTGTGGGCTCTAATCTCTTTATGGCATTTTCGCGAAGTGTACGTTACCTTTGATTATGTTGAGTGCCAACTGCCAAGAAATATACACTCTCGGAACTTTAATTGTAGACCTTAATGTCATGTAGAACGCCTCTCTTACAGTGTCTGCCACTGAAGTTGGCTGACCACCTCCGTGACGCATTCTCCTTCTTCTAAATGAACCTGTAACGAAACGCGCTGCCCTTTTTTGGAGCTTCTCTATTTTCTTTATCAGCCCTATCTGGTACGGATCCCACACTGACGAGCAATATTTAAGTATTGGACGAACGAATGTTTTGTAAGCTAATTCCTTCATCGATGGACTACATTTCCTGAGGATTCTTCGAATGAATCTGTCTGGCATCTGCCTTATCCGCGATTAATTTTGTGTGACCGTTTTTATTCAAATCGGTCCGCAAGCATACTCCTAGATAATCTTTGGAAGTAACTAATTCCATTGATTGTTCTGCAACTTTGGTATCACACATAACGTGTGTTTCTGCCTACGTGTTAGCAATACGTTACATTTCTTTATGTTAAGAGTCAGTTGCCACTCCCTGCACCAAGCGTCGATCCTCTACAGGTCTTCCTGCATTTCGCTACAGTTTTCTAGAGTCGCGACTCCTCTGTATGCAACAATATCATCCGCGAAAAGCCTCATAGATGATTATGATGATGACGATGTTTGGTTTGTGCGGCGCTCAACTGCGCGGTTATCAGCGCCCGTACAAATTCACAATCTTTGCTCAGTCCAGTCTCGCCACTTTCATGAATGATGATGAAATTATGAGGACAACACAAACACCCAGTCATCTCGAGGCAGATGAAAATCTCTGACCCCGCCGGGAATCGAACCCAGGACCCCGTGCTCGGGAAGCGAGAACGCGACCGCGAGACCACGAGCTGCGGACGCCTCATAGAACGTCCGACGTTATCTACTCTGGCACTTCTATGTATTGTGAAAATTAATGAGCATATAACAGTCCACTGGGGCACGCCCGAAAGTATTTTACGTCTGAAGACTTCTCTCCATCTAGAATGACTAGCTGTTCGGTTCGGTCTTGTCTTTGTGGCAGTGTTATTTGTACGTCAATAGTGGTACACACTTGCATACATAGATTTTTGTTGTTGTTGTTGTTGTGGTCTTCAGTCCAGAGACTAATCTGATGCAGCTCTCCAAGCTACTCTATCCTTTGCAAGCTTCTTCATTTCCCAGTGCCGACTGCAACCTACATCCTTCTGAATCTGCTTAGTGTATTCTCGATCTCCCTCGACGATTTTTACCCTCCACGCTGCTCTCCAATACTATATTGGTGATCCCTTGATGCCTCAGAACATGTCCTTCCAACCGATCCCTTCTTCTAGTCAAGTTGTGCCATAAATTCCTCTTCTCCCCAATTCTATACGGTACCTCCTCGTTAGTTACGTGATCTATCCATCTAATCTTCAGCAGTCTTCTTTAGCATCTCATTCGAAAGCCTCTATTCTATTCTTGTCTAAACTAATTATGGTCCATGTTTCACTTTCACACAAGGCTACACTCCATACAAATACTTTCAAATAAGACTTCCTGACGCTTAAATCTATACTCGATGTTAGCAAATTTGTCTTCTTCAGGAACGCTTTCCTTGCCATTTCCAGCCTACATTTAATATCTCCTCTACTTCGACCATCATCAGTTATTTTCCTCCCCAAATACCACAACTTCATCTACTACTTTAAGTGTCTCATTTCCTAATCTAATTCCCTCAGCATCGCCTGATTTAATTCTACTACTGTCCATTATCCTCGTTTTGCTTTTGTAGGTGTTCATCTTATATCCTCTTTTCAAGCCGCTGTCCATTCCGTTCAGCTGCTCTTCCAGGTCCTTTACTGTCCTTGACAATTACAATGTCATCGAACAAACCTCAAAGTTTTTATTTCTTCTCCATGGATTTTAATTCCTACTCCGAATTTTTCTTTTTTTTCCTTTTACTACTTGTTCAATATATAGATTGAATAACATCGGGGATAGGCTACAACCCTGCCTCACACCCTTCCCAACCACTGCTTCTCTTTCATGTCCCTCGACTCTTATAACTGCCATCTGGTTTCTGTACAAATTGTAAATAGCATTTCGCTCCGTGAATTTCACCCGTACCACCTTCAGAATTTGAAAGAGAGTATTCCAGGCAACAATGTCAAAAGCTTTCTCTAAGTCTACCAATGCTAGAAACGTAGTTCTGCCTTTCCTTAATCTATCATAGGGTCAGTATTTCCTCACGTGTTTCAACATTTCTACGGAATCCAAACTGATCTTCCCAGAGGTCGGCTTCTACCAGTTTTTCCATTAGTCTGTAGGGAATTCGTATTAGTATTATGCAGCCGTGACTTATTAAACTGATAGTTCGGTAATTTTCACACCTGTCAACACCTGCCTTCTTTGGGATTGGATTTATCATATTCTTCTTGAAGTCTGAGGGCATTTCTCCTGTCTCATACATCTTGCTCACCAGATGGCAGAGTTCTGTCAATAGTTCTAATGGCATGTTGTCAACTCCCGGGGTCTTGTTTCGACTTAGGTCTTTCAGTGCTCTGTCAAACTCTTCACGCAGTATTATATCTCCCATTTCATCTTCATCTACATACTCTTCCATTTCCAAAACATTGCCCTCAAGTACATCGCTCTTGTATAGAATCTCTATATACTCCCACCTTTCTGCCTTCCCTCCTTTGCTTAGAACTGGCTTATCATCTGAGCTCTTGATATTCATACAAGTGGTTCTCTTTTCTCCAAAGGTCTCTTTAATTTTCCTGTAGGCAGTATCTATCTTACCCCTAGTGATATACGCCTCTCCATCCTTACATTTGTCCACTAGTTATCCCTGCTAGGCCATTTTGCATTTCCTGTCGATCTCATTTTCGAGACGTTTGTATTCCTTTTCGCCTCCTTCATTTAGTGTTTTTTTATATATTCTCCTTTCATCAATTAAATTCATTATCTCTTCTGTTACACAAGGATTTCTATTAGCACTCTTTTTTTTTACCTACTTGATCCTCTGCTGCCTTCAATCATTCATCTCTCGAAGTTACCCATTCTTCTTCAACTGTATTTCTTTCGCTCGTTCTTGTCAATCTATCCCTATTGCTCTCTCTGAAACTCTCTACAACCTCTAGCTCTTTCGGTTAATCCAAATCCCATCTCCTTAAATTCCCACCTTTTTTGCAGTTTCTTCAGTTTTAATCTACAGTTCATAACCAACAGATTGTGGTCATAGTCCACATCTGCCCCTGGAAGTGTCTTACAGTTTAAAGCCTGGTTCCTAAATCTCTGTCTTACCATTATATAATCTATCCGAAGTCTTCCAATGTCTCCAGGCCTCTTCCATGTATACAACCTTCTTTCATGATTCTTGAACCAAGTGTTAGCTATGATTAAGTTATGCACCGTGCAAAATTCTTCCAGGCGGCCTCCTCTTTCATTCCTTAGTCCCATTCCATATTCACCTATTACTTTTCCTTCTCTTCCTTTTCCTACTATCGAATTCCAGTTGCCCACGAATATTAAATTTTCCTGTCCCTTCACTATCTGAATAATTGCTTTTATCTCATCATACATTTCGTCAGTCTCGTCCTCATCTGCGGTATACTGATGAAAAGTTGACGGAGATGCATAATTTTTTTTTTTTTTTTTTTAAGGAACTGGCGTTCGGGATATGCCTGTTCAATTGTCTCATTACTGGAACGTCAGTAATGACGATACGAACGCCCAGACCCCGAGCGGATAAAATCTACGACCCGGCTGGGGGGGAATCGAACCCAGGCCATTTCCGTTGGTAATCTGCCACGTTAACCGTAGAGCTACCGATGCGGACAAACACGTCTTTCCTGAGTTCACTGAATGCAACAGAAAAGCGGCACAACGAAGTTGTGCTGAGCTGTCCCGCAGCGACGGCTAGCACATGACGGAAGTTCTGCATTTGCACATAGGCACCTACGAGAGACCAGATTGTTCCGCGTTGTGATGATTGTATTGCACGATAGCAAAGGCGAGAGCATTAAAATAAATATGCCTGTAAATAGGAGTTGCATAGCATTCGTTCGAACAGCCACCGTAAGATATCGCTACAGGTATTATCGACAACAAACGAAGACGTCAGTGTAACGGAAGAAGGAACGTTAGAGTTTAACGTCCTGTCGACAACATGGTCATTAGAGACGGTGCACAAGCTCCGATTACCAGAGGATGAGAAAGGAAATCTGCCGCCCCTTGTTTTAAACGAAACATCCCAGCATTTGCCCGGAGCGATTTAGGGAAATAATGGAAAACATTAATCTGGATTACCGGACGGGGATTTGAACAGGCATGCTCCCGAGTGCCAATGTATCACGTAGAAGTCACATCAGGTCTGCAGTATTGTACAGTTCATTGCCTGGTAAATACAGGGTGTGCATAAATTATCTTTACAACTTAAGACTTAATTACATTAAAATGGCTCTGAACACTATGGGACTTAACATCTGAGGTCATCAGTCCCCTAGAACTTAGAACTACTTAAACCTAACTAACCTAAGGACATCACACACATCGATGCCCGAGGCAGGATTCGAACCTGCGATCGTAGCGGTCGTGCGGTTCCACACTGCAGCGCCTAGAACCGCTCGGCCACTCTGACCGGCTAAATACAGTAAAGCTACGTTGGATATTAACAAATGGTTTTCAGCATATGATAAGATAACTCATAAAATTTTGTTTCTTCATTCATAGGCTTTAATGCGAGCATCATTAGTAACACGGATAATGTCCAAAGTCGGAATTCCATTTCTCTCCACATACGATTCAAGATCTGCACCGTGACATGTTCAAACGCATTGCGAACGCGCGCCTTCAAGTCCTGTGGGTCTCTAGCCTTGGTTACGGACACCAGATCTTCACAAAACCCCACAGAAATAAGTCTAGTGGTTTGAAGTCAGGGGATCGTAGCGGCCATCGAACTGGACCATCTCGCCCTATCCATCTCTCTTGCACATTTTATCTAGAAATTGATGGACATTTAGGGACCAGCGGGGTGGTGCACCATCCTGCTGGAATACGGCATTGCAGGTGTTCCAGGACCAATGATGTAGCTGTGTATCAGTTCACATCAAACATTGACTTTGGGGCAGTCTCTCTCTCTCTCCATTTCAAGTGTAACATGATGATGCGTTAACCCCCGTATACGGACGTTATGACGATTCACTTAGCCGGGTACATGACGCGTTGCCTCATCGGGGAAACAAATCTTTCCCCAAAAAAGTCATAGTTTGCGTCAATCTTGCCTAGCATATCCACTGCAAACTGTTCACGCTCCGATTTGTCCGTAGGTTTTAATGCCTGAAAGCAGCTGCGCCTTTTGGGGATACAGTCGTAACCTCTTACGCAAGACACTGTGCACAGTTGATTTTCTCATTTCCAACTCTCTGGCCGCCGTACGCACCGATTTTGTCGGACTCCTTGCGAACGTCCGCCATACTTCGTCTGAAACAGATGGGCGACCCACTGCCTTTTTATGGAGAACACAACCTGTTCCTATCACTGACGTATGCCAAGCCCGAATAGTTGGTCGGGACGTTGGTTGCCTTCCATGCCGAGTTCGAAAATTTCTCTGCACTTGGGTACCTCAGAAAGCGATGTGGACGTTACAGTCTCGTGCATATCATCTTCGTAGTGTGCAGGAAATGAAGGCACTGGAGAAAGGAAAGCGTCCAGCACACGTGCGTAGTTTCCGTTATTTGTTGACGCCCATGGAGTCACAGAACTAGATCGTGTTTTCTTCACTGATAAGATGTGGTTTCATCTTAGTGGTTAGGTGCTTACTCAAAACGCAAGAATTCGGTCAAGCGAAAATCCACATATCTTTCATGAAACGGCCGTGCTCTGTCAGGAAACTGGAGTGTCTTTGTGTGCCGTATCGCGTCATCGAACAGTGGGGCCTATTTTATCTGAAGCTACAGTGAACAGTGTTGTGTAACAAGACATCACTACACACTTTATTTCGCTTCTTGAGGCTGATATGCCGAACTTTTCGATCGCCCCGTGTAGTACAGGCTTTTTTTAATATACTTTTGTGGGGGTATTTTCGGAGAAAAAATGTAATTGGGTGATCAGTCTGTAAGAGGTCCGAGCAGATGTAATTTCGATGTATTGCTTACGCGCTGCCTGCGATATGTAAGGTATAAGAGAATCTCAGACCAGAGAGCAGTGTTTACTGCAGTAGGAACTGTGTAGCTGTAGCAGTAAGTTGTTGCTAGCGAGCAGTCTGGTCTGGTCTGGTCTGGTCTGGTGTATCATGTTGGCTGGGCCGGTCGTGGTGCAGCGATGCCGGAGCCTGAGCATTATTCTATAAGGTAAAAAGCAGCCTCGCGCATATGTAGTATTGTTATCTCAAGTCCCATGTAAATGTTCTAATAATAATCTTTCTCATAAAAAGTAACTTTTAACAACCATTCATTTCTATTTAAAGAATTTACTAATTTCTCCAATCCATGATAATCCCGATTACTGCAAAAGAAAAATCAGTTGTTTCCTTTCATAAATGACAAATCTATCGGCCAGCATTGCACAGGGCTGTGCCAGAAAAATTTATTGTAAGAGCAGATATATATGCGTTATCCGGCGACTTCATTGAGGTAAGAATTTTTCTTTTTTATTCAGAATGATCTTTCAGGGCCATGACGCAGCACTGCTGACGTCCAAAATTTACCAGGTTAAACTCACAGTCAATTATTGAAAAATTATAAGTGAGCGACAATTTAATTGAGAGGTTAGTTACATTGTATTTTTACCAGGTTACTGAATTTATTTTTTGTTGGGACGTCACACTGAATGTGAACGACATAATTATAATTTTTACTGTTGAGAAGTTTAGGAATTTTTCTGTTTTGAGGTTACACTAAATGGGAATGAATTTTGTTGGGAGGTTACAAGTCGAATAAATAATAATTAATTTATTACTTAGTAACTAGCCTCAGGAGACTGCGAGTCCTTTACAGAAAATTGTTTTCAAAATGTTTCCAAACAGCCTCCGAAATTTTGTCAGTTAAGTTCGGTTTCACCCTAAAGGTTCCGAATAGTCTTCTTAATATAGTAGCGCTATCATCAGTCACGGTTGCAGTCGCTCTTAGCGAACAAGAGAGTGTTGAGACAACTCTGCGGGGAACGAAAACACACCCACACACACACACACGTACTCTGTTGTTAGTGTGGGTGAAGGCGACCAAGGAGTAACAGCAATAATAGAGGAGCCTGTAGTTAGATCGCATGTCTGGCGGGAGGAACAGGCGGCGTGAGGCAGACGGAGAGAGAGAAAGAAGAAGCGAGAGATAGAGAGATAGAGAGAGAGAGAGAGAGAGAGAGAGAGAGAGAGAGAGAGAGAGATGAGTGCGGTAGGCGTGATGAGGCGGCAGCCCTTCGCGCGAGTTGGAGTGAAACAGAGGGAGCTTCCATGTGTTAACGTCGGCGGCAGCGAGGACACGGACAGAAAAACAGAGATAATAACAGCGGGGAGGAGGACAGAGATGGAGAGTGAGCGAGAGGGAGTTATGGTTGAGGCACAGGAGTGGAGTGGGGGAGCGGGGAACGAAACGAGCGTCAGAGGGGACGCGGCGAAGCGCTGGCCCGACTGTCTGCTGTCTGCTGATGAATGCAGCAGCGGCGCTGCGCGGCGGCGCGGTGTATTGTGGGGCAGGGAGCGGGAGTCCGGGAGTCCTCAGCCAGCTCTGCCTGGCTCCCCTAGTTGCCGTGCTGTCGCGCCGCGTTGCAGCAGCAGCCCGGGGGGAATCTGGCGGCGGGGGAAATGATTTAAAAAGAGAAGCGAACGTCGCCCAATAACAGCACGGTTACCAGTAACAGATTAGAGACCTAATAAAAACAGGCAATACATTAGGCGTCGCGGCCACGGATACGTACGCGCATTATAATTTCCAGTGTACTTACTGAACCGGAATGCTGCCGAGCTTTTTAATGGCAGTTACGAGCACAAAAGGAAGACTGTCGCCGGCATTACGAGCATCAGCGCCCGGGCACGTCAGCGCTTGTGGAGAGCCGGTCCCCCTCAACTAATGACGCGGCCGCCTCTGCCATCACCAATTTTCCGCCAGTGAAGGAAAATAAGAATCTTTCACATCCCTAGCCTCTGTTGTTGAAATGCCAGATTGATGACAGCAAAAAATTACCTTTAAAAACAAAAGTTTGTCTTGGCTGTTTTTCCCGTAATGCATATCACGATTATACATCGAATCTCCTACAGAATTACTCTCAATTCAGTTTTTATTTAATTATACAAAGCTGTTGGTCGGAAGTGAAATTGAAAAAATAAAAAAAATAAAAATGTACCCATGTGGAAGGATCTGCATCTTCACGCGGTTGTTATAGCCAGAACAGTACGTATTTACTGTTTTTTTTATTTTAATAATTTTATCACGTACTTTTGTTTTTTCATCCAGTAATAGGTTACAGGTACTAATGACATTAGCATTTCAACGACCATCTTGAATACAAACGAATATATTTTTTAAAACTGATACATCATACACATTTCAGTGAATCAGCTAGAACACAAACGTTAACACAGTATTAAGTAATAGATGGTAAAATTTACTAGATAGCATCTCGCAAGGAATTTGAGACACAAAACCGACACCAACTACGTCACATAGCGAAATAAGTTTAAAGTATAAACTCAAATATGCTGTAAATGTTTTCTGATTGTCCTGGTTCAAAATTTCTTTTGTGATAATTGGCTACGTATTTTTTTTCAGTTGATGACTGAATTCTCTCCTCGGAATTTCATACTGGCTGCATAAGGTAGAGAGATAGTTTATAACCCAAAGCGTCACGAAATCTAGAAATGCTTTATATCTTTTGTTGTGTAACTCACTGAATGCGTTCAAGCCATGGCTGCCGTAATACGGTTTCTGGAAACTGTAAAAAATAAATAAATAAGCTACGCTACCAGCTGTGTTCAGGTTTTCGAGTACAAGGAGACCACGAACACGTTTTTGGAATAAAGATACTCGTGAATTACGATATAGTAGGACCGGTACCTCACGTCTCCGTTGTGCCCATGTAAATAGGCTAAACGACAGAACTGAATGATGAAACACACGCATAGCAAAATTTGAACGTCTGATATTTCTTTGTTTATTCTGTCATAAGTGACCACAATTTATCACCAATCAAAAATCGTCGCTTAACTGATGTGTTTCTGAATTACCTTGCTTATACCACAGATATTGCAAAATATATTTCACTTTATTTATCTCGTTACATTCGGCAATAGAAGCGTACATCACACAGCCCCTAGCCTACGGAACTGACGTCCTTTCAATCCAACATGGGAGATATAATTCTCCTGAACAGTGCCGCCATCTTTGTTTCCACCGGTAATCAAGTCTGTCAAATCATGGTTCCAAGCATTATTGGAAAACTTTCTGCGGTTCTGATATACGTTTTGAGGACTCACTTCAGATCTATCTGACTGGAAACTTATGACCTCACGCACATTCCACTAACTTAAATCCAACCTGCAATCAATGTAACAAGATATTTTGAACTTTTGTAAATTGCGCAGATCCTCCTGTCATATATTCTTCTGGAAAATATTTCCAGTTACCACAGAGACGACGCAGCTACGAAGGTTGGAACTTTAAGTGGCGCGCAGTCCGCAACCGCGCGACTGCTACGGTCGCAGGTTCGAATCCTGCCTCGGGCATGGATGTGTGTGATATCCTTAGGTTAGTTAGGTTTAAGTAGTTCTAAGTTCTAGGGGACTGATGACCACAGTATTTAAGTCCCATAGTGCTCAGAGCCATTTGAACCATTTTAAAAGTGGCAACTATTTATTTACAGCTCGTACAAAATAGATACGTGTTTGAAAGTTTTACTGACCTTCAGAGTAGTCACCAGCATTGTGTATAACCTGTTGTCAGCGATGTGGAAGCCGTAGGACACTCTTAGCAGTGCCAGTTGTGTTGACAATTCGAGTGTCGCGGTCTATTGCCCGGCGAATTTGTAACAGTTCTGAAGCAAATGCCGTGAAGTGGGTGGTATAGCACTTAGCTACGAAGGTTGGAACTTTAAAAGTGGCAACTAATCAGTCAAACAAATCAGTGACAGCTTGCACTGTACGTGCTTGAGCATTGTCCTGCAAAATGATGGTCAAGTCCTGCAAAAAGTGTCATTACTCCTGTCTCTAAGCTGGTCCATAGGTTGTGTTCCAAAATTGAACAGGAGTGCACCCTGTGCTATGCTGGGAAGTATTGCAACATCTCTCTCTCTCCGCACTGGACCATATGCGTCATCGCGCAGGCAATGGTACCTAGGTGAATACGTATTTCTACAGGAATTTCTCAGGTGTTAAGTGTGAAAGAGATGCCGGCGCCTCATCCTTGCGGGACGCGAACGGTCGCGTCTCACGGGGACCACCGATGCACCCCGACTCTGGCATTGGCGTCGGGTGTCGGGTGGTGAAAGTTGGTGGTAATAATATATGCTCTACATACCCAGCGAAGATAGGATTTTGGAATTTCGTGAGCAGACCCTTCCATTTAGCGAGTCGTCTACCTGCAAGTGTGTCCCATTTCAAACTCTCAGTGAGATTTGCAACGTCTCGCGATGGCTAAATGTACCAGTCACGAATCTTGCAGTTCTTTTTTGGACTCTCTCAGTCTCCTGAATCAGACCCAACTGGTAAGGGCCCCCCATAGAGCCGAACAATACTCTAAGTCCAATAAAATGCCTCGAATTTAAAAAAAACTACCCCATATATGTGAAGAATATCGATTTAATTAATTTGCATAATCAACGTAGTGTTAGCGTTACAGTAGTTAAGGGGAGGCTGTGGGTGAGTGGGTGACATGGAGCAGAACAGCAGGTTAAGAGAAGAACACTAAGTTAATTTGAACAATTTTTATGTAAAACGCAGTACAATAGTTTAAGGGTGTTGGTGACACAGATGGATACGCCAGAAATGGCGTTCAAAAACATGTGAAATTCGAAAGGTGTACCAGAAAACAGTGGGAGGAGACAACTATTTACTTAATTTGGTATCAAAGGCGGTACAATAGTTTAAGGAAATGGGGGTGACATGGAAAACCACTTAACAGAACAATGGGTTAAGTGCCGACAAAGGGCCAAACATTAGGTTAAGACACCCAGAGTACAGTGCCGAACATTAGGTTATGCAACATGTTTGCCCCATGTAATTGCTTCTTGCAAGACCTAGATGTTTCCAAACAGTAGTGAATGATGAGCAAGAGAAATTCAACCCCCACAAACTGATTTTTTTATAACTAAACAGTATACCTTTTCCATACATTGTCTAAATTGTTTAAGCAATATTCCATACACAGCAATCGATTTCCCTCCAAATGACCGATCAATTGAGTCTTTTTCCCACCATTTTCTGGGGGAGGAGGAAAGGGTGGGAGGGTAGTGGGTTTGCCAGAGGGGGAGAGGTTAATTAAGTAGTCAGTCAAAGCTAATAGTAGTGACAGGGGCTATTCCAATAACTCAAACCTGAAAGTGTACCCGTAGCAGCGGGGGCGGGGGGGGGGCGTACCTGAGGGGGGGAGGGGAGGAAGTGGGGGAACAATAGGTTGAGCGGGGTGACATGGAAAACCACTTAACAGAACAATAGGTTAAGAACTAGTCAATCAAAGGAGAACAATAGGTTAAGGAACTGTCAATCAAAGGAGAACAACAGGTTTGCCCCTGAGTGCATACCTGCCCCTGATGTAGGAAATCCGCACTAACAAAATGCATCACCTCCTGCTTACTCCCGCTACTATCTGCTCTTCCATCAGTCTATGCAGCACCCAGATACATTCAGTGAACTTCGCTAAACAATCATTTGTTCGTTGAGTGCACACCGTCCGTGTTTAAGTAGTCAGTAATAACTTTATTATGTTTCTTAAAGGCACAACCAAAGCTGTTTTCCAATCAAACTGTGGAGCAATCTTCAGATCTACTACAAATCCTGGTGCATATCTAACATGAGTACATTTTCTTAAATTTCATCTATCATAAGACGATGCTGATTATGTGCTACTGGCCAGTATAAAGACAAGAAAGATTTACAACTTCAAGTCCAAGCGTAGAACGACCGCCTTGCAAATGTAGGACTGTGGCTCAATGTGTTGAAAACATATTACCTTTCCACAGATTTCAATGACTCTTAACCATCAGAATCAATGGTGTTGACCTCCCAACAGCAAGGACTTTTCATTGGAGTGTCATGTAAAAATTTGAAGTAAAACGCTTCAGAATTTACCCAGAAATTTGCTGGGCTCGACAATTGCTGCCGATGGAAATCTCAGAGCGGAAATCTCCAACCGCCTTAGCAGTGCGGGGCCCAAATGGCGTTCCGTTGCTGGAGTACTATGCGGCAAGAAAATTCCCAACAGGCTCAGATCAAAAGTATACCGATCGGTAATCCGTCCAGTTGCACTGTGTGGGGTTGAATGCTGGCCTTCAACGAAGGAAGTAGAGCAAAGACTTGCTTTTATGGAGACGAAAATGCTTAGGTGGACATCGTGATTAACATTGCGTGACCACGTCACAAATAATGAAGTATAAGTAATAAGCTATACGGTGTTGCACCGATAGCAGACAAAATGAGTGAAAGCCGCCTACGCTGGTACGGGCATGTCCTTAGAGCAGACGAGACATCTACATCCATACTCCGCAAGCCACCTGACGGTGTGTGGCGGAGGGTACCTTGAGTACCTCTATCGGTTCTCCCTTCTATTCCATTCTCGTATTGTTCGTGGAAAGAAGGATTGTCGGTATGCCTCTGTGTGGGCTCTAATCTCTCTGATTTTATCCTCATGGTCTCTTCGCGAGATATACGTAGGAGGGAGCAATATACTGCTTGACTCTTCGATGAAGGTATGTTCTCGAAACTTTGACAAAAGCCCGTACCGAGCTACTGAGCGTCTCTCCTGCAGAGTCTTCCACTGGAGTTTATCTATCATCTCCGTAACGCTTTCGCGATTACTAAATGATCCTGTAACGAAGCGCGCTGCTCTCCGTTGGATCTTCTCTATATATCTTCTATCAACCCTACCTGGTACGGATCCCACACTGCTGAGCAGTATTCAAGCAGTGGGCGAACAAGCGTACTGTAACCTACTTCCTTTGTTTTCGGATTGCATTTCCTTAGGATTCTTCCAATGAATCTTAGTCTGGCATCTGCTTTACCGACGATCAACTTTATAAGATCATTCCATTTTAAATAACTCCTAATGCGTACTCCCAGATAATTTATGAAATTAACTGCTTCCAATTGCTGACCTGCTTTTTTGTAGCTAAATGATAAGGGATCTATCTTTCTATGTATTCGCAGCACATTACACTTGCCATTCCCTGCACCATGCGTCAATTCGCTGCAGATCCTCCTGCATTTCAGTACAATATTCCATTGTTACAACCTCTCGATACACCACAGCATCATCTGCAAAAAGCCTCAGTGAACTTCCGATGTCATCCACCAGGTCATTTATGTATATTGTGAATAGCAACGGTCCTATGACACTCCCCTGCGGCACACCTGAAATCACTCTTACTTCGGAAGACTTCTCTCCATTGAGAATGACATGCTGCGTTCTGTTATCTAGGAACTCTTCAATCCAATCACACAATTGGTCTGATAGTCCATATGCTCTTACTTTGTTCATTAAACGACTGTGGGGAACTGTATCGAACGCCTTGCGGAAGTCAAGAAACATGGCATCTACCTGTGAACCCGTATCTACGGCCCTCTGAGTCTCGTGGGCGAATAGCACTAGCTGAGTTTCACATGACCGTCTTTTTCGAAACCCATGCTGATTCCTACAGAGTAGATTTCTAGTCTCCAGAAAAGTCATTATACTCGAACACAATACGTGTTCCAAAATTCTACAAGTGATTGACGTTAGAGATATAGGTCTATAGTTCTGCACATCTGCTCGACGTCCCTTCTTGAAAACGGGGATGACCTGTGCCCTTTTCCAATCCTTTGGAACGCTACGCTCTTCTAGAGACCTACGGTACACAGCTGCAAGAAGGGGGGCAAGTTTCTTCGCGTACTCTGTGTAAAATTGAACTGGTATCCCATCAGGTCCAGAGGCCTTTCCTCTTTTGAGCGATTTTAATTGTTTCTCTATCCCTCTGTCGTCTATTTCGATATCTACCATTTTGTCATCTGTGCGACAATCTAGAGAAGGAACTACAGTGCAATCTTCCTCTGTGAAACAACTTTGGAAAAAGACATTTAGTATTTCGGCCTTTAGTCTGTCATCCTCTGTTTCAGTACCATTTTGGTCACAGAGTGTCTGGACATTTTGTTTTGATCAACCTACCGCTTTGACATAAGACCAAAATTTCTTAGGATTTTCTGCCAAGTCAGTACATAGAACTTTACTTTCGAATTCACTAAACGCCTCTCGCATAGCCCTCCTCACACTACATTTCGCTTCACGTAATTTTTGTTTGTCTGCAAGGCTTTGGCTATGTTTATGTTTGCTGTGAAGTTCCCTTTGCTTCCGCAGCAGTTTTCTAACTCGGTTGTTGTACCACGGTGGGTCTTTTCCATCTCTTACGATCTTGCTTGGCACATACTCATCTAACGCATTATGTACGACGGTTTTGAACTTCGTCCACTGATCCTCAACACTATCTGTACTTGAGACAAAACTTTTGTGTTGAGCCAACAGGTACTCTGAAATCTGCTTTTTGTCCCTTTTTCTAAACAGAAAAATCTTCCTACCCTTTTTAATATTCCTATTTACGGCTGAAATCATCGATGCCGTAACCGCTTTATGATCGCTGATTCCCTGTTCTGCGTTAACTTTTTCAAATAGTTCGGGTCTGTTTGTCACCAGAAGGCTAGTTTCAACCAAAATGTAAATGGGAAACGGCCAGCAGGACGATCAAGGCAGCGATTGCTTGACACCCTGCATTAATATCTCAATGTCTCAGGCCTTTGCCCTGAACAGGCACAAGGTTGCAAGAAGTGGCGACAATGAGCCAAAACAGCAAACCCCGCCAGCACGCGGAACAAACGCTAAGGAAGAAGAGGAAGGTAAGACGATGTTTTTTGAAAGCCTTCAGCAGCATCATTTCACATCCACGCAGTGTCTGTTTACATAGCATTACAACAAACAGTCGCGAAACATTACAGCGCAAAAAAAAGAAAGTAAAAAGAAAATGCTGCCTCTACAGTCAAATGCTACGAGCCAGCAGCTTGGAGAGCTAGCATCGCTTCAGCTGTCAAAACTTCAGACTTTTTAAACGGAGTACTTCCTAAATTTAATGGTGTTACACTACTGGCCATTAAAATTGCTACACCAAGAATAAATGCAGATGAACGGTTATTCATTGGACAAATATATTATACTAGAACTGACATGTGATTACATTTTCATGCAGTTTGGGTGCATAGATCCTGAGAAATCAGTACCCAGAACAACCACCACTGGCCGTAATAACAGCCTTGATACGCCTGGGCATTGAGTCAAACAGAGCCTGGATGGCGTGTAAAGGTACAGCTGCCCATGCAGCACACGATACCACAGTTCATCAAGAGTAGTGACTGGCGTATTGTGACGAACCAGTTGTTCGGCCACCATTGACCAGGCGTTTTCAACTGGTGAGAGATCTGGAGAATGTGCTGGCCAGGGCAGCAGTCGAACATTTTCTGTATCCAGAAAGGACCGTATAGGACCTGCAACATGCGGTCGTGCACTATCCTGCTGAAATGTAGGGTTCCGCAGGGATCGAATGAAGGGGAGAGCAACGGGTCGTAACACATCTGAAATGTAACGTCCACTGTTGTAAGTGCCGTCAATACGAACAAGAGGTGACCGAGACGTGTAACCAATGGCACCCCATAACATCACGCCGGGTGATACGCCAGTATGGCGATGACGAATACACGCTTCCAACATGCGTTCGCCGCGATGTCGCCAAACACGGGTGCGACCATCGTGATGCTATAAACAGAACCTGGATTCATCCGAAAAAATGACGTTTTGCCATTCGTGCACCCAGGTTCGTCGTTGAGTACACCATCGCAGGCGCTCCTGTCTGTGATGCAGCGTCAAGGGTAATCGCAGCCATGGTCTCCGAGCTGATAGTCCATGCTGCTGCAAACGTCATCGAACTGTTCGTGCAGATGGTTGTTGTCTTGCAAACGTCCCCATCTGTTGATTCAGTGATCGAGACGTGGCTGCACGACCCGTTACAGCCATGCGGATAAGATGCCTGTCATCTAAACTGCTAGTGATACGAGGCCGTTGGGATCCAGCACGGCGTTCCGTATTACTCTCCTGAACCCACAGATTCCATATTTGCTAAGTCATTGGATCTCGACCAACGCGAGCAGCAATGTCGTGATACGATAAACGGCAATCGCGATAGGCTACAATCCGAGTTTTATCAAAGTGGGAAACGTGATGGTACGAATTTCTCCTCCTTACACGAGGCATCACAACAACGTTTCACCAGGCAACGCCGGTCAACTGCTGTTTGTGTATGAGAAATCGGTTGGAAACTTTCCTCATGTCAGCACGTTGTAGGTGTCACCACCGGTGCCAGCCTTGTGTGAATGCTCTGAAAAGCTAATCATTTGCATATCACAGCATCTTCTTCCTGTCGGTTAAATTTCGCGTCTGTAACACGTCATCTACGTGGTGTAGAAATTTTATTGGCCAGTAATGTACTTTCATATTTCCGAGTCATTAAAGTGGCGGTGACTTTTCCAATGCGAAAAGGAAAGTTTAGTTAAAGTAATTTCCAGTCTCCGGTTAATATCATCACATAATAATGAAATATCAGTGCAATGTAATATATTACACGGTTCACACAAGCAGAGGCATAGTCGAATCTTCGAAAATCGTTTAAGACGGGTAATAAATTGCGACTTGATTTGTTTAAGATCAAAAGGAACTGTAACGAGTATATCCGTGACTTGGCACCTGCTTTGTGAATTCTGATGGTTTGTGCCGATTACATTTCGTTTCACAAGTTTCTTTGCAGCTTTCAGACTCTTTTTTATACTTTCAAAGGTAGGTAATGTTTTATACAATGTTGGAGATATTTTAATTGCTACTACAATTTGTAGTGGCACAATTAACTCCGAAATACGATCTCATTTGCGTTTTGAACGTGCTTCTACACTCCATATATACAATACACAATCGCACGTGTCCGCAGCTCGTGGTCGTGCGGTAGCGTTCTCGCTTCCCGCGCCCGGGTTCCCGGGTTCGATTCCCGGCGGGGTCAGGGATTTTCTCTGCCTCGTGATGACTGGGTGTTGTGTGCTGTCCTTAAGTTAGTTAGGTTTAAGTAGTTCTAAGTTCTAGGGGACTGATGACCATAGATGTTAAGTCCCATAGTGCTCAGAGCCATTTGCCAATCGCACGCAGTATTTTTATGCGTTCCAGCCAATTGCAGCGCTGCAGCAGCGGCTGTAAAAAGATTGCCGTAGTTTCGCGACTGGTTTTAGTAGACTATGATACCACAGTACACAGATATCGCAACAATGTTCTAAAATCTTTTCACCCTGTTACGATTTTATATCAGTTGTGTGAGTGCAATTTTATACGTAATTCCTTTAAGTAGATACAAAAAAGTCTCTTCTATAAGATCAGCATCTAAAACTCTAAGATTTTAGTTATCCTGTTTTCCAACTACAGTGAAAGACCACAGCAGGAAAAGACAGACAAAACAGCACATACGCAGACGTCATACCTAACGCTCCCGCAGCATTTGCAAACGGGATAAAAGTCATAAAATTGTCTATCTAGTGCAGTACTTCATTATTTATATGGCAATGCATTTTATTTGTTAGGTGCCAAATAAAGCCATGTTGCAAATTGCTCAGATTTCGTCTTGTCACCTGCGGATTCAACATTCTGTGTATGAAGAATACGAGTCGTGTTTCAAATGTTCATTATTTTCGAAATTCTTGAGCATTACCAGCGAAAAGAACTTGTGCAGTGGTGTAAATGTGGTTTGTGGATATCTGTTTCGAGGCTGTGACCCTTGACAACCATGATATCCGTAACCGCGGTTGGCACGTGAGTCCAGTTTTACACTACCTAACGAGGATTATGTGTGAACAGCCATTGTGCACTTCAGAATGAAAGCACGCTCGAAACTTAGCTACTAAAGTGTCCCAACCCGTTTCCTTAGCCATCTGAGGGGTTACCCAATGATCAAATTCTCTTTCGTCCCATACAGAGTTAATGTGCATAAGTTTCCGGTAATCCTTACGCACTGCCTTTCACGTAGTACGCACATTTCATTTATAGTATTTTATATCCATAGTATCTTGTATCCTTTAACTTCAGATTTACGGAAATCACTGATTTTAGAATCGTTTTAGTATTGTTATAATATATTGTAAAGCAAGTCAAGGAAATTGTGTTATTTTGCTAGAGCATTTCAGATGTTTGCCGAACTGATACACAATTCCAGTACGCGTTTTGTATCGTGGCTGGCTGCTTATCCAGTAGCCTGCTTTACTGGTGCCTCGTTTCTG
This sequence comes from Schistocerca serialis cubense, assembly GCF_023864345.2. NCBI lineage: Eukaryota > Metazoa > Arthropoda > Insecta > Orthoptera > Acrididae > Schistocerca > Schistocerca serialis. The sequence continues at coordinate 255,087,761 of NC_064642.1, forward strand.
AATCAACATTGCTACTAAGGGTGCGTAATTGCTGTTCATTAGAACCGCGATAGGAACGTCGAAATTTTAATAGCAGACTCGTTGTCATTTTCTACGAGACTCCAATGTTCTAAATAGCATTATGTTTCACTTAAGAAGGCATTTACCTGTTTCGAGCGAATAAGTTTTTATTTTTCCAGAGTCGTGTGGGTGGAATAGTTTTTATGATCATTCAAGTACGGAAAACTTATAAACATATGTCTTTGAATTGTTGCTGTGTAATGTCGCTGATTGCGCAGGTATTATTAATGGCATCTATCTCTGCCTGCCCACGAGAAACCGTATTATGTCACCCAAGCGGCAAATCCTATCATAAAAAAATACAGCGAACTACAAAATTCAGTTTTTGCGACACATTATTCTGGCACAATATCTTTTTAAGTCCAAATAAGTATTGGCTTAGACGACGGCATTCTTGGTAGACGCATCGGCAGTGTAGTTTTCTCTTCCTCACTGAACCCTGCAGCCGCAAGATGTTTTCGAAAAGGCCTGCACGCGGGAGCTTCGTCTTCCTCGCCCCAGACTGTATTCATTTCGATATCGCCTTTTACCAAAAAAAAAAAAATCATATAATTCGTGGTGGTGCTATTGAAAAATTCGAGTCATCGCGACTACTGAGGCAATCCTCAGAAATGCGCGGCGGAATTTATCACCCTTCCCCATGAAAAATCAGCCTACAGTCGGGATCCACAGGAGAACTCCCGGGCAACCGCCATCGCGCGTTCCGGCAAGACAACATGTTTTACGTGTTTCCGAAGTCCTGCGAACCCTAGGAAGAACAGCTGTATTTACACGTCGCTGCGAAGAGTTGTAATCACTTGTTTCGGTCACTTTGTTTTGATAGATAAAGGCCGTACGTCGGCCGCGTTATTCTTTGTGTGGGGCAGACGAACCGGTGATGGCGATTGCTCCGTCGAGTCTGCGGGGCCCCTCTGTGTGTGCGCGCGCGCGGCGCTCGGCGCGGCGGCCCCGGATTGCGCATAACGGTCGTTGGGCCCGGTCCGCGTGGCGAGCGCGCCGAGCGGGGTATGATGAAGCCTGGCCGAGCCGCGGTGCTCGCCATGTGTACGTAGAGTGGCGCCGGGCGCGAGTGACGGGAAACCGGCAAAGTGCAGTGTCCGCGTGTGCGGAAAACTAATCTTCACGTTGTGGTTCACTTGTACTACTTTTCACGTACCTAGTAGTTGGATTAAGCTCGGTGTGTAAATGGAGCCACATGTGTTTCGCAAACGGAGGTTGGTGCACAACTGATCGCTTTGCTGCTACCCGTAGATTCTTTTTTTTATATATTTGTGCCTAGCACAAGTAGATGCTTCATCTGTTGAGAAAGCTCACTGAATAAGTCTGTAAATGTACTTGTGTTTCAGGTGTTGTGTTGTGTGTTCGCTTATGTAAACACGCGGTTGTTTGTATGGTGTATTGTCTCTGCTGTTGTTTATTTCGCGATACGGCTACGTGCCGTCGGCAGCTGTTTGCACGCCAGACAGGCTTTTGTTTACAGAGGAGCCGTTGAGGAAGGATTTTGACAGGATTTCGGCGGTGATCTCTTCGTCTCTCAGTGGATTCTGTAGTGTTCGACAGCTTAGTGAATATTTTGTTTTTACAAGAAAATTTGTGAGTGTGGTACACTGAAGGAGGAGGAGGAGGAAAAATTGTGTCACAGCCTTCGACGGAAAGTCACGAGAAAGAAGATAGGAGGAATGGAATGCTAGAGGACTACTAGCCCTTTGTCATCGATCACGCAGCGGTGGAGTCGGGAACACAAGGCAGATTTCCACCGACCACGTATTTGCGAGAGCTGCACAGGGTACGTTCACGTCTGTATCATTGTTTCAGCGATTGCATGTTTATCGCCCTCCCGCTCGCCTTCGATCCGGGAAACGGGGAAGCCATTTTGTTTGTTGCGTTCCGGGCGGCTCTCTTCACTGTCTCTGTCCCTGTGAATTAAAAGGCTCGCCTGTGCACCTCTTCCTTCTTGCTGTTAGACTAACTCGTGTGTGAACATTACAAACTTTAGTGTGAAGTTTGTGCCCTAACGTAGCATTGGTTTACGCGCGCGGGTGTGTGTGTGTGTGTGTGTGTGTGTGTGTGTGTGTGTGTGTGTGTGTGAGAGAGAGAGAGAGAGAGAGAGAGAGAGAGAGAGATGAATGGAGTGGGGAGCAAGAAAGAGAGCGAGAGTATTGAGAATGCACGTGTCATTGGATAAGCGCATTACCGTAAATAGCACTGTCGTTTCTGAGAGTCTTCATTAATATTTGTTGTCACGTTCCATACTTTCAGCGTCTTCCGTAATAACACTAACGTGGAAATACCCTGGCATGTGTACTGAGTGTAGCTAATAAACTTCTTTACTGCACACCCATTAGTAATAATAGTTTCTTAGATTCTCATCTGACGACACACTTTTTATCATCCGCATACAGAAATCCAATATGCTACCAATGTTATTCCTTTTTGTTTTGTTTACGTTATTTCCACAAAATACCATAGAAGTTATTGTTGATAATGCTATTTCTAGCAATTGAATCACTTCGCACAGTCCGTCCTTTGTATAAATTGCCATCTCTGTAGCCGAACACACACAGAAAACGATGGTGTTATTGGAAAGTGTGGCATTCCTCTGCCACCTTTTATTTCTGAAATTACTGTGAATGCATATGTGGTTCTTGTCAACAAAATGTTTTCTGTTAAGTTTGGGGGGAGGGCTCGCTCAGGTATTATAATTTTGTACTCATTGCTCGGGTAACTGTACTTTTGATGTAAGACATTAAACTTTGGTTATCGCTTTATATTTTTCCACTATGCAATAGGTTTCAAAACTGATCTGATATTTACGTTGGTATGCCTACATGCGCGCGTGCGTGTGTGTGTGTGTGTGTGTGTGTGTGTGTGTGTGTGAGAGAGAGAGAGAGAGAGAGAGAGAGAGAGAGAGAGAAAGGGGGGTTTGTTTCTTCTTTAAAATATTTTGATCTTAGTATGTTGTAAACGTGTGGTTTGACTTTAATGAGATACGTAACGGTATTTTCAAGCGCTCAAATCGCCTGGAGCAGCGCAGCTAGATTCTTGACCGTTCCTGTTAATACTTTGTTATTGTAAAGTGATATTGGCACGTTGGTGCACATGGAAGTTACGACAGAAACTGGGAGAGTAAGAGTTAAAGCTCGGTTTAATGTAATCCGTTCCTTGGCGACAGTCCAGAGCATTGTGCTGTCAGAGGCAGCAATTTGCTTAGGAATGAGAAGTAGAGGTTGTAGTCACATGAAAAAATGTATCAGTTTAAATTTTAAGAAGGTATCGTACTAACAGACTGGCAGATCATTCAACTTGTGCAAATATCGTCATTAGTACAAGTGCTCCGTGACCATCTGGCAGATCATTCAACTTGTGCAAATATCGTCATTAGTACAAGTGCTCCGTGACCATCTAAGTATGATGAAAAGCCGGTAGGTCAAAGCTACATAAACCGATTACTTCGCTTCCTGGCTTTGGGTATGAATCATTAGAGAAATTTTTTAAAATGACTTGTCTGCTCACGTTTGGACGTAGATCACTAGCTGTGTTGTAGAATGGCGTTTTACGAGTACACACCATGACAGTGAAGTCTATCCACTTCATTGACATTCACTTCATAATTTCAACATGTTTTATGCAACTTGGCGACGGGTTCTATCGTGTGTTAAGTCCCACTAAAACGGAAAAAACTGTTAAGCTGGAGGGTTGACATTTGAAGGCCAAATGAGGTGACAGTATAATTCGTTCATTGGACATTCCGTTTGCTTATGTACCTGTTATCTCCGTGGCAAGCTTCGGAAAGGATGGGTCTGTACACCTTCCCCACAGTTGAGACAGCACCTCTAACCATACCGTATCCAACCAACTTGAGTCACTTACATAGAAATTCCCGTGTATGTAGAAAGTGTACGTAAACGTGGTACCCAGCTAATGAGAAGGACTGCAATGCTTAACATTGTGCATTTGGTCCGTTATGTTGTGTAAACTCCTTGTTCTCATTCAGTTGTTGTTCTTCTACTTGAAACTTACAGATTGTGTGTGGGTGAAAGAACGCCCATAGTTCTTGTCGGAAGTGTAGTAGTAGATACATATGTAGAGTACAAATGGTAGAATGTAGTTGGTTCGAATGACCATGACCTGAAAGAGCGGGGGTAAGACAATAGGCGACTATTCGGTCACCCAAAATTGTTTCCCAGGGTTTTCCTAAATCAAGAAGGCAAATCTCTAGATGATTCTGACAACAAAGACATGGCTAATTTTCACCACCGTCTCAGTCCTAGTAGTTTTGTTGCTGTTGCTGTTGGCCTCTGTCAGTCGGGTGTTAAACTTACATTACTCATAGCATCTACGGTCACCCACGGGGATGGCTTTGTGGTTTCACTAAATGGTCAATCCTTGATCAGGCTGTGCAAGGCGTTGGTTGATTAGTCAGAGCAATGAGGAAATACTTCATGTAATTCTTAGAAAACAGTACTGGACACCATTTGAAAGGGAACTCATTGCTCTACACGTGGCAGAATAATTGAATGATGCGATTAGCAGCGATACCGAAGCTACTGTGGCCGGTGTCGGACCCAAGGACACCCAGACATGGAGAGAGGTTTCGAGCGACCACATCCTGTCCACGAACGATGTCGGTTTGCGCAGGTCGAGAAACGGCTAGGTATTACATTGTAGCCGGTTCCAAGCGACAGTTGCAGTACGCTCATACATGTGCTTTGTACTTTAAAGCATGTATCCTGTAAATTATTTCTCGCTTGCTTGAGTAAAATTTATTGACCGTATGGTTAAGGATCACCTTACAGAACCCAGAGGCTCGAGGTTGATCTCTGGTAGTCGCCATGACTCACCGACTGCAGTACGTTAGCTGTATAAAAAGAATAAAGTTGGATCTTGATTTACTTTAATCTTTGAGACAAAGACATCACCTGCCCTCTCTCTCTCGCTCTTTTTCACTTTTGAAACTGGCTGGATCATCCAGTTATCGGGTCACAGTCAAGGCAAGTCTCATCTACAAGTAAAACATCTCCTACTAAAACACTTTGATGCTTAAACGAAGCATCAGGTTGATTTATGTTTACACGTGTTTTGGATCTGCAGATGGCAAGGTGGGATCGTAGTTGAGAGTAATCCCATCCGTTCCTACTCCACAAGTGACTGGCATAACACCTTTAACCAAGCACAATGTTCAACACATCAACGTCACCTTGCAACCATGTGCAAACCAGTTTGCATTAGACAAACTGGCAGCCCCTCTTTAAGACTTTCTCGTGACACGTCGAACATGCACCAGCCCTTCAAGTGTTGCCTGTCTTGTTGGCTTAGGTCAAGCAACTTATCTGTACTGCAAACATCAATGTCGTCATTGTCAAGTAAAGTAATGCTGTGTTGTCCCCAAATGTTGGTTTGAACACCATGGTGCTTTACTGGACATGCTACTGAAAACTGGTGTGACATAACCTCCCTACTATCTTTGGAATGTGAACTGCAGTGCAGTTTGCTATTTTTTGCATTGACAGTTCGTTTCCAGTGGCCAAAGAAACGTTGGTAGAAAAAAGTCTTGAGACCGCCTGAGGATCGAACCAGAGACTTTTATATATGTAGTATTGTTCTTGACCACTGAGCCAATTACTCACCAAAGTCTCCTGTGGTCCACAATCATTTCGTGATCACGGGTTAACGGAAACGTCCGATTCCACCCGTCTGCTTTGTCCAATGACGTCATGAATATGGCGGAAATAACCATTCACAACAACTCCCTTATCGCGACTATGACGTCATTACAGAAACATGACAACAAACACAAAAATAGATCGAAAAACCATCAAACACATATTCCTCCAAAAATATAATAAAACTAACGGGCCAAGTGGGGGGAATTGCCGGGTTTTGGGTGGGGACAAACTAAAAATAAACACACGCCACTAAACCAAAAGACAAAAACCATAAAATAAAACGACCGCAACCTTCCTTAACTAAAAACAATATCCACTGGAATCGAACACTTCCCTTGACCTATATAGGTCAACAGAAACTACCGATACCAAATCATAAAACCCAAAGCTACAACCACGTCCACAATCATCATTACCTCAAAAAACACAACAAATCAACAAAATTGGAAACCTATATAGGCCAACAGCAACTACCGATACCACAGTATAACTCTCAAAACTTTCACCACCACCACACTTAATACGAACATAAAAAAAACACCTAGAAAATCAAAATCGGAATCCAACACTTCTCTTGACCAATTATCCTTACGACATCTCCGCATATAGCCGTCCCTGGTCCGAGACGCCGGAACTTTAGTAAGCCTCTTTTCTTCACGAGACACTGAACACTTCACGACTTCATCCAAAAATCCGAATAGTTGAAAAAATTTTATTAGAGACAACGCACTGTCCCCCATCATCACCGACAACCGAAAACTGTCATATCCATACCTTGTTGTTGTTGTCTTCAGTCCTGAGACTGGTTTGATGCAGCTCTCCATGCTACCCTATCCTGTGCAAGCTTCTTCATCTCCCCGTACTTACTGCTACCTACATCCTTCTGAATCTGCTTAGTGTATTCATCTCTTGATCTCCCTCTACGATTTTTACCCTCCACGCTGCCCTCCAATGCTAAATTTGTAATCCCTTGATGCCTCAGAACATGTCCTACTAACCGGTCCCTCCTTTTTGTCAAGTTGTGCCACATACTCCTCTTCTCCCCAATTCTATTCAATACTTCATCATTAGTTATGTGATCTACCCATCTACTCCTCAGCATTCTTCTGTAGCACCACATTTCGAAAGCTTCTATTCTCTTCTTGTCCAAACTATTTATCGTCCATGTTTCACTTCCAATCCATACCTACCGAAGACATAATAACGCAATTTACCAAAATTCACACGCGACGAACAGAAAAAACTGCAATAACGTCGACATAACAAAACCAGAATCGTTAACTCACTGAAGAACATTCCGCTGAAAGCACAGTCACTACCGATACCACACGCGTGCAATGCTACCACGCAAATGAACCCCATACGCCACATAACACGCTACCCATAAACACACCACCAGAGAGAACCACCGACCGCAGCAATACGCCACCTATAAACACGACACACACGCAGACATCACATACACACAACACATAAACACACCACCAGAGAGCACCACCGATCATATCAAAACGACACCTACACACACACACACACACACACACACACATCACTCTCACAAACTAAATTCCGCGCCGTCGTGGCGTCACACCACAACAGCCTTACTACGTCAAGGGTCAAAGCCGACGGGTGGAATCAGACGCTTCCGTTGAAGCTTAACCTACCTTATCACACAGTGTAAACGGAGTGCAGTGGGGTCCGGTTCAAGGAATAATAGCTGCCAACATGATAGCTATGATACACATTTTCACAGAGTGTTGTTACAAATGAGTAAGTAGTCCGCAGATCATCATCATCTTCTTCTTTTTCTTCTACGTCTTCTTCTTCTTCACTGTTTCCTGGATATTGTTAAAGAGCCTGTTCCTCCTCCTGTCCAGGTATAACCTGTCACTGTGGTCGTCATACTTTGTCATTCTTCTGGCAGCGAGGTCATTCTTGATCATGTTCTTCCAATGGGTTCTGAGTCTTCTTACAACACGTTTTCGATCCACCTCTCTTTCCAAATTTATTCCGGCTGTTCTTACAGGCATCAATCTCGTTATATGTCCATACCACCGTAGTCTGGATTTGCTGATTCGGTGTAAAAGGGTCACTTAATTCTGACTTTCTTCCACATCTCTTCGTTGCTGAACTTATCCATCGTGAGCTTCTCTCTTTGTGAGGGTGCCTGCTTCGATACCATAGGTCAATATTGGTTTGAAGTAGTTTTTAAACATCACTTAGTTTGCTTCTAATGGAATCATATTGTCCCAGAAAAGGGTTCTAACTTGTTGGTAGTAAAATTCAGCATCTTTTTGCACTCTGTTGGTAATATTCTCTCCAATCAAATTATCCCTGAAGATGATACTTTCACGGTACAGAAAACTGCTCACACTGCTAACTGGTGGCCTCCTAGTTTCACATTTACAGGATGCCCAACTCTCTAGAGAGCCATCGCCACTGTCGTGGTCTCTCAAATGTGGAGGTCATATTCTTGGAACTGAGGTTTCCACACATTTAGTCTTGTCCTAACTTACTATTCTGCTCTACCCCAGACCATGACATCGTCAGCGAAGGCAACTGCATTAAATTCACCAAATTTTTCCTGGTGTTCTGGAATTTATCGTCCATAACATTGATGTTCAGTAGTGAGGACAGTGCACTGCCATGCTGAACTCCACTCTTGGTCTGAAATCTTGAAAATGGTCCCTCTCCAACTTGTATGCAGCTAGTACAGGACTTGTACAGCATCTGGATTTTCCTTACCGGACCTTTATGTCCATTTCTTTTCCTCAGGCACTCCTAAATGTCTCTTGCAACATGATCACATGCCCTTTTTACATCTAGGAATACAATGAACAAGTTCTTGCCCTTGTCCAAGTATTATTCTATCAGTGTTGTGGTACTGAAAGTTAGATGACATTGTAATTCTGTCAGAGATTGGAAAGGATTTTTAAGGACACATGAGCGGAATGGATGATATCTTGAAAAGAGATTGTAAGGTGAACATCAACAAGAGTAAAACAGAGACAATGGAGTTTAATCAAATTAAATTAAGCAATGCAGAGGAAATTAGAGTAAGGTAGTTAGAACCAAAAGCACTAGACATGTTTGTTATTTGGGCAGCTAAACAACAGGTGATGACCTTAGTGGAGAGAATATAAAATGCAGATGGGAAAGATGTAAATTTTGCTGTCCATACCCATTTTCGTTGGGTCTTTCTGGGACCAGGACAGTGAACATCACTTATGATACTGACAGAGTGTTGAAAATTTTGGCAACTATAGTTTACATAATTGCCATATCCCCAAAATTAGACAAGGATGGAAAAAAGTACAATGCCAGTCAAATCAATTTTTTTTTTTTTTTTTAATTTAAGTTTAGTTGCTGACATTAAGTAGATGTTAATCTCCCTATGTTAATCTCCCTAGTCTTTAAAAATTTTCCATGCCAAATTGTTGTTTATCTTTGAACAGGGCACTAAAAGCAACTAAAAGTAGGCAAACAACTTACTACTGAAAATCAATGGTTACAAGAGAGTGACAATGAATTAGACAATTTTTTTTACATTTAGAGATTATTTGAAAACTTATTTGATCTTTTTCTCCATTACTGACAGATTAGGCATCTCTACAACATCAGTTATTTGATGGCGTGAATTAAAATAAATATCAGTTTAGCAAGAAACTGTTTTACTTTTATTAATTCTTTTCAATCCCATTACATCTGTTGACACCTCTTGAACACTGCAAAGATAATTGAAAATGCATGCCTTTCGTTTTCCTCCAGCAAATTTTGAAACAATGAAATCCCGTTGTTTTACATTCTTTCCACTGATACTTTCTAATATGATTTCATCAGAATCATCTTCATATAATATAATTCTGACTCACTGTCCATTAATGGAATTACACTTTCATCTGAAGTTTTTGAATTACACACCACCAATTTATTTCTCCCTTACTTTGCTAGTTTTTCTTCCCTCTTTTGTTGAATAATTTTCTTGTCTTCCCCTGCCTTCTTTCTTTCTTGTTTCTCCATTTCTAGTTACTTTTTCATTTCCCCCTTTTTCTGGAAGTAGTGTATCATTTGAGGAGATGTGACAACAGCTGGGATTTTTTTCCTCTTTATTTTAAGCAGTATGACTAGGCCAAAACAAAGCTTTTTCAAAGGGTGATGGTACAAAACCAGCACTAACAAATGGTTTTATCTCATTTTTTCATGATTATGTTTGTGGATTGCAAGGTTGTAGAAGTATCACTGACTGTGAAGCATTTGCCAGTTCTTGAAGCTGAGAAAGTTGTTCTGGTGATCAAACCTGTAGCAACATCAGCGAGGTGTCCTGTGTTCCAGATGATGGTGTTGCCAAGATTGCTTGCTGAGGCATATCATGTGTACCTCATTGATTTACTTTCTTCCAAAGCTTGTAAAGGGGCAAATCTTCTGCGCGACCTGCTCAGTGTTCCTTATTTTCCATGAAACTTGTCACTATCTCAGCCCCAATTTGATCTTCAAGCCAACCTGCATATGTTTTCAACTTGGTCTCTGCAGTTGCGGTTGTTATTGCCACTTGTGGCACGGTAACATATAATTCTGGAACTATAACTACGTTTGCTTTCCAGGGAATTAATCCACATTTAGGGTACCCTTTCTGAAGGAGCTTTGATGTTATACCATCTAGAACAGAACTGAGCACATGAGCAAAGTTTATTGAAGTGTCCGGTACCCATGTGCCATTCTTGCACTGTTTGCTTCAAAGTTATTTTCAGAATATGGAACACAGCAACATAAAACTGACTCAGTGGCAGTGGCATGTGATGTAAGACCAGCCAGAAACAGAACAACTGGGAAGTCGGCAATGTACTCATAGTAGTTTCCATGGTTCGTCCCCCCACTTTATGAACACCAAGTGGCCCATTAATTTGGCACTGTTTGCCTATTTTAGCTAGTACTCTGGTGTACTTGAAAGAAAATGTTCCGAATGTAAACTAGGCATGCTAGAGAATATAGATTCCAAAATTAATTGTAAATAGAGTCATTGGTGGAACAAATTACCCAACAGCACTTTCCGTAATAACTGTTGTGACGTTCTCCTTTTCATTATTTCCAGCCCCTTTTACTGTCTTGCTTCCTCGTTCAGCCCTAAGCTTTCCAGTCTTTGGTTTGAGAAAGAACGAAGTTTCATATCTATTGAAAATTCTGTGTGGGTTCTGAAACACTGAAAGCCCCCTCTCAAAACAACTATGATCCTCCTTAAACCAGTATTTAACATTATTCAGTTTGTAGTTAAATTTTGGCGAATCCTTCGACTTCAGTTGTGCTATATTAAATCCCTCCTACTATTTCTTTATGGCGAAAGACTTTTCCTTTAAGCTTTTAATTCGTCAGCTAACTTTCTATCAGAATACAATAATAGTTCTTTCGAAATTGGGAACCCTATTTTCTTAATCAGTATTACCATTTCTGCAAGCAAATTTTCGTGATCCGTTGAAAGTTCTATAGAAACTCCCATTTTCTTTTCTAATAGGTCCTGTCCCTTATGTTTGCCGAACTAAGTTGCCTTTGGAATTCCAAATTGTTTTGAAGCAGAAAAACAGCTCATTCCATGGTTCACTGCATCAGTGGCCTCTATCATAGATTCTTGTGAGTATTGGTTTTTCTTAGAACCCATGTTTCTGGTAAAGGACAGATAAAAATAACAATCACTACAAGTACTACGAGAAAATAAAAAAAAATGTAAAATGATAACATAGCACTTCTAAATTCGACACTTGTGTACCTAAAGCTGACACCCTACGTCGATTATAGGTTCTAAGTGACACAGAGTAATACAGCTGATATCATTATGACCAGCATTAAAATTACTTTCAGGTACAGTCTAAAAGAGAAGTTGAAGCGAAATCAAAAGTTTAAGCCCCTGTCATATTTGAGATTATGCTAATTTATAAGAACTAATAGTTGACATACATGTCTAACCTATAGTCCTATACTCTTTGAAAACAAAGTCAATAATACAGGCTTTTTATTAACACGAAAGAAGTATAATTCTTCTAAAACATACAGACAAACATTGAACAAACTGAATGAAACTTACCTACATACTTGATTTCCTAAGGTTTGCTTCTTGCTTCTGTTGTAGTGCAGATCACAGCCACTCTGTAGCAATTGTGGACTTGTAGGGTGTCACATTGCCCTGCTGGAATTGCCCAAGTCCGTCGGAATGCACAATGGGTATGAATGTATGCAGTATGCAGGTGATCAGACAGGATGCTTACGCGCATCTTACCTCTCAGTGTATCTAGACGTATCAGGGGTCCCATATCCCTCCAACCGCACACGCCCCACACCAAGACAGAGCCTCCACCAGCTTGAACTATCCCCTGCTGAAATGCATAGTCCTTGGTTTCATGAGGTTGTCTCCATACCCGTACACGCCCATCCACTCGATACAGTTTGAAACGAGACTCGTCCCTGCAGGGAACATGTTTCCAGTCATCAACAGTCCAATGTCGGTGTTCAAGGGCACAGGCGAGGAGTAAAGCTTTGTGTTGTGCAGTCATCAAGGGTACACGAGTGGGCCTTCGGCTCCGAAAGCCCATATGGATGATGTTTCGTTGAATGGTTCGCATGCTGACACTTGTTGATGGCCCAGCATTGAAATCTGCAGCAATTTGCGGAAGTATTGCAGTTCTGTCATGTTGAACGGTTCCCTTCAGTCGTCGTTGGTCCCTTTCTTGCAGGATCTTTTCTCCGGTCGTGGGGATGCCGGAGATTTGATGTTTTACTGGACTCCTGATATTCGCTGTACACTCTTGAAGGTGATCGTACGGAAAAATCCTCACTTCATCGCTACCTCTGAGAATAGTGTGTTCCATCGCTCGTGCGCCGACTGTAAAACCACGTTCAAACTCATTTAAACCTTGATAACCTGCCATTGTAGCAGCAGTGACCGATCTAACTGCGCCAGATAATTGTCCTATATTGGCGTTGCCGACCGCAGAGACGTATTCTGCCTGTTTACATGTCTGTTTATTTGAATTCGCATGCGTATACCAGTTTCTTTGGCGCTTTAGTGTACATTACTTAATTTACTTAGTTCAAACATTTTAAAAATTATAAGTCGACTTTAAGCGGTCTGTCAACCATATGCGCTTTTATCTTAATGTAAGAAGAGTTCTCGATTTACATGACGCAGGGAGTAACGATTGGCATTTAGACACACGGAAGGTGCTAGCTGATAACACAAGTTAACAAAACTTTTTTTTTTTACCTGAATGGAAGATTTTAAACTTTGTAATTTGAGGTCGTAGAAAAATAGTTGGTTAATTTTGATATTATCTCTAGTTTCTGAGATCACAGTAGTATAGTACTAGTGAAATGCATTGTTTAAAAGCAGAATACGAAACTGTTGCAAAGTGTTTGAATGCATTTTTTAATGTAAATAAGGTTTAAACACATTACATTTAAATTAACAACACAAACATAGAAAAGAATATATCAAACTCCGACGTGGGCTGCTACAGATGAGCGCACATTCTCTTGGTCTACTGTTATCCTGTTCTGGGGCATCTCGAAGCAACGCCGAAAAGTAGTCTTTAAGGATAGATCACTACCACTGACCCTTGGTATCTTCGTTCTGTTGTCGATATATCTGAGGAGAGGCGTTCAACAAGCTCATCACTCATTCCATCGCAGTTTTCGGAAGAAAAAGAAAATAATAATGTGAGCGGACAAAGTGCATTTCGAATGACGCGTTGCGATGATACTTGTTTAATAGGTTCTTCACCAGCTCGACTTAATTTGCAGTTCTTCTGTCGCCCAAGAAGTCATGCACAACCACTTTTAAGGAACTCCAAAGTTTGCTTATCATTGCCCTGGAGGATTAAATCGGAGTTTTGATCCACGAGAATTTTACAAACCATTCACACCGCAGCAGGCATTTAGACTATTCTCGGTTTTAAACTCTGTTTTAAAATATTGAATGAAATCTTTCTCACGTGTCGTGTAAATTGACATATTACGACGTGTTTCTAGAAGATTCCACTGTTTCAGCCTAGGAGCCGAGATTTGTTTGTAGTAGGTCTGCGTCACTTTCATCACCTTGGATTAAACCATGTGCCTCATTTATTCAGCTGCGAAATCAGGATCCTGTGATGTTGAAGCAAAGAGTATTGGATGCGATACCTCCGTTTTGGCTTCATTACCGTCTGCCTCCAGACGGTAATACCGTGGTTGTTACAGTACAGGCTAAAGATCCTCATGTGGAACTGGGCGGGTGGCCGACGGGATGTTTGGGAATTTATTGTTCAACCTCTTCCTTCTTGATACACCTTTGTGAATAGCAGGTACCGTGCGCAAATAGCAGTTACTGTATCTGTATGACTGGTTGACTCCCTCTAAATCATAGGGATAACAAAGGGCATCAACGTCCAATTTTATTTGTCCATATATGTAAATTTGCAAAACATTAGTTGCCCATCATTTGTCTTGATCACCTAACTTCGCATAGGCTGGCTGCAGTAGCGAAGTAATATGTCGTTTTTGGCTTGCAATTGTCACATTTCCATAACCTCAGCAGACTTGGTGAGGATGGTTTACACTTTTACGCGACGTTGTGGCTTTTTTTACTTGAATGCACCCATGAATTCAAAATGAAACAACGTAACGACGTTTTTAGTTTCACCAAGTAATTGACAAGCAGGTAATGAAATGAGACGAGCTATAGTAGGCCTTTATAATTTAGATATAAATTTTAACAAATATACTGCCTGAAAAAAAAAAGCAACACCTTCAAGGACCATGTTCAGTGACACCAGGCTTTAATGTACATACTGAGGAGTTGTCGTGTTAGGGATTCATTGTAACGGTTTCATCTCTTGAAGATTTGGATAATCTAGCGTCTGTATAATCTTGAGTCTAAATGTTGATGTGGAGCTGTAAACCTCACTGCTTAAGTTCCGTGCCCCAAACAAGTTACTGTAAACCGAGGTTCTCCACGCCCTCACGCTGCACACTGCCTTTCATGCACGCGATAATCCCCAACCCGTCTCTCTGGCGACTGAAAAGGCATGTTTTACCTAGTGTCGACCATGCGAAGTGGCAGTGTATTTGCAATTTTAATGCTGCCATTCGGCCTTGTGTGTTCCGCGGTTTTTCGAAATCGTGTTGGGATGATTCTTGAAACGTCCTTATCTCCAATTTTCTTTCCTTCGAATACTGTGGTGCAATTCTTTCTTCCCAGAAACTTCTAAAACTGAGGTGGTAATGACGAAGTATAACCTGATGTGTTCTGCAAACCCAGGATAACGATTTCCCCAATGCCTGTCCATCTCATATCTTACGCATCTTGGATGATACTCCCAGGAATAAGGAAGTAGACGGTGTTTTTCTATTGGGCAACTCACCTCTAACTTTGATACATTGAGTAGGTGATTTAAATCTAATGGATGAATGCTTCCAGACTGAAACTTTCACTCTCCAGTGGTCTGTGAGCTGTTTTGAACCTTCGTGGCAGATTAAAAACTGGGCAGGATCGGGACTCGAACACTGAACCATGCCTTCCGCGGGCAGTCCGTTTGCCGACTGAGCTGTTGACGCAGGACGCACATCCTGGCGTCACAATTGTATTTCTGGCGGTGTCTCTCCTCCTACTTTCAAAATTTAACAAAAGGTCTTCTGCTTTTACGTTTCTGGACTCGTTCTCTTACGAGGAATGATATTGCCGAGAAACGTCATAGCCACGGTCTATGGAACTGTTTGCAGAATGAAATGAATATGTGAGGAATTTTTACTCAGCATTCGCGAGTAATATGTAGTCCTACGAGAACTAAGGTTCTTCAGTATAGATGCACTTCTGCCCATTACTGAATGAGATTATTGGTGGTCAGTTGTGTGTTGGTTATTGGTAGGCAATTGTGTATTGTGTTATATTTCTACTTGGCTTCATGTTGTATCTGCTTATCTTGACTCACGCATCCAGCGGGACTGAAGCATGCAGCGCTTTATGTAGACTAACATACGGCAGGCCGGCTTTGTTTCCCCGCAAGCGAGCGAAAGCAGTTGTGGCAATGCGGCGGAAGATTTGTGTTGCGGTCGGCGGATGTGGGCTGCAGTTTCGCGTCGAGCGGCTAGAGTTACGCAGCTCCGCACTATTCGCCCGACGTTTTACCCAGAGGAGATAAGCCATTCTTCACTACACACGTCCTCCCAGGAGATACGCAGGAAAGCCCGTCTGGAGCTAGGAAAGTCCGAGAAACGTACTTGTAGGTTGAATTCGAGACCTGTGTGGCTCGCCTCAATAATTTAATCCTGCGGAGACTATAGTCTGGGTTCGAATCCTGAGCGGATGTTCCTTTACTGCCTGTTAGGTGGTTTATTGAAACCACATACTCTGGTGCAGTGTGTAATATTTATTCTGGAGTGCTTTTGCCCCGTACAGACGATAAAATCTCGCGAACTTCTTTCTGGGTTGACCAACCAAGTTCTATTCGTCTGTGTGCGACACGCTGCTTCAAGGTCTACATCTACTCCCATGTTTAGCAGTAAGAGGTTTCTCCAGGCACCCCCCGCTCCATTGAATTAACTCTGTGCACCTGCAACCTGCAAAAAGTGCGTAGACAGGTTTATTGCCTGTAACCGTGGCGTGATGGTAACCAAGACGGAAACGTTTCAGATACAAGTAGCGAACTTTCAGTTAAACGTCTGAACCGGGAATAATATGACTGTTTACACGCCAAGGTCCAGATTACTCCCAGGGTACTGCATGTTGCGTAATGTGAAACTCTGATGCCAACTAATTTGATCCAATAGAAGTTTCATCAGTTGCATAGCTGTTACGGCGTTTTATCCAGATAGGGAAAGAAAGACTGCCATTCTCCTTGTCGTAGAATCTGTAGCTTTAGGTTGAACTGCACTCGACACGATGTAGCCTTTTGTCGTCCAGATAACCCTATGTTCGCTGTCATATTTTCACTCCTTTCGACTTCACTTAGAAGTATTTTTCTGCGTTTGAAAAACGTTGTTTGATTCTGATTTGCCAACACTTAGGATAAGTACATTCGGCAGGACGCGACGTGCAGTCTCTTCCTGTAATTCATCATTTTGTCTGTTGTGAAGCCATCTTCAGCGCTCCGTAACATGGATATCCACTCAGAGTAAAAGGTAAAGCCGCTATCAACCCGAAGGTTGGTTTGAACACCACAGGGCTTCACTAGGGATGGTCGTATTCGAGGTGGATTTTTCGTGGCTTCCCCCGACCTTCTATCTTAACCTAGCAGGTCATTGGCGGAGGGGGGACCTATAGTCTTGCTGTGCGACTCGACATGTTTCACATTAAGAAACATTGTCAGAAGTGAAAAATGTGATAAGCGAAGGATAAAATTCTAGATTAGACAGCGGATCGATTCCTTGACTTTGGGATTCGTCGTGTGGCACTTTTCAGCCACCGAGCCACACTACCTCACAGTACGCGCAGCCAAAGGCATTAATCGGTGCTACACGTCATTTCTTGCCACAAATGTAACACGCCACAGCCTATGCACCCCATTTACACTCATCTGCGTTCCATGTTATCGAATACTTCATGTCTTAGGATGTAGTTCAGAGTTCAGTGTAACGCCCCTTCTAGTAGTAAAATTCTTCCAATAACTTCTTAACCCTCCTCTTCCCCCCCCCCCCCCCCCCCGCCCCCTCCCAACTTGTAACAGGCTTTGTTTGTATTTGAAACTCATCATCATCATAACATTCAGTTTTGCTTTAGGCATTCTTGCCTGTTCCAATTTCATGTATATTGCAGCTGATCTTTCCTATATTATTTCAGATATTCGTTCTTTGAATGTCTTCCTGCCATTTCCTTCTGTACTCCTCTGTTTTCTGAAATATACTACTGAAGCCCAGTTCAGTCCTTATTTCACTATTTTTTCCGATCTATAAGTTTGTAACCAGCTAGAGGTCTCATCTCTGCTGCCTCAATCATCCTCCTCCTCTGATTGGCGAACAGAGTCCAAGTCGCTGATTCATACATTAGAACTGGTACTGCCATCACGTTATAAAATTTTAGTACTGTCACTTGTCTAACTTCTGTGACGAGGGTGCAATTCATAGTTCCTAGAATTTTGCAGTTTGTATTCTTGATCATTGTGTGTGATATATGAGACCTCACATTCCAGATAATTAACGGAATTTATTTGTCATAGCGTCTTATCAATTATTATTTTTACTCTTAAATGCTCCTTATCATTGAATGCCGTTATCTTATTTTTACTTTTAGATATTGTCATAATATAACCATTTGCTACCTTGTGTAAGGACAAAATTGCTCTCTGTAATTTATCTTGAGAGTTCATTATGATTATTTGATCATCCGCTAACAGTAGAGTATTTATGACTTCGTTATTAATCTTTTAATGGTGCACTAAATTATCCTGCCATGACTTTATGGCGTTATTTACGTGTATGTGAAATAATCTGTGTTATAAAGGACACCGTCGTCTCACTCCTTGACTGATGTTTGTCGCAATCGGACTTTGTTTTGAAACTTCTCAACGGATTTTAAGCGTGAGGTGAACCCTCACTCGACACTACCCACTATGTTTCTGTGTCAACGCTTTTAGCGGTTGAGCTGTCCAGGAGCGTCGCACGACAACTTCAGTATCCCTCATACGCCACAAAGGCTCAGCTGCGTATAGATCAGTGGACTAGAAATGGTGGAGGAGGGTTGGGGAGGAGAGAGACAGCTGCAGCAAGAGCTGGCTGCAGAATGAGTCACCCAGTCTGCGCCGGATCTACTGTGTGCCTGTTGTACACAACGAGAAACTACCTTCCCAGAATCACCTAGACGCCCATAAGCGATGTTTTCGAGTTGGCGTTCAGTAGGAGATGTGGCAAGAAAAAAATAGTAGTCACGTGAGGCTACTGAGGAACAAGTGGTTAGTGAAGTCCAGGGGGGCAACCAACTGTAAAAGGGAATAAAAGAGGAAGCTTGACCAGACAACCGCAAGAGAAGAAATTGTGTGCAAACAGTTGTGCGCCTCTTACATGTAGTCGGCACAACAAAAGCGCAGACGGCTACTCGTCCGTGAATTTTTCCTCCCGTGTTCGTAAACGGCGGCAGGCGATACGCCTGAATAGCCACGGTCTGACTGCCGCCATTTTGCAGCCTGGAGCAGTAGGCAAACACGTTCATTTCTACGTGCTGATGGTGCGCAGGAGTATACGCACTTAGCTTTTGTCATGAATGTGTCCATCCAGTTAACTTTCGTTTGCCACAACTTCTGTAAGGATTTTGGTAGGGGCAGATTCGTTCGTGGTTTTGAAGTGATCGTTTAAATCGCTGTGTACGTGTACTGCAGTCCACTGTATATCACATGGCAGAGGGTACGTCATACCGATATGGTCCATTTCCTTTGCTATTTCATTCACGTATTGATTGAGGAAGAAATGACTATATGTGTCTCTGTACGTCTAATTTGTCGTACTCTTTTGATCGGCGGGAGAGCGTTACAGAGATGCCCAACAGACTCTAGTGGCAGACGTAACAAAATAAGCGTTGTGTATCACTTAAAGGCTTATTATTGAAAATTCCAGAGAGCACTCTCTGGGAAGAGTCTCACAACATATTACTTCCTGCCACATAAATCTCGCGTAAAGACCTCGACGAAAGACTCAGAAATTCTAGCCAATACAGAGGCCTACCGACAATCGTTCTTCCCATAAAGGTCTGTTATAGGTATTGTGTTAAACTTTTAACGTAAAATTATACCACTTATGAGTAGATTAAGATAGCATTTTAAATTCGGTTAAAAAATTTGTAATACTGAAAACCAAACTTTCGTTGCTCTTGGAAACTGTTAGATAGGCTATCTGCTACCTGGTGTTGTTAGCTATGTACTAATAGAATGAGTACCCGGCGGTTTTTCCTGGTATGTACTGGTTCCACCTCTATTCGTCCATCTACTCACTAGCCACCTTTCTGTTCATCTCCTCCTTCCCTCACTTTGTCTATCCATCTTTCCCTCCCCCGTTCTGTCTCCGCGTTATCGCCCCCTATCCGAACAGGATACGCCCACAGTATTTCTTTCCAGATGGTAAGTAATATGTGTTCTAGATTTGGTTGCAATCGATCCAGGGGCTTAGGAGAAGTGACTTTGCCCGCATACCCACATGTCACATATATGTAACATATTTCAGCTCTTATCTCTAGTGAATTTCGTACTGTAGTTCAATTTTCAGGCAGCTCATTGTTAATGACGTTACAGCTCACTGTGTCTCGTACGTTGATATAATTTTGTTGGTACATTCAGTGATATATTTGGTGGATACTGTTTGCTACGTATGTTGAATCATTTAAAATTGTCATGAATTTTGTGGAGATTATGTGCGAAAAAAGTCTCGCAAAGATTTCAAATTATGTGTGAAGTTTATAGCAAGTCGCCAAGTGCCCTTATTCTCAAATACTGGGTGGTTCATTTCAGACTATAAATGGGACATGTACCACCTTTGGTCGAAATCGTTCCAATGGTTTAGGAGGAGATGTAGAACGTACATACATATATACAGACATACACATCTATCATATGTATGGAATCTGTGGAGTGGTCGCACTAGTGCCTTTCACAAGATGATTAGTACCGTCATTTTGTATGTGATTTCTTTTACAGACAGCACATTCTCAGAATCCTTACAACAAATCAACGTCTTTCATTCGTCTTCCGCAATACTCATTTTACATGATTGTCCCATTTCATATAGCTCTTTAATAGTACCCCCTCCCCCATGATGTTGAGCACTGAGCATGGAATAGGTCACTGCCGGGTTCTTTCTCTTTGTTATAGGCGTTGTCTTACATCTAACCCTACTTAAAGAGATCTGCCAGTGAATACACAGAGAGTTTGCACATTTGATACGTTTGCATGCGACGCTACTTCCGGAAAGCGAAAACGGAATTTACGGAATCGTTTTTCGCTGTTGTGGTTACATGTTAGTGCGATCAGATGTCCATTATCCGATCGTCAATTGTTTTGCAGGAATTGCCTGTGCAGATTAGTTCTTCCGGCATCTGATTTCATCAGGGTGATGGCAGTTTCACTTCATTTCAGTTGATGAGATCGGTAACTGCATTCTGGCCTAATATTTCTTCCCCTTTGCTGCACTGAAATTCCCTCTGGTTAAATTAGCCAGTATTTTCAAGAACAAACTGAGAACTAGCGGAATTGCGAAATCGTTCTGTGCGGGAGAAGAAATCTGGCAGCTGGAATCGCATTTTCAAAATCTGTAATGGCGTGTTCACATGACCAGTCAGAAGCTCTCTTGAGGTAATTGCTGAAAGCCGGTTTTGGGAGATTGTGGTGTAGACATGTTTTCCGAGATGAACTTAATTCGTGGTACCTTATCGGCTCGATTTCCAGCTCCTTCGGTACCTTTCCTGTGCCAAGGACTGTTTGTAGGCTGAGCTTACCTCGCTGGCCGCCCACCCTCCATACATATTTGATCGGTGCTCGCCGTCGGGCGGTCCCTCGGCCGTGCACCGGCTGTTGACAACACCAGCCCAGCACGTGAAGAGGGCTGCACGTGCAGCCGCCCCGGCCTCCCCTCTTGCACGAGTGTCGGCTGCACGCGGCGTCCCGGAGCTAATCTCCTGTAATCCCCTCTCCCCGCTGCCCGCAGCTGCTCTACTTACGCTGCTCCCTGCACCCCTCTGTGCGAACGGTGGCCGATATTAATTGATAATTTTAATTCATTGTTGTACGGTGCCTCTGTTGGTGAAGTGCCAAGTTAACTAGATACATGTCTTCGTTTGAATATCCAGTCGGATTTCTTGGCGAAACTTGAGCATGGCATCTCACTGTTCCGAGTAAACCTTAAACTTTAGGATCCTTTTAACTCGTCTCATCGACCATTCTTTAAAAGTTTATTACTTGACTACACGCGACAGACGCCGCTACTACAATAAAAATTGGACAGATCCGAACAGAACTCGCCCTCTCAGGGTTCCGCACAAACTTAATTGTGTATATGGACAGTTCATTCACCCCGGGAATCGAGTATCTCGAAGATTTTTCCCTGTTATCAACATTGATACTGTACTGCGAAACTTTGTTTCTTCCCAAATTTCATGATTCTAGGTCAACGGGAAGTACCCTATAGATTTTAATAAGTGAGTTTACATCAAAATATAGATGGACGTGTCCTTTGATTACATTGAGTTAACACTGGACTCTCATTCGGGAGGACGACGGTTCAATCCCGCGTCCGGCCATCCTGATTTAAGTTTTCCGTGATTTCCCTAAATCGCTGCAGGCAAATGCCGGGATGGTTCCTTTCAAAGGGCACGGCCGACTTCCTTCCCCGCCCTTCCCTAACCCCATGAGACCGATGACCTCGCTGTCTGGTCTCCTTCCCCAAAACAACCCAACCCCAACATTGACTTAGAAGCGTACATTTATTACAGCGCCAATTTAGTATGTGACATAAATTTAAACCTGATACGTTTACCCTGTTCCCGAGAAACATGGATTTTTAACACTCCGATAGACACACACACAAAGACAACAAAGTGATGCTATGAGGTATCTGTTGCTACCATTTGATGTTCGGAACTCTAAAAGGTGATGCTTTACAGATATCTTAATCTTCACATCTTCTCAAAGAACTCTGCTGCAAATTGTGTAGAGCTGTACATCGACTTATGAGGTGTGTTCAAAAAGTATTGAACCTTTTCCGCATAAAACAATGAAGCGCGGGAGACACTTATCGGTGAAGAAGTGATGAGGGACATGGATGCACAGTCGTGCATTTTGTTCCGCCAGCGTAAAGCGTCAGTCACGGGTAATCGGGCAGTGGCGAAATTGTGTTGTGAGCGCTCATCGGATTCTATGAAGTTATAAAATATCGTTACAAATTTAGCATTTATATTACATTAAATTTTGCCAAAGGCTTGGCGATACTCAAGAGGAAAACATTCGCAAGATTCAACCGGATTTTGAATCAAATGGTTCAGATGGCTCTAAGCACTATGGGACTTAACATCTGAAGTCATTTGTCCCCTAGAACTTAGAACTACTTAAACCTAACTAACCTAAGGACATCACACACATCCATGACTGAGGCAGGTTTCGAACCTGCGACCGTAGCGTTTGCGCGGTTCTGGACTGAAGCGCCTAGAACCGCTCGGCCACATCAACCGGCTCCGGATTTTGAAGACGATGCCATGAGCACCTCACAGATAAAGAAATTGCACAATTGCTTCAAAGATGGCCGCTTATCAATGGACACCGACTATTTGTGCTTCAGGAGAGTGTCTGCGAAATTCTTACCGAAGCTACTGACAATGGGTTGGAAGCAACACCTCCTGGAAATCGCAAAGAACATATTGGACAAAGCAAACCAGAATCCCAACTTTCTGAACATCGCTAACACAGTCGATGAGACGTTGGGTTTGTTACTGACCATAAATGATGATGCAGTCGCCACTGTGGAAACATCCGGTATGCCCGATGCCAAACTAAAGAATAGCAGACCCATAACAGCGTCAAAGTCATGTTGACCGTTATGTTCTACTTTTATGGGTTGGTTCGTTTATTCGGGGGACGGGACCAAACAGCGAGGTCATCGGTTCGATCGGATTAGGGATGGATGGGGAAGGAAGTCGACTGTGCGTTTTGAGAGGAACCATCCAGCATTTGCCTGAAGCGATTTAG
The DNA here is from genome assembly GCF_023864345.2 of Schistocerca serialis cubense. NCBI lineage: Eukaryota > Metazoa > Arthropoda > Insecta > Orthoptera > Acrididae > Schistocerca > Schistocerca serialis. The sequence continues at coordinate 255,111,162 of NC_064642.1, forward strand.
GGAAATCACTGTAAACCAAACCAGGATGGCCGAACACGCGGGTTTGAAACGTCGTCTTCTCGAATGCGAGTCCAGTGTGCTAAATACTGCGCCACCCCGCTAGGTACTTTCAAGGGGTTAGTGCGTCATGAGCACGCATCACAGTGCCTAAAGTCACTTAGGAATACTACCGGGAGTTACTTCGTCGCCTTCTTGATACTGTGCAGCGTAAACGAGCGGATCCGCGGACAATAAAAACTTGGTAACTTTATCTTGATAATGCATACGCCCATTCTGCGCATCTGGTTCAGACTTTCCTAACCAAACATTGTCCCGACATAGCTTCCAGCGACTTCTGGTAATTTGCCAGGCAGAAAATGCTGCTGTAGGCAACACGATGTGAGTCCAGAGAAGGCGTCGGCCCGGCTTATCAGCATTCCAAATGCCGCATTTCGGAAGTGTTTTCAACAACGGCTGGAGCTCTGGGAGAATTGTGTGCATTACCAAGAGGATTCTGTTTCTGTACCTCCGAATAAGTAGCCGCACGGTCCGAGGCGTACTGTAACGGACGGTGCGGCTTCCCCCATCGGAGGTTCGAGTCCTTCCTCGGGCATGGGTGTGTGTATTGTCCATAGCGTAAGTTAGTTTCAGTTAGATTAAGGGTGTGTAGGCTTAGGGACCGATGACCTAAGTAGTTTGGTCCCATAAGACCTTACCACAAATTTCCAAATTTTTTTCCGAATCAGTACATGTATTTTGCCCAAGTGAAAGTTCTATACTTTTCGAACATAAGTCGAGTTCACAAAATCTCCAAATACTCTTTAAAATTTCTTTTTCGTGGGTTCAGAGATACCACACGATACTCCGGGTAGTTTGCAACCTCACTCGGTCATCAAGATACCGTACTTTTAGGAAGTCGCTTAAGGCAAATACCTTGTTGTGCTGGTGAAAAGAAAACGATTGATATTGTTCTTATGTTCGATTTTCTTCTTATACTCGGTCTCCAGTGAATTCATTGTCGTCGTCACGTTAAACCCAGAGCTTTCTTCCTAATATATCATAAAAATGCTCACGGATAACATTATTCGACAGTAGGAAAGGAAAGAAATCACGAGGGACCATACGTGTCCTGCTTCGGGATGCGTCACGAAATGCGTGTCATGTCTGCCCATTGTGCAGACTCTTCTCGCTCTTCGAAATCCCTCGGTCGCATTAGCCGTTTGACCGCCTCTCCTAGATTCTTTCGGGGACTTTTGAGACAGAATACCGCTCTGCGTACTGCTACGTTAAAGTGTGATGTGACGATGTGTCTATGCCCAACGAACATCACATATTGGCCCACATTCTCTACACTAACTGTGAACCAGCATTAAAACTGAAGATTTAGTTACAAGACGGTTGCTGCGTGTGTTCAAACTGTTACAGCAACGTTTGGTTAGTATTTACAACTATCAGTTTCCGCATGCCAGAATTAAATTATCATACACGCGATAACGTATGTTATCCAGCGACTGTCGAAAGCAAAGAGGAGTCATATGCCGTATAACATCTTCAGAGCCCGAATGTGCTGGTACATTCAGTCCTTCTCCGAACAAGAAACTTGTTTCGTTCGTTAATCTGTTTGACCGTGCGTTCACAATGACTCAGTTTCAAGAGAATTCGTTGAAGTAACGGAAGCAGAAGAACCTTCAGTGGCCTCGACGCGATGCGAAGTTCCACCCGTCCTTCCTAGTAAAGCAGTCGCTCAAGTTACTATCTTGCAGCCAGTCTCACATTGAAAGTGATTTACCACAACTGAGTGGGTGATACGCACAATACGTCGGGAGGCACTTCCTCTGCTTCCAAGAGCCGCACGTTGCTGGTATTTCTGCTTTAATACATCAGGTTTGCCGCCATAGCGATCCGTTCTTGGAACTGTTACAAGAGACTAGAACCCATTCTTTCTCAAAGGACCAGGAAGAGCCTCGTAGGCAGGTCTGTTTCGGTGCATTTCACTAGAACAGCACTGGAGTATCATCACTCCGTAACTTCTGCACAGACGTTCCCATCATATGTTGTCACCGAGTTAACTGTATCTCATAAAAGTGTCCCGGACAGTGAGTGTAAATGGAATATCTGGCTGTCGTGGGCAGTGCTCTACCGGTTGTGCCGTCTGAACATGCCTCTTGGACAGAATTAAACTTTCAACCTGGCTCTCGGTTCTCTCCATGCCTTCCAGACACCACATAAGCTCTCTTACTATATTGCAGCACTAACGGCTTTGGGAGAGAAGATAAACAGGGGACCTCCCCTTAACCACAGCGTCAAGGATCTTACAGAGCGAAATATATTCTGCAGTGAACATAAGCGACATATTAAAAGATGTCGCACCGTATAGTCTGCTACAGCCCAAAAATATATCTGCATATTAATCTTCCGTGTTGCTACTCCACTCATAGCCGCGCGGGATTAGCCGAGCGGTCTGGGGCGCTGCCGTCATGGACTGTGCGGCTGGTCCCGGCGGAGGTTCGAGTCCTCCCTCGGGCATGGGTGTGTGTGTTTGTCCTTAGGATAATGTAGGTTAAGTAGTGTGTAAGCTTAGGGACTGTTGACCTTAGCAGTTAAGTCCCATAAGATTTCACACACATTTGAACATTTTTGAACTCCAGTCATAAGGAAAGAAAACCCACTCGGTGAAGGGTCACAAACTTCCACGGAAGACTTTTTGAACTACTTGACACTGAACAAATGGTCGCAGAGGTTACTCGGTCCATAAGTGTTGTACAGTGTGGCCTTTCGTGGAATAACAAAACTGGCGCCAAACAGAAACGAAAAAATAAGTCTAGTTTCGGGAAACACTTCGTATTGTGCAGTGATTTTGTAAACAAACAATACGTAATGACTTGAGAGTGGAAAGCCTCGCTGTCGCGTTGCAGTTGTGCGATTCTCCTCTGAACTCGAAATCAGCAATGGCAGGACTCTCATTAATGAAGTGAGAAATTAATTCTCATTCCAGTAATTGATATCCATCACCTGTTTCCTCCGAAAAGTGTTTTTGCAGCTAAATTGGCAGCTAATCAAAGAAACATGCAGTATGTGATTGTGTTCTGCATTTGATTAGCTCGCAATGACCGAACACTTATAGATCAGCGATATCATTCCGTTTGAAGCATCCGTGCTGGTTTCGTGTTGAGCATGGTCGTCAATTTCTGATATGGTCATGTCTTATATACCACTGCAGCGCCCCCTACTCAGCGAAACTTTTTCATAACCAGTCTGCTCCGTTATGCCAGCGTGGTGTCTTTGCAGTTACATATTGCCTTTGCCACACATTGTCAGTACCAAGCATGGTTTACACAGTGAGCAAAACACAGGAGGACGGCTGTTAGAATCGCGTTCGGTCATCTCTCTATAGCTTTCCGTCGTTTCCCCAAATCTCTGTAGGGAAACGTGGAAATAGTTCCTATAAAAAGAACATTATCATTGCCTTTTCTGCCCCGTTTCAGTCCGGGAGTTTGGAATGAAATGTACTACAGGATCAAGCATTCAAGGCAGTGAAATGTTACCAGTCTTTAAGCCGTCCTCTTTCGGGACATGAAAAGAGACGCGGACGAGGAACTGGTGATGCCACGGCGTGCAATTCCAAGTTCCGATAGTGTTACTGCACAAGCACAACATAGGAGTCGCCATACTGTATGGCGTTAAACATGGTATTTGGTGGGTCTCCTTTCTCATAGAATAGTTAGTATGAATGTAAGCTGTTTCAGAGCATCAGCATATTGAGAATCTCTGGAAGACGCGTCGTTTTAGCGGCAATTTGTCATAATAAAATGACGGGAAACGACGTGTTGTTGTTGTGGTCTTCAGTCCTGAGACTGGTTTGATGCAGCTCTCCATGCTAGTCTATCCTGTGCAAGCTTCATCTCCCAGTACCTACTGCAACCTACATCCTTCTGAATCTGCTTAGTGTATTCATCTCTTGGTCTCCCTCTACGATTTTTACCCTCCACGCCGCCCTCCAATGCTAAATTTGTTATCCCTTGATGCCTCAGAACATGTCCTACCAATCGGTCTCTTCTTCTCGTCAAGTTGTGCCACAAACTCCTCTTCTCCCCAGTTCTTTTCAATACCTCCTCATTAGTTATGAGATCTACCCATCTAATCTTCAGCATTCTTCTGTAGCACCACATTTCGAAAGCTTCTATTCTCTTCTTGTCCAAACTATTTATCGTCCATGTTTCACTTCCATACATGGCTACACTCCATACAAATACTTTCAGAAACGACTTCCTGACACTTAAATCTATACTCGATGTTAACAAATTTCTCTTCTTCAGAAACGCTTTCCTTGCTATTGCCAGTCTACATTTGATATCCTCTCTACTTCGAGCATCATCAGTTATTTTACTCCCCAAATAGCAAAACTCCTTTACTACTTCCTATAGACGTTTTTAGTGTTACAGATGGGCACTATGGGACTTAACATCTGAGGTCATCAGTCCCCTAGACTTTGAACTACTAAAACCTAACTAACCCAACGACATCACACACATCCATGCTCGAGGCAGATTCGAACCTGCGACCGTAGCAGTCGCGCGGTTCCGGACTGAAGCGCCTAGAACCGCTCGGCCACCGCGGCCGACTTTTAGTATTACAAAAATGGTTCAAATGGTTCTGAGCACTATGGGACTTAACATCTGTGGTCATCAGTCCCCTAGAACTTAGAACTAATTAAACCTAACTAACCTAAGGACATCACACACATCCATGCCCGAGGCAGGATTCGAACCTGCGACCGTAGCAGTCGCGCGGTTCCGGACTGCGCGCCTAGAACCGCTAGACCACCGCGGCCGGCTTAGTATTACAACTTGTGTGCTACGAAAGATAGCTTTGAGTGGTGAGACTCAACGATGATCTACCCAAAAAACGTTTTTTTGTACAGCTGCACATTAAATGTCATCCAATGACATATGTGCTATGTGTGCTCTATAAGGAGACCTACTTGCCATGTCGAAGCAGTAGCGCAGTTGGTAGCGTCATGAGTTCTGAGTTGCGGAGAGAAAAGTAGCAAGTTCGGTACATCTCTTTTCAGTTTTTTTTTTTTTTTTACACGTTTCGTTTTCTGAAACAGTGTGCGTGTCTCGTAGTCATTTATATCTCAAAAGTCGATGTCATTTATTATAAATTATGTATTTGCTGCAATTGTTGTTTCAAAGGCCTTCGACTGGAATGTTTCCCAAGTACCTAGAAATATTAAAGTGATTGCCAGTCTAGGTCTAAAAGTAAACTAAAGTTACATGCTGGAAGTTTCTGATATTTTCAAACTTTCTGTAAAATTTATATAGGCTTACATATCTCTAGGTTTATGGACTGGCTCATGTTTGTAGCCTGTCGGTAAATATCCATTTCAGCGCCGGTGAGCAGTTTCGAAAATATCTCCTCTTCCACTCGAATGATATTAGGAAACGAATCTCGATCTTGAAATCTACGTGATGAAGTACATTATTTCAGAGTGTTGATAGTCAATGCAAGGTCGAGAATATGGATATTATGAATGTGCGTACTGACATTAGACATTTTACCTTAAGTATATTTGAATTAAAGCCGTAAATGGTAAGAAAATTCAGTTGGATTAACGAACAACTTCTAGTAGTAGTCTACGCACCTCAGATCGCTGTGCAGCATTTTATAGTGTTCCTACTGTTAAAGCCATCGACGAATCCAGAATCATCTTCGCGATTTTCTTCTCTCTCTCCTCCACCAGTCGGTAACAGAGTCAACGCAGCTGTTTTACGCGCCTCCACTCCATAAAGAAACTGCCGTCTCGGCCCGTGAGAGGACGGTCTTAGTGCTGTTTAACCTGACGTTGAGCCCTGATGATGGCGGTTTTCTGTCAGACTTGTGGACTTTAAGACGAGCGTCGGGTCATCTTGCAGGACTCCGACCTCTTGCCAGCCGAGCAGAGACTCTTCGACAGCACCGCAGTATGTGCCCTGTTAGTGAGGACGACACAAATCAAGTACCTTCTTGTTTCTACGTCAAATCGCGAACGATGATGTGGTGCTTTGCCATGCACATCTCTGTAGCTGGTCTCTGACGGACGAAGCCTATTGTACGTATGCATCATTTCATTATTTGAACAGTCCACCCTGATCGGCGATCGGGGAATACATTCCACGCGGGCATCCTGAGTATAATTTCTAGTCGCTTTCGAAGCTTGTTGAAAGAAATGATGGGCTGGTCCAAAATTTCCAACCTAGCAAATAAGGTATGCAAACAGAAAAAATACGATAAACACTATAAAAGTTATCGCAATTCGCAGACAGCTGGCGCTCACGCCTTTTCTCCTGGACCAGCTAACGAGTGAGACCACGTGAAGTGCATTCAGCCTACTAAGTTAAAAACAATCTTTTTTTTTTTTCAAATCACGGGATAAACTCTAGGAAGTGAGCACTGTTACCAACGTGGAATACTGTCTTGCGATGTACTGTTCACTCTGCGCACCTGTATTGAGATGCCCCGCGTCTCTTCGCTCTGTTGCTAACGGAAGAACTAGTTCACTAGGTAACTGTGTCTAGAAACCGACTTTGACTCCCTTTGATCTATGCTGTTTTAAAGATGTGCACTTCCGTAAAACTGCTCTCAATTCGATTATTGCCGTACCCGAGGCCTCTTGCGCTGTTGGAGGTGGTATGTCTTGCCTTTTCCGACGTTTTATCTGAGATATGGTTAATGTGGACTGCGGACGCTGGTCATATTAGAGATTTCCACAGAAATCATTTCGAGACTTTAAAGAACAGATAAATGAAAAAAAGAAAAAAACACATAGGACCGCCAGATCGTGGCGTTCCAGATATGTTTATTTGTGTCTGGCATTTAGCCACGCTCTTATCCGATGTTAGCGTTATTGTTATGTGTGTTGAGACAGTGGGACTGGTCGTTCTATATGCGTCTAGAGAATATCTCTGGGCCAGTGTGCGAACGTTTTTGAATGTTTGCGGGACATGGTTACCAGCCCGGTATTTACCTAGGTGGATGTGGGAAACCGCCTGAAAACCACATCTAGACTGGCCGGCTCGCCCGCCCTTGTCGTTGACCATTGAGGCGGATTCAATCCGGGGCAGCCTCGTCTCACTGTATACCGAAAGCCACACAGTGACGCTCTCGACTGTCTGGGCGGGTTGGAGGTGGACTACTGGACCATAATTAATTACCAGTATTAGCGTACCGTTGGAAAGATAAAGATACTAACAAGTCGCTTTATATAAGAGTGTTTGCACGTGTGTGTGCGTGTGGGCTGCCGCTTGTGAGTAATCGGGAAGGCAAGAGCCGTGCCGCTGGCACAGGTAGCCTCCGCGGTGACGTCAGCAGCTTCCCCCGGCGCTGGCAGATGGCACGGCCGGCTGACCGCCGCACTGCGCCAGCCCTCCCCGCTCTTCCCTCCACCGCCCACCAAATTGCTGTGGCGGCGTCGGGCGCGCTTTGTCTGGCCAGCTGCGGCCGCCGCGAGCGTCACGCGTGAACGCGGGCCGCGTGGCTGTCGTTTTACGGCGCTTTGTAGCAGGGCGTCCTAAGTGGCGCTGCGGAACACAATGCCAATAGCTGCGTGCGTAAACAAAGCACCCAGCACTGCAAGTGACCTGCTTCTACCTCCGACCTCCTCCGTACTTCGATAGTTAGCATCAACGACCACAGACTCGGAGAATCTGGGTTCGGTTCCCTGTGGTGTCATTTCGTAATTCCTTCCCTGATTCCCAGTAAGGATGCCAGCCACTGTTTAGATTTTGAATAAGGTTTATCAGCAGTGGCGAGCTTAGGCTCACGGTATAGGGGTTGGAATACTTGCACGGAGTGAAAGTGTTGCGGAGCCTGGGGCTCTTGATAAGAAAAGCCGCTTTTTACGGGTACATACACACTTAAAAGTCTAGAAGTGTATCACAGCGTACTCTTAATCTTCGACACCTTCCGTTGGAGCGAGAATGAATGGATGCAGTTGCATGTCATTTGCCTGCGTTTCCATAGCAACAATTTTTTTTTCTTCCATTCAGATTTTTATTCGTAGAATGTCTCGAGCTGAATGCCGCTATGATTCCCTGGAAGAGGCATGGCCTTTAAGTTATTCTCGTCGGTCTTCATTAGCGAATATTTTTCGAATTCCAAGAGACATGCAACGAACTTTGTGTCGTTTCTAAGGGAAACCACGACGAGGTAATCCCTTTTCGTTCCCCATTAAACTGTTTTACGGGATTGCTAATGAGTATGATATGCATTAAACTACTTTTCAGTATTTACATAATTTGTTATGATTGTGACTTTTCTGCTCCACTGTAATTTCTGAGTCTATGTCACACAAATAAAAAAAAATGGTTCAAATGGCTCTGAGCACTATGGGACTTAACAGCTGTGGTCATCAGTCCCCTAGAACTTAGAACTGCTTAAACCTAACTAATCTAAGGACATCACACACATCCATGCCCGAGGCAGGATTCGAACCTGCGACCGTAGCCACACAAATCAGAAACGATTTTAAGTGGCTGTCAATTTGAAACGTTCATAAAGCCTTCATAATAGTCTCGTTAGTCGAAAATTAAAATTTATCGCTCATACTATTCGCCGCGTTCTCAAAGAGTTTGCGACGCAGTAAACATTTGTATGATCTTATGATATTAATGCATTTATCCTTCGGTTCCATCTTTCGGATACATTGCTTGTGAGATAGCGCCTTCAGCTACAATTCCACATACCTCTTGGCATACGTTCGTTGCCGAGCCACTGGTCAGTAAATAGCCGCGTTAAGTTCTGATGCTTTTGCTCAGACGTGCTATGCTAAATGGACAGCCAGCCAATCGTCCAACATTTCCAGGCAGAGATGTGCTAGAACTGACTACATTCTTACGTAAAAGGGTTTCTTCGTTTTACTGATAGGCTAGAAGAAGATTGCAACACTGAACTTGTTTCCACAAACATCGATTACAATGAAAATTGCAACCTAGAATCTGTGTTTCTTTTAGCAGAGTGCAAAATAGCAATATCGAAGCTCTTCATCAGAGAAGCAGGGTTATATCCAAGCATGCTGGTTTTAATAATAAAATTAAAAAAATCATATACGTCTTGCTTTTTGTTCGGTAGCTTCACGTAGACTGCTGGAGTAGTGTTAGTTAAAAAAAAAAAAATGGCTCTGAGCACTATGGGACTTCTGAGGTCATCAGTCCTCTAGAACTTAGAACTACGTAAACCTAACTAACCTAAGGACAACACACACATCCATGCCCGAGGCAGGATTCAAACCTGCGACCGTAGCGGTCGCGCGGTTCCAGAGTGTAGCGCCTAGAACCGCTCGGCCACCCTTTCAGAAAAACGGAACGACTGTCAATCACTTCGAGTATTTCACATTCGGGACGAGCAACAGTTAAATAGGAGTATTGCTACTAGCTTTTGTAGATTCGCGTAGTTTTCCTAAATTAGCTGATGCCAGCGAATTGGTACTGAGGCTGCGTTATTAAGGTAGTGGACTGTTATTCGACGGGGATTGGGTCTGATCTAGAGGAAGCGGCGAGGCGCTAAGAGTCTGGAAAAAATCTGAATTGAATTGAAGAGATACGGGTCATGAGTAACGTCTCACGTGTGCTCTCTAGTCTTCGTGTTGAACGACGAACGAAAAACTATCGCTTGAACACTGTACTGCCCGTCTTCAGTCTAGAGTCTAAGCTTTCGAAATTGCTTGTAGATAAGAATTTTCTCTAGTCATTTCCAGTTATAAATAAATTTCAGTTTAGGTCTATAGTTGCTAGTTCATCGTGTACTTATCACGGACGAGGGCGCGTTGAAGACTAACGCATATAATTTTTTTATTCTATTCTGGATATTGGCTCAGGTATTGCAAGTCACGTGTATTACACGGTCAAGTTTCCCGCATCGGAACACAAGTTGCGACCCTTTTCCGCTAGAGAGCTCTGAATAGTAGCGTGTAACATGGCAGTGGGTGAGGTGACTATGTTGGTGAGTGAGAATCAGCTTGCTGTAATTTTGGTTCGAGTTTAAGAATTTGTGCACACATCGAAGACCCCCCCTTCAGCATGACAATGACAAACCTACACACGAGCGCTGCGACGCCTGCAAAAATCCGACACCTTTGGTTCACTACTATCGATCGTACTCCGTAGACTCACACCTAGGCCCCATCCGATTTACATCTGTTTCCAGAACCAAACATTATACAGCGACTGTATTAACAAACTGGTCTCCCGTTGAGAGAAATGTGCTCGTCGCCAGGGTATCTGTGTTGCGAAATAAATAATAAAGACGTGAAATGTTAATAAAGTTGCCATTATTGAAGAAGCTTTAAGAGTTTTCGCATAGAAAAATCGGAGGCCTTACTTTTCAGAACGTCCTCGAATTTAGCGGAGCAGATGAAAGGATTATCGTTATGCATTTGCGTGGTAAGGAAAGCGGAACAAACCTGGAAGTGAATGATGCAGCGCTTAAAGTTTGAAGGTGATTTAAAAAGGCACATGGGTAAACTGAGGTAAGTGCTTGATTATGATTGCTGAGAACAGAACTGTAAAAATGGCAGAGACACGGAAAAAACGTTGCGTTTTGCGTAGAGAAGGATGCAACAATGCCAATGTGTGGAGGCTCCTCAAGTCTCGGGGAAATAATAACCACGAACTAGAGTCTTTGCACGAGTTGTCGATAAAACATGTAGTTTGGTGTTTACAGTTACACGATGAATAACAATAAAGGCTGTAAATGGAAGCGTATTGTCATTACTGAGCTTAATGCCGCCATATGCACAAAAGGCTACGGAGAGGGCGCGCGTAATTTCGAGGCGGTAATGAATATGGGACTGGTGGAGCGAAAGTTGAAAATAGTGCCTGGCCGCGTATCAAGTATGAATCCTGCGTGATACGGTCCGCGAAAGCATTCACCCACTTCACTACAGTTTGAAAGGAGCTGCATTTGCATGAGAATGCCCGCTTCGGAGAAGTGGGACTGGCGAACGCTTCGGTAATGTTCCTGCGCAGAGCTGGGGTGAGAATTGTAATGCCACTTGACGTAACCGTTTTTGGTAAGAAGTTAAAGCACTTTGGTAATCATTTTAGTGCTTTAAGTATGTCAAGCGTAAATGCACTCAAGCAGAAGAGCAATGATGCAGCGTTGTGCTCATAAGAAGTGTTGAAAAACACACAAGACATTGCGTATGTGGTATTTTCACTCGTCGCGTAGTCGAACGATGTGTGAAAGCGTACGTTGCAAAAGAAAGGGAACATATATCATATTGATGGCATTTAATTTTTCAAATTCTTCATGTGTTTAATCGTCGTTGTTGCACCTTCCCCTTATTGCACTGGTTTCCGGTTGCAATCCAAGAGCTTCAGTAGATTATTCGTATGTTTCTGAATGGTACATTTTCTTTAGTGTGCATAGTTTCTGTTTTTCATTTCATATTCATACGTTTGTATGTAACAAAGAGGCAGAGAGTACAGCCACGATTTCGTCTTGCAGTCATCGGTAAAGTGATATTATTCCCCTGCTTGAAAATAACGTAACCAGTGAGTTGTGGCAGTTTACTGTCGTGAACATGCCAGTTTTATATTGTTTCGTATTCTCTTGGACATTAGCTACATTGGCAATGGTGTCCCTTTGTCTGCCGACAACAGTAATCAGAGTACCTAGGAGAAGCGTATGGGTGGTAATCATTTTCAGTTGCGGTACACAATGTGGTGAAGTGAAGTGCTCAGTTCGTGAAGTAACGGGACAATACGCAAAATGCTCGTGACATTGCTTCAGTCCTGCATTTTTATTGAAACTTTATTGATCTATTATCTGCGATAATGCATGTGAATGTGGAAATGTGGGGTTGCCCCGTGAATCGGAATGCACGTTAAACTGACTCCCTCAGGTAACTATAGGTGTGAGCTGCAGTCCCAAGTTTAAGTCTTGTGATTAGCACTACCAGTCAGAATGTCCATACCTGTCCAATCTTCGGTGTTGCTCGTGTACTACTTTGCACACGTTAGTTGCATTTCTCACCATTATTCGCTGAGGTGACAGGTCGTGGAATAGAGATATGCACATGTACATATTGTGGTCGTATCGTGTACACAAGGTATAAAATGGCAGTGCATTGGCCATGCTGTCATTTGAACTCGGTGATTCATGTGAACTGATTTCCGACATTATTATGGCCGCATGGCAGGAATTAGACTTGGAACCGCAATGATAATAGGACCTAGATGCACGGGACTTTCCATTTCAAAAATCATTAGGAATTCAATGTTCCGAGATCTACAGTATCAAAAGTGTTCCAGGAATACCAAATTTCAGCCATTATCTCTTACCACGGACAACGGCATTCACTTAACGACCGAGAGCAACAGCTTTTTGCGTAGTTATCAGTGCTGAAAGACGAGCAACACTGCGTGAAATAACCGCAGAAATCAATGTGGGACGTACGACGAACGTATCCGTTAGGACAGTGCAGCGTAATTTGGCATCAAAAGGGCTATGGCAGCAGACGACCGACGCAAGTGCGTTCGCTAAAAACACGACATCGCCTGCAGCGCCTCTCCTGGAATCGGTTGGACCCTAAACGATTGGAAAACCATGGCCTGGTCAGATGAGTCTCGATATCAGTTGGTAACAGCTGATGGTAAGGAAGCCATGGACCCAAGTTGTCAAGAAGGCGCAGTGCAAGCTGGTGGTGGTTCCATAATGGTGTGGGTTGTGTTTACATGGAATGGACCGTGTTCTCTGGTCCAAATGAAGCGATTATTGACTGAAAATGATTATGGCCAGCTACTGGAAGATCATTTGCAGCTATTCATGTATCTTGTGTTCCCAACATGACGACAGAATTTTTATGAATGACAATGTGACATGCCACAGTTGTTCGCAATTGGACAAAATGGCTCTAAGCACTATGGGACTTAACATCTGAGGTCACCAGTCCCCTAGAACTTAGAACTACTTAAACCTAACTAACCTAAGGACATCACACACATCCATGCCCGAGTCAGGATTCGAACCTGCGACCGTAGCGTTCGCGCGGTTCCGGACTGAAGCGCCTAGAACCGCTCGGCCTCCGCGGCCGGCAATTGGACAATTCGAGCGATTGCTTTGACCATCCAGATCGCCCAACATTTGTGGGACGTAATCGAGAGTTCAGTTCGTGCACAACCCTTTCGCAGTTATGGACGGCTATAGTGTTAGCATGGCTCAGTATTTCTGCAAGGGACTTCCAACGACTTGTTGAGTACATGCCACGTCGAGTTGCTGCACTAGGCCGGGCAAAAGGTGGTCCGATATGGCATTAGGAGATACCCGAAGACTTTTTTCATTCAGTGTATGTAGATGTCAAACAGTGCAATACCGCTCAAGACCAGATAGCGCATGTCTTGTACGCGGGCTGCTTTTTTGTTCATCAGAACTATCGCAGTAAATCGGTGTCTGCCACTACCCTTCCCTGCATCTGATACATACGTACAATCACTCCTACCTTACTCAGAATCGTAAGCCGTATGATCGCTGTCGCTGATTCCAAAAGTTTCGTTGATCCATTATGGACTGTGGGACTGATAGCACATAAGAAGTTTATAAAATAAATTTCTTCAATACATACGACTGTTGGTAAATCATTGCATCAAGAAACTCTAGGTTGTGCGTGTTTTCTTGTGTTTCTGTGTCGTAAAGCTAATCTGTTTTGCCATACTATGCAACACAATTTTTCTAGTTGGTTGTGTATTTCCTCGCAGTCTGTCGGTGATGATCACAGAGAGTGCAGCATCGATGTAGAATAAGCCGAGGGCGGAATTGTTACAGGTGGCAGTTGCAGGATAAAGCAAACTAGCCGCCTATTGATCGAAGTACCGCCTAGTCTTAAAAAGAGCGTAACCGATACAGGTCAGACGAGTCTTGAAGTCACGCACGTAAAAAAAGGCTAGCACAGTTTGCAGGGCGGCATCTGTAGCGAGCCAACTGGAAGAGCCAGTCATGAGTGCGAGTGTGTTGGCCGCAACGCTGGTTACTGCCACCGCCACTTATCGCTACGGTGGTGACCGCAGAGGCTATCGGCTTGTTTGGCCTCCGGGACCCGTTGGGCAACTTCGGGACGCTTTCTGCAAGGATATCCTGACAAGATTTCTACAAGCAGAGGCGGAATTGGCGGTTGCCTGGACTAAAGAAAAAAAAAAAAATCCGCTTTGGCAGAGATCCACATTTTTTTAACATGACCTCTTTTTCCGAAAGAGATGGTAGAATGATTCTTAAAATTCTGCCAAAAACTCGGACACAATGCACTTCGCCTCCCATTCTGCATTCACTTACTCTACCCAAGACGAATCCTCAGTAAGCTTATTAACTCTTTTCTCTCTTCTAACCCATATTGAACATAGATGCGTGTAACATAAACCCGTATGCTACTTACGCCTTAAATTTAGTGGCGTCGTTTCGCCCCTACCCTACAGCTGCATCAATCTACAACGCCTGTGGCAACCCGTCGCTTCAACTCTGTACTGAAATGTCTCCGCTGCTTCTCCCAGTGAAACTTTCACCAACTTGCACTACCATACCGCGAAATTCGTTTTGACATCTCTACGAATTCTACTAGATACACGCGGTGGACCCTTGTGACTTACAAAAACGGCGCATGCAAAAAAGGCAGGTTTCTAAATTCTGAAATTTTAAACTGTCGTTGTTTCACTATTCATTTCTTCCACCCTATATCTGTAGACAGCTCTTAATTTACTGTAATTCAAAACCTTTAACGTATCCTATCTGTAAGTAATCATGTCTCTACTGACATACCAGCTCCGTTCACAGGTTTGATCACTTCAGCAATGGATACGAATGTAATACTTTACCGGCCGGAGTGGTCGAGCGGTTCTAGGCGCTACAGTCTGGAACTGCGCGACCGCTACGGTCGCAGGTTCGAATCCTGCCTCGGGTATGGGTGTGTGTGACGTCCTTAGGTTAGTTAGGTTTAAGTAGTTCTAAGTTCCAGGGGACTGATGACCACAGAAGTTAAGTCCCATAGTGTTCAGAGCCATTTTTTATAATACTTTCTTCACATGTTGCTATCAGTGAAGTTGTTTACCAGTTTCGACCTTGAGGGAAACATCAGACAAATTCCTAGCGTCAGGATATGATTGGGATGCAAGGAGACGACGTGGTTTACAAATTCAGCACTTCTTAACCGCGACTGGAAAAAGACGACGTTTCGCTGTAGAATTCAACCTTTATAGTGCCTCTGGTTTCACACTCCGCTACCCGTTATTGTAAGATAGTACATTTCGTCTTTTTAGATAAGATCTACTTTGAATTCAAATGTAGATTTTTTTTCATTTTTGTTAAAGATTTATACTTCGATTAAAATAGCTTGGTGGTTGACGTTTATACTTCGATTAAAATAATTTAATGATTGGCGTTTCAGTGAATCGACTGGTAGGGCCCAGGCGTTAGCCAACGCAGCTGTTTCTTGAGCTTAACTTACTCGCTGTTTTCTGGAGGATGGGGGACATGCGAGGCAAGCATCACGATGTAATTTTTTTTTTTGCGCCTCCAACTGCCAATTGCATGAGCACGTGGCATGCTGTGTACGATCGGGCAACTCCGCTCCCCACCACTGACATCTATCAGTCACAAACTTTCTTTAATCGTAGATATTGGTCAGTTACATAATCCTGTACATGCTTTGAAACAATTGCCGTACACATTCTCTCAAACAGTTCGCACAGCACCTTGCAGTTGGTACGCTTGTCAGTATCCCTTAAGTTTCGAATATACGTAATTAGTGAAGAATTTCAGTCATCAGCCGATCACCAGTGACCTTAAATACCGAAAATTGTGGCACTGTATCCCCATCCTCTGCGAAAGACGGCAGAACTAAGTCGATGCGGGCAAATCTGTCGGAACTGAATTCGATGCAGTTTGTAACGTGGTGATCCTGTGCTGATCTGCAACATCAGAGCAGAACTAGGTGAATATTAAAATCAGTGTTTATCTAGGATGGGACTCACTAGAGGCTTTTTCCGTCTCGTCAAAGGCCGTTTACAAAGTTGTCGGCTTTTCACACGATAATTTTCCTTTGCCAGACGAACTATGCGGCACTCTCTGAAGTACTGGTAGTTTACGGACGAGGACCCTCGGAACACAAAGTAAGGGTGATGGAGCTTCAGTGGTAGAAATCGTAATTTCGTTGACTCGTGTACTGCACATTCAAAAGCATCGCAGCAAGAAAATGAAATGCGTGTGTTAAACGCTGAATGGCAGCCTTCCAGAACAGCCGAGTCGTCTCGGAAGTTGGCACAACACGCTGTCGTGCTGAGTGTTTGACTTACGGCTTTGATCTCGGCCGCTTGGTAGTGTTAATCGGACTACACGAGCGCATTTGCAGAACCAGCTGTTTCAACACTCTTAAAACATCGGAAGTTGCATAACGCTATGCCTTGTCACTGACAGAATCACATGTCGCACAGCATATGGTACCACCGTGATCACTTTTCTCACGTTCTCAGACACAGACGGCCCCCCGTAAAGCGGTATCCGTTACACAGAAGACTGCATTTCTGGCGGCTTTTTTTGTTTCTTAAATGAAACTTTTCCGTCTACTTAACACATTTTATGTTTCGTCCTTGGTTCGTTGCATTTTCTACAAAGTCGGTTTAGAAAATCGTCGAATAGTTTGATTAGGAGCCAACGGAGATATTTATTGATATGCGGTTGTCAGCATTGGTCCCGCATTACCTCTCTTATAACCATGGGTTTGTGGAGTGTTGGTATCCCTTTAATTTTCGAGATAGTGTTATTTTAGTGCAACTTGTTTTAGTGTTAATAGCAATTTCTGAAGTAGGCGATTTTCTAAAGAAACGATACAGTCTAAACGTTTGCTTTACACAGGGAAAAACTTACAGAAACGTTTCTTCTTCTGAAACAAGTTTGCGGAGATGATGCTGTGGGTCGTACGCAATTTTACAGGTGGTTTTCTCTATTAAAAGTGGTCGTCTGTCGATTGAAGATGATCCTCGACAAGGAAGGTCTCCGACTTCAACTATTGACTCACACGTTCAGAAAACGAACGAACTGTTGCGTGCAAATCGCCGAATGACTGTCAGAGGAACTTAGAAAAGCATCTCAAATGAGTCAAACCGTGAAATGGTGACGGAAAAATTGTACGTGCGTTGGGTTGCAGTAAAGTCTGTTCGTCGTTTGATGACAGAACAAGAGAAGGGAAATCGAGTGGACGTTAGTCGGGGACTCATTGAACAAGCCAATGACGACAAAACACTCATGACGGGAGGCGATAGTTGGGTTTGTGGCTACTACACTGAGCAACAGATTGGCAAAGGATCGCCCTGCTCCAGTCCCGATCCAGTACAGAAGTGATGCTCATTGTTTTTTCGACTTTCATGGAATTGTGAATTTTGAATTCTTGTCTCAAGGCGGAACAGTGAACCGTGTATTCATGAAAAAATCCACAAAAGAGACGACAGTCGTGGCGAGACAGCTCAGGGTTGTCGCACCACGCTAATGCGCCCACATTCTTCAGTTTTGTGCCAAAAATCAGTAAACTGTCCTACAGCCTCCTCACTCGCCACACCTGGCGCCTTGCGGTTTCTTCTTATTTCTACAATGAAAATAAGTGTTGGAAGGACTCTGGTTTCAGAGTATTGACGGCATCGGAGCAAATTCGTCACAGATCTTAAAAGGCCATCACATGAAGCTATACACGATTGCTTCGCGAAATGGAAACACCTCTGGGGGAAAGTGAATAGGGAAGAGGAGTGCTTTGAAGGGGATAACGACTAATAAGCTGTAAAATTAATAATAAAGTCTAAAAATAAATAAATCCGAGCGTGGTAGCGCAGTGGGTAGCACACTGTACTCGCATTCGGGGGGACGAAGGTTCATACCAGTCCCCGGTCACCCTGATTTGGGTTTTCCGTAATTTCCGGAAATCGCTTGAGGCAAATGTCTGGATGATTCCTTTGAAATGGCACGGCCGATTTTCTTCTCCATCCTTCCCTAATTCGAGTTGGTGGAAATCATCGGCAACAACCTTTCGTATCGGTACTCGTTTGATGGAAATGTGGGCCTCAGAGGCGTGTGTTCTAATACAGAGAGGCACTCGTACCACAGTTGTCTTCGTTACAGTGCAACTAACATTTACTGTAAGTTCACTTGAAGTCCCGGTGGTACTTACCGCGGCATCCAAACACCACAAAGCGCTTTTCGTGTGAAATTCGGCGCACGTCGCTCAAGTTATCCTCGGACTGGTTTTCCGAGTAAGGCTGTCACCTCGGTGTGTAGTGGCGAGGTCGCTGCTTGCGAAGTGTGCCAGGTGTGCTGAATACTGCGGCAAATTGCGCGGCCCTCCGAGGCGTCTGACCACCTGCCACCAGAATCGAGTGGGCACACAGTGTTGGATAACGGAGGTTAAGTTATGACTGTAAGTGGTAATTCCATCGCATTCAATGAAAATAAACATCTACTTGTCGGTGATTAGACGGCTGTAAAAAGACGGACTACAGTTTTTGACGGCGGTGGATTTATATATTTAACACCGGCAAAATGATCACTGACTCGGCTTCCGTACCGAGTCGTCCATTATTAGTGAACCCACGTTTACCTTCTCTGTAGATTCGCACAGGTGGTAACGTGTCGCGAGATTGTCACGGTGCTGAATTGTGTAAACATTAACACCAGCATAACAAGACACATAATGCAGAGGTGACGTTAATACTAAGCATCCACGCCATTGGTATACGAGAAATGGAAATCTCCTCCCAAATATTCTCCGTGGAGACCTCCCCTTTTATCCCACAACCACCTCGTCTGGCATTTGAAAAGGACTTTACAAGTAGATGCATACTCTACGGGATGGAGAATGAAACGAGATTAAAGACAAACAAGGTAGCGCAGCGGAGTCGTATTCGTTAGGAATCTTCTATCCAGATCAGGTTTTTCGTGGTTTCCGTACATCGCGATGGGCCAGGCCAGAATGATTCGTTTTAAAGGGCACGACCAATTTTTTTTTGCTGATCGGTGCTTCCACTCCGACTGAGAACGCTTCATCGTTAGTTCTTCCTGAGAGAGGGGGGGGGGGGGGGAGAAATCGTAATAGAATTCAATTCCAACGAAAGGGCTTTCTCAGAGAGGACTTAATAAACTCCGATTTAAGCGAACATCCCACTTCTGCTCAACATTGTCGTCAACACAACGTATCGGTGACTTTTGTACTGGTTACGATGCAGTTTACTACGACTTATCTTATTAGAGCCGCGCGTGATTAGCCGAGCGGTCAAAGGCGCTGCAGTCATGGACTGTGCGGCAGGTCCCGGCGGAGGTTCGAGTCCTCCCTCAGGCATGGGTGTGTGTGTTTGTCCTTAGGATAATTTAGGTTAAGTAGTGTGTAAGCTTGGGGACTGATGACCTTAGCAGTTAAGTCCCATAAGATTTCACACACATTTGAACATTTTTTATCTTATTAGATAGGTTGCAGGAAGACAAGAATACGTTTGTAGTATTTGTGTATTTAGAGCAAGCTTTCGACAGTGTTGAATGGAGTAGGCCTATACTTTTGAAGGTAGGAAGCATAAAAAACAGGGAGTGAATGGTTATTTACAACTTGTACAGAATAAGAGCGGAAGGACATGAAAGGGAAACAGTGGTTGAGAAGGATCTAGGCAGTGTTGTAGCCTACCACAATGTAATGCTGTATGTACCTTAAGCATGTAATAAAGGACACTAGAGATAAGCTTGGAAAGGGGAATAAGGTTTTGAGGTTTGCCACTATACTGTAATTCTGTCAGAGGCAACAAGTGATTCGGGAGAACATTTGAAACGGAGAGATGTAAGATGAGCATGAACAAATGTAAATCAATAGAAATGTTATGTAGTCAGGTGAAAAATGGTTCAGATGGCTCTGAGCACTATGAGACTTAACATCTGAGGTCATCAGTCCCCTAGGACTTAGAACTACTTAAACCTAACTAGCCTAAGGACATCACACACATCCATGCCCGAGGCAGTATTCGAACCTGCGACCGCAGCGGTCGCGCGGTTCCAGACTGAAGCGCCTAGAACCGCTCGGCCACACCGGCTGGCAACTCAGGTGATCCTAAGGGAATTATATTAGGAAATGAGACACTAAATGTAGTGGATGAGTTTTGATACTTGGTCAGGAAAATTACTAATGACGGCAGAAATAGATAAGATTTAAAATGAAAACTAGAAATGGCTAGAAAAGTATTTCTGAAAATGCAGAATTTGTTAAGTGAAACTTCCTGGCAGTTTAAAACTGTGTGCCCGACCCAGACTCTTAACTCGGGACCTTTGCCTTCGAGTCTCGGTTCGGCAGAAAGCTTTAATCTGCCAGGAAGTCTCATATCAGCCCACACTCCGCTGCAGAGTGGAAATCTCATTCTGGAAACATCCCCCAGGCTGTGGCTAAGCCATGTCTCCGCAATATCCTTTCTTCCAGTAGTAATAGTTCTGCAAGGTTCGCAGGAGAGCTTCTGTGAAGTTTGGAAAGTAGGAGACGAGGTACTGGCGGAAATAAAGCTGTGAGGACGGGGCGTGAGTCGCGCCTGGGTAGCTCAGATGGTAGAGCACTTGCCCGCGAAAGGCAAAGGTCCCGAGTTTGAGTCTCAGTCCGGCACACAGTTTTAATCTGCCAGGAAGTTTCATATCAGCGCACACTCCGGTGCAGAGTGGAAATCTCATTCTAATTTGTCAAGTGTTAGGAAGTCTTCTCTAGATTGTAGCCAGGTGTGGAAGTGAAACGTGGATGATAAGCAGCTCAAACAGGAAAAGAATAATTTGGAGTGTGGTGCTAACGGAATAATAATAATGATGATGATGGTTAGATGGATAGATAGAATGACTAATGAGGAGGACCTGAATCGAACTTGTGGGAAAAAATTATGTCACAAACAGAGTAAAGGAAGGAATCGGTTGACGTAACACATTCTGACAGTTTCATAAAGATGAAGTTATACAAAGATTAAAAGGCTTGCGCGGGATGTACTAGCGTGGACAGCGGCAACAAGTCAGTCTTGGGACTTAAGAGCTCATCAGCAAACCGCTACAGTGCTATACATCGAACCAGATCTCAAACTTTTCATTAGAGGCGACGCCACATTTTGTTGTATAGCACACTGTTTACCTCTCGCCGCCGACGGGAGTGGTTGGCGAAAAAGAGAGACGTGTGGACAGCCGAGTGACGCAACTGTCGGTCGCGGCGGAGGTCTCGAGTCAGGGAGGTGACCGCAGGATAAATCTAATTTCCGCGCGTTTAGCGGCTCGCGCCAGGGCGGCCGGTTTGCTGGCTTCGGCAGCCGTGGTCAGCTTTACTGGCGAGCCGCTCGCTTTGCGGCCTTCCCTCCACATCTCTCGTGCTCGTAATTTTTTCTTGTTTACTGCCCACGCCAGCCGGCTCTGACAAATTCGAGGCGCGCCGAAATCCGCGCAGCGAACTAAAACGGGGCGACCGACGTGGGCCGCATTTCCGCATAGGAATGAGTGTCTCTACTTTGTAGCGTGTTGCGTGGGAGACGGTCTAAGAAGCACGTAAAAAATATGCATTTATATCAGACTCTCAACAGATGGCGTCCTACGCTTAGGAAGCTGATACTATCAACAAGCTCCACGATATCAATAGATCACATCTCAGAATTGTAAAGCTGGCTATACGATAGTGCGTCTATCAACTGGAAAGTGAGCAGCGCTCATGATGCGGCGTTTCCCAGAAGAGGGCTGTAACTGCCATATAGGAATGACTAGGAATCATTAAATTAAGAAAAACTGTTTTCGCTATGAGTTGTTCTAAAAAAATTTCAATCACCAACTTCCTCCTTTGAATGCGAAAATTTTCTGTTGACTCCCACCTGCATAGCAAGGAATGACCATCGTAATAAAATAAGAGAAAATATCTAAAGATTTAGGTGTGCGTGGTATTCGGGAGTGGAACGGTTGAGTTCTGTGTATCCTGTGTCAAACACTTAAGTGTGAATTGTAGAGTATTCATGTCGATATAACTGTCGATGTACGACACGACTTTGTACCCATCTTCAGTTGGCGTTACACATTTATATGTTCATCAGTACAACGTCTTTGTTGGCTGCATTTCGAAAGCTGAAGCTGCCTTTAATTCTGTGCCTTATAAATCCTTGCTGTGCTCTCTCTCTCTCTCTCTCTCTCTCTCTCTCTCTCTCTCTCTCTCATGTACGCTGCTGTACTGGTCCATTAAGTGTACCACAAGGCGAGTGCTACAGTGCATCCTAGTGAAGCTAAGAATATGTACGCCATTCATAAAATGCGAAAAAAGGAGCTACAACTATAGAATAAAAGACAGCTGCAGCGTTCAAAATGCAGCCGAATAGATCTTGTGTTGGTGAAGATATGAATGTGTAATGCCAACTGAATACTGTTGAAAGCACGAAACGGGTCTTGGCATAAAGCTAAAAAGTGTGTTATTGCCGTATTTCTGCAGGTAATAGACTCCGTCCCAACAGGCCTCGGAAGGCCCAATGGTGCCGGCCGACCGCCATGTCATCCTCTGCCGATAAGCATCACCGGATGCGGATGTGGTGAGGCGTATGGTCAGGGCTCCGCTCTCACGGCCGTTGTCAGTTTTCGTGACCAGGGCCGCTACTTCTCAATCAAGTAGCTCATCAGTTGGCCTCACAAGGGCTGAGCGTACCCCGCTTCCCAACAGCGCTTGTCAGACCTGGAAGGTGACCCATCCCTTGTGCCAGCCAAACCCGACATCGCTTAACCTCGGTGATCTGACGGAAACCGCTGTTAACCACTGCAGCAAGTCTGTTGGCGCAGGCAATAGATTAAAAATTAATTTCCTGTCTAGTGCTGCAGCCTGCGGTGATTAAGTAGTCTGTTCGTGTGCGTTTCTTGTGTCGACCGTACTAGTTACTAATTTCTATATGCCGTGTTGTGTGTGTATTATGTTCTTGCTGTGGAAGGGAGGGTTAGTATAAAACGTGAAACAGCCTGTATGTAGGTGCTCATTGTGACGTATCTGGGTATACTTGGGACTCGCCTGCCCGCTCTTCAGGTTGCGAACTGTAGCTGTTATAGCAATGGAGCGACGAACTGAGCACCCCATAAACGAAGTCTTCAAGACATTCTCTAGATAGTTTGGAAGAAGAGAAAAGTGTGTGCAAAGTTTGTCTCGCACGCCTTGACTTCTGACTGTCAAGATGGTGCAACGGTTTCTCAGGCACTGTTCTCGCATTCGGAAGGAAATAGGGTCCGAATCCCTGTCCAGTCATCCAGATTTGGTGTTTCCTAACGTATTAGGACGAATGTCGATGGTTCCAACGACAAGACATGACCAATTTCCTTCCTGATATCCCAACTTGCCCTCTTTCTACAATGACTTTGTCGTTAGATCCTAAACTTCCTTCTTATTGTGCACAGAAAACACGAAGGTATTTTAAACCTCGTGGTGTTATGATCTTTACTGTGGCTGTCATACTTTCTGCGTTATGAGGTTATGAAACTGAGCTGAGACTTATTAATCAGTTTGTATTTTACACACGAACTAAATCAAAATTAATCGACCAGGCTTTGCAGTAAGTTTATTTCCGCTGTAGCACTACAAATTCGACGCAGTAAAAATCATCGCAAACAATCTTGATGTTGTGTATATGTGCAGACTGAAGTGATGAATGAAAATTTGTACGAAGACTGGAATTTGAACCCGGGTCTCCTGAGACTAGGCAGAAGCGCTAATCACTACGCCACCCTGGCACAGTGGCTTTGCACGACTGAATGGACTACCCTAGCACGCCTCCCTCCTCGATCCAAATTCCCATTCACGCCTCAGCTCACTTGGTATTTCCGGCCTGCGTACATACACATCGTATGTGTTTAAGACCTGAAAACGTCTCTGGAACCAAATAGTTTCCTGTGAACAAAACACTAATGCCTGGGTTTCAGGAAGGATCCCCCGTTTCATTTGATATTGAGGTGCTGTTCCAATACAGTTGGAGAACCTCTGCAATGCTGTTTGAGTATAGGGGGAATACCAAGTAGGCAGAGGTGTGGATGGGAATTAGCACTGAGGAAGAAGGCGTACTAGGAGAGCAGTTGTGCAGTTGTGGAATTCCACAAAATGATTCAAATGGCTCTGAGCACTATGCGACTTAACTTCTGAGTCGCCTAGAACTTAGAACTAATTAAACCGAACTAACCTAAGGACATCACACACATCCATGCCCGAGGCAGGATTCGAACCTGCGACCGTAGCGGTCGCTCGGTTCCAGACTGTAGCGCCTAGAACCGCACGGCCACTCCGGCCGGCGCAATTCCACAATGTGGTTAGCGCATGTGTCTAGTGAGCAGGACACCTGGGTTCGAATCCTGGCCTTGGTACAAATTTTAATTTGTCACTTAAGGCTGCATGTATTCATCATAGATGTCTGAGACGTGAAGAGAACTCTGGAAGTATCTGAGAGTATCCCTGTTGCCACGCTTCAATAGCGGCTGCTGCGAATGTGATGTATCTGTGTGCGTAATTCGGGTCACATGCTAATGAGAAGCTGTCAGCAGGTAGCCCGTTCCTACTCGGTTTCACTTTCGCTGGCTTCTACGATCACTGCGCCTCATTATGATGTCGGTTGTTTTGCCAACAATAGATATTTCAGAGGTGAATTGTGTGATTCGCTGTATTTTAAGCGATACGTGCAGTCCTGATACTAAAGATTGTCGTTTTTGTGTATTATGCTCGTGAATGAAAGTAAAATTATGCAGTGAACTTTGTTCTTGAGACACTCTTTGTTCAGGAAGTTTAGGTACACTTGTGAGTAGCAGCCTATGCTTAAGGGGAATAAACTGAGCTTCATATTAATTATTAAAGAGTAGATGAATATGAAATGGGTTCCGAAATGCCTACTCCATTCGCGACAGTGTAACGTGCAACTTGTGACAACGCCAGTCCTCCGTGCACGCGATTCATCTTTGAGATGTAATCTGTTTTACAAGACCCTTTTGTTTAAGTATTCGCTTAAAGAACTCAAGTTATGAAACCTGAAAAGTGGAGTTATTTTCTCAGAAACTCACCTGCTCCGATAAGCGACTGACGTTCTTGAAGTAGTATGAATGTCGGTGAACTGATAACTGTTTGGCGCAGAACTGTTGCTGTGCTAATTCTGAAGGGTCTCAGTTAACGGCTATTCTTGCTGAAACTAAGGTCTCAATGTGTCTTCTCTCAGGAAGCCTGAAAGTCAGTCGAAATGAAGATATTCCCAAACATGCACTGTAGACCTATCGGAATTGCAGTTAACCTCTAAATACTGGACCTTGCAGCTCGGCCCTAGAAGACTGTTCACTGTTGTACGTATGGCGGCTCCTCACTAAAACCCTTCTACATCTACTGTGGCTTAATCTTTTCAAAACATTGAAATGTTAACATTGTATTTTATAAGATTGTGGAGCACTGCACCCAGAAGAATATTAGTAACACTAACGCAACCCATGATGCATAAATCTTATAACACGGTGGCTTCATGTAGCTCGTGAAATATTCATGTGCATGGTGATTCAGATGCCCCTACGTATTGGTTTTATGTAACCCGCAACGCCTTCAAATACCACATGCAGTATTTTCATATTCTCTTCTCGCTATGTGCAAACTATTAGTCCTATAGAGAAATGAACAGAACGTTGTTGTAGGAAATTTAATGTAATTAAATTTTGTACTGGGATACGTTTCGCTAGTTTTCTAATTATTCAAGGAAAACGTAAAGAAGTGACCTTCAAACACGTTTTTCTTGAATAACTCGAAAACCGTGTCCTTCAGCGAAAAGGTATCCAAGTACAAAATTTGACTACATTAAATTTCCTGTTCATTTTTTTTCTGTTGGGATTATAGTCTGCGCATAGCAAGCAAGAGAATATGAAAAACTCATACATAATCTTTGAAGGGTCAGCTGAATCATCCTATACATTCCACAGACGCAAGAAAAACCCAAATAGGCTACAAACAGCCCCATTCACGGGGCAGCACGCGTGCGTTCCTGATTTGATCAGTACTCAGCCACCTATCGTACCTCGAGAACTCTGTTAAATCATGCTGTTCCGATACCGTAGGAACGTCTGAGACGATGTTGAACATGCCGATCAATAGCCGCGCAATGTGCTTGCTCTTTGAAATTTAATCATCAGTGAATGGCACACCTAAAGAACCTCGTGAACTCCTTTCTTCGACAATTGAGGCCATTATGGAGGCCGGAGGCAGTGTTATACGGTGTTAGCTTAATGTCTCCTTGGAGGAGGGGGTGACACCAATTGTTTCTCCTATGTGGGTAATTGAAACCGTGTTGTGATCCTCAGTGGATGATTCGAGGAGCCTCTCTAACGATAACTATTTGCTAGTGCCTATCGCCTCAGATAATTAAGTCTTCGGAATAAACCGCATGTTCAAAAATTTCGGAGGTAGACTTTTTTTCTTGTTTATAAGCGACGTCAACGCAATAACTGCGGTGGCAGCCTGAACTAACAATTATAAACAGCAGATGTGCATTTGACCAATCAGTTGTAAGTAGATAGTATTAAGTAGTGCGCGTGCGACCGTAGTGTGTCAACGTTGTAGCGAACAGTCGCAATGATGCAACATCTCGAAATCGAGTGTTCAAGACATACTCCAGAATTTTTCTGGAAAAATTCTTTATAGGCTATGAGATGTGGTGTTATCAGTAGCAACCTACCACAAAATGACTAAGTGCAGAAGTTCACATGAAAGAGCAGCGCTTTGACGACATAACCGACATTCAACCCTTGTGACGCGCGAGTGCAATAAAATCCCAAATAAGGACTTTTCTGACAGTTTCAGGTGGTTGTATGAACGTTAAGAGCATTGTACTCAAGTGGGTGAAGTCTGTCTAAAATACCTGAAGCACTCTACATCTACATGGATACTCTGCAAATCACATTCAAGTGCCTGGCAGAGGGTTCATCGAACCACATTCACAATTCTGTATTATTCCAGTCTCGTATAGCGCCCGGAAAGAATGAACACCTTTATCTTTCCGTGCGAGCTCTGATTTCCCTTATTTTATCGTGCTGATGGTTCCTCCCTATGTAAGTCGGTGTCAACAAAATATTTTCGCATTCGGAGGTGAAAGTTGGTGATGGGATTTTCGTGAGAAGATTCCGTCGCAACGAAAAAGGCCTTTCTTTTAATGATGTCCAGTCCAAATCCTGTATCATTTCTCATTTCTGTGACACTGTTTCCCATATTTCGCGATAATACAAAATGTGTTGCCTTTCTTTGAACTTTTTCGATGTACGCCGTCGGTCCTATCTGGTAAGGATCACACACCGCGCAGCAGTATTCTAAAAGAGGACGGACAAGCGTGTTGTAGGCAGTCTCCTTAGTAGGTCTGTTACATTTTCTAAGTGTCCTGCATTCGTTCCTTTTAATGTGTGTCAGGGCGCTGATGACCTCGATGTTGAGCGCCCATAAACCCCAACACACACACACACACACACACACACACACACACACACACTAAGTGTCCTGCCAATAAAATGCAGTCTTTGGTTAGACTTCCCCACAACATTTTCTATGTTTTCCTTCCAATTTAAGGTGTTCATAATTGTAATACCTAGGTATTTAGTTGAATTTACGGCTTTTAGGTTAGACTGATTTATCTTGTAGCCGAAGTTCGAGTTCCTTTTAGCACTCATGTGGATGATCTCACACTTTTTGTTATTTAGGGTCAACTGCCACTTTTCTTACCATTCAGATATTTTTTCTAAATCGTTTTGCAATTTGTTTTGATCTTGTGATGACTTTATTAGTGGATAAACGACAGCGTCATCTGCAAACAACCGAAGACGGCTGCTCAGATTGTCTCCCAATTCGTTTATATAGATAAAGAACAGCAAAGGGCCTATAACACTTCGGGGAACGCCTGAAAACGGTTCTGTTTTACTCGATGACTTTCCGTCAATTACTACGAACTGTGACCTCTCTGATAGGAAATCGCAAATCGAGTCACATAACTGAGACGATATTCCATAAGCACCACCATCGTAGCGTTTCTCTATTTTTTATTTACCCGTTCTCGAAACTTTTTGAACTTCGCCGTTCACCCAAAAGGACATTTTCCTGTTCAGAAATAGCCTTCTGCTGAGAGCAGCATGCGGCTTTCTAAGTAGCGGTCAGAGACCGAGGTCCTGGCTGGCTGCAGTGGGTGAGCCGGGCGCTGCATATTACATGTGGCGACCGCAGAAGGCCACAATGGCTTCATTAGCAGGCGCCGTGGGAAGCGGCGACGTGCAGATGGCCGGCCACTGCTGTGCACACGCCTTCCGGCGCCCCCTTGCACTTCCTGTGCTTAGGCGCACCATACACATTCAGTACCTGTTCACCGTTCTGTGGCGCGCAGGTAATAAGACGTTTCACCGCTGATGCTTCGTGGTCGCGTTACCCTCCAGTCTTCATTTTTTTCTTCTGTTCGATTAGTCGAGTGTACTGGTCAAGACAGACAATTTTATAGCTCCCTTCGACGTCGTACAACTCGTTGCGGACATTCAACCAGAAAAGGTTATGTTTTCTATCTCTCTACCACGTGCTAGTTTAAGACTAATAAAAATAACTGAACTGGTATTTAGACTGTGTAGCTCAGCACAGGACAAGGGGACGGGGGTGTATGTCTTAGATAGTGATTGGTGATGAACATGTTGATCGAGTCACATTGATCAAATATGTAGGGGTATACTAAGAAGCTATATGAAATGGGATGAACAGGTAAACTCTATAACATTGAAACGGTGAGAAAACTTAGATTTGTTGAGAGGGTTCTAAGTAAAATCGGACACACGAAGCTAGTGCGACCTCTTATAGAGTATTATCCCAACGTGTGTCCTTGTAAAGTGACAGAAGAAATTCAACAAATTCTGAGAGACGTGCTGCTAAGATCGTAGCAGGGCGGTATAGCCCATAGGAAACTGTAACCGAGATACTCGGAGAAATTCAGTGCGAATCTGTGGGGGAGGGGTGGGGGAATTCGACGTTGCTCTCGCTAAACCCTATTGGATAAATTTATGGAAGCTGTGTTCTAGGAGACTGTGACACGGTTGTACTGCCATCACCGTACGTAGCGGGTAGGCAGCATGAGCATAAGGTAAAGAGAAATTTGGGAGCTTACAGAGGCGTATGGAATACAATAGAAAATTGCAGTTATTGGTGCGTAGTACACTCCAGGCGCACGTAATTGTTGTTTATGGATTCATATAAAATGTAACGAACTACTTACATAGCCACAATTCTTAAATTTGACCTATCAAGCAATTTCGAGAGAAACATACACTACTGACCATTAAAATTGCTACACCAAGAGGAAATGCAGATGATAAACGGGTTTCCATGGGACAAATATATTATACTAGAACTGACATGTGATTACATCTTCACGCAGTTTGGGTGCATAGATCCTGAGAACATTTTCTGTGTCCAGAAAGGACCGTATAGGACCTTCAACATGCGGTTGTGCATTATCCTGCTGAAATGTAGGGTTTCGCAGGGATCGAATGAAGGTTAGAGCCACGGGTCGTAAGACATCTGAAATGTAACGTCCACTGTTCAAAGTGCCGTCAATGCGAACAAGAGGTGACCGGGACGTGTAACCAATGGAACCCCATACCATCACACCGGGTGATACGCCAGTATGGCGATGACGAATACACGCTTCCAATGTGCGTTCACCGCGATGTCGCCAAACACGGATGCGACCATCATAATGCTGTAAACAGGACCTGGATTTATCCGAAAAGCCGGCCTGGGTGGCCGGGCGGTTCTAGGCGCTACAGTCTGGAACCGCGAGACCGTTAAGGTCGCAGGTTCGAATCCTGCCTCGGGCATGGATGTGTGTGATGTCCTTAGGTTAGTTAGGTTTAAGTAGTCCTAAGTCTAGGGGACTGATGACCTTAGAAGTTAAATCCCATAGTGCTCAGAGCCATTTGAACCATTTTTGATGATTCGCCGTCCGGCACAGACTTTTAATTTGTATGCATGATCTACAGAATACATGCTTCAATATTCGTCGTTGAGGCGCTCCTGTCTGTGATGCAGCGATAAACCGCAATCGCGATAGGCTACCATCCGACCTTTATCAAAGTCGGAAACGTAATGGTACGCATTTCTCCTCCTTACACGAGGCATCACAACAACGTTTCACCAGGCAACGGAGGTCGACTGCTGTTTGTGTATGAGAAATCGGGCCGGCCGGTGTGGCCGTGCAGTTCTAGGCGTGGTTCTGGAACCGCGTGATCGCTACGGTCGCAGGTTCGAATCCTGCCTCGGGCATGGATGTGTCTGATGTCCTTAGGTTAGTTAGGTTTAAGTAGTTCTAAATTCTAGGGGACTGATGACCTCAGCAGTTAAGTCCCATAGTGCTCAGAGCCATTTGAAGTTTTTTTTTTTTTTTTGAGAAATCTGTGGAAACTTTCCTCATGTCAGCACGTTGTAGGTGTCGCCACCGGCGCCAACCTTGTGTGAATGCTCTGAAAAGCTAATCATTTGCATATCACAGCATCTTCTTCCTGTCGGTTAAATTTCGCGTCTGTAGCACGTCATCTTCGTGGTGTAGCAATTTTAATGACCAGTAGTGTATAAGGACACAGTTCGACAGAAAGCGACAGGGTGTTGGACGTCCACACTTTGTCAAAGATCGTGGAGCTGGGGCGCTTGCCCACCCTGAAAGCGGGGTAGACGGCGACCAGTAAGAGACCTGACGAAAGACTACAGTGCTGCGCAGGCATACGTGATTCGGGACCACCGTTCAGTGCGTAATGTTAAACACTGGGCTTCGCAATAGGCGATCCCTACATGTTTCTATATTGAGCCAAAGCCATTGTCAATTACGATTACACTGAGGTCGTGATCACCGAGACGGGACCTTTCTGTAATGGAAATGTGTCATCTGGTCTGATGAACCGCGTTTCTTGTTAACACCAGGTCCGTGGTTGTGTCTGCTCGAAGCATACACCGCCTCGGGCACACAATCTGGTGAGGGCAGTATTGTGCTATGGCGGACATTCACCTGAGCGTCCATGGGACCTGTAGTGGTATTCGAAGGCACCATGACAGCACTGGATTAGTGAACATTATTGCGAATCATCTGCATCTCTTCATGCTTGCCTGATGTCTTCCCCGAGGGCGATGGTATCTACCAGCAGTATAACTGTCCTTATCACAAGGCCGAACTTTGCTACAGTGGTCTGAGGAGCATGATATAAAGTCACGCTGATGTCTTAGCCATCAAATTGCCCTGACCTGAACGCGATGAAGACATCTGGGACGCTATCGGATGGCAGCTCCGCAAAAACAAACAACTGGCTCGTAATTTACGGGAATTGCGTAACCTGAGCGTAGACACCTGGTGCCACATGCCTCTGAAAAGGTGTCGAATCCATGCCAGGCAGAATAGCTCTTGCACTGCCTTCAAAAGGTGGGCCAATACGCCATTAAGCAGGCGCTCATAATGTCTTGCGTCGTCAGTGTAGTTGCATTGTATCATGCGAACCTATTAAATAATGCCGAAGAAATTGAAGTTAATATAAAATCTGAGTATTATTTTCGACAATTAGCGCAGAATTTGGTCTCGTTGATGACACTGGCGTTGCCTAGTGCGAAGTGACAACTATCTAGGCATAAAAAGAAAATTCGCCTTGAACTACTGTGAATCGAGTGGCTAAAGCCTCGTTGATAACATTGGCATAGTCTAGTGCGAAGTAACAACTGTTTAGGCATAAGAAGAAGATTTATCTTGAACCACAGTATACCGAGTGCCTAAGGCGCTGGTCGTGCTCACTGGGTGGGTCATAGTTTTATACATTCTTGTCTGTCTTCTGAAATAGTTTTTTCGTTGTTTAGAAAAAGTATATTTCAGAAACACTCGAACTGTTTGCCTCCCAAACCGGATTCCATCAGGATTTGTGCACACTGTTCATTGATTTTGGCGAATTATTTGTTCGTTAATCCATTTTGCCGTCCTTCGTTCCTCCCCTTCTTTCCTTCTCCTCCCTTCCCATCCGCTCTTCCCTTCCTTCTTCTTCAGTTCCACAGTATTGATCTCCTCGTTTTTCACAAGACCCCAGTTCAAGTTTTTCTGTGCTTTTTCCACTGCTTGTTTAGCGATGTATGTATGATTCTGGAATTGTTTATTTCGACTCTTTCTAAAAGGAAACGAATGAAGTGGCACAGACAGGCTAAGGATTTCTTAGAAAGTCGAATGTATCTCGTTTCATTAATTTCGTGCTAGTTTCAAGGGCACAGACTTCGAGGTAACGAGTAAAACCGTACGATTTTGGAGGACAAAGAAGTGAAACGAACAGTCCGGGACCATTTTTAGACATACGATCCAAAAATGTTCAAATGTGTGTGAAATCTTAAGGGACTTAACTGCTAAGGTCATCAGTCCCTAAGCTTACACACTACTTAACCTAAATTATCCTAAGGACGAACACACACACCCATGCCCGAGGGAGGACCCGAACCTCCCCGGGACCAGCCGCACGGTCCATGACTGCAGCGCCTTAGACCGCTCAGCTAATCCCTCGCGGCAGACATACGACCACATCTTCCTGTCATCATTCAAAGAGCTTGTAAAAGTGTATCGCAGCAAAGTGAGATTCTATTGCAAAGCGATGCTCGTTTTTATTTTTATCGCCTCTGGAAGTTAATCTTGGACCATCCTCGTAAATTGGGCGGCAGCTGTATGAATGTAGACTCCTTTTAATCCTGCCAATAAAATAGATATTATCTTCAGCTGTAACGACGTTAAATACGTCATCACACACCGAAAAATAGTTTTTTTTTGGGGGCGGGGGGGGGGGGAGGTAGGTTAATGGGAAACAGCTGTATTTAAACTCGTGTTAACGACATGCTTTAATGGCCAGTCTGTTGGGCACAAGAAATTGTTCAGCAATTTGTACCGATTTCTGCGAGCCAGTATTTTATAACGAGCCAATTACGTCGGCCTTGACGTTTCTGCCGATACAGATTTCGCTCGCGCTGCTGTCAGAGACGTCCGTCAGATGTGGGGCCGTAGCAGATGGCTGTCACGCTTCTTTACTCTGTGTGTTGTTTATAGCCCGTCACTGGCCACCTGCAGATTTTTCTGCTGCCCGGATGTCGCGATGGAAGGATCGTAATTGGCTGTTGAGGGCGATCCTGAAACTACTGCCGCAGTCAACGTCACGTCGTGCCTGTCCAGTGTCCTGTCATCAGTTGTACACTTTCGCATCATGGAAACTGATCGGACGGATGTGACTGTGGACGCCCGTTAACTGTATGACGTATTGCAGCTGTTTCAAGAAAGATCCTCTAACTTCGATAAAATTTTGAAAAAATAAGGAAAGGAAAAGAAAACTCAGCCACTTCATTTTCATGCGGCTATCTAAGAGAGAGACCACACCAGTGTGACGTGATTTTGTGTGTGCTTGTGGGGGAGCGGATCATAAATTTCTGGGTAATAAAATACGTTTAAATATAATTGAATGATAAGGATAATGTGAAAGTCCGTTTATGATGCTTCTGGCTTGTGTTGAAATTAATAGTATTTCTGGATGTACGCGAAATTACTCTGTTAAATCTGGGACTAGGTTGACGAGACAGTGCGTTAAGTTGCAGTTGTGGAAGTAGACAATACGAGTGCCGTGTAAGTAAAATTGTGTACGGGAGGTATTATACCACTGTTCGTTACCAAAACTTGCGAATATGTTGAGATATAAGAGTGTCGCAGCCAGTGGGCACACTAACCAGGTAGGTTCGCGGTGGCGATACGTTAGAACCATCTCAAAGTAGACACACTATATTTTAAATGCTTCTTAAAGGACAGTCTCTGACAGAGCACTGTAACTTACCGGCGTTGAATAATGAAAGCGTATCAAATATGAGAACTTAGTGGTTATTCCTGTGAAATTAGTTGGTACTTTATTCTTTTGGTCCTAGGTCCCAATGTTTTGATTCTCACACTAAGTTTGCGTGCGACATAACTTATGGAAGATGGAAATCGAATATTTGCCGTGTTATGTCTACAGTTTGGATCTGAGTCGATGTCACGGTCCCATCAAATATCGGGTTTCCGAGTGTCAGTGTTGGTACATAATGGTGTCTGTATATCAACTATTCGTATTTCGTCAACATGTGAAGTGAGTTTATCAGTACCTTCGTAATTTTTATATAAAGAGAGGATATGATGTCCTTATGGACATCAGTGTCATCCTAAGTTGGAGGAGGAGTCTCTTCAGGAAAGAAATGTTTAAACATTTATCCAGTGCAGATAATGTGAGAAACTGTTGTATCCACCTACCTAGATCACACGCATAGCGGGAAAAAATGCGAAGCCATCACTGATGGGACGATATTGTAGACACATTTGAAGGCTTGCAATAGCTAGAAATTATCCGAATACGTGAGAGCACTATGCTTTCACTGATAAAGGATTGAAGGATTTTTTGTTACAACATGCAGAACAGCCTTTGGCATTAAAACAAGATCACCTAGCTACGTGGCATGTGTGGTTATTATCGAGGTGTTCGATTTTGCTGTTTCATCAAATATATCATCATCTGTGTCTTCCTTTCCAGCTAATAAGCATTAAATGTCTGTCTCTTTATCTCAATAAAGGAAGTGATTGATTACCTAACCAGTCCAATACTAGTTCTTCCCCTTCGTTCCAACCATTCACTTCGTCCACATTAATCAAAATTTTAAAAAGAAAGTAGCAGCCTGGCAACCTAATCATGAACGAAATGAGATGTTCTATTTACATGGAGCAGAAATCTGACGATCATTTCCTACATCGATATTAGAGTGTTTACATGACAGACTACAGGCAGTTTTGGGAAATCGTTTTAGGGAAACCGGATTCGTGACACCATGTAGACCAAACTTTGTGCTGGGTTGACGGTGTTCCTACATAGTCCCCATTCAAAATTGTGCTGTCTCGTACGCGCGTGGCGAAGATTCCTTGTGCTCGCCCCTTTTCGTGTTCACTCGGATCAGCCGTCCTGCTCCATTTTATTTCGGCGCGGGAGTTAATTCGGACGGCCGTGCTTATCCCACGACGCATTGCGTTACGGTGCAGACGAGCGCCACTGCCTGTGCCAAGTGGGACGGCAGCCCTGGTCTTCTGCTGGCAGCTGTCGGGCCGCTTCCGCCAAGCCAAGCTGGCGACGGCTGCATCCACAACACGCTGCTAAGTCTCTGCAGTTTGATTTACACTTCCTTCAGGGGCGCAGTCCAGTAAGCTAACCTTGAAGATATGTGTTCTCTTCTGACTACCTATCACCTTGTCAATTCAGCTTGCTAACAATGACATCCGACATTACCCGCATACGCAAAGTATAGCCGAGATTATGCCACGTTCTTTGTCGGATCAGAGTGCTATCTAACTCCGAACTTTATGCGTCTGGCACACTGACAGCGCGAGAC
Source organism: Schistocerca serialis cubense (assembly GCF_023864345.2). NCBI lineage: Eukaryota > Metazoa > Arthropoda > Insecta > Orthoptera > Acrididae > Schistocerca > Schistocerca serialis. The sequence goes on from NC_064642.1 coordinate 255,146,581, forward strand.
CTCAGAACCACACGACGGAAGTGTTGCAGACTGAGAGCAGCGGAAAAGCCTGCTCCCACAGAAGGCAGCATTATGTTTGGTCCTTAATTATTATCTAAATACGTGATATAATACGTATTTTGAGAGAAAGATCGAAACTGCCACTGCCAGGATTGGTGCTGAGAGTTGCACGAATGTTTTTATGATGATGAAATCAAGCTCTGCAATAGCCACAGCTTCGTTAAATGCCCCCCCCCCCCCCATTTTTCTTTTTTATCCAGACCATGGATAGCTTCGGGCACCGTACCAACCTATTGTTTGTTGCTGTGCTGCGTGAGACATGATGTTCGCTCAGGATCACTTTGTTTATAAGAGGTTGGACAGAAAGCTAAGTAAATGTGATTATGAATTAATATAATTGGGGAACATAGGAATTTACTTCACAACTTGACTAAATGAAGGGATGAACTGATAAGTCACATCTAGGGGCAGGGAGAAATAGTTAATTTGCTGATGGAAGGAAGTGGGCGGGGGTGGGGGGAGGGGGTGTAATAACTGTTGATGTTTAAGTGATATAGGTCGTAGTTATGCGAAGAGAGAGAGACTTGCACGGCATGGACTGCGTATGGAGAGCTGCGTCAAACCAATTTCCACACTGAACTCGACAACAGCACGAAGTTTGTAACCGATTAAAGTTAATGAAAATTGTCAGCTCCAGCTTTAAACTCTGCAGTTCTACCCTTTTTTCACATCTACATGGATACTCTGCAAATCACATTTAAGTGCCTGGCTGAGGGTTCATCGAACCACCTTCACAATTCTCTATTATTCCAATCTCGTATACCGCGCGGAAAGAATGAACCTATAGCTTTCCGTACGAGCTCTGATTTCCCTTATTTTATCGTGGTGATCGTTCCTCCCTATGTAGGTCGGTGTCAACAAAATATTTTCGCATTCGGAGGAGAATGTTGGTGTAGTGACTTGGCAAGACAGCCAAGCCACTCGGAGGTAGCCGAAAGGCACGCGTTTAAGCTCACGCAGACTGGCGTGAGGTCTGGAACAGGACAATGTCTTGAGAATTGCAAATAAAGTACGAAGATCTTGGAATACTTAACTTTAATTCATAATTGGTGTACATCGCTCTTGACGGTACATTAATAACAGTCTCAATATGAACTGGTAATGGCGCCTTGCTAGGTCGTAGCAAATGACGTAGCTGAAGGATAAGATAACTATCGTCTCGGCAAATGAGAGCGTATTTGTCAGTGTAGCATCGCTAGCAAAGTCTGCTGTACAACTGGAGCGAGTGCTAGGAAGTCTCCCTAGACCTGCCGTGTGGCGGCGCTCGGTCTGCAATCACTGACAGTGGCGACACACGGGTCCGACGTATACTAGCGGACCGCGGCCGATTTAAAGGCTACCACCTAGCAAGTGTGGTGTCTGGCGGGGACACGACAGTTGGAGATTAGAATTTCGTGAGAAGATTCTGTCGCAACGAAAAACGCTTTTCTTTTAATGATGTCAAGCCCAAATCCTGTATCATTTCTGTGACACTCTCTCCCATATTTCGCAATAATACAAAACGTGCTGCCTTTCTTTGAACTTTTTCTATGTACTCCGTCAGTCCTATCTGGTAAGGATCACACACCGCGCAGCAGTATTCTAAAATAGGACGGACAAGCGTAGTGTAGGCAGCCTCCTTAGTAGGTCAGTTACATTTTCTAAGTGTCCTGCCAATAAAACACAGCCTTTGGTTAGCCTTCCCCACGACATTTTCTATGAGTTCTTTCCAATTTAAGTTGTTCGTAATTGTAATACCTAGGTATTTAGTTGAATTTACGGCTTTTAGATTAGCCTGATTTATCGTGTAACCGAAGTTTGAGTTCCTTTTAACACTCATGTGGATGACCTCACACTTTTCGTTATTTAGGGTCAACTGCCACTTTTCTCACCATTCAGATATTTTTTCTAAATCGTTTTGCAATTTGTTTTGATCTTCTGCTGACTTTATTAGTGGATAAACGACAGCGTCATCTGCAAACAACCGAAGACGGCTGCTCAGATTGTCTCCCAAATCGTTTATAAAGATAAGGAACAGCAAAGGGCCTATAACACTACCCTGGGGAACGGCAGAAATCACTTCTGTTTTACTCGATGACTTTCCGTCAATTACTACGAACTGTGACCTCTCTGACAGGAAATCACAAAAAAATGTTCAAATGTGTGTGAAATCTTATGGGAGTTAACTGCTAAGGTCATCAGTCCCTAAGCTCACACACTACTTAACCTAAATTATCCTAAGGACAAACACACACACCCATGCTCGAGGGAGGACTCGAACCTCCGCCAGGAAATCACAAATCCAGTCACATAACTGAGACGATATTCCATAAGCCCGCAATTTCACTACGAGCCGCTTGTGTGGTACAGTGTCAAAAGCCTTCCGGAAATCCAGAAATATGGAATCTATCTTAAATCTCTTGTCAATAGTTCTCAACACTTCATGTGAATAAAGAGCTAGTTGTTTTCACAAGAACGCTGTTTTCTAATCCCATGTTGACTGTGACTCAATAGACCGTTTTCTTCGAGGTAATTCATTATGTTCGAACACAATATATGTTCTAAAATCCTGCTGCATATCGAAGTTAACGGTATGGGCCTGTAATTTAGTGGATTACTCATACTACCTTTCTTGAATATTGGTGTGCCGTGTGCAACTTAACAGTCTTTGGGTACGGATCTTTCGTCGAGCGAACGGTTGTATATGATTATTAAGTACGGAGCTAATGCATCAGCATACTCCGAAAGGAACCGAATTGGTATACCGTCTGAACCAGAAGACTTGGTTTTATTAAGTGATTTAAGTTGCTACACTACTCCGTGGATATTTACTTCTACGTTACACATTTGGCAGCTGTTCTCGATTTGAATTCTGGAAGGCCCTGTTTAGTCTCTCCATTGCTATCGCGCAGAGAAGGCACTGATTGTTTCTTGCCGCTAACATACTTCACATACGACCAGGATCTCTTTGGATTTTCTGCCAGGTTTCGAGACAAAGTTTCGTTGTGGAAACTGTTATAAGTATCTCGCATTGAAGTTCGCGCTAAACTTCGAGCGTCTGTTGAAGATTGCCAATCTTGGGGATTTTGCGTCTGTTAAAATTTGGGATGCTTTCTGGAAACTCACGGTGTACCTGTGTTGCGCTTACTTGTCACGTATGTAAGTAGTAGTTGCGCGCTGCAGCCAGAAGTAAATTGAAATTTCACGCCCTTTCATTATCGCTGTCGGGGCCGTTCATTTGGAACAGAAGTGAACCACGGATTGATAAATCCTCGGATGAAGATTCCTCGCCGGCCGGGGTGGCCTAGTGGTTCTAGGCGCTACAGACTGGAACCGCGCGACCGCTACGGCCGCAGATTCGAATCCTGTCTCGGGCATGGATGTGTGTAATGTCCTTAGGTTAGTTAGGTTTAAGTAGTCCTAAGTTCTAGGGGACTGATGACCTCAGAAGTTAAGTCCCATAGTGCTCAGAGCCATTTTAACCATTTTTGATGATTCGCCGTCCGGCACAGACTTTTAATTTGTATGCATGATCTACAGAATACATGCTTCAATATTGTTTTTCGTTTACTTCTTCGGCTGAATGAATCAATCTGAATTCGGGATGCATTATTTTATTCTAAATTGATTGCACAATTATTTGCTCCCGATAGCTAGACGTTTTCTAGAGTTATTTTTCTTACTGCGAATGTCAAAAGTTTTTGTTCAGCAGAGCTGTGGTTTTTTTTTTTTCGGGCCAAATGCTATGCTGTTGACGTCCGACACATTTTGTGTAAATTCGTCATCCTCTTCTTCCAGGGGTTTCTTCCTGTGTCTGACAAGCCTCAGTTGTTACTCTCATTACAAGTGGCTGACTTGGCTGCGCGTGCTACGTTGTCACTGTATGGCCAAGCGGTCACGTGCCCCTTCCTGTGGGGGCATTTCCATAGAGTTCTGATAGTGTGGCAACATTAGCTGAAGGCCCCGCCCAGGTGACGAGCACGCCACCCTTCCGGTCGCCGTCACACGAGCGTGTATAGCCATGTAGCCAGAGAACTGTATTGCGCTCTGCACCGAGTGCGGTCGTTTTCACCGTATGTGTGTCCTCCTCAGTGCCCGACTGCAGTCGTAACCGCCTTCTACAGGCCTGCAAGAGGTAAGGCATTCGCGCATCTCAGTTGGCCGACGATGCAGCCGTAAGTACCGACGTTCCCAATTTTACACATTAACACTGAAGGTGTAGTTGCTGCTTCTTTAGTACTGCGTCGACGTGGAGATTTTCTTCGAATGTCATATAACGCTGTGTACCATTCTTTCTCTTAAGAATTTTTTTTTTTCCTTCCACTTTTTCTTCTGACTGGTTTGGTGCGACTTGCCACACACGTTCCTGTGTGTGCCAGCCTCTCCATCTCTGAGTAGCATTTGCACCCAACGTTCTCAATTACGAGGCGTGTTTTTTAAGTAAGTACCGTTTTGAAATTTAAAAAAACGTGCTTAAGATATCTCAATAATTTTATTTTTACATGAAAGCCTTACCTTAATCTACGCCGGCCGGAGTGGCCGAGCGGTTCTAGGAGCTACAGTCTGGAACCGCGCGACCGCTACGGTCGCAGGTCGAATCCTGCCTCGGGCATGGATGTGTGTGATGTCCATAGGTTAGTTAGGTTTAAGTAGCTCAAAGTTCTAGGGGGCTGATGACCTCCGAAGTTAAGTCCCATAGTGCTCAGAGCCATTTGGCCCTTAATCTACGTACTGACGCCATTACAGTCTGATTCTTCCTTGTTGTGTACTGAGCGTTTAAGATGCCTCCTATAATCGTGAGTCCCGCCGACTGTGAAGTACGGGCTGTTATAAGATTTCTTAGTGCTAAAGGCCTAAAAGCGATCGATATTCATCGTGAGATCTGTGCAGTTTACGGAGAAAACATTATGAGTGATGGAATGGTAAGAAAGCGGGTGAGAGCATTTGAAGGTGGCCGCACAAATGTGCATGATGAACAACGGATTGGGCGTCCTTCGATCGTTAATGAAAGTTTGGTGCAGGAAGTGGACAGTAAAGTGAGAGAAAACAGACGCTTTACGATTTCCTCTTTGCGGGATGACTTTCTTCATGTTTGTCGTAGTGTTTTGTATGCCATTGTGACCGAGCACTTGAATTGCCGAAAATTGTGCGCACGTTGGGTACCGAAAATGTTGACGGATGTGCACAAAACCAAACATTTAGACAGTGCATTGACTTTCCTTGAGCGGAACCACAACGACGGTGATGATTTCTTAAGCCAAATTACTACGGGCGATGAAACGTGGGTGGCCTACGTCACACCAGAATCAAAGCAACAGTCCATGGAAGTTGAGCAAGGGCATCGTTTTGCTGCAAGACAATGTCCGTCCGCATGTGGCGAATCAGACCAAAGATCTCTTCACATCTTATCGATGGGAAAGTCTAGATCATCCTCCGTACAGCCCCGATCTTTGACTACCATCTGTTCCTGCACTTGAAGAAACACCTGGGCGGTCGTCGTCTTCAAGGCGATGATGAAGTCAAAACAGTGGTGATGCAGTGGTTAACAAGTCAGGCGGCAGACTTCTATGAGGAGGGTATTCAAAAACTGGTACAACGTTAAGACAAGTGGCTCAATATTGACGGAAATTATGTAGAAAAGTAGATTGAGGTACAGGCCTTCATGTAAAAATAAAATTATTGAGATATCTTAGCACGTTTTTTTTTTTTTTTTTTTTTTTTTTTTTTTAATTTCAAAACGGTATATACATAAAAAAAACACGCCACGTATTTGTTGGATAATTTGCAGCCTTTGTCTTCACCTGCAGCTTTCACCCTCTACAACATCCACGAGTTTTACAGAGGTTATTCCTTGATGTAATAAAAGCCCTATTATCCTTTCTTCTTGGGTTTTCAATGTGGTCATTTCCTCGCCGATTCTGTGGAGCACCTCCTCATTGCTAATCATATCAGTACACCTAATTACAACAACTTTCGACAACAGCCCATCTCAAACGTTTATATTATCTTTTTTCTGGTTTTTCCATACGAAGTTAAAAATCACGTACCTTACACGTGTTGCTCACTTGAGATCTCGATCCGCCAGAAGTATTCATTTCAGACCATTGGTTCCATATTTCAAATTACTCAGTTTAGCAATCTCAACTGTGTGAGTACTTTTCACGTGCCGCTTGTGACACCATAACCAAACTAGCTCGAAAAGTTACAAAAAAAAAAAAATGCATGAATGTATTGCTTTCGTTTCACTTAAGTGGTCTCTGCTATAGGAAGAAGCAGAAGTTAGACATTCTCTACAGATATTTAGACTGTTTAATCTGGCGTATGAGTAGAGTTAACCAGTCCGCTTCTTTGTTGGAAAAACATTATTGTTTGTTTAGGAAATTCATTTTTCTGTATCACACGAGAATATGCCTAGTGTTTCTATGCCAAAGATGAAACAATAAGGTTGGTACAGTCAGACGTGAATTACTTACATAATGCGTGAGTGTGGCTTTCTCGTCGTGTAACTATTATCGTGTCAAGTTGATTGATGGGCCGTACGGCATGGTACTGCGCTACAGTTCCTTTGCCGATTTGCGATGTCGAAAGATAGCTCGGGACGCATTAGATCTCGTGGCTGCCTTATCTCGCACTTCCAACGGTAGACGTACTCTCGTGTTATCTGGCGGCAAACTGACGCCTCGCGGAATCTCTTCAGTCTGTGTGCGCGCTCCGCTCGGTTTGTGACAGCTTTACATTGCACGTAACGCTTTCGTTTTCTGCATCGTGTCGCGGAGCTGTTGTTAAGTGCCAAGTGTGATCAGCTTCCCCGTCGAGCTGAGGGTCGTGTGGTAGTATCTGTAAATTACATACGCCAGTTCCAGCTGTACAGCTACTCACCAATCAACGCACCGACATCAGCATGGGAAGCGCGTGATGTGCTGCGAGATGTGAGTGCATGGCTTTGTGTTTTTCGACCTTTGTTCTTCCTGGCGTGGTGTACGGCGTCATCGTTCAGTGTGGATTCCGAATCTGTGTAAAGGAAGTATCGGATTTGCTTTTGGTGTCTTCTGCTGCCATACTGGATTGTTCGACGAGCGACTGCTTCGTGGTTTCACTTAAGACCACAATTGTCTCGGGTTCTTGGCAAGGACTTCCGCAAGCTTACGACGACGTAATTTCTTGTATACTTCCCGCATCGATCTTTCCATAGACACACGAATTTGTACTAACTTTTGCTATTCGACATTTCTGCTCTCTTTTATAGCAGTTGAAGATGGGCAGTAGCGTGGAATCAACCATTTTGACAGTCTTGTAAAAGCAGATTTTATTTAGCAAACCGCTAAAAATAACTAAACGTTTTGCAGCACAACTGATGCTTGTCTTGCTAATAACGTCACAATCAAATAAATGAATCAAAAGAGGTCACTACAACAAACAAAGTTACTTTAATGCGACTGACAGTCTGATTGTCTTCATTTGAAGAGTGTGCTGTCTCACTATATACATTTAGCTTGCATTTGCTCTTTCGAGATACAGGAAGAATTACCTCTGACTGGTTCTAGAAGTTGGAAACCACCATTGGACCATGCTCGCAGCTTTCGTCATCTTAGAAACCACTGGAACAGGGAGAATTCTCTGCCCTAACGCAATTTCCGTTCTGTGCATGATAATGACTGGTCCCAACCGTTAATCGAACGACGCTGATAATGCAGCACGTTTTCGAACAGAATTTCGCTTACACGAAGCATTTGCCGGGAGGAACGCTATGTTAACCTCCGTTAAAGATAGAGTGCGGACACTATAACGTGGCAGTCGTCCGCGAGCGTAAACAAATGTGAACTCTGACCGCCCAAGCTGAGAGCCAGGAGAGGGGATCAAGCCCAGCCTCGCCTGGCGCTGGGCTCGCAGCCTACGCTCTTGTTTTGTGCTCTTGCGAAAGCAGAACTGATATAATGGTCATGGGGATCGCCGATCTCTTCTGGCGTTGGGGGCGTCGTACACGAACCAGGTCGTGGTCCAAGATTAGTCTCTTCACTCATTTCAAAATAAGAGAAGAAAACAACGAACAGCGCGGAAAAAAGCCAAATCAGGTACACAAAAGCATTCGGTAACGGCTACAGCGCAGTTTTTGCTGAGATTGGCAGACTGGTAAACGTGGTAGTTCAGTCACGACCTCTACCTTTATCTCACGAAACTATAGAAACCTCCACCTAAAACTACCACATTAGTCTGGATTATACTAAGACCAACAGAAATCACTCCTTTAACGACTGACATACTGATGATTATACGACCAGTAACGCCACACTCCATGTTTGCCGTTTCTATTTCATTTATAAATTCATGTCTTTAATTTTTTGTGTGTGTGCATCCGTTAAGTAGCCTCTGTGTCGCGATGTAGGAGGTTCGTCGTCTTCGCTGTTGAATTAGCCACGATGCCGCGAATAAAGCAACTACAGATCTGTAAACTGTGAGTGAGGATTGCGACGAATTGGGACTGGTTTCCGGGCGAGCCCGGCATGGAAATGTATTGGCGTGGTGAGTCGTAGCAGCGTTAATCAGAACGTCGTGCAGCTGCTGACAAAAGCCGCGTGGGAACTTGTCCTAGCCAGCTGCTCTTCTCTATCATCCTCCGTCCTCCACTGCTAGGTCCGTTAATACTGCTGATACGAGTAGGGCGAGCTATAACTTTTCCTGTGTAGATGCGCCATAGTATTTAACTTCATTTTATAAAATTACATAACTGGAAATGAAAATTACGGCTTCCTATTAAATACACAGCACGTATACATCGAAACAATTTAAACGACATTGTTGTGCGTAGTTGCACTGGCCATATCCCAAGAGCGGAATCTACCGCCGATAAACAGAAACCTTCAGGTATAGCGTTTCATCGTACGGGTTCAATTAAAGCCGCTGAAATCAGTGAATAATGGTTTAGATGGCTCTGAACACTATGCGACTTAACTTCTGAGGTCATCAGTCGCCTAGAACTTAGAACTAATTAAACATAACTAACCTAAGGACATCACATACATCGATGCTTGAGGCAGGATTCGAACCTGCGACCGTAGCGGTCGCTCGGTTCTAGACTGTAGCGCCTAGAACCGCACGGCCACCCCGACTGGCAGTGAATAGTGATAAGATCATGAAGATTATATGCCATGAGACGATGTCAGTGAAGCCCGTTCGGAAATGCTGAAACTGAGTTGTAAAGAGCATGTTGTGACAAATATTTGTGGCAAACCTGGACACGCGAACCCGAGTTCCATGCATTTCGCGACGTGTCTCCTTAGTTAACTGTATGAGCTGTCACTGATTCGCTCTCATTTCATCCAGCTTCATACATAGATAAAATATTATATGCTACGGTGTTAGACGTGGGCATTGAAGGATTTCCCGCTAGCGGGGGTGACTGACCAACTATAAAACAAAGACGTAACTGCATTTTTAAGATGCTTTGTGAAGAAATAGGAGCTGTGGTGGAATTTTGTTCGGCAAGGAAAAATGGATGAAAATAAAGTTTTCTTTTATATCTGGGAAATTTGCAACTTTCGTCAGAAATCTTAGAATAAATAACAAGTAATTAGGTAGGGAGAAAGTGATCTTTAAATTTTTAGTTACAGTTGTTAATTTGTTTCTTTTTGTAAAGAAATGCTTGTTAATGGAACTTCAGTACTGCCGTACCTTTTAACTTATGCTCTTGTTTCAGTTTTGTATAATTTCAGCATGATCAGTCGCACTTTCGTTAAAACCAACTCGCAATTTTCGAAAGTCCTTTTAGTTCTCTTGGACATCGAATTACTGAGCGCCCACTGCGTATTACGTAATCTTCATTGTGGCGTTCCCCCACTAATGCTACTGCCGTATACCCCGTGGGAGAATCTGTAGATGTGTTGCTCGGAAATCGTAGATAGAAACATAAGTGACATTGGAAGTGTAAGTCAGGCCGATTGGGGTACTCAGATAGCCTGCTACTTTAGGCGAATGCCCATGATAAGCAGCAAATAAGAGCTTCGAACAAATTTTTGCTGTCGCTACATGTTTGTTTCGTCTTATGGTGTTCCTAGGTACTTGGAATTTTCTTTAGGCGAGATGTGTTGTTCCCACAAACTGATTCTTATCTGCTGTGATCTGTACGGCCTATAGCGCATCAGGTTTTAGTTTTGGATGAATATAAGCTGGCTTTTCTGAACGTTTGGTGAGACGCATGACGTGGCCGAGCTGGCGCAAGGCGAACTGAAGCACTGTGCGTGGGATGGTGCCCGATCGGGGTTGCATGATGATTTACTTATACGTCGGCGTTAATTACGACTCAGCGCCTTCTGTGCACGGCGAACTCCGCTGCGCTTCCAGACGTAGGAAGACTAGAGCCAACGTGACACATCACGAAGATACCATCGAAAATTTATCGATCGTTGTCAAGTGAACTATCAGTATTATATATTTGCGGTAAAGTGTTGGTCGGTGGGGGCTGCCTAATTCATCAGCGGCTGTAGCAGACTTACTTGTGTAACGTTTACTTTCGGGAGGCGTTGTTTGTATGCATAGGGTTGAAATGTAAATGCGTGATAAGACTTAACGTCCATTTCGTGACTCACTCCATCACGTGCTGCAGGGCGTTAATGTATATGTAGCATTTGTTTTTTCCTGGTAAGCGAGTTCAGAGAAGACTGCAGTGCGTCTTCCATACCACCAGACTTTTGGGGGCTAGTGTATAGATGCTGCTCTGTTGCCTCGATTGGTACGCAGTGGTCCTGGCGCAGAGTCCGTGACGGTACTTTGGCATCTTACGTCATGCGCGACGGTGAGGATCCACGTTTATCTCCAGATAAGTCTTACGATGTTATCATTGATTTAGTGTAGCTTCTACCACTAACAGATTTCTTTGGACAGGTTGACTGCATTAATCGTGCTTGATATGAAGCGCCAACTGCTATATAGAGTTTCCATCTCTATTCAAGCTATTTGGGACACCCGTGACAACCGTCAATCGACTTCCCCCACGTGTTAATACAGAATCGGGCACAGTGTTTAACATTAACAAATGTGATCTGCTTCCTTGCTGTGTGAGAACTATTTTCTTTATGTTAGGGTCAGTTGTGGGGCAGAGAAATTGAAGAAATTCATTAGGTATGCAAAAGTTGGCGATAAATGATCGATTTACATTATCTCAAGTGCTGCACTCCACAGTTTTCTTTTTTTAGCAAGGTTGCCACAATAGCGCATCTATAAACTAAATTGGAATTTCTGATAAGTTTTTTGACTATTCTCGTTCGTTGAACAAGGGAAACCGAAACATAGCAAAGCAGCAGAGTACATGCAACTGTTGGTACGTTCTATGTCATATGCTACATACTAGAAAGTACTTAAGAATTAACTCGTTTCAAGGTGGGCATAGACATAGTGTGTCCAAAAGGACTCATGGCTCGAATACAGAAAGAGATATCATAAAACAGTGACTGCTCGCCCAACCGCATGTCGTGTGCTTTTTGGGGTCCGTACCTCAGGAACAGTCATACGATTACTTTCTTGTCTGTGTGTCTGTTTGTCCGTCTGTTAAGACCCCTTTTTCTCAAGAACGGGTAGACCTATCTAAAGTGAACAGCCCCTTGGCAGCATACTAAACTTTTGCTCTAAGTCATTGCAATCAAAAGATACGACCATTTTATGACACATATTTTGATTCTCGAAAACTCGGTCGTCAGATCCCATAGGGTACTTTCCATTGGTCTAGAATCGCGAAATTTGGCAACAAGAAAGGTTTCACAGTACAAGTAAAGGAGAAAAATCTGAAATTGGTGGTTTGTAATTATATTACACGAAAAAAATTTCTTTTGTCGTTTGTTATTCGACTTCAGACTTGCAATTAAAACGTCCTGGAAAGTCTTGGAATCCCTGGGACCGATGTCTTGCGAGTGTCAGTGTCGACAACAGGCAAAAATCGTCAAGTTTCGCGTATCCCAGAATGGATGAACATACATGCGTAATTAACTTTGTACGTAACGTTCAGTGCGTGAGTTCTACTCGCACCTGACCTTTTTTTCTTTTTTTTTTCCTTTTTTCTTTTTTTAAGTAAATTCAACGATGGTCTAGAAGAGATTCTGTAGAGCAATAGACGAACCTGTAGTGAGAAACTGGTAGTCAGAGTAAGTTTTCTATTTCCTGCGTAGAACAAGGCGAACTGCGGTGTATAAAAATAAAGGTTAATCGGAGAGTAAATAAAAAAAGAAAAGAAAATGAAATCCCGATAGTGCGAGAAAGCTTGAGAAGCCGTGCTTCATTTGTTGTCGTCCAGAATGCCACAGAACTGCCGGCCGGTGTGGCCTAACGGCTCTAGGCGCTTCAGTCTGGAACCGCGCGACCGCTACGGTCGCAGGTTCGAATCCTGCCTCGGGCATGGATGTGTGTGATGTCCTTAGGTTAGTCAAGTTTAAGTAGTTCTAAGTTCTAGGGGACTGATGACCTCAGATGTTAAGTCCTATAGTGCTCAGGGCCATTTGAACCACAGAACTTGAGGGCCTTGAGAAGAGCAGCTCAGGTGCTGACTTCCGGTCTTACTCTCGGAATATGCAAATCTCCAGTTTGAGAATTTGTAAAATTCGTACGTACACAATGTGTCAATGAGTCTAACTGAACTTGGTGGTACGTGATGTTAAAAATTACTCAGTAGAAAATTCAAAAACTCTGCCCTCTGTTCCAGTATTCGTTTGTTGATACGGGCCTCACTTGCAAGCAAACCATTGCCCGTCAAAGCCGGAGGTGGAGCCCACTGCTTATTAAACGGCTAGTGGCTGCTGCTTCTTAATGCAGTTAATGGAAGCGGGCCTTGGCGTCTAATTTTCCATGCGGACATTAGCCACTTGCCAATGCATTTTTCATCTTCCGGTCTGGTCACAGATCAATGGACGCAAAAGAAAAAAGAATCCACTTGGGGCAGCGCCGTGAGTGTCGTTTTCCGCTCCATCAGTTGTGTTAATCCGCTCGCCCTTTTTTGTCTTGGTGTACGCTCATTACCCGATAATAATCTTCGATATCATTTATTTCCTGTCTGAGACCACGCAGCTAATTGCGCGGCCACCATATAATTGCCGCCGCTTGTAAGGCTGTTGGGTTCGTCGAGAGAGAGAGAGAGAGAGAGATTAATTTTAATGTGTCTTTGACCTATTTTACTCATGTAAGTGTATTAAGAATAACTTGTTTACCTTTTGAAACAGTCTTCGTTGTCACCGCAGATCACGCCAATGTTTGATAGTCACACTGAATATTGAAACTGAGTTCATCATGCTGCCTATGGAAGGAGATAGTATTTAGTGAACGTTATTGACGAAACTGAGTGTCTTGCAAAGGATTCTGGGGTGGGGAGGGGGGGGGGGAAACTAGATTACTGATTGTTGTGCCCTCACTATAGAATGGCGTGTAGTGGTGAAAGCTCTACGAAGTGCTTGATTTTTGGAGGGATCAACGATTGGGCAGTGCATTGTAATTTTATGTTCCGAAGTCACGGGTGTCTTACACAGTAGCAATATAGTGCTGTAAATAGCATTATAGAATGCTTCTTTAGTACGTAGTTCGGTTTTTTCTGGATTAGGCAGTTCGTAAAAGTTGGTAACCAGTCACTAGTTACCGATTTTGATTCCCTAATTGATTTAGGATTTGACGATCACCTTTAGTATCTTTACACAATTTCTTTTTTTAGGTGCTTGGAAACGTGCAGCTACGATTGGTACTGACATTTTTGCTTTTTGGCTTTACAAAACTAAAGCGAAATTACTACCCTGATATTATGCCGTAAAGAACGGTCTTTCCGAGAGTGTGCCCCTGCGCATCGCAGCTTTTAGGCGGTAGTGCACGTTTCCGGTATTCATATAATGATCGCAGTGCCCTGCGCGACTTTATATCGAAATTCAAACATTTTCGGCAGTGTCTACACAGCGCGGAGGCGTAAGAATGTTGAATGGAATTGAAGTATCAGTATAAGACACTGAAGATCAGCAGATCAGCATCGAAGACGAAACTGGTTTGACGGAGTAAAATTATTGTTAATCAGTGATTGCTGTAGCTTAACTGAAAAGGATCGTTTGAAGTAGCTACTCTCGACATGCAGTTGACTATTAAACGTTGGAAAGTGAAATGTTCGAAACATCGTTCTGTGGTAGGAGTATCTTGCGTATTCAGTTATTTTTTCTGATAATCCGCAAATCCTTTCCACTATTTTCTCTTGGCATGTGATGGAATCAGGGTCTGCCAGCCGATGTGGCCGAGCGGTTCTAGGCGCTACAGTCTGGAACCGCGCGACCGCTACGGTCGCAGGTTTGAATCCTGCCTCGGGCATGGATGTGTGTGATGTCCTTAGGTTAGTTATGTTTAAGTAGTTCTAAGTTCTAGGGGACTAATGACCTCAGATGTTGAGTCCCGTAGTGCTCAGAACCATTTTGAATCAGGGTCTTGCGTAGAGCTGTATCCCTGCAAAGCCATTACATTTGCTTTCAGTGCTTCTTGCAAGTTCTTATCACATTGATAAGATTCGCAGTGCTCATTCAGTATTCCATAGATCAGTTTTAGAGAAATTTGAAAGGAATGTGATGGTTCAAACGGCTCTGAGCACTATGCGACTTAACTGCTGAGGTCATCAGTCGCCTAGAACTTAGAACTAATTAAACCTAACTAACCTAAGGACATCACACACATGCATGCCCGAGGCAGGATTCGAACCTGCGACCGTAGCGGTCGCTCGGTTCCAGACTGTAGCGCCCAGAACCGCACGGCCACTCCGTCCAGCTAAGGTGATGGGAGGGGGAGGGTGGGAGAGAGACGGAGAGAGGGAAAGGGAGAGGGGAGAGAGAGAGAGAGAGAGAGAGAGAGAGAGAGAGAGAGAGAGAGAGAGTAAATGTCCATGGTGGGAAGAATGTACCGTGACGATATAACTTCGTCAAGCAAGCGATTATATTTGTTCGCGCGCTTGCAGGCAGACATACGCGGCTCGCACAGTAATAGACCAAATTAATATGCGCCATGTTTGAAGCAGGGCATCCAGGATCGTGTTGATTGTGGCTAACGAGATCTGTTATTGACACAGGACAGATTGTTTGGTCGATGAAGGGTTTTCTGTGCCGCTGCGGTCAGGCGGTTCGCTTTTGTTCTCTGGTAAACAGCTTGGATCAGAAGCGTTACGCTTCGGCATATAGGTAAAGGGTTCGACTCTAATAGGGTAGTTGTGTGGGCGGTATGTAAAAATATTAATTTGCTACGCTTATTGTCTCGATGTTACGATTTCTAAGGTTTTCTCGGCGTGGCTGATGTTCTGTGATTTATAGCCACGTGGACGATTCCATTTTCGCACACACAGCGACTGCTATACTAGTCGTGTGGTCGAAGTTTAGGCAGCAAACACACGTAAAAGACAATCACTCGCAGCGTCTGAAGAGAACGACTATTTTACTTGTCGAAATGCGCTCACAAATAGGCTTGTCATTTCAAATGGAACCCCGAAAACATACCATCAAGTCAATGTATTGCATGGCGAACTACGCGGAACATTGGTCAGCATAATTCATCCTTGATGGTATCGCTTATGTTGAGAATGAGTCACAAGCATTATCATGCCCTCTCCATAAATATTTTTTCGTTTTCTAATTTTTGTATGTGTGCTACCCAACAAGCCTTTTTGCACAGAATCCTAAATTTCGTGACAGATTAAACTGCGTGCCGTGTGGGGATTCGAAGGTGGACTGTCATCCCTGTGGGGAGCTATTTTCGTAGTAAAGGAACTATCCAGGCAGCTTCTCCACATATTCAATGTGCTAGTACCTGTCATCTATTTTTCAAACTCCTTAGAAGCTCTTATCTGTACTCTGAAAAAAAAAAAAAGGATATTGCGCAGCGTCGTTTTAGGGGTTGCATTCAGAATGAATCTTTGTCTCTGCTGCGGAGTGTGCGGTGTAAGTGAGCGTGAAGTCTTTCCGCGATCACAGAAATTTATTTCTAGGGAACAATGCTAGCTTAACTCAAGAAGTTTTTATTTGGATACACTTCCACACTTTACGTTGCACCTCAGTTACAGATATTTGAACCATGCGTAATGTTTCAACGAGATGATGCACTGCCAAACAGAGGATTATGTGTTCGCCAGTACTTGGATGAAATCTTTCCTGACAAATGGGTCGGTAGAGACGGTCCAACACCATGTGCATCACGTTTACGGGATGTAACCTCTCTTGACCTTTTGTGGAATTACGTTAAGGAGAAAGTGTTCAGTTCACCAGTTCCTGATATGCGATTCGTAGGACACTAATGTGAGATGTTCTATAGGCTGTGACGTAAGAGATGCTGGCAAAGACATGAAAAGAAATTAATCGGATAAACGTTCTACGGTCAGCAAATGGAGCACCTGTGAAAGTGTACCCATAAAAAACTATGACTTCAGCTACCAGTTACAAAAAACTGCATAGCAGTATCTAGCACCATAAATCCAAAGTTATAGTAAGAGTAAAATGCTGTGTAAGGTTTTTTTTTTCTTTTTATTTGGAACTTTATTGTCTTCCCTGCTAAACCGTAGTGTGTCTGTGTGATCATCGGCACACTTCTGCGACTGCTGATCATACAAGTCAAGGGGCGTTGTGTCTGCATCAACAAGGGACTGGACTGTTCATACTGTACGTTATCAATAATTACTCAAGATAATGCTCAGCACACACCACCACACTGTCTTCTTTTAATATTTGTAGAGATCACAAGCAAACTCATAGTATGCCCAACGGAATGATTTGTACACTCTGACTTTCGAATGCGCGTACACGGTGACTCACGACCTCTTAATTATGAAAACGTTGCAGAGGTGGTGGCCCATATTGCTGTACACACTGGTACCTCCAATACCCAGTAGCACGTCCTCTTGAACTGATGCATCCTGTATGAACACAGGTTCATCAAGGCACTGTTGGTCCAGGTTGTCCCACTCCTCAACAGCGATTCGACGTAGATCCCTCAGAGCGGTTGGTGGGTCACGTCGTCCATAAACAGCCCTTTTCAATCTATCTCAGGCGTGCTCGATAGGGTTCATGTGTGGAGAACATGCTGGCCACTCTAGCCGAGCGATGTCGTTATCGTGAAGGAAGTCATTCACAAGACGTGCATGATGGGGGCGCGAATTGTCGTCCATAAAGACGAATGCCTCGCCAATATGCTGCCTATATGGTAGCACTATCGGTCGGAGGATAGCATTCACGTATCGTACAGCCGTTACGGCGCCTTCCACGACCACCAGCGGCGTACATCGGCCCCACATAATGCCACTCGAAAACAGCAGGGAACCTCCACCTTGCTACACTCACCGGACAGTGTGTCTAAGGCGATCAGCCTGATCGGGTTGCCTCCAAAGACGTCTCCGACGATTGTCTGGTTGGAGGCATATGCGACACTCATCGGTGAAGAGAACGTGATGCCAATCCTGAGCGGTTCATTCTGTATGTTGTTGGGCCCATTTGTACCGCACTGCATGGTGTCGTGGTTGCAAAGATGAACCTCGAATGGTTCAAATGGCTCTGAGCACTGTGGGACTTAACATCTGAGGTCATCAGTCCCCTAGAACTTAGAACTACTTAAACCTAACTAACCTAAGGACATAACACACATCCATGCCCGAGGCAGGATTCGAACCTGCGACCGTAACGGTCGCGCGGTTTCAGACTGAAGCCCCTAGAACCGCTTGGCCACCCCGGCCGGCTGGTGAACCTCGCCATGGACGTCGGGAGTGAAGCTGCGCATCATGCAGCCTATTGCGCACAGTTTGCGTCGTAACACGACGTCCTGTGGCTGCACGGAAAGCTTTATTCAACATGGTGGCGCTGCTGTCGGGGTTCCACCGAGCCATAATCCGTAGGTAGCGGTCATCCACTGCAGTAGTAGCTCTTGGGCAGCCTGAGCGAGGCATGTCATCGACAGTTCCTGTCTCTCTGTATCTCCTCCATGTCCGAACAACATCGCTTTGGTCCTCTCCGAGACGCCTGGACACTTCCCTTGTTGAGAGCCCTTCCTGGCACAAAGTAACAATGCGGACGCGATCGAACCGCGCTATTGACCGTCTAGGCATGGTTGGAGTACAGACAACATGAGCCGTGTATGTCCTTCCGGGTGGAATGACTGGCACTGATCGGCTGTCTGACCCCCTCCGTCTAATAGGAGTTGCTCATGCGTAGTTGTTTACATCTTTGGGCGGGTTTAGTGGTTCAAATGGCTCTGAGCACTATGGGACTCAACTGCTGAGGTCATTAGTCCCCTAGAACTTAGAACTAATTAAACCTAACTAACCTAAGGACATCACAAACATCCATGCCCGAGGCAGGATTCGAACCTGCGACCGTAGCGCGGGTTTAGTGACATCTCTGGACAGTCGCAGGGACTGTGTCCGTGATACAATATCCACAGTCAACATCTATCTTCATGAATTGTGTAAAAGACATAGGAAACGTAACAGGTAGGTGTCTGGAAAACTACGGTGGACTGCCTACAGCCTGAGACTGGAGCCGCGAGCATGGAGGAATAATGTAGCAGAAGGCATAATATGCCGGCACACTGGTTCCTGAAATTGCCGTTATTTCCGGTTATGTACTTGTGGCTGCGCCGAACACAATACCAAGCGAAAGCTGCCAACATTCGTGTTAGATACCGCGACATGCACCTCCGAGACCGTAGGATCCAGGCTTACGTAAACTGCGAGATGCAGGGAGAAGGCGCTGCCTCTGAATAATTAGGACGGAGATTTATGAGCAGGACGTTAAATTTTAAATTTTAATCGTCTGGCCCTTTTACTCTGTGCGTCGCTTGCGTCGCCTAATGGACCGGGGCACCTTGACGGCAGCGGCTTGAAGTGCTGTACCTTGGCCTGTGTAGAGATCACATCGCTGTGTCCAGTAGAGCCAACATGTCGAGTAGCCCTAGCTTGGAAGCGTGAAAGTGCTGGCGAGGATTATTTACCTACGCCTATTGTAGGTATCTGGTAGTATTCGATGGTTAACTGCATAAGTGTCAGACTATACATCGCATTATGGCGTTTAACGGATGGTACTTGGAGTAATTGTGTCATATCTCCCCTTTCTGTTCCATTCGCGAGTGCATTTCACAACAACGGGGAAATCTCCGTATTAGCTCTAATTTGTCCGATTTTCCCGTCCTCGTCATTTCGTGGGCTTTGTGTGAGTTGAATTAATTACGGTACCTGACTCTATTTGGAAAGCCAGCTCGATGTACAACTCTCTGTTGTAGGGTCTTGCCACTGGAGTTTGATGAGTATCTGCGTACCGCTCTAAACCAGGGGTGTAATATCAAATCAGGTATCAGTGCGGCCAAAGAAGTGAGCATCTATCACACGCTGTGTGAAAAAAAAATCCATAAAAATCTCACCTGTAACATGTCAAATTAATTCCGTCTTGCTTTTTGAAAACTAATCATAAATTCTAAATTACCAAATGTTAAAATGTGTGTGAAATCTTATGGGACTTAACTGCTAAGGTCAACAGTCCCTAAGCTTACACACTATTTAACCTAAATTATCCTAAGGACAAACACACACACACACCTATGAAACTTCCTGGCAGATTAAAACTGTGTGCCGGACCGAGACTCGAACTCGGGACCTTCGCTTTTCGCGGGCAAGTGCTCTACCAACTGAGCTACCCGAGCACGACTCACGCCCCGTCCTCACAGCTGTCCTTCTGCCAGTACCTCGTCTCCTACTTTCCAAACTTTACAGTAGCTCTCCTGCGACACACACCTATGCCCGAGGGAGGACTCGAACCTCCGCCGGGACCAGCCGCACAGTCCATGACTGCAGCGCCTGAGACCGCTTGGCTAATCCCGCGCGGCTCTAAATTACCTTTTTGTGCAGTTCTTGCTAAATATATTATCTGCGGCCGCAAACTACCCGAATTTTTGCAATGTGGCACAAGTAAGGTAAAACGCTGTACACACCTGCTCTAAACGAAACAGTGCCGAAACGCTCCACTCTTCGTTCATTCTTTTTTTCTCATATTATTTTACCTGGTAGGAGTTCTACACGGGAGAACATACCCCAGTATCACTCGAGCGAGAGTTCCCCAAGCTCTTACGGGAGAATTAATGTGGTTAGGAGTTTTCCAGCGAACCTCGGCCTGGTAACCTGCCTTTTCCGCAACTTCTTTTTTGTGTAGTCGATGGTCACACTTGATGTCAAGAGGACGTGCACTTCTAGGTATTCTACAGTTATTGCTGACTTATCGCCAGTGTTATGGTTCAAATGGTTCTGAGCACTATGGGACTTAACATCTATCGTCATCAGTCCCCTAGAACTTAGAACCACTTAAACCTAACTAACCTAAGGACATCACACAACACCCAGCCATCACGAGGCAGAGAAAATCCCTGACCCCGCCGGGAATCGAACCCGGGAACCCGGGCGTAGGTAGCGAGAACGCTACCGCACGACCACGAGATGCGGGCGCCAGTGTTATAATGGGATAGTGTCGGTCATTCCGCATGTGTAATAAGGCAGAATGTTTACAACCATACGTGCCTGCACCGAGCTTCCATGCTGCACGGGTATTCCTGCATTTCGCTACAGTTTTATGGCTTTGTGACACCATCACAAACACATCTTGTTACACCTGGAAACGTTCCTATTCGTATCAAAGATTGATCAGGAAAAGATACAGAAACTCCCTTCATGTTAGAGTGTTATATAGTTTAACGAAACAGTGTGCGTTTTGTTGACGTCGATTGTTAGGTGAAGACGTTCGTGACGTATTTGTACAAGACACTTGTGTTTGCAGTGACGAACAGATCCACCTGGTGTGGTTAGCCCAACACTTTCTGACTTTCAAACACTCTCTCTGAAACACTCTGCGCGCGGGGTTTTAGGAGACGTTCTCGATGAGAGAGGTTGGCACTCACTACCCGTTGCTGCACCTACGCCTCTTCAGTTGTGCAAGTGGAACATTTTAGTGACAGGTGTTTTTTCTTATACGTTCGTCTGGAACCGGACAGGCAATGAGCTACAGTGTCGTTACGTAAAGAGCAGAGGGTAAATGTTGTGGTTTGCTGAGTACACACAGAGCAGAAGTTGCGACTCCGGTTTGTGCGTCATTTCCTGAGCGCGCCGCAGAGGGAACAAGTAGGCAGCTGTCCGCATTTCTCCGCAGACGAGTCACATTGATAACGGAATGCTAACCGCAGATTTCACAGGATGTAATGCGTCTTTCTTTATTAGAGTACAGTAAATTATTCAGCGCCCAAACACCAAAGATTGTATTTCTAAGGCATAGGAAGTATTCGGAGCATTTTGAAAAATGTTGTTTTGTTAAGATTGTACGGGCCTAAATTATTGTAGTTAATGTGAATAAAAGTATGAGATACTAGCTCCCACTGAAGCTTGTGCCAACATAAACTTGTAGAAGGGACTGAAAATTTACTCTTTTTCTTGTAGTGTGAGCGCAAGTGACTACAAATGAAGCACACTGGAGCCATCGGTATAAATACCAGATTTGCTGAGCAGTCGATGAGATTTTGAAGATGCTACCTGTTTTTGTTGTAGCTATATTTCGCTTGCATACCTGCCAACAATGTTCTGCGCTTGTCTATATGAAACATTCATATCATCTTCTTATGACTCAGTCTCAAGAAACAAAGACAATATGGATGGCGAATCATTTAATTAAAACATGATAACTGTTTCTGTCGTTATAAACCTTGTTCCCCCTCCTTAATCCGCTTCCAAACAAGGCCATTTGGAGAGACCATTTGGTTTCGAGGAATTACGTCCATCGTAACAGAATATCGAATTTTAAATGTCCTTACCACACGTAGTTTAAAATCTGTTGATTTTCAATTAGAAGGATCGCACTGAAGTTTTCGCCGAAAGCGATTATTAAATGCTCAAGAAGATATCTGAAATGTACGCAGTCACAACATCAGTGAAGACTTTCGTTCCTGACAGAATGCTAAACGTAGATAAGTTACTGAGTCACACTTCACACGCTGTACCGCATTAAAGTACACGATACGCGCTCATACCGGTACGGCACTGCCTGGTAACAGCAACGCTAACTCCACTGAGGGAGGGACCCACTAGTTAGCGTTTGTCGTTCCAGTATGTAACATTTTACGAAACTGAGCTCTGCGATCATGCCAAGAGGACTGCAGGACGCACAGTCCCCACTGCGTCATCATCTGGCTTACGGCGTCATTCGGATGTGGTGTGGAAGGACGTGTGCTCAGCACGTCACTCCCCCGGGTGTTGTCTACGTTCCAGACCTTGGATCCGCCACTTCTCAGCCACGTAGCAACTATGTTGGTGTCGTGAGGTTCCGTGGGCCCCTATCAACAAGGAACAAAAAAAAAAAAAATATCCATGGTTGTACCGGAAATGGAATCCGGGTCCTCGCGTGGCAGTGACACGCGCTGCCCTCTTAGTTACGGACGTGGGCCATATTTCAACATGTGTTGTTATATATTTTGTCACGAAAACATTCACATGCTTATTTAATCATACGTACTTTAGTGTAGATGGTAGGTTTTGCGCTTTGTTTTGGTCTCCGCCCTAAATTGTTAGGGGGTAGGGGTCAGCGCGTCTCTATTTAGAACCATACTCTTCAAATCACTGTAAACTGCGTGATATTCGAGGACGTGCTGAAAAGTAATGCCACCAATTTTTTAAAATAAAACAAAATTTATTAACATTCTACATCTGTATTCTTCATGTGTACGTATTTAATTCTCAATGTAGTCACCCTGGCGATGAATACATTTCTCCCAACGAGAGATGAGTTTGTTGATACCGTTGCTATAGGAGGTTTGACTTTGTTCACGGAGACACAACCGCACCTCTGGTTGCACCGCTTCATCACTATCATCGTGAAGTCCTCGAAAGTGTTCTTTAAGATTTGGAAACAGATGGAAATCGGATGGCGCCAAGTCGGGACTGTATGGAGGATGATCGACGACAGTCAACTCAAGGCGTCGGATTGTTGCAGATGTAGCTGCACTCTTGTATGGTCTGGCATTGTCATGCTGAAAGAGAGCATGGAAACTCGATTGCAGCACGTTGTTTTTCACGCAGCGACGTAGTTACGTTACACACCGCCAAGCAACACGCAACAATTCGTTGCCGTCTAGCGGCAGAGGGCTGCAAATAAAGATGTAAAATGTTGTTTCTTTTATTCAAAAATTCTGAGGCATTACTTTTCAGCACGCTGTCGTATATTCTGCAACGTTTTCTTCCCTTTCAGTTGACGGATGGACCTTCGGGAGAATGACTGCGTGTACGTTGTGCAATCTCTACGGGGTAGATGCATTGTGGACCGAAGAATATTCCTGTTTAGTTGGGTACAAAGTCCTGCAATATTTTACAAAGGAAAACGTGGTCTATCTAGATTATTATGTAATCAACTTAGTCACCGTAGTTACCACGATTTCGGCTTATAATGCCGTTTTCAAGTAATAGCTCATGAAGTGCGCCACAGTGGCATTTCCTGTAATAGGACACTGCTGTCAAGTCATTCTTGCACAAAAACTCCATCCTTTATATTATGATAGGAGTCTTCGTGACTTATGAGAGAATATAAGTTCGATGTGTACTGTTAGTTCAACGTGAAACGATCCCAGTACATTCGAGTAGTGCCCTAGTATGAACCTAGCAAGTGTTCCGTGTGCATTTCCTTTTCCAGACAATCTGAAGTCGCCCTGCGGCGTGTCAGTGAATCGTAACACGCCGTTTATTTTTCCTACACCTGAACCTATGTGGCCGTTTTACTTCATATCTCTTAGACATTGTTACTCTCAAATATTTTTATGGCATGGCTTACTAGTTGTGATTCATTAATCCTGTAGTGAAAGGATACCACACAACTGTGCCTTTCTGTAACTGAAGAGCTGCTTCCCAGTGTTTGTACCAGGCTTTATTATTTCGTGATCTTCCTGGTTCTTATTAGATAGGTTTACGTGATAGATGACAAAATTGTCTGTTAAAAGTAACCCCAAAAACAAGTTGGATGCTCGAAGGAAGGAGGGTAAGGGCATACCAAAGCCAATACGACCTGTATAGCAAAGCACTGCGATTTTAAATCCAACACTTGGTTTGGTAACAGTTTTACTTCTTTTAATGAATGATGAACTATTAACATTTATGTGACTTCAGCAAGTTCATTATTTTGGTTGTGCACGTGATAAATACTCCGTCTTATTTCACCACTCCAATCTGAAGCTGATACGCTCATAGTTTGGGCTCCCCATAACACGACTGCATCATCTCCTCGTACTCTACGTATCTCGTGACCGAGTCACAGAAATATCGGTAGCGATAAATGCCTGTAGAGCGTACACGTTCGAAGAGTTTTCATTTCCAGTAGGAGAAGGAAAGGAAATGAAGCAATGTATCCAGAGGAATTCGGCCGCGGCTGGCTGTGTGGCAGGGTGGTGTGCGGCGGAGCGTGCGGCCAGCAGGGCTGCGGCTTACGTGTCCGGCGGGCGCGCCGTAACTAGCGAGATGATAGCGGGGCCACGCCGCGACGGGTCGATGCCGTAATTACAGTGCTGGGCGGCTGCGGGGATGGGGGAGAGAGGGAGAGGAAAGGAGGAGTGAGGGGGGAGGGGGAGGGCAGGCAGGGCCCGGCAGGAACGCGCTATCTCCACCGCCATCTTAATCACCTGCTCGCTTCTCTGTCCCGACAGCTCAGGCCTAACTGATTTCCTCTTCTTTTTGCATTTCAATGCGAGCTACGGCTTAATCGTAAAATACGGGGCGAGACCTAACGCCACAGTGCTCACCTCCCTCCCTAATACTTTTCGTTAAAAATAGGCGCACTCTCTGACGGCTGCAACTTCTTCAGAGGACGTACGCAAACCAACATTCGTTTGGCTACCCTGCATTCTGTGTACACTGAAAGCCGATGCGGATACACGCGTACATCTAGTGTCTGCGTTTTCGTCTAGTCCAGTGTTTCTTCCACTTCTTGTTCGCGGCTTGCTGTATTACTTTTTCAGACTCCGCCTTGGTGAAGGGTCTGTCTGTAACTTTCTCGTTTTCATCTTTATCGTAGACCTAATATATTTCTTATTTTTATTCAGAAATTAGAACTATATGAACAAGTATTGTTTTTTATCGCCGCACAATGTGCATGGTGTTTCAAAATGTATATACGCCTCTTAAGGTTTTGTAGTGATTATTACAACTTATAGTTATAAATAAAAAAGTATTCATGTGAGCACCATTCGTCTCACATCGAGTCGATAGACGAGTCCGTGCCAAACATCGACCAGTGTGTCCGGATGCTGTTTTCCAAAGTCGGGTAGACAGGCTGGTAGTGGAGCCACATACACATGATCCTGTATGAAATCCCAAAGGTTAAAATCGAGTGGCGTCGGACCCTGTGTGAAAGTGGAGGTTATCCGAAACATGCTCTTTCATCGGCACCCGTGCGGCCAGTCCAGAAGTCGGGTACAACGTTGTTTAACCAATCGCTTACTGAGTTACGTCAGCGAGGCTGCAAAATAAAATTTTCGTGGTTCCGCTTCTTCCAGTTGAGTTAAGAGCCATAGTTCTAGCGCAGCAAGATAAGAAACACCGGTTACAGTTACTTCACCGAAAAGGAAAGGCCCGTAAACTTTCCGCCGGGATATGGCACAAAAAATATTCAATCTAGACGAGTCTCGTTGGAGCTGTACCATCTCATGGGGATTTGCTGACTCCCAGATGCGCACGTTACGTCTGTTCACATTTTCACTTAGTGAAATGTCGAGTCATCACTGAAGAGGACACGATCCACGAAATCTTCCTCGTCATGCAAGATCATTTCGTTTGTAAAGTTGGCTCATAAATCGTAGTCTGTAGGCTTTAGAGCTTGAAACAACTCCAAAGGATGACGTCGTAGTTGTAAGCGTCTCCGTAAGTCTCCGCACCGACGTCACTGCAACTGCCAATTCAAGATTAGCTTTCCGAATTGATTTCTTGGACCTACGCGTGAAAGACTCTCATTGGTTCAGCACGTTATTGTTTAGTCCCTCATAGTCCATACTTTTCCCTTTGCTCACAGATACACAAGCAAAACCGTTTTTAGTTGCTCTCCCAATTGATGTATTATTTATAATTGTAAGTTGACTGTAATAATGCTGTAAACCCTGAAAAAAACCTTTATATTCATTTCGAAGAGTGTCATACTCTTATTAAAGACTCATCAGACCAGTTTCAGAAGTCCATAAAACAAGGACAACAACAGCGGACGACCTACCATTCGCAGCTCGGAGTCAAAATAAACTAATAAGTAATTAAAAACTTGCGTAAAAGATTATCGTTACCTTAACGGCTCCGCGCACTGAATCATCATGTGGGCTTAGTAAAGTTATTGCATGAAATTTTCTGGCAGCTTAAAACTATGTTCCGGACCTCTGGTTGATTGTTTTGATACGGGCATTCAAACATGCCGTGCTCAAACTAACAGTGATGATGACGGAGACAAAAAATTTACATTTCGTAAAGCAAACTTGCATCTGAAACGCATATTGTTGGAATACTGAGTATGCAGGAAGTTATTGTGTGTGATTGAGAAAAAATTGTGTCAAATGTTTTTCATTGTCTTATTGTTCTGGTCACTGTTACATTACAATAAATGTTCAGAATGGGCACCACTAACCTCATCGGCGTAACAGAGAGTCTCGTGATTGCTGGAAAAATGAGTGTTGTGTTCTGTATTTGTGTGGCTACTGCAAGATTACGCGCAACCAGTTCCGCCTCAGAGTCAATAAGGGTAGAGTACACCTCGGCTTTCATGTAGACAAAGAAGTCTAATGGGGCCTTCAGTAGCACACTAAACAAAGTACATTCCTTACAGTTCTTCCCACGTGTAAGAGCTCCATGTTGACCTGGAACTGTCATGCAGGCATTAGTGTTACCCGTCGTTTACCTACTAGTGTAGAAGAACATGACATCACGACATACTACGTATCTCAAACTAAGATTTCGTGTAATGACGTAAGACAGAAAGACTTTTATCTGCTCCACTCGTGTTTGACGCAAGCATGGTCAGTGCTCTCGTAATACGGGTTTCCGACACATGGTAGCTTTAAGAAATAGCCGGCGGTCAACGCGCTTCAGTCTGGAACCGCTACGGTCGCAGGTTGGAATCTTGCCTCGGGCATGGATGTGTGTGATGTTCTTAGGTTAGCTAGGTTTAAGTAGTTCTAAGTTCTAGACCTCCGATTTTAAGTCCCATAGTGCTCAGAGCCATTTTTTTTTAGGCAATATCCCCGTTCTTTTCATTTTTTCAGTAAAGGTTCTCTTCGTGTAATATCGTCGAACCATTCGCGCTATTTCGCATGTGGTTTTTTCATAGTGGCAATGTACTCGTATATTACTCGTTTAGTACCGGTTGGTCGAATAATACTAACAAGGATTTGAAAATGTTTTTTGAAACACTACGTTTAGAGACAACTGTTCTGTGGAACTGAATCGTGGATGTGGCGAGAGCGGACAAGAGATCTTTGGAATTATCAGAAAAGCGGTAAATCTGAGTGAACGGCGTAAGAAGGGAATAAATAGCCACTAAAGAGGACTGTAAAGACGAGTATGAATTGCTTAAAGTATGTCATACCGAGTTTAAAGCTGTAAAAGCTTTTATTCTACTGTTGCGATTTCTTCAGAATGAAAACTTCTACAGCCATATGTTGTAAATGACGTCTTTTAAGGACCCCAGGATGCGGAGTCTTGTTACAAGAAGTTTGTAAGTATGAAAAAGCCTACCTTGAAGAAGGGACAAGTTAGTGCGACTTCAGCTGAGATTTTTACGAAACGTTAACTTTTCAGTAGAACACTGAGAGATTAGAATACGAGTGGTAGTTTAGTTGTTCTGGTGTGGGTGAAGTATGTAACGCAAAATGTCATTAATACAGTGGCATTGCTTGACTGACTGACTTGCTTGACTCAAAATCGTCGTAGGGTTTCACGTGCTGGAACTTAACTTCCAAGTAATAACGATCCACCCTTGCTGCGATACGTTCGCAGACTTAGGTAACGAGGGATGTAACTCCGGTAAGTGCTTTGACGCACAACATGTTACGGTAAGCGAAGAGCGAACTGACACACTAGATGAGCGACGTAGAAAGGACTGGTTCCTACATGGATTTCGCTTCCTTAGTGCGAGTTAGGCGGCCGGTCGGTATCAGCGACCTCTCTCCTGAAGCGTTGTTCACATGCTGATAAGATAGACCCCTATCTTGCTCTCGTTCATACACGTGCCAAAATTAGGAAAGTGTTCCCCAAAATTACGGTGGCGTACCGAGAGTACGGCGCAGTCACATTTTCCAAAGTAAGCAGATTGTTGAAACACACACACACAAACACGCATATTCTGACGTCCTAAAATATCGTGCAGTTCACAAAGATTCGTTTAAAGGCTGCGAAAGTACGTGAGAGTAGAGGTCCGGTGTTGGACCCCTGTTGGTCTTGAGATTTTCCTGGCAGTTAAATGGCATTCCCTGCTTACAGTCCTTTTTTAAGGTACGGTATATGGCGAACATCATCAGCACTGGTTAAGGAATGCTTTAATTTCCACTACCTGTTACATTCAATCAACATTGTCATGTGACAGGTACTTATGACGTTGCAGAATGCTTTGGTACACGTGAATAGTTTCAGCGGCTAGTGATTTTACGCCAAACTTCGTGATAGAATAGATCCTATGTAGTACAAATGCCACTGCAGTATAATGAGGAAGAGTCAAGGCGAAGAGCGCCAACTCATACGTCCCCGGGCACAAGCAAGTGACAAACAGTACGTCGTTTCTCTGTAGGTAGCGCAAAATCGATTTCTTCGCTTAGTGTTTCAATGCGTGCTAGTAATCAACAGTTGCTGAGGCCTAACACGACAGTACACAGCTAATAAGCTAATGCTTGTCCTTAAAAGTAGTGTTTCGTGACGACCGCAACTTCATAAGGAAGGAATCGAAACAAACATTTGTTTGGCCACTTCGTGTTACATACAAACCGAAAGCTGCTGTTGACAGTTGCTTGTGGACAGTTGAGATGGGCAGTTGGCTCACTTGGGCTTGGCTCTTCCGCATTATGCTGCAATGACATTTGTATTTATAGTTTTCTATAATAAGCATTGGCACAAAATCACACGCTACTGAAATAGTTTTCGTGTGTAGCAAAGCGCACTGAAAAGTAAAGTACTAGGCCACCTGCAATCTGAGGATGTTCAATGAATGTAACCAGTAGCGGTAATTTAAACGTGTCTTAACAGCAGCCGAGGTGATGTTTTACGTATAACTTTTATCAGCTGTGGCAGTACAATGCGTAACATGCTTGCGCTGAAGGTATAGAAAACGGCATGGCAATAGGGCTCCAATAACTCACTGGGCGAAGTTGGTTCTCAGGTCCTAGAAGGGCCAGGATTAGCGCCTGCTGAAGGACCATGATATGTTTGAAACCTCTGCGGTAATGACTTTCCATTTTTCAAATTATACAAGATAAATTCAGTTCAGCTTCACTTTCATCAAGCAGAATTTTGCAGCGAGGTAGAGGGTGAGAAGGGTAGAGATAAGAATTATCTCAGAGCTGTAATCCTTATCACACCCGAAATGTTCTTGTGTCAACTATGACCACTATGTTCTAAAAAGACCCAAAACTTGATATGCTTCTTTACATTCCACTTATGTTCTAGGAATTAAATGTGACTATCAGGGTCTGGAACCGCGCGACCGCTACGGTTTAAGTAGTTCTAAGTTCTAGGGGACTGATAGTTACTGATGACCTCAGCAGTTAAGTCCCATAGTGCTCAGAGCCATTTGAACTTTTTTTTACTATCAGGGATAATTACCGCATCTGAACTCTAGGTTTCGAGTTCCAGAATCTATAGGGGGCTGCTATTGGAACACACCTGTTTTATGTTTTGAAAGTCTTGATTCCATGCTGCTGATTAATAATTAAAACGCTTCGTGACGTAGAGTTACGAAGAGACATTGGAGAGCCTGGAGGATTTTGTGCTAAGTAGGTCGCAGTATGTCGTTATAGACGAAGAAAGGTCATCGTAAGCGAAAATTGCGGTATGCATAGGTGTGTAGTAACTTAGACGTAAAAGAAAATTAGTACATCATTAGCGCAATGCGTCAGGGCCAAATGTACAAAGGCAGTCACAGTGTTCGAGTACTTCTGAACAAGGTAAGTGCGGTGTATCGTCGAGAAATGTCGTTCTTCTTACCAACTGTAACTGAAATGATTGAGAAGGGCCAAAGAAAAGGTGCATTGCTTGTGCTGTGATTTATTTTTCGAACAAATTGGATTAAAGAACTGCCTAATCTACTGAGACTAGGAGAAAAGGCAAGGAAGTTGTCTTGCGTTAAGCAGTGAGGTACGTACATGGCTTCCTACTCGTACATCGTAAACTGACAGGTTCATTAAGTGAAGCGAATTTGGAATCTTCCAAGATCGTACAATCTGTGCCATCCGCTCACCACTGAACAGAACCAACAGGCGGTCCGTTCACATTCGTACAAGATAGTCTGCGCAACTCTCTAATACAGTGGTCGAGAAACATAAAGGTGAATGTCTCACACACACACACACACACACACTCTCTCTCTCTCTCTCTCTCTCTCTCTCTCTCCCTCTCCCGTGAGGTTAAGCGAGAGCGAAGTTTGCGCGGCAGAGTTGCAGACAGCTGAAGGGACCGGTTCTGCGTCCTCCGCCGAGGTCAGCCCGACAAGCAGGTGCCCAGAGACCAGGGACCGCGCGCCTGCTGCTGTCCTCGGGCCGCGTGTGAATGATGACGCTGCTGCATTCACAGCGACCCGGCTCTCGCTTCAGTTCACCATTCCGAATACACTGTGAATGCAAATGTGGTCTGCCGTTAAAAGTCCAAAAGATGTGAGTGACGTCGTCTTGTTCATCAGAGACGAGGGTCTCGTCTGGAGTGCCCCAGACAAGTGTGGTAGTACCGCTGTTATATTGTACATACATAAACGACCTGGTGGACAGGGTGAGCAGCAATCTGCGACTGTTTGCCGATGATGTTGTGGTGTACAGGAAGGTGTTGTCATTGAGTGATTGTGGGACGATAGAGGATGACAGACGAGTTAATGCAAATGAGTAGGAAAAACAAACGGGTAATGTTCTATTACAGAATTAGCAATGTGCTGTTTGACAGATTCGAATTGGTTAAATATCTTGGCGCAACGTTGCAAAGCGATATTCTGTGGAACGAGCGTGTGGGGGTTGTAGTGGGGAAGGCGAATGGTCGACTTCGGGTTGTTAGGAGAATTTTAGGAAAGAGTGGTTCACCTGTAAAGGAGACCGCATGTATGACGCTGGTGACTGGGAACCATATCAGGTCGTATTGGAGAAAGACATCCAAGCAATTCAGAGGCGGGCTGCTAGGTTTGTTACCGGTAGTAGATTTGAACTACATGCAAGTATTACGGAGATACTGTGGGAACTTAAATGGGAATACATTGGGGGGGGGGGGGAGGCTACGTTCGTTTCGAGCAGCACTACTGAGAAAATTTAGAGAACCGGCGTTGGAAGCTGACTGCAGAACGATTCCACTGCCGCTAACGTACATTTCGCTTAAGGACCATGAAGATAAGATAAATTAGGGCTCGTACGGTTGCCTGTAGTCATCCGTTTTTCCATCGGTCTGTTTGCGAGTGGAACAGGAAAGGAAATGACTAGTAGTGCTGCGGCCGCTGTGGCCGAGCGGTTCTAGGCGCTTCAGTCCGGAACCACGTGGCAGTTACGGTTGCAGGTTCGAATCCTGACTTGGGAATGGATGTGTGTGATGTCCTTGGGTTAGTTAGGTTTAAGTAGTTCTAAGTCTAGGGGACTGATGATCTCAGATATAAAGTCCTATAGTGCTTAGAGCCATTTGAACTAGTAGTGCCACAGGATAGTTTACGCCACGCACCGTACGGTGGCTTTTGGAGTATGTATGTAGATGTAGACAAGCGCCCCGCTCACGGTGACGATACAAATTGACTGAAAGTCTCTGTCTTTTACAAAAACGACGTATGAAGAATCTAAAATCTACATATGGTATAGTTCTCTATAGTGGCGCTAAGCTCCTCAGAAATCTGTTTTTTAATTTTAATTACGGCCAGAGTTATCTTTTCTTCTTTGCTAATCGATGAAATTTTCCCATCCGGTAAACAGCTCTAAACTTATCACGTCATGTGTCTAAAACTACTGAATTCACCATTTTTCCCCATTTGATTTGGCTTATGGTTATTTATTATTATTATTATGTGATAATGTGTTGTGTCCATTATGCATGTCCATCCCTAAAGGTTCAACATTCTCCAGTCCTGCTATCCTTATCGTATCCGCGTAGAGCACTTCTTGATGTTGTCGGTTAACTGGCGTGTATCTCAAGCCTTCTTTCCAATCACCATCCCTTCTAGTGCATCCTTTATTAGGCGATATTTTCTGATACAACGTCGTAGCCAATTGCTTTTGCTCCTCATGTTTCCAGTATTCGTCTTTCTCGTCCACCCTTTGTAACAGAAACTCATTCACTATCTTTTGTATGACCCTCCCGGATAGCCGAGCGTTTTAATGCGCCGCTTGCGAGATACGGGGACTCGAGCATGACCCGATTCGAATCTTCTTTGTGAATTAACGACGAGGGCTACTGGGGTGATCAGCTGGATGTGGATTTTAGACTGCGTCCACACCCTACGAGGTAAATCCGGGGTTGGTAACCCAAATCGCACCTCAAATACACGCTACGCAAACATTTAGAAAAGGTTCTCACACATATAGTACGCAAATTTCGTACTTGGGGTGAATAAGTGACTAATGGCCATAAATGTTTAGTTTGTTTCAACCTCTAATAATCGTCTTGTTTTATCCGTCAATTTCACACCTTCCAGTCTCATCTAGATTCACATCTCGAAAGCCTCTAAGTACTTGTCCTCTCTCCGGCACAGTGTCCATGTTTCGGCGTCAAGCGCGTCCCCTATCTGTGTCGAAACTCGGGCGCACCTAGACATGTACAAGGTGTACAATTTTGCTTCCGCCGTTTGCCGATAGGTGGCGACAACGATAAGTAGCGGTCGAAAGAAACAGATCGCAGACGTCAGGCAGTTAGCTTGGACCTCGCTCAACATAACCTCCTTAAATTTTTTTTTGTCTCTGCATCTTAAAGTTGTTCTTGATTGAAAATGTCAGTTCACGAACGTAATTCTCGTCATTTGCGGGAGGTATTGTTGTTTTATTTCAATATGAAGAAAACAGCGGCTGAGTCTCATCGAATGCTCTCCAAGTACGTATGGCAAGGACGCTATTAGTGAAAGAACGTGTCGTGAGTGGTTTTCAAGAACGGTGATTTTAACGTCGTAGACCGGCATAGTGGTAGAAGAGAGAATGTTTTCGAAGATGCAGAATTGGAGACATTGCTGAGTGAAGACTTGCGTCAAACTCAAGAAGAATTGGCGCGATTAGTGGGAATGACACAGCAAGCCATTTCAGAACGTCTCAAGGCTATGGGCAGAGCATTAAAAGACAAACGGCCGCGTTACAGCGAGAGGCACGATAAAGTGATTTTGCTGCAGGATAACGCTCGACCCCACGTTGCAAAAGAGGTCAAAACATACTTGGAAACGTTAAAATGGGGAATCCTACCCCACCCGCCGTATTCTCCAGACATCGCTCCCTCTGACTATCACCTGTTTAGATCAGTGACGCATTGGCATGGCTGGCCAACACTTCCGATCTCATGAAGAAGTCACAAACTGGATTTATTCGTGGATCGCTTCAAAAGATGAACAATTTTTTCGACGTGGGATTCGTGCTCTGCCCGAAAGATGGGAGAAAGTTGTGGCCAGCGATGGAAAATACTTTGTATGATACATGTGTAATCCATTTGTTTCATTAAAGCCTCAAATGTAGGGGAAAAAACGGCGGAAGCCAAGTTGTACACCTTTTATTTAATTTATTACCATCTACAGGCCAGTCTGCATTGTCAGATAATATACAGAACGCCATTGCTGTCGTTAGTTTGCTTTTGCTGGTAAAGTATTTGTATGCTCGAACGGAGTCCCCATTCGCAGCTTGCTACGGCGTTGCCGGAGTAGAGCGCCTAGAAAAGCATGTCATGTGCGTTTAAGTGGGAAGCAACGAACCGCCTCAAGTGCGCAGTGTAGGCTATAAAGTAAACAGAGATTATGCTGCTAACAGTGTCACTGGCGGCGAATGCCAGGCGTTCACTTTAATGAGGCACTTCGATTATCCTGTTGAGTGTGTTCAATCACAGCTAAACCACAAATGGGGCCGCTAATGAGTTTACAGCGAATGAATGGCTAGTGGAAATAAGAAATCATAATAAAGCACTAGACCTTAATTTCCCTTTGTGGAGGCGTTTAAAACCAAAATAGCGATGAGAACGTTGCGATGAAAGAATGAATCGTAGAACACTAAGAGTATAATGTCCGTTCCTGAACACCATATCAAAAACCTAAATTATGCCCGCTGTTAACAATACTGAAGTGGTAGCCAGCCATTCGACGCCATACGTCAGTCTTTACGTACGCTTTTGGAAAAGAGAATCCTTTAGGCATCCGTGACGGCACTAAGCAGTTGCTGCGGTTAATATCTAAGACGTGCAGGCATTATATTAAATATGAGTCGTGAAATCGGTTTTGCCGAATAAAAGTAGAGTTCGTGAAGGAACTCGAAACTAGTAATACGGAAAAGCTTATAATTGTCCCGAAAGCCCTTGTTTTTTCTTTCGTTTGGCGTTCCTGAATTCGTAAATAATACGAGATTATGGAAGGTTAAAGCCCACCGATTTGTGTGAGTTGTTTTGCCATTATTAATTCATTTGTAAGCGAACCTCCCTCTCAAAACAGTAATATATTTTATGAAACATTTCATTAATAGCGCAATGCTTTATTTCGCGTTCAGGCTCTTTTTTCCCCCAGAGTAGTACGCTGCGGTAATTTCCCCCTCCACCCTTTTACCAGTTGCTCTCTTTCTGTTTCTCTCTCTCTCTGTTTTACGACAAACGGTATGCAGCATATAAAAAAAGATTGCTGTATAAACCCATCATTTTTAAATTGAATGGGCTACTCGTAATTTTGTTTTTTGTATAATTGATACCTTTACAAAACGCAGCTGAGCGCCGCGCATCATCGATTATTGGGATTATGACCGAGAAGCATAGCGGCCGCAGCGCTGCCGGTCCGGTGGCTTGGGAGGTCAAGCTTGCAGTCCGTGAAACTTGTAGACACTCGATTTCTCTTCTTGCTAACGATGCTGGCTGTTGGGCAGCTGTCACCCGAGTGACGCGGCGGGCGTTGGAGCAGAGTTCTTGACGCCTAACTCTCTCGATGGTCAGAATTTTATATTCACTGTAGAAACATACCTGTGATTGCTTATATCGCCAGCTAAACAGGCGTATTGATCGTCCAAGGACTTTCAAGTAATTAAGCAGAAGGGTGTTGAGTTCCTAGCAGTTTGTTTCAGTAACGAACCTTGAAACTATTTTCAGTGATGGTCCACACAACAAGCCTGCGAAT
Source organism: Schistocerca serialis cubense (assembly GCF_023864345.2). Lineage (NCBI taxonomy): Eukaryota > Metazoa > Arthropoda > Insecta > Orthoptera > Acrididae > Schistocerca > Schistocerca serialis. The sequence continues at coordinate 255,182,133 of NC_064642.1, forward strand.
GGTTAAGGTCGCAAATCGAAGGAACGTGTGAGTGATGCTGATATCAATATTGATCTAACATCTGGAAACGCTTTCAGGTGATAAAATGTCTGACTCTCCCTGTATGATATCCTGTCGTGAGTTGGAACCAGGTAACAAGTTGTTCTTAGAAATTAACTTGATCTCAGATGCGAAAAATGGTGCTCGGATACCTGACACATTTTTGGTTTGCAAACTTTTGTCAGTGACTGTGAGTAACTGAATCTGGTTCGGTATGTGTCCGTGTTGCAATAGAACCATGGATACCAAGGAAGATATTTTTTTTATACAATACACGTTGTACCAGTTCAAATGGAAATGCCTATAATTTGGTAGAAAAGGAGTGCACTTACAGTAGACAGTAATGAGACTTAGTCTTGCCTTCCAGATATACAGAGAGGAGACAATGGAGTTGGGACACGCAGACCGTACTTCCTCAGCTAGTCGATATGGAACCCTTTCACGTCCGCCCCCGGTAGCTGAGTGCTAGAAGGGGAGATGGGAGGCCCTTAAAAAAAAGTGGTCAGCGCGACAGACCGTCAATCCTAAGGGCCCGGGTTCGATTCCCGGCTGAGTCGGAGATTTTCTCCGCTCAGGGACTGGGTGTTGTGTTGTCCTAATCATCATCGTTTCATCCCCATCGACGCGCAAGTCGCCGAAGTGGCGTCAAATCGAAAGACTTGCACCAGGCGAGCGGTCTACCCGACGGGAGGCCCTCGTCACACGCCATTATTATTATTACTTGATGTAAGTGAAAGTATGATGCAAATTCTGATGTATGTTGCACAATAACAGATTAATGGACAATTCCCGTAGGTACATCGCGTCGATCGTGCCGCCTTGTCCCATGAATAGACTTAATACCAGATTACCGTGAAGAGGAGGATGTTTCCCAATATCTTCAAAAATTCGTTGTTCTCCTAGCGTCTCGATTTCTCTGTTCGAATACCACCACGTGAGCAGTACTAAAGACCAAATCGTCTTCCAAGAGTCGCCGCCAACACACTGTTATGGATACATTAGAACCCCTTGACGTATATTAAGTGAAATATTGCTGCAACCAGTCATTTGTTAAACATTTCTTTACCTCTGGTAGCAGACTCCTCTTCAGATGGGGCATACGAAGGTTACAATCATATTCATGTTTGTAGCGTGAAGCTGGGAAGTGGGGGTCGGCTTTCTGTAATAAGAACATAGGAAACACTTGCGTGTTTATTACACGGCAAGTGACGAAAAATGAATTTGTTTACTTACTGCTTCGATATGGGCAGTTATACTCTTGGTATCCGATGCACTGATAATATAAGGTACCAGTCGGATGTTAACAGAAAATTCACCCATACTACCATAGTACGTAAATAAATTAGTTTTTGGACGCATGTTGCCAAATACATAAGGCGATATATTAAAATGTTACCTATTTTGTGCCACTGAGAACCATCTTCCTCCACTTTTGCATGCCACATCTGAAGATGAGTCGGAAAATTGATAAATATTTCAAAAATGACCGGCTAACAGCTATATGTTTCTATATTTCAAAAACTGTTGTTAAATATTTGTATACAATCGAGGCCACGAGTAAATTTTGAACTTAATTTGGAAGCAGTTTGTGTGACGTACCTTACAAAACAATTCTGTCGTGGTTGACTGAGCCCACTTCCCAAGCTCAGGCGAGGGCTCCATCGGATCGGGCTGAATTTCTTTGCTCCGTCGGCTGTTGTAGCTTATACACAGCTCAGTCACATTAGTATGACCACCGCTTATGTTGGACGTCAACGTGCAGTAACCATACACAGACGGCAGATGGCAGCACTAGCAGTAGACGGCATATAACGCGTGTCAGCGGAGAGGGAACGCGGGAAGCAATGCAGTCGTTATAATGCGGAAACGGGGCGATTTATCTGACGTCCAAAAGGGCATGATCGTTGCCTTCGCACCGGAGATGAAAGCGTTTTCGAAACGGCTAAGTCTCTAAACAGTTCACACGCCGTGGTGGTTAAAGTATACCGTGCACGGCAAAATGGCGGTATCCAAAAATGACGCGGAAGCAACTGTAGTGTACCACGGGCCATAGATGGTTCAAATGGCTCTGAGCACTATGGGACTCAACTGCTGAGGTCATTAGTCCCCTAGAACTTAGAACTAGTTAAACCTAACTAACCTAAGGACATCACAAACATCCATGCCCGAGGCAGGATTCGAACCTGCGACCGTAGCGGTCTCGCGGTTCCAGACTGCAGCGCCTTTAACCGCACGCCACTTCGGCCGGCGGCCATAGATGACAAGCTTTGCAAAAACGGACATAATGTCTGATAGGATAGCCGCAATCAGTGATTTTACAATGTTACTTATAATCCATCTTGATTGCAAAATGTTTAATCATATGACCGGTTTCGGTTCATCTAGAAACATCCTCAAATCTGATATTTCGGTTACAGGAGTAACCCGTCCAAATCCAGCAACTTTCACATGCTGCGTCACATGTGGTGGCGTTACTCCTGTGACCGAAATAATCAGATCTGAAGATGGTTCTAGATGAACCGAAACCGGTCATATGAATAATCAAGACGGATTGTAAGTAACATTATAGATGACAGGAATGAGCGACGGCTGAGGAGATGTGTACGAGCGAATAGACATGCAACTGTTGAACAAATGCCCGCGCAGCTGAAGCAAGGGTGTGCCAGAAGTGTCTCCTCAGCGACTTAAGCGAATGGTGCTGCGTGTGGGTTTCTGCAGGAGGCACCTGGTTCATGCACCCATGCTGAGTGATGCTCATCGGCGGCGTAGGCTGGAATTTGCACACCAGTACTGCAACTGGACGTCCACTGAGTGGCAACGGATGGTGTTTTCATGTTTTATGTTCAAATGGTTCAAATTGCTCTGAGCACTATGGGACTTAACTTCTGAGGTCATCAGTCCCCTAGAGCTTAGAACTACTTACACCTAACTAAACTAAGGACAGCACACACACCCATGCCCGAAGCAGGATTCGAACCTGCGACCGTAGCAGACGCGCGGTTCCAGACTGTAGCGCCTAGAACCACTCGGCCACCCAGGCCGGCATGTTTTATGTCCGATAGGATAGATGGCCATTGACGTGTATGCAGTGATACGTTTGAAAGCAAGCACCCTGTCGGAAGGGTCCAGGCCGGAAGAAGGAGCTTTATGGTCTGGGGAATGTTTTCTTCATTATGAATCAACACAAGTATACATCTATCATTGGGCATCTTGTCCATCCCTACATGCAGCACCAATGCAACGTTTCACACAACTCGTAGGCCGGCCGGGGTGGCCGAGCGGTTCCAGGCGCTACAGTCTGGAACCCCGCGACCGCTACGGTCGCAGGTTCGAATCGTGTCTCGGGCATGGATGTGTGTGATGTCCTTAAGTTAGTTAGGTTTAAGTAGTTCTAAGCTCTAGGGGACTGATGACCTCAGAAGTTAAGTCCCATAGTGCTCAGAGCCGTTTGAACCATTTTGAACAACTCGTAGTGTAGGTGAGAGAGCACTATTATGAGTTTACCGTAATCCCCTGGCCACCAAACTCCTCGGACTTAAATCCAATCGAGAATCTCTGGGACCACTGAAGATCGGGCTAGCCGCGCTATGGATCGTCAACCGCTGAGAAACCTTAACGCAGCAGGGCACGGCACTGAAGTCTGCATGGCTCAACAACATTGCCGGTACCTTCCGAGGACCTCACTGACATACAGCACGTCCACGCTGAAATAATAAAAAAATTTCAGAATAATACACCAACGCAACCTTTGTACCACATCCCTAGGATGGGAGGGAGGAGACATCGTGGCCAGGCCTCGGGTTGCGACCCCTACCCGCCTTGCCTCCTCCACCCCACTACCTGATCCATCCCCCCCTCACACACACACACACACACACACACACACACACAAAAAGTTAGGCGTTTGGCAGGTGGTCACAAAAAAGTGACTGGACAGTGTACGTTTATTCACATATTTGCGGCTAGTCTTTCCTGGCCACAATATTATCACTTAACGCTGCGACTATTACCCTGTTTGCCGTGGGTGATAAGTCTTTAATAGATGTTTTAAAGCTGGACGAGGCCGTCGCATATTCATTTTATTTTTCTTCGTATGCGCACAACGAGAACCACGTCAAATACATTTACGTCTAATGTAAGACTGACTTGGTATCGCGCAGGCCGGACTCAGATAGACGGCAGCGTGGCTGGCAGTACGGTTTGCTTCTCGGCGCTCGCTCGCCCAGACCGTTACGTAAGCTGGCGCGCGGCGAGCGCCCCGTCGTATTTGTTCCGGCGTGACACGTAATTTCACTCCGGCTGCTCCAAACCTGCTATTTGTCGGCGAGCGGCGGGTGAGTGGGCGTCGGGCCGAGGCGCGTGGGAGATTGTTTTTGTTGGGGACGATTACGCGCCATTAGCGTCTGTAATGTAGCCTGCCGCCCGCCTGCTGACGGCGACGGCTCCCGCATCAGCGCCTAGCTGCCTGTCGAGCGCGTACATTCGCGTCCTTGGTCCACTGACGATTGTGCCCGCTTTTGCAGCGATATATTGTCTGATTCTTTTTCCTTCTTTTCGTGCGGGCTCTGGAAAATTAGCTCAATGGACAAAATAGTAGTCAACCCTTTAGAAGGGCACACAGGTCGTTTCTGGTCACAGTGGAAGGTGTAGAACTTGCACCAACCAACCGGTCATTGATCCTCTGCCGCTGACGAAAGTTGTCGTAGTCAAGTCGTATGTATGTGCCGGTCCGTTTTATGCAACCAGCGCAGTAAGATTGTTCAGATGGCTCTGAGCACTATGGGACTTAACATCTGAGGGCATCAGTTCCCTATAACCTAGAACTACTTAATCCTAACTAACCTAAGGACACCACACACATCCATGCCCGAGGCAGGATTCGAACCTGCGACCGTAGCGGTCGCGCGGTTCCAGACTGATGCGCCTAGAACCGCTCGGCCACTGCAGCTGTCAGCAGTAAGATGACGTGGTGACGTGACAGAATGACAGAATCGTGTTTAAGACATGCCCGTGGCCACACCGTGCTCTCCAATCTGCGTTCACATCATACTCCGAGAGCCATCTAACTGTGTGTGGCAGAGCATACTTCTGGTATCACTAACTGATTATCACTTCCCTGTTACAATCGCGAATGGGGCGCGGGAAGATTGACTGTCGGTAAGTCTCTGTCTTAGCTCTAATTTCTCGAATTTCTTCGTCGTGATCATTTCGCGAGATGTACGTGGGCGGAAGTAATATCTTGTCTGACTCTTCTGGAAGAGCCGGCCTGGGTGGTCGAGCGTTTCTAGGCGCTACAGTCTGGAACCGCGCAACCGCTACCGTCGCAGGCTCGAATTCTGCCTCGGACATGGGTGTGTGTGATGTCCTTAGCTTAGTTAGGTTAAGTAGTTCTAAGTTCTAGGGGACTGAAGGCCTCAGAAGTTAAGTCCCATAGTGCTCAGAGCCATTTGAGCCATCTTCTGGCTTTCTCGAAAATTCAATAGTGAACCTATCCGTGATTCACAACGCCTCTCTTCTAGGGCCTACCACTTCTACCACTTCCCTTTGTTGAGCATCTCTGTAAGGTTTTTAGCGCCGACCAAACAATTTTGTGACGAAACGCGCCGCTCGTCGTTGGATCTTTTCTCTCTCTCTCTCTCTCTCTCTCTCTCTCTCTGTGTGTGTCTGTCTCTCTTAATCAGTCCTCTCTGGTAAAGATCCCAGGTTGATGAAGAGTACTCAACTATCGGTCGAACAAGCGTCTTGTAAGTCACTTCCGGATGAGTTGTGTTCTCTTCAGATTTTTTCCTGTAAATCTCTCTGGCACTTGCTTTATCTGGTCGTTCCACTTACGGTCGATCTGTATTCTCAATCATAGATATTGTGCGGTAGGTACTGTTTCCAGCGATTTGCCATCTATAGTTCAGTTGTACAGTAGTGGATTTCTTTTCCTATCTATGCGCACTATATTACATTTATTTACGTTCAGGATCAACTGCTAGAGCCTGGACCATTCATCAGTCCTCAGAAGATCATTTTGTGCAAATCGGTACTGCCTTCAGGCGTTGCTGCTTTCTTTCAGACAACCGTATCATTTGCTAGCTGTCTTGCAGAGCTTCCGACGCTGTCTACTAGATCATTTATATTCATTTAAACAGTAACTGTCCTATCACACATCCGAGGAACATTTCGGAAACTACTTCAACAGCTGTGATTTTGTTCCGTTAAGAGCGACGTTTTGAGTTCTGTCGGGAAGGAAGTCTTGAATCCAATAGTAAATCTGGTCCGATTCTCTGTACACTCGTTTTTTTTCATTTTTTCTTCAGTAAGCGGCCGTGCGGGACGGCGACAAATCCTTTCCTGGAGTCAAGGAACACGGAATGAAGCTGAGCGCCATTGTTTAAAGCACAATGGATCTCGCGGAGGAACAGATCGAGCTGAGTTTCTCAAGATCTCCGTTTAGAGAATCCATGTTGATTTTTATAGAGGTGGTTTACCTTATCGAGAAACCTCATAATAAAGTGTCTAAAAGGAATGATGTACCACTCGCAGTCAAGTAACACGACGTAAGAAGAGCGGTCGTAGAAACATCCGAACTGATAGGAATTGGAGACGGGTTTGACGTCTTGTCGGTGACAGTTGGGTTCAGATGTGACGAGAATCGAAACTCAGTGAATGCAGGTCCATGTAAACCAGTTTCCGAGCGATCATTGCGAAGGGAACTGCGTGGTTCAAATGGCTCTAAGCACTATGGGACTTAACTTCTGAGGTCATCAGACCTCTAGAACTTAGAGTTACTTAAACCTAACTAACCTAAGGACATCACACACATCCATGCCCGAGGCAGGATTCGAACCTGCGATCGTAGCGGTCGCGCGGTTGCAGACTGAAGCACCTAGAACCGCTCGGCCACATCGGCCGGCTGGAAATGCATGCGGCGGACGTTTGGAATCGGGTACCTCGCAGAAGATCATTGCTTACAGCGGCGTATTAAGCTTCAATGGCCAAATGAACATAGAAGCTGGAGGCATGTTGTGTGGTCCGACGAGTGCAAGTGAGACAAGTGTCGAGTGCACAAACAGTCCAATGGGGGCTGGAGGTGACTGATAGTTTGCTTTTGTTTTTCATGCGGTAACTTCGGCCCACTTATTGAGGTTATCCTGAACGTGGCCTACGATCCTCATTTCATTGTCGTTGTCGAGTAGTGCCCTTTGTTCAACATCTTCGTGATAAGTATGCTGTGACCACTCCCACTTTTCAAGATGCGTACAATACGTGTTCACATTGTTGCAGGTGTTCGATCCTGTGTCCACCAACACTGAGCAACGCTATCGCAGCTCGATAGATCTACTAAATCAACGGAACGTAGTCAATAGAATATTTTTGAACTATTAGGAACAGCGCCTGGAACGTATTAATCAACATCCCCGCAATTTGGTGGCTCTTCGGGATCTAATCACCAGTTTGTGAGGTCAGCGGGCTGTGGCGTACCTAAAGAAAGTTGCAGACTTTCTACCCTCCCAGTTGTGAGGCCTTTGTGAAGGCTAGATGCGGTATTAGAAAGTATTGTGTAATGCCTCGTGCGCTGATTTGGTTTGTGCGCCTGAGTTTATACTTACGTTGGCTTGGAGTCGTTTTGTCTCTTGCGTCAATTCTTCTTCTGCCAATCAAGGATTAGGCCTTATGATCTGTTCCGGCCTCGGCATCTGTTCGACGGCCTTTCCACACTCTTTCTTCCAATAGGATTGTATTCCATCGCTTCTCGAGGGATTCTGTGAGGTGGCATACGCAATACATTTTCTTTCCAGCCCTGCTTTCGTTGCATTAGTTTTCGGTTAATGGCTGTACCCCCTTTTCATCCCTTATTTCTTCATTTATTACTTTGTATTCTCTTGTGCAGCCTTTCACAGATCCAAGGAATTTAATTTCGTGTATTGTCATGAGTATAAAACTTCTTATGGGTTCCTCTTCTCTCTTACCTTTCAATGTTCTTCGTATCGTGCCACATATGTGTTGATTGGTGTCTGTCATGTCTGTAAAGTGTAAATTTTATTTGTTGACGTGTAAATAATACTGAATTTATTGTCTTCGAATGCACTTTATTCTTCGTCATGAATGTATGTAGACGATTTTAACGGTCTATTTCTCCGAAGAAGTGAAGGTTCTGTGCGTCTCGTTCAACGGACGTAATTGAGCTGTTAGGATGGACTCTAGCGAAACAATGCTGCTGTCAGTATTCCTGAGGCGGTCGCTGCTGCGTGACTTGCCTTGCAACACCACGGCGCCGTTGTATGGAAGCTTTGGACAGCAGGTTTCGTAAAGGACCCTTACTTAACCGTAGGGGGGCCACTGCTCGCTGAGCGGAGTCATCGCTCGAGCGCTAGTAGAGTGTATTTGCGATTACCAAATGCTCGCTCTGTCCAAAACTACTTTGCGCCGGTCCTTAAACTTTAGCAAAGTCGCACATCTGTTTGTCAGTTATGCACCAAGAGCTGCGGCGACCGCTACATCAGGCGTCCCCACAAAAAAAAAAGGCATCAACTTAGAGTCCGATGGTTCGTTGGTGTTGTTTACACACGGAATGTTAATTCTTGAAACTGTAGCGCATGCGGGTACACTGTTTCGCACTTGCGGCGCCACCAACGCATGCCTCTGTCTACGCACCGTGAAGTTTGGTGGCTGTTGTTCCAGAAGGGAGGCCTCTTGTAACGAGATCGTCGGCGCTTGGACGGCTTCCGGCGGCGGCAATTATCTCCAAGCCGGACGTTGCTGGCAGCTGTTTTATTTCGGCGTAACGAATGGCCTACGGCTTTAGGGGATCACATACGCTAGATATTGTCGTCTTCTAAAACTGATTGTTCGGTATTTTGAACTGATGTCTTCACAAACGTACTCCTGTTGCCAAACATATTTGCTGAAAGTACAAACGGGCAAATTGGAGGCAGAGGGTCGAAGCACCGTCGTGTTTGCGCCCGAGAAACAGGAGGAGGAGGTAGGAATAGCATGTTACTTCCAGTATTCTTACTTGTGAGGTGCCCTTACTTTACACATGTATGTCAATACCCTCTACAGTGCCACAATTAAATACTGAGCGGCACTTTTGTTTACAGTATTCCTCGCACACCGTCATTTCATCTACTTTTATTCACAGTGTGCCGGCCACGGCGGCCCTAGGCGCTTCAGTCCGGAACCGCGCGACTGCTACGGTCGCAGGTTCGAATCCTGCCTCGGGCATGGATGTGTGTGATGTCCTTAGGTTGTTAGGTTTAATTAGTTCTAAGTTCTAGGGGACTGATGACCTCAGATGTTAAGTTCCATAGTGCTCGGAGCCATTTGAACCATTCACAGTGTAAATTGTCTGAATCTACATTTAGTTTGAGTAAACCACCGGCCAAATGTTTTTTTTTTTCATTAAAAAGTGGTAGGCTCTTTTTTTTTTTTAATATAGGGCGTCTCGTTCGCACACGAAAAGGCCCTCTTATTCTTGCGTCTTTAAAAATTCCATAGCTAGAACAATATTTCTGAGTTTCCTTCCTGGTCTTGGGAAGTGGAGTTCTGTGCGATCATATATTTCATGTTATCGCAACGTTGGCGTTTCTTTTTTTAATTTTGTTTTTTAATATGATAGGAATTTCTATTTAATAACACATTTATGCGTACCGCCAATGGAATATTTATTTTATTTGATCCATTTCTTTTTGCTTGGGGAGTTTCTCTCAGCAGTCTCAGTCCTTTCTCAATAGATGTAATGCCTCCGAAGGCATTTTTATCTTTCGTTTTCCATACGTGTACTTCAAAGTAACAACACGCTCCACCGTTAGTAATGCAAGGGCTGGACAACTATATGGGAACACCGTGAGAAGTGCATACTTGAACATAAATTTAGATGCTGGTTGCGCTGTTGTATTTGACATCGGACAGTATCTGTGCTATGTCCTCAATATGTTCCAAGTGTCAGTCGCGTTCAGAAGAATCTTGTGTGTACTTGGAGTTAAGTGAATTCCAACGGGGGCAAATTGTTGGTGCTCGCATGGTGGGTGCTTCTGTAACCAAGGGAGCCGAAGTGTTTGGTGTGTCAAGAGGCGTCATATCTAAGATTTATACCGCAGACAGGGGACGCTGAAAAACGTCATCCACCAAGTCAGAGGAAGGACGAAAACGTGTGTTCAGCGGCCGTGACAGTCACTGACGTGAGAGGATTGTGACGAAAAACAAGAGGACTACAGCAGTAAAAGTCACTGTAGAAATGAATGTCGTACTCGCGAACCCTGTCAGCACCAAACCAACAAGAAGTGAGCTCCAGAAACAGGGAATTGCGGGCGAGCTCGAGTTTACGGCCCGGGAGTGACACTTGGTGTGCGTCGGCGAAGATTCGGGCAGCCATATCGTAGTATTCAAATGGTTCAAATGGCTCTGAGCACTATGGGACTTAAATTCTAAGGTCATCGGTCCCCTAGACTTAGAACTACTTAAACGTAACTAACCTAAGGACTTCACACACATCCGTGCCCGAGCCAGGATTCGAACCTGCGGCCGTAGCGATCGCAGGGTTCTAGACTGTAGCACCTAGAACTGCTCGGCCACTCCGGCCGGCTCGTAATATTCCCTGGGCCCCATGGTTACTCCGCGAGAACGCTTTAGTGCCAAGATTATGTGACCATTTTGGCTGTTCCCTTCACACAGTATTTGTTCCCCAACGTCGCTGTAGTGTTCAAAGACGACAGGGCCGCGCTTCGCACAGCTTACATCGTCCAGGGCTGTGAATTGTCGCATCTCCCCTGGCCGTCGTAGTCATCAGATATTATTGAGTCCTTGTGGTCCACTTTGGAGATGAGCGTGCGTGATCGCTATCGATCTCCACCATCGTTGCCTGAACTTGCCACAATTTTGCAGGAAGAATGTTATAAGATTCCATTGAAAACTGTAACAATCTGTATTTATCCATTCCGAGACGACTGGAAGCTGTTTTGAATGCCAACAGTTTTCCTAAAACGTAATGTTTTGCTTCCAGTATTTTTATCCATCCATTTTATGTTTATCTGCTTCCGTCGATTTACACAAACTTAAAGTTGTCACATCTTGCCGCAGGAATAAGGAAACTGTCATTGACATGTGTGAGAGAAAAGCGAAGTTTCAAATACAGTATGCTCCGTAGCGATGAAGTCACGTGCTAGGAAACTGAACACTGCGTTCGTTCACGTCTACTTCCGTTTTACGCTTGTGGCTCGCAGCACTGTAGCTAGACAGAGAAAGTGAATAAAGTCAAGTATTTCCCCACTCGCTTCACGGTGTCTGCCAGTTACATTGTGCTTTTCCCACTCACCTTCCCACGCCGCGCAATTATGGCTGTCACAATGGCTGGTTTTAAGAGACCCCCTCCCCTCTCTTTCCTTCCTTTCCTTACAGTAACGTAACCGAGGGAGCCAAGCCAAACTGAAGATTTTTAAAGGTTCACAGGAAATAAGAAACTAATGAACTTTAATGTAATGGGAAGTTTGCCTGAAACTTCGCGGATGTACGTGGTAAGCGAGCCCACAGACCGAGAGCAATTGTTAGATATGCTCTTGAGAGTTAGAGACGGCAGTAGGATGTAAACAGTGATTGGAGACAGGGATCTCTGAAGAGTGCCGAGTTGCTCCATCGCGTGATGAAACTTGCCCGGAACTGGTAGAGGCCCAGTCATTGAAAGGCATGAATATGTATGCAGGCCGAGCGTGGGATACTGCCACCCGATACTCCTCTCGTAGAGCGGACAATGGCATTGGCGGACACTAGCCATTCAGCTGTGGTAGTATTTCTAGCAATACGATTCATGCACTCGAGTGACACACCACGCATGTGGCAAGTCGGGACTGCAGAGCGCGTGTCAGTCTGGGTGGTCCTGGCATAGGTGTGATTTTGCTCCTGCAATTGCGTATAGTGCCTGATGTAACGCGTTTGACCGTACGTTCGAGATGACTTGCAGATTGATTCTGCTTCATATGAAAGGGAAAACAGATCTTCGAAAATGGAACTCATGTTTCATTGTGTGAAATAAGCATTCTTAAGACCAAACCAGTAATAAATACACTGACCCACATGACAGCAGCCTCGAAACTTCGTTTTTTGCTCACAAAAAACAAAAAAGTCTACGAATAGATTATGCAAACCAGATGGAAATATATACCCTCCTCGGCGTTGCCCTGCTACTTACCACATTTCCTCAGAACATAAAGATTCTGTTATATGATTTAATGAACGTTTATGCATTGTAGAAAGTACTGCAAGCTTTTCTCGTTTCTGTGAAAAAGTGAAGAAGAGCCTAGACTTATGCTTATTCTAGTCATTGAAACTTGGCGTTTAAAAGTTATCGATGTTGACAGGTACACACAAGCGACCCGTAGGTCATGCGTGTACCACTCCTAACTCTTACCACTGGGACTGCTGTGTGTTTGTATGTGTATGTGTGTGTGTGTGTGTGTGTGTGTGTCTAACACCCAAAATATTTTTTCACGTGTTACATGTGTAGGAAGATGTGTCTAAATTGTTCCAATCCTTCCATAAGTGAAGTGGACCGTACATACATACGTCCTCTTTGTATACTGTGTGTGTGTGTTTTTTGTAACTGCTTTAGGGATCAGTTCATCATTAGGTGATGATAGTCACAGAATGCACATACAAGTTTCACGACTGGTACCAGCTATGTAAAACTTTTTTTTTTTTTGCTGTGGAGACACTATTGTTCTGTCCGAGCGCAGTTGTTTTGGGAAGTAATAGATTCATTTCGGAAGTAGGTACACACTGTGAAAGCGTTTGACCGAACTGACAGTCGTAAGTTTGAAACGACTTGTTTTTCTTCTCAGTGCACGTGAAATTGATACTAACGGCTAAAAATTAAGTGATGTTCTACACTCACGAAGAATTAGTGCGCCGTGGCGACTTGGTGTGGACTAAATTATGGAAGGACAACACGGAAACACGGGATATTTAGGACGTCTCTGCTAAATGTATTAGCGTGTGCACAACAGTTCGTATAAGTCATTTCTTTAGTACTATGTTCATGAATTTGGCACACAGCGCTCTAATCATAGGGAATCTGAATGAGAAACCGAATATTTTTAGGATGAAGTAACTGTGTGCAAGTTCGCACATTTGTGTTATCTCAGCTGTGGATAAATTAAGGTTTATGTCAACCACGCTTTACTTTTCAGTTACGGCTGCGGTCTTCAAACGTCGTCAAATGGCAGGTACTTTCGGTCTTGTAGAGTACTAGGGCATTTATCAAACAGTCATACATATTATTGAAATTAATTCGTACGTACCAAACCACTCCATTGGGTACCTGGTGGTTGTCAGATGTGCGATGGACGCAACCAGTAGTGAAAATTAGACCGTTTTTAAATCACAGCTGAGGAAGTGGTTAGCAACATTTAGGTGACTTATTGCGTGTCCAAATGGCAGTCAAACGCCGGCAGCAGTGCGAGGTGAGCCGAAAATATAACGTCGTCATCACTCCCCAGCGGCATCTCACGGCTACAGAGAAGATTCCAGGAGAGAAGAAACTGGACAGCGCCAAGGTGGACCTTTTGCCGTAATCTAGCCTTAATAGTGTACTAAGGAGTTCAACCCCCCCATTAACCATGGACCTTGACGTTGGTGGGGAGGCTTGCGTGCCTCAGCGATACAGATAGCCGTACCGTAGGTGCAACCACAACGGAGGGGTATCTGTTGAGAGGCCAGACAAACATGTGGTTCCTGAAGAGGGGCAGCAGCCTTTTCAGTAGTTGCAAGGGCAACAGTCTGGATGATTGACTGATCTGGCCTTGTAACAATAACCAAAACGGCCTTGCTGTGCTGTTACTGCGAACGGCTGAAAGCAAGGGGAAACTACGGCCGTAATTTTTCCCGAGGGCATGCAGCTTTACTGTATGGATAAACCATACCTCTTGGGTAAAATATTCCGGAGATAAAATAGTCCCCCATTCGGATCTCCGGGCGGGGACTACTCAAGAGGATGTCGTTATCAGGAGAAAGAAAACTGACGTTCTACGGATCGGAGCGTGGAATGTCAGATCCCTTAATGGGGCAGGTAGGTTAGAAAATTTAAAAAGGGAAATGGATAGGTTAAAGTTAGATATAGTGGGAATTAATGAAGTTCGGTGGCAGGAGGAACAAGACTTCTGGTCAGGTGACTACAGGGTTATAAACACAAAATCAAATAGGGGTAATGCAGGAGTAGGTTTAATAATGAATACGAAAATAGGAATGCGGGTAAGCTACTACAAACAGCATAGTGAACGCATTATTGTGGCCAAGATAGATACGAAGCCCACACCTACTACAGTAGTACAAGTTTATATGTCAACTAGCTCTGGTACAAGTTTATATGCCAACTAGCTCTGCAGATGACGAAGAAATTGAAGAAATGTATGATGAAATAAAAGAAATTATTCAGATAGTGAGGGGTGACGAAAATTTAATAGTCATGGGTGACTGGAATTCGGTAGTAGGAAAAGGGAGACAAGGAAACGTAGTAGGTGAATATGGATTGGGGCTAAGAAATGAAAGAGGAAGCCGCCTGGTAGAATTTTGCACAGAGCACAACATAATCATAGCTAACACTTGGTTTAAGAATCATGAAAGAAGGTTGTATACATGGAAGAACCCTTGAGATACTAAAAGGTATCAGCTAGATTATATAATGGTAAGACAGAGATTTAGGAACCAGGTTTTAAATTGTAAGACATTTCCAGGGGCAGATGTGGACTCTGACCATAATCTATTGGTTATGACCTGTAGATTAAAACTAAAGAAACTGCAAAATGGTGGAAACTTAAGGAGATGGGACCTGGATAAACTGAAAGAACCAGAGGTTGTACAGAGTTTCAGGGAGAGCATAAGGGAACAATTGACAGGAATGGGGGAAAGAAATACAGTAGAAGAAGAATGGGTAGCTTTGAGGGATGAAGTAGTGAAGGCAGCAGAGGATCAAGTAGGTAAAAAGACGAGGGCTAGTAGAAATCCTTGGGTAACAGAAGAAATATTGAATTTAATTGATGAAAGGAGAAAATATAAAAATGCAGTAAATGAAGCAGGCAAAAAGGAATACAAACGTCTCAAAAATGAGATCGACAGGAAGTGCAAAATGACTAAGCAGGGATGGCTAGAGGACAAACGTAAAGATGTAGAGGCTTATCTCACTAGGGGTAAGATAGATACTGCCTACAGGAAAATTAAAGATACCTTTGGAGATAAGAGAACCACTTTATGAACATCAAGAGCTCAGATGGAAACTCAGTTATAAGCAAAGAAGGGAAAGCAGAAAGGTGGAAGGAGTATATAGAGGGTCTATACAACGGCGATGTACTTGAGGACAATATTATGGAAATGGGAGATACGATACTGCGTGAAGAGTTTGACAGAGCACTGAAAGACCTGAGTGAAACAAGGCCCCCGGAGTAGAAAACATTCCATTGGAACTACTGACGGCCTTGGGAGAGCCAGTCCTGACAAAACTCTACCATCTGGTGAGCAAGATGTATGAGACAGGCGAAATACCCTCAGACTTCAAGAAGAATATAATAATCCCAATCCCAGAGAAAGCAGGTGTTGACAGATGTGAAAATTACCGAACAATCAGTTTAATAAGCCACAGCTGCAAAATACTAACACGAATTCTTTACAGACGAATGGAAAAACTGGTAGAAGCCGACCTTGGGGAAGAGCAGTTTGGATTCCGTAGAAATACTGGAACTCGTGAGGCAATACTGACCTTACGACTTATCTTAGAAGAAAGATTAAGGAAAGGCAAGCCTACGTTTCTAGCATTTGTAGACTTAGAGAAAGCTTTTGACAATGTTGACTGGAATACTCTCTTTCAAATCCTAAAGGTGGCGGGGGTAAAATACAGGGAGTGAAAGGCTATTTACAATTTGTACAGAAACCAGATGGCAGTTATAAGAGTCGAGGGGCATGAAAGAGAAGCAGTGGTTGGGAAGGGGGTAAGACAGGGTTGTAGCCTCTCCCCGATGTTATTCAATCTGTATATTGAGCAAGCAGTAAAGGAAACAAAAGAAAAATTCGGAGTAGGTATTAAAATCCATGGAGAAGAAATAAAAGCTTTAAGGTTCGCCGATGACATTGTAATTCTGTCAGAGACAGCAAAGGACTTGGAAGAGCAGTTGAATGGTATGGATAGCGTCTTGAAAGGAGGATGTAAGATGAACATCAACAAAAGCAAAACGAGGATAATGGAATGTAGTCGAATTAAGTCTGGTGATGCTGAGGGAATTAGATTAGGAAATGAGACACTTAAAGTAGTAAAGGAGTTTTGCTATTTGGGGAGCAAAATAACTGATGATGGTCGGAGTAGAGAGGATATAAAATGTAGACTGGCAATGGCAAGGAAAGCGTTTCTGAAGAAGAGAAATTTGTTAACATCGAGTATAGATTTAAGTGTCAGGAAGTCATTTCTGAAAGTATTTGTATGGAGTGTAGCCATGTATGGAAGTGAAACATGGACGATAACTAGTTTGGACAAGAAGAGAATAGAAGCTTTTGAGCTGTGGTGCTACAGAAGAATGCTGAAGATTAGATGGGTAGATCACATAACTAATGAGGAAGTATTGAATAGGATTGGGGAGAAGAGAAGTTTGTGGGCCGGCCGAAGTGGCCGTGCGGTTAAAGGCGCTGCAGTCTGGAACCGCAAGACCGCTACGGTCGCAGGTTCGAATCCTGCCTCGGGCATGGATGTTTGTGATGTCCTTAGGTTAGTTAGGTTTAACTAGTTCTAAGTTCTAGGGGACTAATGACCTCAGCAGTTGAGTCCCATAGTGCTCAGAGCCATTTGAACCATTTTTGAAGTTTGTGGCACAGCTTGACCAGAAGAAGGGATCGGTTGGTAGGACATGTTCTGAGGCATCAAGGGATCCCCAATTTAGTATTGGATGGCAGCGTGGAGGGTAAAAATCGTAGAGGGAGACTAAGAGATGAATACACTAAGCAGATTTAGAAGGATGTAGGTTGCAGTAGGTACTGGGAGATGAAGAAGCTTGCACATGATAGAGTAGGATGGAGAGCTGCATCAAACCAGTCTCAGGACTGAAGACCACAACAACAACAAGGAGTTCAAATGTCAGAACTCGTGCCCAAGTGAGAATCTCTTGAATCACACAGCCCCCATGATCAACTTACGAAGCGTGCTCGGTATTTTCGGCGAGTCGCCGGATGCTTCCCCCCCTCTCATACGGGTTGCCACATTGTGGTGCTGTAACTTCCACAGAAGTGTGGCGGTATATCTCTGAGTAAGTAAAGCCGCCCCTATGAACGTTACAGCCCTGTCTACGTTGTGGAAAGGGTCGTGTGTGGCGGTATCAGTCTTCTAAACTAAGGCTACGAAACTGTTAGGAGTATGTACGCCGCTGCATGTCTTAAAGGTAGTGCAGCGGATGCGATCTACGCGGATGACCTCCTGCAACTGGTATGTGCGCAGTTTTCGTGGTTCAGTTCGAGCTGGGTTCGAACTTAATGGTCTTTAGGCGAGTACATGCTACGGCGTATACAAAAAATAGGCAGACAAAAATGACCATGTGCGACTAGACTCGAGCTTTGAGCGTTCCGTACAAACTTAATTATGTATACAGAAAGTCCATCCATCTAGCGAATCGAAAGTCTCGACGATTTTTGCCCGTTATCGACATAGATATTGGAAAGATATCGATCTTGGGAATTCCAGTAATTTCGACAACGTTTCAGTTTCAAGTTCGAAGTCGGATAACGACTAACAAAAGAAAATTTCTTTCTTGTGTTATAATTACAAATCAACAATTTTCTGATTGCTTTTTGCCTAACTTCATGATTCTGTATCAACGAGAAGTACTCTTTTTGCTGAGTGAGTTTGCGAGTATCATAATATGACATAAATGATCGTATTTGTTGATAGCATCGATTAAGCTTACTTGGTTATATACCGTCAAGGGACCATAGACATTTGTATGCGACATGAGTGCCAACTTGATAGTTCTACCTATACGTGAGTAAAATGGGTCTTGGCAGCCAGTCAACCGGACGGGGAGACAAGCAGAATGGTTCAAATGGCTCTGAGCACTATGGGACTTAACACCTGAGGTCATCAGTCCCCTACAACTAAGAACTACTTAAACCTAACTAACCTAAGGACAACACACACATCAATGCCCGAGACAGGATTCGAACCTGCGGAGACAAGCAGACAAATAGGCAGACAACAAAGTGATCCTACAATGTTTCCGTTTTTACCGACTGATGCATGGAACCCTAAAAATCACTAAAGCAGGCGGATACGGTCTACAGCATACGAAAACATAAGATCCCATTTATACGTGATTACTTGAAACTCCCCATTTCTTCTTTGAGATTCACTCTTCACAAATATCTTTACCCAAAAGAATTAATAGCAGTAGCTGTAAAATGACGTATCTGTGAGAACTGAGGAAATAGGCATAATCGACGCACTAAACAAAATCAGGA
The DNA here is from genome assembly GCF_023864345.2 of Schistocerca serialis cubense. Classification (NCBI taxonomy): domain Eukaryota; kingdom Metazoa; phylum Arthropoda; class Insecta; order Orthoptera; family Acrididae; genus Schistocerca; species Schistocerca serialis. Next base: position 255,200,637 of record NC_064642.1, read on the forward strand.
GCCGGCCGGGATGGCCGAGCAGTTCTAGGCGCTACAGTCTGGAACCGCGTGAACGCTACGGTCGCACGTTCGAATCCTGCCTCGGACATGGCTGTGTGTGATGTCCTTAGGTTAGTTAGGTTTAAGTAGTTCTAAGTGCTAGGGGACTGATGACCTCAGAAGTTAAATCCCATAGTGCTCAGAGTCATTTGAACCAAAATCAGGACAGTTTCCAAACTATAACTTAAGGAGCTGATCAAAAAGAAACAAATCGAAATATGCAATCAAAGCACGAGTAGACCATTCCGATTGGGATTTTTCTGCTGGTTTCGCCAAGCGGTAAGGCAAATTGCGCGATGATATACGCACCTGGCAAATGATTTATAAAGCTCAAGAGAAGATTTTAATTCAGGAAAAATCTGACGCCCTATCAGATAAACTGTGCAACAGTAAAAGGTTTTCTAATCTTCGTGGCCAAATGAGTTTTTCCCTATCTTAAACCTGTGGCCATTACCCCTGCCTGGTATTGGATCATAAAAAAACCTGCCACTTAAATGACTGAGCTTGCATGGTAAGCTCCAGACGACGGCGTGCGGACCACGGACCATTGCTGATGCCTGTTGTACAATTTAAAGCAGATGCCATTTGTCAGCCATCGTGCCGGACTGATCCTAGCCCCAATACTCCAGTGTCTGTATGTGTGTGTGTGTGTGGGGGGGGGGGGGGGGGCGGCAGTAATAGCATTGGCGGATCCCACTGCGTCGCCAAAGCCTAGCTTGCCATTTCTCAAAATACAGCACATTTGTGAACGCGAAAATTTCGCCTGTTTCAACTCAAACGTTTTTGATTTATTTCGAGACAATATAAGAGATCTGTATCACGCAATAATTTCAGATGTCTTTTTACATAATTTCTGTTGGAGGTAGATAGTGTAAAGGGATGACCTGTCTCCACGAAGAGCGGAGCGCTTCTGGCGGTTATCTCCAGACAGTACTCGGGGACGTGTAAATGTCAGATGCCGACTAATTTAAGCGAGACTACGGAGGGCGCTTATCCCGTAATTCGATCTGGACTGTTTGATCCGCAGTATGAGTTGCTGCTATGCATTCTGTACAGTCGTGCGAGGACATCGCACCTCGTATTCACGTTCGGTATGCGACCGGCAGAGGAACACAACCCACGGGAAGCTGCATCCACCGCATCTGACCGTTTTTCTCATACACTTAGCATTCGTATCGGTACGTCATCACCTACCATGTTGCCAAGTTATGCTTTAGCGTGCAGGTCACCGCCGTGCAGCTCGTTGTTTTTATGTATTCGTAACATGTACGTGAGCGTAGAACCCCCAACGGTGGACGTTAAACAGAAAGTGCGGTAGCGCCGACCGCAGACCGCCACGCCGGCTGGTGGCGGCCGGAGGTGATTAAGCGGCGACAGCTGCCGCTCGCGCCGCTATTCCTGGCGCCGGAAGTCTCGCTCCGGAAATAGGCAGTTCCCCTCCCCCCCACTCCACCCCATCCCACACCACACCACACCACACCACCCACACCTGCAAACACACGAAACACCTCCACTGCGGTGCTTTTCTCCCTCGGACAACGTACCGTTTCTTTCAGCGTCCATGTGACCCTCATAGCCAGAAACACGCTAAATGGCTCAACACATTATTCCAATCGGGACGTCTACGTTTGCATTCTCGCAGTCCGAATGTGGTGTGCTGCGTAGTGTATCAGAATCATTTTTGTCTATTCCTCGCGTTGTACTGTTGCATTTATGACGTTAGGAGTGAGTGCAAAAAAGTGATATACAGTATGATCGAGTACTCATTATTGGTAGAAACGAAACGGTCGAGGAGAGGACAATGAAAGAAGCGATTCATTGTAACAGAACAGGTCCGGAAACCGGGTTTCCCCGATGCTACTTATTATGACCGGATGCATGAACATTGGTATAGCAGAGATGCGCCGGCCGAGGTTGCCGTGCGGTTCTGGGCACTTCAGTCCGGAACCGCATGACTGCTACGGTCGCAGATTAGAATCCTGCCTCGGGCATGGATGTGTGTGATGTTCTTAGGTTAGTTAAGTTTAAGTAGTTCTACGTTCTAGGGGACTGATGACCTCAGATGTTGAGTCCCATAGTGCTCAGAGCCATTCTTATAAAAAATGGTTCAAATGGCTCTGAGCACTATGGGACTCAACTGCTGAGGTCATTAGTCCCCTAGAACTTAGAACTAGTTAAACCTAACTAACCTAAGGACATCACAAACATCCATGCCCGAGGCAGGATTCGAACCTGCGACCGTAGCGGTCTTGCGGTTCCAGACTGCAGCGCCTTTAACCGCACGGCCACTTCGGCCGGCGCCATTCTTATAGCAGAGATGCCAAGTATCCAAACTGCAGATACTTAACTGAGGACAAACAGAGTACAAACGTAGCTACCACTCGTACTCGTATGAAGGCAGGTTTCTTCACGTCTCCTCATCGCGCGTTCCAAAATCGCATGCGTGTTGTGAATGCATTGACAACCATACACAATGCGTTCGCGCAGTTTACTGATACTACCAACAGGACTGGAATACACAAAAAAATTTAAATATCCCCACACAAAAAATTATGGGGTTCAGGTCGGAGACCTGGGAGGCAATGCCACTGGCGAGCCACGACCGATGCACTTTCTGTCGAAGCGCTACTTACCAGTACTTAGATAACCGGAATGATGACAAAATCAAACGAGGGCAGTTCATCAATTTGTAATTTACGACCATTCACGGTGTTCTGAAATAAACATTGCCGTAAACATTAACAGTGTTGCAACATTGACGTGACTGCACTTGCGCGTACATTGTATCGGAGAAACGGTTGGTTTCCGGATGTGTGTTGACTGGGATTATTTGCTTGTTTCATTGTCGTCTACTTGCCGGATTAAAATTGGGTGTCGGACGGGGACTCGAACGTGGAACTTTGCCTTACAGGTTCATGTCTACTAATAACCATCACCTACATTCCGAACTTCACTCAAAGTCTCCTGGATACTTCGTTGGAGTAGCACTCCCGGAAGAAAGAATGCTGCGGACAAAAGTTCTTCTATACTGAAAAGGGACACTCCGCTGTGTGTGCATCCTGTAAAATACATTTCTCGGTTGGTACTGGAGCGCAGGCTCTTCGAATTTCCGTAATAATATGGAAGAAGAAGTCGAATACGTCGCATCAAATCACTCATGAGACTGATAAAAAATAGCTCCCTGATGGACAAGTTTTCCTTGTAGCGTCCCCCAATTGGAATTTGTAGATTTTTTCTGCCGTTCCCGGACGGAAGAACACAATCCCAGACGATCTGCGCAAATCAAACTTTTCCGTTTCTCTCGTTTATCCAACATAAGGGACCCAGACTGACAATTAACACTGAAGAATTTTACTTGAAAAACTTTGTCCGGCGTCCCTCCCCCCACCTGTGTGTGTGTGTGTGTGTGTGTGTGTGTGTGTGTGTGTGTGTCTGTCTGTGTGTGTGTGTGTGTGTGTGTGTGTGTGTGTGTGTGTGTGTGTGTGTGTGTCACACTTCCTCAACTTTTCTGCAGTATGTCTCAGTCAGTCATTTGCTTTCCCGAAGGAGAGGTTTGTGTGGCCGTTCCACTCTAAATCATTCCGGGAAGATAATTGTGGCCTCTCGATGATTGTAACTTATTCCAGCGACTAATCGCTGTAGGATCGTTTCGTGTATTTACCCGCATTGCATTGCATTGCATATGTTATTTTAAGAGTCATCTGCCCTTCTACCTGCTTCATTTTATCATGTGTACGTTTCAGCTCGCCTAGTTTATTTACGTGCGTACATTCGGGTGGTAGATTGTTGTCGACGTGTCTTACCTGTAGGGTACTAACATGTATTTTTTAAATATTATTTAGGACTGACTTCAGATCAGTGCCGTTTTTATCAGAAAATCACTAGCACTTACGCCGTTTCTCTTTCTCCTTCACTTCGACAGTCCTCGTTACTTTCCTGATAACGGAAAGACAGCATTCAATCGCCAGAAGAAACAGCGATCTTTCCTTATAATTTTATAAACAAAATACAGTCTAGAAAGATCATGTACTGATATTGTTACGACTGGACCGAAGTAGGATGCCTTCATCACATCTGAAATATGGAGATTATGATGGGTCTCACTGGTATGAAAACTAAGAGATCTGAATATCCCTACATCGGCAAAAGCCTGTCATAATCATAAGAATACGTGATCTAAACTGTGCTCTGTTCGCAATGGTTTCTGTTTACCGGCAGTGGTCGCATGAACTGTTTGCGTGCCTGTCTGTCAGAATAATTGAGATCTGAGCCGGCCAACTCGCCCGTAATGGCCCCAGGATTGACAGACCGCTCCGTGCGTGAAATCAAAGAAGAATGGGAGGGCGTTGATTGGTAGTAGACCGCCGGCGACAGAGGAATTGGGCCGGACTCTGCGTTGGCTGCGTCCCAGCGCTCAGCCACATGGCGCGGCGAGCCCAAATATTTGCCTCGCGATTTGTTTGCTGTCTTAATAGCAGCGCATGCTCGCGCACCGTGATGGATGGTGGCGGCGGCAGAGCACAAATATTTCCCTCGCGCGGGGACGAAAATTAGAAGCCTGCCGACTGATCTCCGCACTGATTGATCGTTAAGGCACTTTCTGGCCGCGCCAGATCCGATCTGCTTTCCCAGGCTCGAATTAAAATTCCAGAAAACCAAAACGTTAATGTCGCAGTTTTAGGCGACGTAAATCTTCGGTACAATTATGTATTGTACCAATTTGCGCCTAATTTCATTGTCCATAATTCTCGCTAGATACTCGAATCCATTGCACCAAACTTTCGTGCTATTGTGTGACAGCTTTATACTATCAAGTGTCGTGGCTGATCTGAAAAGTAATTATTCTGTTGTCAATAGAAATATGCTGTCTTTTGTTTGCTTATGTTTACAAACGTGTTTTTTACTGATTATTCAAAAACAGTAGTTCACTCCACGTGTCAGTATGAGATAAAAACCAGTTAAATACAGGGGGATTGCGGTGCCCCTGTCGACAGTTTTTATGCAATCCACAACACCTTCAAAAACCACGTGCAAAACGATGTGCAATATTTTCATATTCTCTCGCTGGCTAACTGCGAACTGTTAGTCGTACAGAAAAAATAAACAGGACCTTTTTGTAGGAAATTTAATGTAGTTAAATTTTGAACTGGGTTGTGTTTCCACTGGACGCCACAGTTTTCCTGTTATTCAAGAAAAACGCATTTGAGGGTCACTTTTGTACGTTTTTCTCAAATAGTTCGAAAACTACGGCCTTTAGCGAATACATATCCCTATACAAAATTAAACTACATTAAATTTCCTAAAAAATTATCCTGTCCATTCTCTCCTGTAGGACTAGTAGTTTCTGTGTAGCGATCGAGAGAACATGAATATCTTGCATGTAGTATCTGAAGACGGTGCGGCTTGAAAAAAAAAAAAAAGGAAACTTTTGTTCCAGGCGGAGCTGCGAAATGATGCAGTACTTAAATGTCGATGGACGCATTCACGTTGACGGAAGTGAATGCTACACTATAACCAACCTTTCGAAATCTGAAGACGGCGTCTGTCGCCAAAGGCGATTATCACTTCTATTATATCGCAGCTGTGACTGAAGTAAATGATAAGCTTAACTTGTTAATTGTGTCATCTTTGGGAGGCAGTATGTGTGGCAGTCGGATTAGACCATATGTGACCGAGGGATATGACGAAGTTGTTAGCACACTGAACTCACATCCGATAGGAAAGTGGTTCAGATCCGCCTCTGGCCATCCAGATTTAGGTTTTCCGTGATTTCCCTATATCGCTCCAGGCGACTGGCGGAATGGCTCCTTTGGAAGGGCACGGCTGATTACCTTCCCTATCCTTGAAACAATCCGAGCTTGTGCTTAGTTCTCTAGTAACCTTATTATACGCGGGACGTTAAACCGTTATGTTTCTCCCTGTACCCTACGTGTGTTTTTGGATCCTGAAGTAGACTACTCTGGTTTCCCATGCGGAGGAACTAGGTCGTAAAAACTACCATTATTAAAAAGTAAAGACTTCAGGGATATTTTCATCGAAGGAGGGGGTTTGAAGATATTTTTATTTGCGTCTTTAATTGCCATGGGCGCATTTCCCTCTTAGCTTACCTCGTGCTCATCTAGTGTAAGTAATTTTTGTTTGTTTGCAGGTACGTATTGAAATTTTTGCGCCAGTTATGCAGCACACCACCAGTGCAGCCACAACAAAATCATGCAGCGCGTCTCTACATTATTAGTGGGCTGCACCATTTTGTTTGGCTGCTCTGGTACCGTGCTACATAACTGTCGCGCCGAGATTTCAAAGTTTACCGGACCTGAAACAGTCGAACAAAGTAACTACGCAACAACTCTGTTTTATGATGATTAATACACAGAGACTAGGGAATTGTCAGGAACGTTCTAGGATAGTGAGGTATGAATGCTCGTATTTTCTGAATACATATATGATATGACGGCTAGAGTGAGCAGCCATCTGCCACTGTTTGCGGATGACGCTGTAGTGTACGAGAAAGTATGATAGTTGACTGTGTGTAGAAGAATAAAGGATGAATCAGACAGATTTTCTGTTTTGTGTCGTGAGTGACAGTTGCTGTAAATGTAAGTTAATGTAGATGGGTAGGAAAAACAATCCTGTAATGTTCTGATATAGTATTGTAGTCATGTGCAGATTGACTGTACTTCGGTTAAGTGTTAGGCGTAGGCATTGTAAACCGACATGAAGTGGAAGGAGTACATGAGGGCGGTTGTAGCAAATGGGCTGCTTCCGTATATTTGGAGTGGTTTAGGAAAGTACGGTTCATCTCTAAAGGAGACGGCACAAAGAACACATGTGCAAATCTTACTTGAGTACTATTCGAGTGTTTGGGATCATCACTGTGTCGTTTTAAAGGAAGGCATCGAAGCAGTTTAGAAACCTGCTGCCAAGAGAGCGTGCTGAAAAGTAACACCTGAATTTTTTACGTGAAAACTATTAAAGCTTTTTTAATAAAACAAGCGTTATTAACATTCTACACCTTAATTCTTCATTTATACATATTTGCAGCCTTCTACCGCTAGAGGTCTCCAAATTGTAGCGTGTAACTTGGCGGTGAAATAACGCATCTATGTCGGTGCGTGAGAAAAAAAGTGGTATAATAGTGTTTCAAATTCGAAGAATTCGTTCTCTCATGGAGTATCCTCTGCTTCAGCGTGACAAGGCCAGACCACACACGAACGCTGCGACATTTGCAACAATCCGACGCCTTGAGTTCACTGTCATCGATCATCCTCCATACAGTCCCAGTTTGGACCCATCCGAGTTTCGTCTGTCTCCAAAACTTCGAGGACTTCACTTCGATGGAGCGGTGCAAGCAGAGGTGAGGCTGTGGCTCCGTCAACGAAGTCGATCATTCTGTAGTGCGACTGGTCCCGGCGGAGGTTCGGGTTCTCCCTTGGGCATGGGTGTGTGTATTTGTCCTTCGGATAATTTAGGTTAAGTAGTGTGTAGCTTAGGGACTGATGACCGTAGCAGTTAAGTCCCATAAGATTTCACACACATTTTTGAACATTCTGTAGTGTCGATTTGCCCGTCGTTGGGAGAAATGTGCTCGTCGCCAGGATGACTGTGTTGAGAAATAAATATGTAGTTATGATGCATAAAGATGTATAAGTATTTCAGCATAAAAATTCAGAGGCATTACTTTTGAGCACGCCCTCGTAGATTCGTTAACAGTCGGTTTCATCGCCACGCAACTAGTACTGATATACTCCATGAAATGAAAATGGGAAGACGACGTTCATTTCGGGAAATATCGTTGTGAAACGAGAGAGAAATGGCACTTGCAACTGACTGCAGAACGGTTCTTCTGCATCAAAGTGCATCTCGCGTGAGCGACGAGGACCAGATGAGAGAAACTAAGGCTCCAGCGGAGACACATAGACAACCGTATTTCCGTTACTTGATTTGATGCTCTTTAAGGTGGTTTGTGGTATATGTACGTCTATGTGCTTCTTGAATAAAACCTCATAAGTAACTTGATTGTAGTTAAAAAACAAAGACCAGTATTTGATACAACATGGATTTGTGCACGAAACTGTACCGTAAATATGTAGGCACTGCAATGTCCCAACGCCATAGTGCGATGAACTGATGTCAGACTGTTTTGTTGATGTGTCGAGACAAAGTAGTCTCTCTCTCTCTCTCTTTCTCTTTCTCTCTCTCTCCCTCACACACACACACACACACACACACACACACACACACACACACAGCTCCTGGTGTTTATCCAGGCGCCGCGTGGGTCCCCAGCAGCTATTTCGGGCTGCCCCCTTGGCCGCGTCCGCTGGGTCACCACCTCAGTCCCCCCCCCCCCTCCCCCCCATAGTCCCACGCCACCCTCTTAGTCCCACCGCGCCGCCACGCATTGGGCTGTGCCGCAGCTGCCGCTAACGAGCGGATGCGGGCCTCACTCACATAAAGGGCCACCTTAGTCACTGACCTGCCTCCCATCTGCTCTGTGGGGATCACGTATAGGGCATTCACACAGCAACTTTTAATATTCGCCATAGTAGCAATGCACTTCTCCCGATGATATACTGCTGTAGAAGTCGGATTTTCTAGATTTAAACTACGTCTCAGAGCCATTCCTGCTGTTATTTCATCGCTGAAACTCTAATCAACAAAAACAAAAAGTTTTAAAGTAAACTAGTAAAGTGATGGGTTAGCGGCTTTTCCGGTGCGCACTGCAGATGAGGAAGAAACGAAGCTGTACGGTTTTAATGTCCCGTCGACGAGGAGATTGTTAGTGTGGATAACTTTTTTCCTCCAAGTGAACCATCCGCTTAAGTGGTTTTGCTCCTTGTGTATCTGCGTTCTTCCCTCAGATTTATTTGTAAAGCGTTTGGCCAAGAGCCTGTCAACAGATTGTTTGGTTTCTAAACTGTTTGCGGTTTATGTCAACACATACCGATTGTTCGTTCTCAGAAGCCAGTTCGTTTTGAACTACATTGCTTTGATTATTGTGTCGTACGAGATAATTAAAACCAGTAGCCTTTGAACATGACGAGCAGATAGGTGTATTTGTCAGCAAACTGGGTCACCTTTTCTCTGTGGTGGAAACAGAAGCTGGTGCGAAAACACTATGGTTGTGGTAGCGGACAGCACATACAGCCTCCTTGTTCGTGACTTTCGACTAGAGCCGGCCACCTCGGCCTTGGCTCCTTCGAAAGCTCCTTGCTGCCTCGCAGCCACCAAAGTCTGTGCTAAGTGCAATGCGCACCAAGTTTCAGCTCGCCGACGACAGTAGGAGTAGTCACATTATTTACCTCCCAGTTCTCTTTGTCCTTGGCTTCTAGTTTCGAAAAGAAAAAAAAAAACTAGCTAATTTTAAGGAAGTGAGAGAAAGAGATCGGACCTTTATTCGGCAGATCAAATGTTTATTAATGCTGTTTTTAATTTCCTGTTGTGGCGGAAAGGAATACTAGTGGTCCTGTGGGCAACGTAGAGTGCCAAACAAGGGAATGCAAAGCGTTCCCCCAATGTCACATCTGAAGGAATGCTCACTGAAATCATGAAATAACTTCGATGAGTACGATTATAATGTACGAAAACAGTGGTAATTTTCTTATATTGCTATGTTTATAAACAATTCGGTGAGAAAATGCAAAGGTAAAAATATTTTGATAGTTAGATAATGAATTCATTTGGCGTGTACTTCTCATACATGCAGTTTTCATTCCACGCCATTCATTGTGGCATACTTCGCCGATTTTTTTTGCGCTATGGGTATGACAATGGTACCTCTCTCATTGGAGCTTGTGCTCTAGCCATATGTTCACACAACTGTCCTCGATTGGATACGTGACAAAAGAGCAGATTTTATCATCGAGGAATTGGACGATTGGTAGAACGTTGCGATCGTTATTTACAGATCTGTTTCAGTTTGGAGAGTGGTGCAGCATTCAACAGAAGTTACTTGGAGAGCCATATAATGTGTAACTTACTTTAAGTCCTCTCGTAGAAGCCAACTTCCACATAATCATATTTTTCGTCTGTTACTTGTACTGAAATAGTTTCCTGCTATAGTCCGATCCACGAACTATGACGGTTCGCGCAGGACAAAGACGGGGATAGCATTGTTGCCGGTTCCTAGCAACAGTAGCGATGCGCGCATACACGTGAGTTGCACTTGATGAAAGCGCGTATCCCGCAATTATGTCCCTCGGTCGATTGTGTGGAATTTGACGCTCACCACCACCATCAGCCATGATAGCTCGCAACAAACAGAATAAAAATTCACTAAATAACTCGCTACGACCACGTATAATGCCCGCATTGCATACCACATTGACAGGAGGACGCTCATAGTTCTACTGAACGCCATCGGTAGTCGGAGAAAGCGTGCCGTAGGTGCGCAGAACAAGCCCACCACATTGACAGGAGGACGCTCATAATTCTACTGAACGCCATCGGTAGTCGGAGAAAGCGTGCCGTAGGTGCGCAGAACAAGCCCAAACTCAACCGGCATCGTCCGTTACTCCAACTTATAATGCCAATGAAATAATTGACTCGTAGTAGTGGTTAGTCTTGTCGTAAATGACTGTTGAGATGGCTTAGTGTATCTTTGTGTTTGATATGTATCAGAAGCCATTCACAACTATTAGTGGTGCTTGTGTAGCTATCTAAGACGCATTTCAGACTGTGTCCTGACTGCTCACTAATAGCTGACAGTGACAGACTTACATGTAAAAATTATTCTTCTGTTAGTAATTTCTGTGGCTCAAATGGTTCAAATGGCTCTGAGGACTATGGGACTTCACTTCTGAGGTCATCAGTCCCCTAGAACTTAGAACTACTTAAACCTAACTAACCTAAGGACATCACATACATCCATGCCCGAGGCAGTATTCGAACCTGCGACCGTAGCGGTCGCGCGGTTCCAGACTGTAGCGCCTAGAACCGCTCGGTCACTACGGGCGGCCACTAATTTCTGTGTCTTCATTCCAAACCCCTTTAATTGTCAGTGCCTTTTATATCAGTTTTTATGCTTGAATATTTTACTCGTTTCCCCCAAGTGAAGCTGTAGTACGTAGGTTGTCGATTTTGTTGATATTTACTGGATAATGTTTGTTTCCTATTATCTTTGTGTCGAGTAATTTTTCTGGAAACCTGTTTACTCGTAAGCCTTGTATCCTTAGCGTTTTGGTAACATCAACAGGTTCAAGTAGGCTTATGACTAGTCCTAACACAGAACCACATGAAACGTGCATCTACAGGTCGAATTCACCGTAGGACCTACGTGTTAATACAATTCGGAACTTGTTTGGTTCCGAGTTGCTTCGAACATTTCTGCTATCGTGCGTGGGCACCAGAAGCTGTTTAAACGATGGCCTTACTCCGCTTAACCGTGAGTATCTCGTTTATAGTTACGTGCTGTCTGCCTTGTCAAAACAGTCCAGCTCAGTTTCGCAGGAGAGCTCACCTGTAAAGTTTGGAAGGTAGGAGACGAGGATCTGGCAGAAGTAAAACTGTGAGGACGGGGCGTGAGTCGTGCTTGGGTAGCTCAGATGGTAGAGCACTTTCCCGCGAAAGGCAAAGGTCCCGAGTTCGAGTCTCGGTCCGGCACACAGTTTTAATCTGTCAGGAAGTTTCACAATAATTTTTTTTATATGTGAAATTTTATCCGCCGGCCGAGGTGGCTGAGCGGTTCTAGGCGCTACAGTCTGGAACCGCGCGACCGCTACGGTCGCAGGTTCAAATCCTGCCTCGGGCGTGGGTGTGTGTGATGTCCTTAGGTTGGTTAGGTTTAAGTAGTTCTAAGTCCTAGGGGACTGATGACCTCAGAAGTTAAGTCCCATAGTGCTCGGAGCCATTTGAACCATTTTGAAATTTTATCATTTTTTCACTTACTATTGGCTGCATTTGTTGCTATAGGTACACTTTTCTTCGTATAAAAGAGAGATTCTTCGATGAATTTTGGTGTATGAAACTGTAGAATTTATTTAATTTGTGAAAAAATGAATGAACTGTTACATTTTAAACTTCGTGTTTAGAAAAAACTAAAATTTTATAGTTAATTATCTCAATTTTTGCCACAGTTTTTAATAGATTTGGAAAATTCTAGAGTTTCATACTTCTGTAAATATTGTTTGTTATCCTGTGCAAAATTCATCGAAGAATCTCTCTTACTTATGAAGAAAAGTGTACCTATAGCAACAAATGCGGCCATTAGTTAGTGAAAAAATGATGAAATTTCACATGTAAAAAAAAAATATTTTGTTATGTTTTTGAACTTTCAGTGCTATGAGTGTGAATCCTGAATCCTTCCTGGTCATGCTGACAAAGTATTGTGAATTTATTTGTAAAAGTATAGACAGTGGAAATTAAAAAGTGCTGTGGTGCCTTTCCTGATCCAAGTCGGTCCGTTTGACGTCCTACACCCCTTAAAGTGGGATTCTACTCTCAATACTGACGCTGTTGTGTCGCCCGATGGTATTTTGGGAATACGTACTCCAAGCCTACTTTCATCAGACTGTTTCCTGAAACTAAAAGTCGATCAATGAACTAGACTATTCAAACACCTCGGCCTGAAACGCCGATTCCGATGCATCTGTGGCAACGTTTTTCCCAGATAATAGGTTGTAAAATAACCAGCACCTCCCGCTTCACCCCCCCCCCCCTTTTTCCCGCATTCAAAATACGTTAAATAAATGGCGGCGTGAGCTTTTTACAGAGGAGCTGGCCACCCGCAGAGTAGGCAGTGGATGTGTGGCGGTGGCGTCGGCGGCGGCCTTTAACGCGGCCGCGGCGGGCACTTGCTGCCGAGGCTGAGGGAATGAACGGCTGACCTTGCGCCGCCAAGGCCGACCCCTGCGGGACACTCACCTGGCCCGCGCCGCGCTCGTGCCAGCCAGCCGCGGGCCCCAAGTTCTTCTGCTTTAAGGGAGGCGGCATCAACTTGGATGATTCGTTTTGCGGCGTCCTATTGATATTCCACTAGCACATTGCGCTATACTAGTGAACACTGTTTATTAGAGGAAAACGCTGTACCCTAGTAAGCACTGACCACCCTTCATGCTCTCGCATTTGTGTCCTATTCAGGCAAATGGTTCAAATGGCTCTGAGCACTATGCGACTTAACTTCTGAGGTCATCAGTCGCCTAGAACTTAGAACTAATTAAACCTAACTAACCTAAGGACATCACACACATCCATGCCCGAGACAGGATTCGAACCTGCGACCGTAGCGGTCACGCGGTTCCAGACTGAAGCGCCTTTAACCGCACGGCCACACCGGCCGGCCTATTCAGGCATTTCACGTCTTTCTATAAAGTGCATGATCACAATCAGCCGCTTATCGTTATCGTGATATCACTTATCACGGTCGTAGTCACTTGTATTCGTCATCGCCGTCGTCATCCATCAACGTCACTCCATCGTCATCATCCACTTGTCGTTCATCGCTTACTAGGATTGGTCACCTATCGCTATTTTTTTAGCTCCTGTAATAACAATAATAATAATAGTTCCATATGGCACAGCGGCTTTATACAAGTCTTTTAATTCGACACCACTTCCACGAATTGGGTGCGTCTAACCTATATCAGTAAACCAGTACTACTGGAGAAAGGGGATCTCCACTTAAGGTGGATTCCACCCAAGAAACAACAGTTACGCGCCTCGCTGTCACGTTCGCCCGTTCTTTTATTTTCGTTAGTCTATCTCTTTAGTTCGCAAATTGATTTATTTGGTTCCATGTCCAGCCCTCCATGACTCGCTTAGTAATTCCCGAGAATTGAATGCTGTTCGCTGAAATGTCCGTGTCGCAACACCGTAAGTCGTCAGTTTCAGTGGTATTGGAAGCTCAATTTTGAAAATCCTATTTAGTTTACCACAAACACTCCACGTCAGTTTTCCCCTTCTGTTTATTTCTCTTCCTGTCATCGTTATTTGCTCTCAGTGCGAAACCTTACAAACTAGTTCTGTTCCTTCCATGTCAGTTTATGCTGTTTTCTTTCTGTTGGTTATGCAGTGTTTTTGTCTTACCTGAATTGATTTCCAGTTACACTTTCCAACTCGATCTACTAAGTTGTTCCATTTTTGAAGAGAATCTGCTCTAGAGCCAAAGAGCGCAGTGTCGTCAGCAATACAAAGGTTCCATTGACACATTCCTTCTCTTTGTTCAGTTTAGGGAACTAAAGGCTTCCTGTAGGGTGTTAAGAATAAACAGTTTTGGAGATGACACTGTTCTGAATTTTCCGCTATCCTGATGTGCAATGAAAGCTGTAGTAGCATTGGCGCACAAGTTTTTCTGCGGAAGTTCTTCACTACAGCTTATAAGACATTTAGAAGGCCTAGGCGAGATATTTCACCATTAAATGTTGTCGAATGAATGAGCGAATCGAATGGAATGGCTCTGAGCGCTATGGGACTTAACTTCTGAGGTCATCAGTCCCCTAGAACTTAGAACTACTTAAACCTAACTAACCTAAGGACATCACACACATCCATGTCCGAGGCAGGATTCGAAACTGCGACCGTAGCGATCGCGCGGTTCCGGACTGCAGCGCCAGAACCGCTCGGCCACCCCGGCCTGCTCGAGCGAATCACTGATGGTGGTGGTGGTGCTGACGTAACTTGACTCAACGTCTTATATCTCAAGAATTCTCATTACAGCTTTTATTGAAGCTAAATTAAGAGCTTTCTCAAAATCTGTGGATCTCTTTCCATTCACGCTCATGCTCAACGTAATACAATGTTATATGTTAAGAGAGAAATTGTGAAATAGTAAAGCAATATGTAAATTATGTATGACTGGTTGATCAAAGAGGCAGAAAAAAGTACCAGCCATTCAGACCTTCCTAACAATAATTTGAGTAGCAGCCTGAACATGACACACACAGTATTAAAACTTTTGGTACACTCCAGTTACTGATAATTTGTGAAGCCTCAACATTGCTTTCCTGCCAGAATACGTAGAACGTAGATCATCGACCATGCCTAAACTCGATGCTTCCGACCGACAGACAACAACTTTTCCTGTGTCTGTGATGTATTGGAACGACAGTATTGATAGCACGTGCAGTTTGAAAACACCACTCTTCCAGCCATCAATGTTGGCTTTACTTTCAAGTAGATCCTCAGTTTTCTTCATGAGACTGAGTCAACGCTATACCCTTCTTCTTGCGAAACAATTCTTGGTAGAGCTTAAGCTACAACCGTGTTCTTTGAGTAGCAGTCTGGTAAGTTAACCGGTGAACGAAGAAAGTAGAATCAGGCTGATTAAATGTGATTTATCTCTGCTGCTGCATTGCCATTGACATTCATTATTTCCCGACCGCCCGCCCCCTCCTTAACCCCACACTCCCACCGAAGACATGCTTTTGTAACGATAGTGACATGCAGGAAGTCCAGTTGTTATTTGTTTCATTTCAGTGACAGAAACAGGTTTTTAATGTCTGCCGTTATGTCATAATTTGTCATTGGCACGTGACTGTTCTAGAATGCTGTTGGTCTTTGAAGTAAGCCGTCGCGACAGATGCTGTACTGGAGAGGCGATAAAGGGAAACTGTGAAGGCAGAATACGCTCCTCAGCCGAATTTAGAAATGGCTCACAACTATATCAAACAGGATGCAGTGAGATTGCGACACTCCTGAAGATTAGGCGTTGATAGAATTTTCTGGCGAGCCCATAGCATGGGGCATGCCACGAGATTCCTCTGCGCTATTCTTAATTAATAACTTTACCAGTTACGAGTGTGCATGCGTATTTGAGAGGGGGGGGGGGTTTAGAATTCGTCTTATGGTTCAAGTGGCTCTGAGTACTATGGGACTTAACATCTGAGGTCATCAGTCCCGTAGAACTTAGAACTACTTAAAGCTAACTTACCTAAGCACATCACACACATCCATGCCCGAGGCAGGATTCGAACCTGCGACCGTAGCAGTCGCGCGGTTCCGGACTGAAGCGCCTAGAACCGCACGGCCACCGCGGCCGGCAATTCGTCTTAGACTGGAAAATTTGTTGGGAGGACGCTCACTTCTAAGGCAACAGCGACATTGCTCTGAAGGCACAAAAAATTACTAGCACACAGTTTCTCTACATCTTAATTGCTGTTGTGATTACTAAGCTCTGTAGTTCCAAGATAGCTAGAGATCAGATCAATGCTGGATTGTATTTGTCAGTCACGCGAAATTACGGGCTGTTGAAACACGCCTGTTAGAACTAAGCGTCTTCACATGGAAATCGGGCCGGCCGAAGTGGCCGTGCGGTTAAAGGCGTTGCAGTCTGGAACCGCAAGACCGCAAGTTCGAATCCTGCCTCGGGTATGGATGTTTGTGATGTCCTTAGGTTAATTAGGTTTGAGTAGTTCTAAGTTCTAGGGGACTGATGACCTAAGGTGTTAAGTCCATAGTGCTTAGAGCCATTTGAACCATTGAGTTGTCTAGTGTCTGAGGCCTGACCTTCGATAATTCAGGATTATTAACGATTAATTGATGGGACAGAAAGAAATTGCCTGAGCCACAAATCTCGGCATCAACAACGGTCATTTAGCTCATAGTAAAAGGGCAGCGTAATTGCAGCCAACGCATGGGGTGGAATCTATTTGTAGATTTATTTCGTAGATGTAAGACAGTTACAAAATCATCCTTGATTAAAGACTTCACTCAAATCTCAAATGACTTGTCCTTCACTTTTCGGTACACCCATGTTGGATTATAATAATTGGTGAAAAGTGATATACCGTTATCGTTTAAGATTATACAAATGAAACCGTACGAGACTAAAGTATAGGTTTGTGTGATATATTCTGGTTTTGTCAGAATCCCCGCATCCCACCGTCATCTCCTCGCACCGTGTGCTTAGCACCCCTTATTTACTCTCCCGATCGTCATCTACGGCCGCAAACCGTTATTAGAAAGTCTAATGTTGGCACTCGTAGTCGCGTGTTTGCTCCCTGCACGGTAGCAATAGTGGCTGCGAATTGTGGGGAGTGTTGAACTGACTTCTGTGGTGAGTAAGTCGAGAGAGATTGTGCGTGTGGAGTTGTGGTAAAGAGCAAACCAGGGAGCAGCGCAGAACGGCAGGAGCACGCCGGTGAGTCCCTGGCGCACACCACATCAGCTGCCGTAAGTCGACACACACACACACACACACACACACACACACACACACACACACACAACGGAATTCTCTGCCAAGTCAGAAGCAGCCGGTGCTGCCTACGCGCTTTCTACGTATTGTTTTAGGAAGAATCTGTACTGATATAGTGGTTGCTGCGCCGCACTAACAACGCCCTCCCCGAACATTTCACGCTGTTATTAGTGTATAAAAAGCGAGTGAAAACGGTAAAGTTTACTGTCTAAATAACAGAACTCAGTAACGGCACCTGTTTAGTAAACATTACTCTCTCGAGGATGGTTCGTGACTTATTAAAACAGTGCCGTACACTGGGGGGTCATGACATCATGCGTTCTGGTTGGACGCCGTTCGTATAGTGGTATTGGTTGAAAGATATTACTAAAGACAGCGACCTATTCATTACATTTTAGCGCATTTAATTCATTTTATATTTGTCGCTTATGGCACAGCAACCCACGGTCCTCCACCGAATTCGTTCCTACATACGTCTTGGAAGAACTTCCGGTAATAGTGGTAACACCAGTGACAATGGAAGTTTGAATCATGTGTGGAGGCGTACAGCCCGATGGTCAAGGCGAATCCTCGCGATAAGCAAGAAATCAGCGTTCGAATCGTCAACTGGCACAGGTTTTCAGTTGTCACTAGTTTTTCATCAAATGGCTGTGGGCGGACCATCCATGGCGCTGGTCTGATTGCATGACCACACGATCAGCAGCACCTCGCCTTTTCACTGATTCGTTAGCTTCCTTACGGGACGTTTATCAACTGCTCTTGAAAACTATCTCTTGTTCAACGTTAAATACCGATTACAAATGACTAGGGCAAACAGTTGTGTAGGTTATCGCGTAATTGAAGTGCGTAAACGGTGGAATTACATATATTGCCGTAGTTGAGCAAATAAAACCGCATGGGCATATAGCTAGAAAGCCACTTTTAATGACATTAGTCATGTGGTATTTCTAGATGCCGAATCCTGACTTTCAACGGTATTCTCTCTCGTACGTGTTACCTGCTGATTCACGTCTAGAGCCTGCGGCGGCGTCATCATTGTCGATATCTTTAACAATTTCTCCGTGCCCACCCAGACTTCCAGATTCAGGGTTTTCCGTGGTTTTTTTAAGGCAAATACTGGGATGGTCTCTTCGAATAGGATAAGGCCTTTTCGCCGGCCGTTGTGGCCGAGCGGTTCTAGGCGCTTTAGTCCGGAAACGCGCTGCTGCTACGGTCGCAGGTTCGAATCCTGCCTCGGGCATGGTTGTGTGTGATGTCCTTAGGTTACTTAGGTTTAAGTAGTTCTAAGTTCTGGGGTACTGGTGACCTCAGATGTGATTTCCAATAGTTCTCAGAGCCATTTCAAGACTATTTGCAATCCGAGCACCATGTTCTTAGTCTTCCATTATTATTGTTGCACCTTGGTTCTTGTACATATTGTATATTATGCGTCTTTCGCTATAGCTTATCCCTGTTTTTCACGGAAGTTTGAATATGTTGCACCATTTTACATTATCGAACATTTTGCCCATATCGACAAACCTATCGATACGTCTTGGTTTTTCATAAGTCTTGTTTCCATTACCAGCAGCAACGTCAGGCGGCGCCCATACCTTTCCAAAATCTTCGGATTTTTCTGAATCGTAGGTATACAGTGGTGTAACTAGGGTAACTGGCACATAGGAAAAACTTCGATTTTCCGTCTCCCCCCCCCCCCCCTCCCTCTCCCTCCATATCGGAGAACTAACCATTTTTCGCGTAAGGCTCCATCGCTGCTCAATCACAATATTCGCTGATTGAGATCAACATGATCTTACAATGAACTAAAAAGGTACACAGTTCAGCTGGTCTTTTATGTATAGCCCAAATTAAAAAAAGGTGAAGACAGTCCAAGGTCGTTTTGCTTACCACAGTAAGGCGACTCGTTCAGTGATTCATCGCGTTGACTCACTCGGTATACGCGAGTAGCTCCATCTAGTACCCGAAAAAGATGCAAGCGTCTCGGTATCACTACAGGTAATTCTTGTGGAACTGCGTTTCACTTGTTCTCGTTGTCGTCCTGCTCCTCTCCTTCTTCTTTTTCATCTTTCACAAAAATGGTCGTCCACTGTGAAACGGCGCCCAGGGCAGGCGACCAGGCTCCTACCGAGCGAGGTGGCGCAATGGTTAGCACACTGGACTCGCATTCGGGAGGACGACGGTTCAAACCCGCGTCCGGCCATCCTAATTTAGGTTTTCCATGATTTCCCTAAATCGCTTCAGGCAAATGCCGGGATGATTCCTTTGATAGGGCACGGCTGGCGTCCTTCCCCATCCTTTCCTAAGGCCATGGGACCGATGTCCTCGCTGATTGGTCCCCTCCACCAAATCATCCAACCAGGTTCCTATACCCTAGTCACTTGTGGCCAGTATAGGGATGGCTTTTTGTCTTTAGTCGAAAGGCTGGTTTTATGCAGCTCTCCATGCTAATCTATCCTGTGCAAGCCTCTTCATAAATACCGCAACCTACGTGCATTTTAACCTGTTTACTGTATTCAAGCCTTGGTCTCCCACTACAATTTTTACCCCTCACAATTCCCTCTGTTTTAAAATAGACAATTCCGTGATGTCTGTAGTTATGTCTTGTCAGTGGATGCTGTCTTTTAATGAAGTTGTGCCATGAACGTCGTATCCGCTCCTCTGTTTGATTCAGTGTCTCCTCATCCTCCTTAGTTATTGGCTGCACCTATAAATGTAATGTTCGGCATTCTTCCTTAGTACCACGTTTTAAAAACTCTGTTCGATCTACAAATAGTGTAAAGGTAGATATCCTTTCCTCAGTCTATCTTAGATAAGTTGTAGTGTCGGCATTGTCTAGCATTTTTCCGCAATCAAAACTGGTTAGAGAGCTACCTGTACCAGTCTTTCACTTAATATGTAAATAATTCGTATCAGTATTTTGCGTAACTCGCCGGGTTCAGCAGTGCTTTACCGTTGTGCTCCACGGCTTTTTCCGCCCTCATACTTATGGATTTTACCTGCCACAAAACCCACAAAACATGATTGTCTGGTGTGCACAAGAGGAACTGGTCGCATATCTGTGGCAGCAGTGCAGTCCCCGTGCTCGCTAGTCCCGGAGGGGGAGCGAGTGCCGCTCCCGCCGCCTCTGCCAACGCGGCGGCGGTGTTGGCTTTGGCAGGCGCCCCGGCGGGCCGTCCTATTTCTGACTGAGACGCGGTTTCTTGTGGCCGCTCTCCTTTTTCCACGAGCCGTTTCATCTGGCTCCCAAATTTACCGCGCGCTGTGTTTACGGTCCGGGGAGGCGAGCCGCAGAGCGCCTGGCAGCCGGTGCCGCGCCGCGCCGGGAAACGAGTTCCATTAGGCCGGCCTCCCCTCATTTATTTCTTGCGCTGTGCAGCCGGGTCACACTCCGGGGCAGCGCCGCCCGACCACACAGGTCGACGGAACGCTGTTCCCTGCTCCCCTCGCGTCTTCACGTCGTTAGCGCGATGGAAATCTCTGCCGGCTGTCCGCGGCTCTCACCGCGCTCCGTGCTGAGGTCGTCCGAGTGTGGGGAACTCGAGAGAAGAACACGGCAAGTGCCATAACTCGATTTCCCGGAAACTTAGCTCGGTCGAACAAGGGTCGGAATAAGCGAATACGTGTCTCTGCGTATGCGTACATGCTCAACCGTTCCTGAGGAAACGACGATCAAAGGTTTCGCAATACTTTGTGTCTTTTAGCGAGTAAATAGTTTTAACTCAAACGGTTGTACAGTGGTTAACGTCATAGGTCATCCACATGAGTGCTAAAAGGAACTCGTTAAACTTCGGTTACACGATAAATCCGTCTAATCTAAAAGCCGTAAAGTCAGCTAAATACCTAGGTATTACAATTACGAACAACTTAAACTGGAAGGAACACACAGAAAATGTTGTGGGGCAGGCTAACCAAAGACTGCGTTTTACTGGCAGGACAGTTAGAAAATGTAACAGACCTACTAAGGAGACTGCCTACACTACGCTTGTTCGTCCTCTTTTTAGAATACTGCTGCGCGGTGTGGGACCCTTACCAGATAGGACTGGCGGAGTACATCGAAAAAGTTCAAAGAAAGGCAGCACGTTTTGTATTATCGCGAAATATGGGAAAGAGTGTCACAGAAATGATACGGGATTTGGACTGGAAATCATTAAAAGAATGGCGTTTCTCGTTGCGACGGAATCTTCTCACGAAATTCCAATCACAAATTTTCTCCCTGTTGTGTGATGTCCTTAGGTTAGTTAGGTTTAAGTAGTTCTAAGTTCTAGGGGACTGATGACCATAGATGTTAAGTCCCATAGTGCTCAGAGCCATTTGAACCATTTTGAACTTTCTCCTCCGAATGCGAAAATATTTTGTTGACACTGACCTACATAGGGAGGAACGATCACCAAGATAAAATAAGGGAAATCAGAGCTCTTACGGAAAGGTATAGGTGTTCCTTCTTTCCGCGCGCTATACGAGAGTGGAATAATAGAGAATTGTGAAGGTGATTCGATGAACCCTATGCCAGGCACTTAAATGTGATTTGCAGAGTATCCATGTAGATGGCGTCACCGATTCACATTTCCGCGTCCAGTGTTTGATAACCGCTTTTATTATTTCTATTTTTGTTTTTCATTTATCTAGCCATTTCCCTAGAAGTTTGCTACACGAATGTTTTTCACTGTATAGTGAAATAATGTTGTCCTTAGTAGTCTACTAATTGTATATCTGACGAATAATTAAAAAAAAGAGAAAATTATTCAGATTTCTAGGTGCAATTCCTATGGTGTAGCGTGATTCATAATCAATTGCAAACGCCAGTTTTCGGGGAAGTAATACGTTATACCTGGTTTCCTGCGAAATTAGTGCCGACACATGAAATCGAAAACAGTGTTAACGTCTTTTATTGGAGTGAGATTCATACGAAGAAACGTCACTGTGGCAAACCTGGCATCGCAGTTGCTGCTGGTGTTCGGAATTTGTACGTTCCGAATGTTTTTAAGATGGGTATCATCCAAGGGAATGCACCAAATCTTTCCTAAGATTTAACGCAAGAATAAAATTACAAAGTAATACAAGAATGAAATACAAGAATATGGAAATTGAAATAGATTTTTACCACTGCACACATATACTACGTAATAAATGTATGATACTTACTGTGAAACCCAGTTGTAGTTTTACAATTAATGTAGTGCTCTTGTATCCCGTAAACTGATAGCAAACATTCCTGTAGTGACGTTCTACGGTTATGAGTATATGAATGAAAAAATGAAATAAATGAAAACAGTAATCAGGTTTCTAACACGGGACGCAAAAGAGGGATGTCGAGAGGCAGTGTCACCATACCGGCTGAGATTATCACACGCTAAAAGGCGTTTAAATTACTTTGAAAATTTTGACTGTCATTTTCTCAGAAACTGCTGGGTCTCTGCGGATAAGCCGAGACACGTTTTCGCTTGTTTTGACTCCTCTTCCACTGAGCGAAGTTGTGGGGAAATCGGGTTATGGCACTTGCCTTGTTCTCCTCGTAAGAATTAAATCTGCTGTGGAAACAGGAAATAATTTTCTATATTGCACTGCCACAGTCGTCAATTCTTTCAGGGCTGTATGCTGCTGAGAAATGGTTTACTTCTGTGTCGCGAAAACTGACGTTTTGAGACCATGACAATGTACAAAGTACAGGTTGATTCTTTCAGAGAAGAAGACAGCAACTAGCCACTATTGATAATGCTATTTATTTGTACAAATGGCGCCGTAATAGTTTTCGAACCGCAGGTTCATCTTCAGACGGCTGTACGTGTCAAGATACACGATTGTTGAAGGCAACATAATTTTTTGCTTCTTTATTCCCCCCTCCCCTGTGAAACATTCTTGGGATGGTGGTGCTGTCGAAAATCCGACGCATTTGGTTGCAA
Organism: Schistocerca serialis cubense; assembly: GCF_023864345.2. NCBI lineage: Eukaryota > Metazoa > Arthropoda > Insecta > Orthoptera > Acrididae > Schistocerca > Schistocerca serialis. Next base: position 255,223,707 of record NC_064642.1, read on the forward strand.
TGTTGTTGGTCTCTATTCACGAAAATTTTTAAAAGCTGCTTTGTGTGTGTGTTGCTTCACGCAGTGTGGTTATACACACGTCAAATAAATGATGCGTGTACTCTGCACTATTTCGGGAATACAAGCCGGAATTTCGACGGGACTACCATCCCAAGAATATTTCACCAGAAGAGGGAATAAAGAACCAAAAATTGATCTAAACTTTAACAGACGTGCATCTTGACATATCAGTCGTCTGATGAGGAAAACGTCGGTTCGAAACAGGTTACGGTTATTTGTGCAAAGAAATAGCATTATCAATAGTGGGTCGTTGCTGTCATCGTCTTTGAAGGAATCAGCCTATATAATTCTTCAATTTCCGCTGTTGGTTATGTTCATTTAACTTCTTCAGGTGTCGTCAGGGCTTCTAGGATCTTGTCGAGTGCTTCAGTATTATTGGAAACAGTTTTCATGTGTACCGAAGCACTCAGCAAATTCGTATGCATATAATCCGAAGACGTTGAATGAACGTAACCGACAGTGCAAGATAAAATATTTAACACCCACGTACGTGGTCTTTGACATACACCTTATCATGGAAACATAATCATTTGATTCAGCTTTCAAATGGAGTCAAGGATTGTGGAAAATAGCAATTGACACTATGTCCCTGATCAAACTTTTGTGTTCTCGTGCAAAGGTAATTATCTGTTCTTTAGGTGGGGACGTCCACCTCGACGAAACTTCCGTGTTATTTGAGAGCAGCGAGCTACGTGTCAGCGCGATGTTTCACCCTCTTGTCAGTTTTCATTGCCTCCATCAGTACCAATTTACAAGGCTCAGTCGAAAAGAGGACATTTATGGCTGTAATATGTATTAAATACCCCTTTTTGGTCACATCAGATACACAACAAAGCATTCGGAAGGAGGGAGACTGGATCAGAGGTGATGCGAAGACCAGCCATGCTGAAGAGACTTGTGTTGCAAGCAGATCTTGCCAGTGATGGAGAACCATAAAAGACGACGACCATGATGATGATGATGATGATGATGATGATGATGATGATGATAATATTATAGTATACACAAGTAACTTCGTTTATATAGTCATTTTCAAGTTCAAGTGTTCACCACCACCACCAACAACAACAACAACAACAACAACAACCACAACAATCATGTCGCGGGTACCAAGTTGCAAATTTACTATATCTTACTGAAACGGCACAAGTTTAAATATGGAGATATACTGATAATTGTGCATACATATTCTGGTTTCAATTTAGGCGTCAACATGAGTGACCGCTGTAGTAACTGCTATAGAACATATTATGAAACAGTTCTTATTGACACTGTAATGTGTTAGCATGAACGGTAGTCATAAAATTCTAACCATCCTACCGAAAGATGCAATGAAGATGGGCTACTACATATTTTGACTCCCTCTAGCGGAATACTATGGTACGTGATTTTGTGTGGGTACCAGGACTGCAAACATGTACCCTACAATAAACAAACACAAAAACGGATACAAAATTTATTATTTAACTTTATTTTTTAGAGTTGATAATTAAAACCTTATAACTACATCCCGTACAGTTAGCAGTGCTTCACAATACAGTTTTCGGCAGTTTAGTAAAACGTGCATACCAAATTTGCATCTTGTAATTTACGACCTGCTCATTGATGTGCTAGTTGTGTATGCGACACAAGCAAGAAAAGAGCTTGAAAAATATTACAACTTGAGGGGAAAATTTCAACTTCATATAACAGATTTATGACAGTGGTGTGTACGATGTAGATGATACGCACGCCAGTCAGCTACGGTGAAGTTACTTCGCGGCCTCATCCACTACTCCTCAAGAGAAGGTGCCAAGTGTGAACGAATGGAAAAGCTTTCCTATTCGGGCACAAAGTTATGTTAGCAAAACCGATCCGCTTTCGCTTCGCTACATTATAGCTGAACCCAGCGGTATTTTTACTACTGCTAGAAAACAACAAATTTGTTTGCAGTTTCAATTCGATGGCTGCTTTTCTAACCGTCTCCGTAAGCAAAGACGCTAACACTCATCTACGGTGGTGCCCAATTCTCAGGTAGTGTGTTCGATTCCGGTCTGTGAAAATAATTTTCACTGCCAGTAACTACCGTTAAGGGAAGACAGGTTCTGGCGTAAATCTCTTGTGTACCATACTTGGCTTCAACATTCTGGGTTAAATTCCAAACTTTGCCTCCGTGTCTCATGTAGTGGGGACCAGAACCCTCCTCCTCTCTCTCTCTCTCTCTCTCTCTCTCTCTCTCTCTCTCTCTCTCTCTCTCTCTCTCACACACACACACACACACACACACACACACACACACACACACACACACACACACACACACTTCCTACACGCTTACCCTCGACAGTCACATACACCTAACGGATACCAATGGCCATACAATTGAATCGTGCAAAACCTGTGAACAATCGAAAGGTCGATTGAAGTTGCCACGTAACCTGGAACAACTTTCGAATTACTATGAAATTTGTACGCAACAGTGTTAAGTTAGTTATGTTTCTAGTGGTTGGTACGCATAAATGAATATTATTGCAATATGCAGGAATTAATTATTTCACTGGCACGGTAGGTACCAACAGAAGTTACTGCGCAGTCTGTATGCAAGAATCTATAACTACCCCATCATGATGTTTGTAGTGTACCGGTATTGAGCAAGTAGAGGGTTTGCAAACTGCGCACGAGTTGCATACAATCCGCTACACCAGTGAAATACATTTTACATTGCATATTGATAGGATATTCATTGCTAGCAACTAATCGTGGAGATGCATAGCTAGTTTAATACAGTGTTGCATATTTTCCGCAGCGGGCCGCAGCTGGTCTCTGGAGATGCGCCCAGCTCCACCTGAGACGGCTACGGTAAGTGCAACAGACAGGCTGATACAGTATATGATGCTACTAACCTGAGCGTCCGCCCTCTGCTAATCCCAGCAACACCCATTGTCAACTGCCTCTAACACGTTCTCACCACAAGTATCTCTTTCTTGTATGTAAACCGGTGATGTCTTTCCAGTGGACCAAGTCGCACAATCCCTTCCAAAAAACTAATGTAACCAGGAAAGGAGAGGGGGAAGGTTGGAAATGAATCCTCGATATCGTGGACCTTTTAGCACCGGGGAGAGGGCAGTGTGGTTGCAGCTGACCTTCACGTCGAGAAACTTAACTTGAAAAGAGTCTACTACAAACCAGCAGCGGAACCACCTCCGTCTGATCAAGTGACAAGCGCATCATTATTCTGTCTGTGCAGTTACACTTTGACGGCACATGCTTTCCAGTATTCGCATTAAGCTGTAGGTGCATAGGCTCACTCAGTTGTCGACGCTGACATTCCTTCCCTTGTTTGTACACTGAAGTGAAAAAAAAATGAGTTACCTCCTAATGTGGTGTACAGGACCTCCTTCTGCCCGGCATAGCGCAATAACTCGACGTGACATGGACTCAGTAAGTCGTTGGAAGTCATCCGCAGAAATATTGAGCCCTTGTGGCTCTATAGCCGTCCATAGTTGCGAAGATTTATGCTCGAACTGACCTCTTGTTTATATCCCATAAATGTTCGATGGGAGTCGTGTTGGGCGATCTGAGTAGCTAAATGATTCACTCGAGCTGTTTAGAGTGTTCTTCAAACCAATCGCGAACAGTTGTCACACGGTAACATGGCGCATTGTCATTCATAAAATGAATGGCCGCAATTGGTCTCCCAGTCTATTCCATGTAAACACAGCCCACACCATTATGGAACCTCCAACAGCTTGCACAGCGCCTTGTTGACAAATAGGATCCAAGGTCTCGTTGGATGTGCGCCACGCTGGAACCCTAGCGTCAGGTATTACCAACTGAAATCGAGACTCATCTGAACAGGCCACGGTTTTCCAGTATCTGGGGTCCAAACAATGTGGTCAGTAGCCCAGGAGAATCTCTGCAGGCGATGTCGTGCTATTACCAAAGGCATTCGCGTCTGTGGTCTGCTTTCATTGCCCAGTAAAGCCAGATTTCGTCACACTGTCCTACCGTATACGTTCGTCGTACGTGCCACGTTTATTTCTGCGATTATTTCACGCAGTGTTGCTTGTCTGTTAGCACTTTCAACCCGACGCAAATGCCGCTGCTCTCAGTCGTTACGCGAACGCTGTAGGCCGCTGTGTTGTTCGTGGTGAGAGATAATGACTAAAATGTGGCACACTCGGCATTCTCTTGACGTCGTGGATCTCGGAATATTGAATTCCCTAACGATTTCCGAAATGGAATGTCCCATACGTCTTGTTCCTATACCATCCGGCGTAATTCCACATGTGTCTACATAATCACGTTGGAAAAATATTCACATGACTCACCTGAGTACAAATGACAGATCTGCCAATGCACTGCCCTTTTATACCCCGTGTACGCGATACAACCGCCATTTGTATATGAGCATGTCATTATTCGATGACTTTCTTCACCTTAGATGTTCGATCACCACTCTCTTATAAAATAAGCACTCCATAATTTATGACAGATATCCCTATTTTCTAATTTTTTGTAGAATTTCTAATAGATACGGCGTCCTTTCCTCCTCCTCATTGTTCTGGTTAGCGTATGTCATTCGAGACTACAGAAGTGCGAGAAATTGTTGGAAAACGTAAATAATTAGGATCGGCCCTGCATTCGAACCGTCATCTCTTGGAGCAAAAGTCCAGGCGTGTGTGACCCCACATTGATACGTGGTTAGGCCGAAAGCTGTGCCACGCAAATTGTGCACTAATTTGTTTATACGACAGCAATCATCTGCTACACACCTAAGTCTACAGACGTACTCCGCACCCTATCTTACTGTAAATCGGTTGACGGTACGGCTCTCGCAAAAATCCGTGTCACTGGGGTAGAAGCGCGCTCTCGTTCTGAGCACTGGGCCATTCCACCGCGTTGTTTCGGCGCTGTGTCTACACTGCATAGCAAGGCACCGCAGGCTTTTTGCACCATAAGTGCGTGGAGAGTTCATCATTATTAGGCACGCGTATTTATGTGCAGTACCATTAAATTTTCGTAGTAAGAGGCAAACAAAGCAAAAATTTTAATAAGAAATTGTGTCTGATAGTGTTGCAAAAAGCGCTAGTCATCCCTATCGGACAATAGAGAAAAGGAGTGGGGTGGGGGGCTCATCGCCCGAAGTACGTCCCAAAGCTTCACTGCTTCCGAAACTCGCGCGCGGAACAATGAGAGGAAAATCTTATTTTTAGGCAATATTGCGAACAAGTTGTCAGAGGACTGGCACGCAATTTCCACGTAATACATGTTCCTTATTATACATTGTCAGTGTCTTAGGAAGCGAAATTGTCCGCTACACTACTTTTTTTACCTGTTTCGTTTTACGAGATTTGCTTCTGGCAGCGCGCCAACAGACTAGTTTCGATTCGATTGATCTTCTGTTTATGCGACTATTTTGTCTCCGGTATTGTAGACACTATTGGTTATGAACGTTTATATTCGTCGAACTATTGGTCGTATTGACATAACCTGTTAACAGGATCGGTTGCTAGCTCTAGCTTAAAAGTTGCGTGAGACAAAAATCTTGCTTTAGTTGTGAGCCTGTGCCATGGTTGTTCACTACGTAGCATGTCATGGACTGGAAACTGGCACAATGGATCAGCCCGAAGTATTATTATTTAAAATAAAAAAAAAAACAAAAAAACTTTGTGATGCAGAATGCCTCTCTTGTAGCGCCTGTAATAAGCATCACCGTGACCCTTTGGCGCTTTGTCAACGAACCTGTGACGAAATGCGCTGCTCTCCTTTGGATCTTGTCTTTTTTTCTTTGTCAGTGGTGGTATTAAAGTACCAGTCGAACGAAGATTTCGTAAGTTGCCTCTCTCGTGGGTGGACTACACTTTCTGAGGATTTTGGCATCTGCCGTTGCTACGATTAGTTTTTATGTAGTCGTTCAACATTAAATCTCTCCACACACATACTCCCAGATACTCATTAACACCTTTGCAATGTGTTGTTCCTAGATGACTGATTATAAATTATCTTTGCGGCTTATCTATAGCAGACAGTGGTACCTGAAATCTAGCGATGGAAATCTTTGATACCATTTCAAGATAAGCACCTGTGCTGAGCCACGCGACAGTATATAAGTGATGAGTATCCATGAACGGGCGTTAAACTGCATTTATTACTTAACGAACTAATGTGTTTTACCTCATAAACAGTTTAAGCTTTTGTTGGTCGCTGTTACTCTATTTAATTCTTCTTTTCGTGGAAAACTAGATGGAGATACCCAAAGCACAACCTTAGTGATTTAAGGCATGCTGTATTCACGTACACTGCGTAATGTTGCGGTGCGGTGGCTGGAAGTGGAAAATATACCGAGGATGCTGTTAAAGAAATTAGCAGCAGTTAAAGAAAAAAACAGCTTAACGGCAACATTGCCAAAACTAAAATGATGCTAAAAATGGTTCAAATGGATCTGAGCACTATGGGACTTAACATCTGAGGCCATCAGTCCCCTAGAACTTAGAACTACTTAAACCTAACTAAGCTAAGGACATCACACACATCCATGCCCGAGGCAGGATTCGAACCTGCGACCGTAGCGGTCGCGCGGTTCCAGACTGAAGCGCCTAGAACCGCTCGGCCACACCGGCCCGCAAATGATGCTAAACAAACAGAAGGAACTATAAATACGTAACAGAGAAGTTGGTGGAATTAAAAACATGTTGATGACTTAACACAGTATTATTATTAATATAGTAACAATATTAATAATAATAATATAATAGGACAAGTGGGAATAGGACCTGAGCTCGACCTGTACCAACTTAATTATGTATGTAGATAATAGTCTCGTGTGGCTCAGTGGCCCGGTGTAAGTCTTTCTATTGGACGCCACTTAAGCTTTGTGTTATCCAACCGCGGAAAAGAGCTCTACAGTTTAACGTGGAGTCCGAACCACGCCCTGATTCTGGCAACTACTCACATCGTGGAGAGGCGAAGGCTAATTTAAAACGAAAATAGAGAAATTCGTGGTTCGACCGACATTCAATCCCGCAATCTTTCTATTCCCAGTCATGCGCGGTAATGTCTACAAACTTAAATTCTTCACACCGCCAAGGGGTCATAGACCGTACATAGTATGTGACCTGAATTCCAACGGGGTACCTCTACCCGTTCGTGAGAAAAGGGGATCGTAACATTCGGACGGCAAGACAGGCGTACAACGAAGTGTTGCTACAAGAATTCCGTTTTTACCGATTGACGTACGGAATCGTAAAAACGATGTTGCGTGAAGGTAAGAAAAGAACTGCACTAGCAAAAAGTGTGACGCTTTTTTTCAAAAGGTGTCACGCTACAATGGTCCAGTGTTTTAATATTCAGTCGTCTTTTTTTCCAAAACGCTTTTTTGACGTCTGAGTATAATTATCGTATTCATAGGAGTTCTTATTTGTACCGGGGTTCGCAGTCCACATTAAACTGTAGGTTCTCCTGTAACTGGTTGTCATTTCAAAAGTCCGAAAGCATAATGTAGTGTTAAAGATCTCAAGGTTCAGAAAAAAGTTCTAGAGAAAACGACTGTGAGTAAACAAGGCACTTCATGTGAAAAGAGGCAGCTTTGTGTTTGTGTGTGTGTGTGTGTGTGTGTGTGTGTGTGTGTGTGTGTGTGTGTGAGAGAGAGAGAGAGAGAGAGAGGGGGGGGGGGTGCTGGTACATAATTGTGAAGCTGGACTCTGTTGATGTCAGGCATGAAGCAGTTAAAAGCCGTGTCGAAGATCAAGTAAATTCAGCGGACAAAACATACTCAGTGAACAAGTTTGGAAACAGATAAAAGAAAAAAGTTGCGCTAGGACTACTATTTAGAAACGAAAACCAAACTTCATATTGTTATGCACACTTTCGCCGCATCTTAGCACGGTAGTTTCATATTTATCAATTAAAATCCCTGATGGAGAGTCATATACAAATTTGAAAAAAATTCACACTATGTGCTTCCATCGATAAATAAAAAAACTGATTGCTAATTTATTTGAACGTTACGGTTTCTTAAGAAACTCGTGGGGGAAAAGGCGAGATACGGCCGTGATAGGAAGTAGTACAATGTATTCTGTAGACAACAACATAAAATATATGAAAAAATGAGATCGTCAAAAAATAGAGAGGAAACATGCTTTCGCGTCTTCTAATCAGTCATTAACTTTGCCGTGCTGCTTGCTCTTGCCTCTAGTTGCAAAGGAAGTGTTACATGTACCATTGTCCTAGATCTCCTCCTCCTCTCCCCCCCCCCCTCCCCCTCCCCTATCATGACTCGTTTGGAGACCACATTTTTCAAGCACACTTTCTCAGCCTTCCACACTTCAATTATTTTTGGAAACCAGTTCTCCCAGCGGCACGTTCCTTCATTCTCAACTGTTCCAGCCGTGTGTGTCCTACTACGTAGCACTATTATTTAGCTCCAGCCTCGCTTCTTGACTGTTTCTGTCTACGCGCACGTGATGGAGTCTCTCAGTTGATAAAACAAAAGCTAGATGTGTATATTGCGTCCTTGCCGGGGAAATTCCGAGCAGAAAACGGCAACTTTTATTGCGGCGCTATTATTAAACTGACTGTTATTACACACGGCGTCCTCGTACGAGCGGTTTCTTTCGTACTAAGGTTCATGGATGGTTGAATCTGATGAGGGCAGTTCAGGTTTTACTGCTCCTTTGTCTTCAGTTAATACCATCGAGGCAGCACACTGTGTGTGCTTTAACTTTTATAGGGTACGGTAGTTCGCAGGTCAAAACGGTGTTGTCGGTGAAGCAGAAAATGAAGAGCTCGAAATCTTGAAACGTAATTGAAATTACGTAGAAATTATGTGGTAGGCAACTCTGCTGAGTGTAATAGAGTAACGATTCGTATACAGTATAGTGTAGCCGGACATTGACCATAAATTGACACATAAGAAAAATAAATGTATTCGGCCTTTGCCCAAAAATTAACAAACAAATAAAAAATACTTAAAAGGCAAACCTGACAAACAATACCACGGTTATAGGGGAGAATCGCGCGCGCGCGCTTGTGTGTATGTGTGTGTGTGTGTGTGTATAAGAGCGAGAAAAAGAGTAGAAGATGATAGTCGATGTTACTGATCATAGGTGGAGCTGTCAGACTGAAAATAGAGCTTCGATAGCATTCTGGCACGTAACGTGGCTTTCACTTCTGATAACGCTATCTGTGTTCCATAAAATGAGGTTGCAACGTCGTTTGTGTTGCACATTGATCTGTAGATCTCTTCATAACTCGCTAATCAAGCCATTTCGTATATCTAGGGAAACTACTGGATACCATCTCTAGTAGGGCCATGCAAGTAAAAAACTATGGCATTGCAAGCAACATTGAGTTCTTCACTTCTACCATACGTTATGCAAGCACTACTTCTACCTATCTTTGCATGGTCCATATTAATTCAGAACTATAATCGTGATACTCCGCGCATTCGTATATGTAGTCCTTACAACCCATGAGTGACCAGCTGGTAAGGAGCACCACACTTCAACGATAGAAAGCCTTGCAGTTGACAAGGTGCTGTCATGTTAATATAAAACTATGTTGTAGAAGTCTCAATAATGACATTTTTTCATTCGTTTGCACCGAGCGAGGTGGCGCAATCGTTAGCATACTGACCTCGCATTCACGAAGACGACGGTTCAAACGCACGTCTGGCCATCCAGATTCAATTTTTCCCTGATTTCCCTAAATCACTTCAATCAAATGCCGGGATGGTTCCTTTGAAAAGGGCACGGTCGATTTCCTTCCCCATCCTTGACACAATCCAAGCGTGTGCTCAGTCTCTAATGACCTCGGGGTCGACAGGACGTTAAACACAATCTTCCTTCCCTCCTTTCATTTCTTTGCAAAGAACAATCTCGTCGAAGGAAAAAAATGTTCCTTCTATCTTTTCCATCTGTTTAGTTCCAGTGAAGTAATAGGTCAGTTAGAAATAAAAGTTGTTAGTGGCGGAGCGGTAGCTCGTTTGGAAAAACGTTGTGGAAGTAATTGGTCGTCGTGTTAGGGACTTCACAGCATTCATTCATCTAGAGTTGTTTAGATGCTTCAGAAAAAGCCAAACCATGATGGCCATACAGAAATTTTAATGCTCCTCGTATTGAACATCAATGCAATGCCCACTCGCAGATTTATGCGGAATTGACATTCTTTTTGAGGGGTTCCAAATTCCTCTGTCGTTCTGTGCCCTGTTGTCGGTGATGCTCCCCATTTGTGTGGGTATCTTTTGGGCTCCTTTGGCCAGAATACGGAAATTGTCGTCGACGAGACGTTAAAATTATATATTCGTACCTTCCCAGCTTGACACATCTACCGAACCAATGTTCGACTATTATGCTACCAGTATCGTTGGTAGCCGATGGTTGGAGACAAAACAGTTGTTGCAGGTAGTCTGCGCAAACCAGTTCATAGATGTTGTGCACCTTTTTTTTCACTACCTGTATATTTTTTATGACCCACCGTCTAATTTCTTATGGTGGGTCGTATGTTGCCACTTAGCCGCTGTGACTGGGCCCGGGGTCCGGTGTGACTGAAAGTTGTTGTGCACTGATAGAACCGTGTATACGATTGGACTTAACCCCCTCAGCGTCAGTTTAGGCCTGAAGGTAGCGTACTAAAGCACCTAAACCGGTAGCCATATAATAAATAATCTCGTAAGGACGACTGTAGGTGTTCCATTTTATTACATAAGTGAACGATCGAAGTCCCTCAAACCTCCTGTCAGAAAGATAGACATACAAAACTATCGTAAATGTCTCGTGTTGACCACGGGAATGTACGTGAAAAGAGAACAGGACGTGCGCAGTAGCATATTTTTCCCTCGTCCAGTACACTAATTACGGAAGGCAGAAAATCAATAATACTGGTACGCACTGTACGAAGACGTAAGGGTATAAAGGGTGAAAGTGAGATTCGCTGACAAAATTGCGGAAGTGGTTCAGGTTTATTTTGGTACTAGACACCCGTGGTCTTAGGTGGCCCATTGGAATAAATGCATTTAGTTTGGTTTCTTACCAACATCTATTTCTGTATCAGAATTGTTCTGAAAATATATGCAATCGATCGAAAGTATGTGCTGCGTTACTTGTTAATTTCACTGAGGGTACGTATTGTTGACAACAGTTAAGCCGACTTCACTGTTGGCCCCCCCAACTTGCATTCAGTACGCCTCTGTTCCGTCTCCACCCCGCCCCCCCACCCCCCCCAAATCAGTATTGCGCGTGAACTGATGATGATGAAGAATTGGCCGATGTGCATTTCGAGAATTAATCGAGTAACATAATAATATACTTGACATCGGTGAATCTTAACACACTTTTTCGTATACAGTTATAAGTAGCAACAGGTTCGCCAACTTTTGCGCAAGAAAATCGGCACTGCGTGATGCCATTTAGCGTATATGGATGATACTTTGCCATCAAGCAGTATAAATCGTAATTACATTATTATTAGCTGAAGATTAGATGGTTAGATCACATAACTAATGAGGAGGTATTGAATAGGATAGGGGAGAAGAGGAGTTTGTGGCACAACTTGACTAGAAGAAGGGATCGGTTGGTAGGACATGTTCTGAGGCATCAAGGGATCACCAATTTAGTACTGGAGGGCAGCGTGGAGAGTAAAAATCGTAGAGGGAGACCAAGAGATGAATACACTAAGCAGATTCAGAAGGATGTGGGAGATGAAGAGGCTTGCACAGGATAGAGTAGCATTGAGAGCTGCATCAAACCAGTCTCAGGACTGAAGACCACAACAACAACATTATTATTCTGTAATGAGTCACCAGAGAGTACGGGTACACCATGCCGAAGTACTGAGCCGACAAAATGTCTGAGGTTCTTCAGGAATGTTTTCTGAGTACCGGCTGGTGCTCTATAGAACCACTAACGTAAGGAAGCCTTCGGCAGCGCCGGTCCCGGCGTGGTCTAAGCAGAGAGGGAACGGGAGGGAGAGGGAGGGAGTTTTTTTTGTTCTGTGTGTGTGTGTGTGTGTGTGTGTGTGTGTGTGTGTGTGCTGCCCCTCTGCCAGCGCTGCGGCAGCCGTGATTAAGTCCCGGGGTGAGGGGGAGGGTGGAGATGGCCGGTGGGGGGGGGGGGGGGGCGCAGACTTAGGACCCTCGCAGTCGTAAAGCCCGCTGCACTGCTGCGTCCATGCCAACGGCGGGGATACGGTTGGGATGAGCCGAGGGAGCGTAGGAAAGACCAGCGACTGGTCGAGTAGTGTGGCATCTGGATCAGGATGGCCACTGTAGCCGACGGGAAGAGTCTGCCGTAGTGAAGGGCGGACTGCTGAGGGAAATATCGTGACATACTGCAACTACGATGCCTGCCTGAATGTAAACTCCGTTTGGCTATAAAGGAAATACTGCAATAGCTATAGCATATACAGGGTTATTACAAATGATTGAAGCGATTTCACAGCTCTACAACAACTTTATTATTTGAGATATTTTCACAATGCTTTGCACACACATACAAAAACTCAAAAAGTTTTTTTAGGCATTCACAAATGTTCGATATGTGCCCCTTTAGTGATTCGGCAGACATCAAGCCGATAATCAAGTTCCTCCCACACTCGGCGCAGCATGTCCCCATCAATGAGTTCGAAAGCATCGTTGATGCGAGCTCGCAGTTCTGGCACGTTTCTTGGTGGAGGAGGTTTAAACACTGAATCTTTCACATAACCCCACAGAAAAAAATCGCATGGGGTTAAGTCGGGAGAGCGTGGAGGCCATGACATGAAGTGCTGATCATGATCTCCACCACGACCGATCCATCGGTTTTCCAATCTCCTGTTTAAGAAATGCCGAACATCATGATGGAAGTGCGGTGGAGCACCATCCTGTTGAAAGATGAAGTCGGCGCTGTCGGTCTCCAGTTGTGGCATGAGCCAATTTTCCAGCATGTCCAGATACACGTGTCCTGTAACGTTTTTTTCGCAGAAGAAAAAGGGGCCGTAAACTTTAAACCGTGAGATTGCACAAAACACGTTAACTTTTGGTGAATTGCGAATTTGCTGCACGAATGCGTGAGGATCTCTACCGCCCAGATTCGCACATTGTATCTGTTCACTTCAGCGTTAAGAAAAAATGTTGCTTCATCACTGAAAACAAGTTTCGCACTGAACGCATCCTCTTCCATGAGCTGTTGCAACCGCGCCGAAAATTCAAAGCGTTTGACCTTGTCATCGGGTGTCAGGGCTTGTAGCAATTGTAAACGGTAAGGCTTCTGCTTTAGCCTTTTCCGTAAGATTTTCCAAACCGTCGGCTGTGGTACGTTTAGCTCCCTGCTTGTTTTATTCGTCGACTTCCGCGGGCTACGCGTGAAACTTGCCCGCACGCGTTCAACCGTTTCTTCGCTCATTGCAGGCCGACCCGTTCATTTCCCCTTACAGAGGCATCCAGAAGCTCTAAACTGCGCATACCATCGCCGAATGGAGTTAGCAGTTGGTGGATCTTTGTTGAACTTCGTCCTGAAGTGTCGTTGCACTGTTATGACTGACTGATGTGAGTGCATTTCAAGCGCGACATACGCTTTCTCGGCTCCTGTCGCCATTTTGTCTCACTTCGTTCTCGAGCGCTCTGGCGGCAGAAACCTGAAGTGCGGCTTCAGCCGAACAAAACATTATGAGTTTTTCTACGTATCTGTAGTGTGTCGTGACCATATGTCAATGAATGGAGCTACAGTGAATTTATGAAATCGCTTCAATCATTTGTAGTAGCCCTGTATATTAGAAAAGCCGACAAGTAATCTTCTGGATTATTTCCCTACATAATGGACATTTATGTTTGTTTATACGGGTCTGGTAACGGGTAGATATACTGAGGTGACGGAAGTCATGGGATACCTCCTAATATCATGTGGGGCTTACTTACGCCACTCGACATGGCATTGCACGGACTGAACAAGTTGTTGGAAGTCCCCTGCAGAATTATTGAGCCATGCTGCCTCTATAGCGTCAATATTTCGAATGCGTTGCCGGTGCAGACTTTCGTGCACGAATTGACCTTTCGATTATGTTTCATAAGTATTCGGTGGAAATCATGTCGGGCGACCTGGGTGGCCAAATCATTCGCTCGCATTGTCCATAGTATTCTTAAAACCTATCGCGAACTGTTGTGGCCCGGTGACATGGTGCACCTTTGTCTGGGAACATAAAGACCGTGAATAGCTGTAAATGGTCTCCAAGTAACCGACCATAACAATTTCCAGTCAGTGATTGGTTCACCCAAACCCGCGGACCCAGTCCATTTCATGTAAACACAGCTCACACAATTATTGAGTCACCGCCATCTTTCACAGTGCCTCGTTGAAAACGTGGTTCCATGGCTTCGTGGAGCTTGCGCCACATTCTAATCTTGCCATCAGCTCTTACCAACTGAAATTGGGACTCATCTGACCTGGCCACGTCTAGTGTGCAATCGATATGGTCACCAGCCCAGGAGAGGCGCTGCAGGCTAGCGCCAAATTTCGCCCTACTGTTCCTAACGGCTACATTCGTCGTATGTCCCACTGTGATTTCTTCATGCAGTGTTGCTTCACTGTTAGCACTGACAATTCTACGCAAACGCAGCTGCTCTCGTCTTCTAGTGAAGCGCGTCGGCCATTGCGTTGTGAGTTGTTGGAGGTAATGCCTGAAATTTGGTATTCTCGGCGCACTCTTGACACCGTGGATCTCGGAATATTGAATTCTCTAATGATTTCCGAAATGGAATGTCCCATGCGTGTAGCTCCAACTACATTTCCGCTTTCAAAGTCCTTTAATTCCCGTCGTACGGCCATAATCACACTGGAAACCTTTTCATATGAATCACTTGAGTACAAATGAGAGGCCTGCCACTGCATTGCCCTTTGGTATCGTGTTTACGCGGTACTACTGCCATCTGTATATGTGCATATCGCTATCGCATGAAAATGTTCAAACGTGTGGTAATTCCTAAGGGACCAAACTGCTGAGGACATCGGTCCCTAAACTGACATACTACTTAAACTAACTTAACACTAAGGACAACACTCACACCCATGCCCGAGGAGGGACTCGAACCTCCGGCGGAAGGGGCCGCACTAGTGACATAGCGCCTTTGACCGCACGGCCACTCCCATGACTTTCGTCAACTCAGTGTATATTGCCTGTGCACAATATTCTGCCACGTGAGAGTTTTGTAACCCATCTAGCACCAGACTTTCATTGTTGTACATCAGTTGTTCGGTCCCTAAGTCGTGGGGCTCTCACTCGTGGGGGGGGGGGGGGGGGGATGGAAGTATCAATCACTTTGTAGTATACTACTAGCGTACTTGTATCACATTGACTGTTGAGTCGTCATCATGTATATAATATATTTAAAATAATAAATCACGAATTATAAGGTTGAAGGGTTTAATGGGCTATTGCAAAGTCTAAATTTTTTTTGTAGCTGATCGCATAGTTAATTTTTTACTCGGATTTGTGTTCATCTACTAGATTTTAAAGCCACGCTCTAAAACAAAGTATACGTATTCGGTTTTTCGTTTTGTTTGATTGGGTAAATGAATGTGAACACGGAGTAACATATAAAGAGAAGACACCCCTCTCCCCCGCCAAAAACACTGTCCCTGGCTCCGCTCGTAGTTTCATTAGACGACAGTAGATGTCAGGCGGGTCGCCTGCTTAGTTGCTGTAGGCTATAAAAGAGGCGCTTCTGCAAAGATCTCTGTGACGTGAGAGGGTAGCATGGAAGGATGGTAGAGGGGAGGGAGCTAGTCGCACCTGTGCAGGCAGCATCTGACATCACACGTCAGAGTAGACTGGCAAGTTCTTCACTGAACGTCACGACAGATTTGAAAGCCGCCGGTGCCGGAAAGTAAATAATCGAAAGGAGCTCCCTAGCAAAATTTTGGGCTTTCATGTACTGTACTGCTGTGCGCTGTTTTGACTGCGGTAGCTGGTTTGTTCACTAATTCTGAGGGCACCTTCCAAGCCGTGATGAACCAGTATTCATCACAAGACTTTCATGTGAGAACTGGCCCTGTATAACAGACGCTCCAGTATACGAGGTCTGTTCAAAAACTCCCGAACTTTGTCCATAAAATTCTTCTACGCTTATCTTTACTTACTGTGGACGGCCTCCTTCGAAATACTCTCCTCCGCAATTCATACACCGCTCCCAACGCCGTTTCCACTACCGGAAGCAATCTTGGTACGCCTCTTACTGGATCGTGTGAAGCGTCGTCTGCGAATTTTCTTTTATCTCATCTATCGTGCAAATCTTCGTCCTTTCAACGGAGTTTTCAACTTTGGAAATAAAAGTGTGTCCGCAGGGGCCATCTCTGGAGAGAAAAAAATGGTTCAAATGGCTCTGAGCACTATGGGACTCAACTGCTGAGGTCATTAGTCCCCTAGAACTTAGAACTAGTTAAACCTAACTAACCTAAGGACATCACAAACATCCATGCCCGAGGCAGGATTCGAACCTGCGACCGTAGCGGTCCTGCGGTTCCAGACTGCAGCGCCTTTAACCGCACGGCCACTTCGGCCGGCTCTCTGGAGAGAACGGAGGATGATGCAGCCTAGTGATTTCGTTTTTTGTGCAGTAGTCACGCACCAACAGGGATGAATGTGCTGGTGCGTTATCGTGATGCAAGAGCCACGAGCCGTCTCTCCACATTTCTGGCTGCTTCCCTCTCATATTTTCTAGCAGGCGTCTCAGTACGCCCCTATAGTCCCATCCATTAACTTGTTTGTCCCTCTGGCACGAATTCACGATGAACTACTCCTTCAAAGTGAACGAAAACTATCACCGAGGCTTCGACATTTGACCTGACCTGGCGAGCTTTTTTTGTTCTTGGAGAATCTTTCCAGACCCATTGTGAAGATTGAACCTCGGTCTCATCATCATAGCCGGCTTAGGTGACCGAGCGGTTCTAGGCGTACAGCCTGGAACTGCGCGACCGCTACGGTCGCAGATTCGATTCCTGCCTCGGGCATGGATGTGTGTGATGTCCTTAGGTTAGTTACGTTTAAGTAGTTGTAAGTTCTAGGGGACTGATGACCGTTAAGTCCCATAGTGCTGTCATAACTGTAGTCCCCGGAAGCAGGATTGAACCGTCGTCCTCCCGAATGCGAGTCCAGTGTGCTAACCACTGCGCTACCTCGTTCGGTTGTCTCCGTTTTGTTATTTGCTACGCTTTTTTTCCCTCGCTGACTCATTGCAGAACCACATCACTTTCTCGATCAATGTACCCGATCTTCGCCAGTCTTCTGACAAACCCACATCTGAAAGATTTCCAATCATTCCATTTTTACCTTCGCCATTGTTCAGGTGTCGCACGTATAAAGATCCATGCTCCAAACAAAGCTCCTCTTGAATCTTTTTCTCTTCTCAGGGTTTATATTTTTTGAAGAGTGCAGTTGCTTCTTTCCATAAAAAGCCCTTCTGCCTTGCACAGCGCTTTGCTACTATGTCTTTGTTGAAACTTCCTTCTTACTGTTACTTTCTGTACCGATATTCGTCTACATTTTGAACATTTATTTTTTTCGGGGAGAGGAGTATGTTGTTTTTAATTTTCTATAGCCAGTAGTTCTCCATTTAATGTGCTTTAGAAGTTTTTACAGAAACACACTAACCGTTGGACTAAAAATATTGCGCTGTATGTCATCCCTTTCCCAAAATTTACAATTTAAAGTAGCACAAGTTTGAAATGATTAAGACATTCCTGGTTTGTTGCATCGTTTACATGTTGTTGCAAGAAGCGTAGCGGAATATATGCAAGTCATTTTCGTACGTTTTGATTTTTTGTGCGAGAAATTCAATGGAGCAGGATTTTATGTATCTACAGCATTTGGATTGTGGGAAAGGAGCGGTGCTGCGCTCGCGGCGAGCCGGGTCTTCCGCCGGAGAGAGTTTTATCACCGGGGCGCGGTGAATGGCGGAAGGCGATTTCGTGGAAAGCATCCCACACCACACCGCTCCCGCCCCCCCCCCCCCCCACCCAAGAGATGGCTGAGGGAGTCCCAGCTCTCCCCTTCAGCCATCGACCGCCCGGGAAATCCCAAGGTGGCGGACGGCGCGGCAGACACTGTTGTGTAGGACTGGGGGGCGATTCCCCGAGCGACGGAGGATTAACCGCGTGCAGCCTGCAGGCGGAGCCTCCAGCTAGAGCGAGCTGTGCAACTTGAAACCCCCTTGGTTGAGGATACTCCGTGTCAGCCCATCGTATTACGGTTCGCGAGACTTCGTGGTTTAGACGACCACTGACACGAAATTCTCCACTACGCAAAACAGCGTCGGGAAGGTGATGAAGGCGAATTTTAGTTTGTGGATTATCAAAGAAATAACACTACCTTGGGGGGGGGGGGGGGGGAGACAAAGAAATGCCGATCTGTTACTGTCGACGCTATCGCTATACGGCTTTCACTACCGTACATTTAGGTTGCGTGTCTCTCCTGTGTGATTCCTTACGCCACATCTCTAACATTCAGTAGCTTTAAAGGTGTAATATAGCTGTGAAGTCGAAATAAAGTAAAAGAGTAGCCATTAACGCTCACAAGCTGAGGAACAAGTCACTTTCACAAACCTTCCAAGATTTGTCTCGAGAAATCCCCTATAAAAGCAGTAATCGTTAACGCGTGAAAACACTAGTCGCCAGGAACATAGCTGAATAAAAATAGAAAATGATGCCCCGAAAAACAACATTGATCTGTCTGTGAATCGCAAGCAAAAAAAGCTAAAATAACAGTGTTTCAAAGGAAATTTCCAATACCTTGGAGCTCTCGCGTGGACATTGAAAGAATAAATGGAAACCCTGGAACTGACATCTCGGTAGTGACATCTCAGTATTGTAAATCGAGTGAAACTGAGGGCTCTCAGTCGGGCAATCCGTTTTCAGGGGAGCGATGAAGACGAGAAAAAACACTGGGTCTAACGGAAAGACAACAGGAGAAGTACTGACGAGATGGGACTGACACACTTATGGATTATATGTAAATAGAGAAGAAAGCATGGGAGAGAGGTATCAAGCTAACTTTTCTTCGCTTTTTTTCTCCTTGTCAGTCATGTGTCGGCACAGCCGAAATGCCCATGGTTGCTACAGTCTCGAATGACGTCTCAGCCAAGCATCTGCTGTTCCAGCAATTAGTTTTATATGGTCATTCCACTCCAGTTAACTCTGAACGGCAACCATTAGGTATTTTACGGCCGTTGCTTTTTCCAGTGGTTTGTCGTCAATACTGAAATAAAATAGCTATGAATCTCTTCGCTTATGCCGGCCGCTGTGGCCGAGCGGTTCTAGGCGCTTGAGTCTGGAACCGCGCGACCGCTACGGTCGCAGGTTCTAATCCTGCCTCGGGCATGGAGGTGTGTGATGTCCTTCGGTTAGTTACGTTTAAGTAGTTCTAAGTTCTAGGGGACTGATGACCTCAGTAGTTAAGTCCCATAGTGCTCAGAGCCAGTCTTCTTTCGATGCGACCTTTCCATATACGACAGCATCATCGGCGAACAGCCACGGATACATGTGGCAGTTCGCCAAATAGGGACTTCGCACATGCCTGTGGTCCGTGTAATACACTTTATGATTGGTCAGATCGCCAAGTTCGTGTAGTACTTGAAGTATTGCAGTGCGCGAGTTTGTCGTTAATCGCACTTTGACCGATAGGAGCCAGCCAGTATTTAGCGGTGGTTCGTCCGTGATTAGCGCAAAGTATATATGGCGCTGGACGTTATGGTATGATCCACGAGGGTCAGAGGTGACACAGAGTTTCCAAACACGTCGTCTTATCTGTACGTCACATTCACGCGCAGCCCATGTTGGAGGTTATCGGTGTGGAACCCTGCACTCATCGCTTCTCGGACTTTGAATGGAAGAAGCATTTCGCACATAAACAGCGGAATAAGCGAGCCTTTTCCACGTGTTTCTCTTCTGACGCCATACAGTTTTATTTCCCCGTTTTCTGTAATGCAAAGGCAAAACTGACACTAATACGATGTTTGGTTTGTACACAACGATGTGTAGGGTGTGTGGTAATACTGGTGCTATGTTGTGAGCGAGTGTTATACACTGCTGTAATGCGTCACTTGAAAACAATAGACCCATTATCGTTAAAACATTGTTTGACGCATTTTGGGCGTATCCAATGCTCAAGAAACTTTAAAATTAAATACAAAAGCCATGAGAGCACAAGTATAGAGTACACGAAATATTAAGAGTAAAGATATTAGATGATGTTTCGCACCATATACTGTTGTGTCTAGGGATCCTACATCCTCGGTTCGCTAGACGAACAGTCAAACAACTCGTATTAATGAGCTTTATTATAATGAGACAATTACAATTACTTAACTTTGTAGATGTGTCGTAAGCAAAGGGCGACATACAAAATTATCAATCTTCTTCAGAATAGACAAGCACAAGTCTGTGCTGCGTAGAGATTCCTAAGTGGTTATCGAAGCGGGCTCCACCAGTTGGGTGCAGCCGCTGCTGTCGCGTTGTCCTGGAGGGAGGTTGGTCAGCGTGCGATCGGCTGACCTCATGGGCGTCTCTTTTCTGTCGTTCCCGACTGGCGTGCCGGCGCTGACTTCACGCCGTAACATGTACTTTCATGCATAGAGTAGCGTCACAAGAGTACGTCGGGGCTCAACTGAGGTAGAGTCACGGTTGCGAAACCAAATATCGATACATGTGACCAAGTGTTACAGCTGTCATGCTATTACAAGCGTACAAAGACAATAAATCGATAAATTAATCATAAAATGTAGAGACTATCGAAGAATAGCACTTACACGGAAAACCAAAAGGCAGTAATTAAGTGTATAAGCAAAATACATGATTGAAGCATATGATTCATATGAGGGCTTGTGGGAAAGGGATGGAGGGAGAACAGGGAGTGCGGGGTGGAAAGGAGGCATATTGTAACAGCAACAGACCAACCGCAATACACAGATAAAAGTCGAAAACATAAAGCACTGTCAGTACAAGGAAGATTCACACTATGTTCAAAATGAAATACACGTAACCCGAACGATAGAGGGAGTAGGGTAGGCCTTAGATTTGGTGAGAAGCTTCTGACAAATATTTTGTAAACGATGAAATAACCTCACTTTGTAGGCAGTATAAATTCTACCACAATGTGCCTTCTCGCCACCCACTCATACCATTACCTCAAGACCTCATATGAATCATATGCATCAGCGATGTGTTCTGATGTTTTGCTTTGCAATTTTCTTTGTAGCTAATATACCACGATTACCTTTACATTTTTCTAATACTATTTTGTAATTAATTTGCCCATTTATTGTCTTCGTACGCGTGTTAGGATTTGTGACGGTAACCGGCGCTCAGTAGAGCACCGATTTTGAGAATGTACCCATCTGATGGTATACTATTCTAATATTTTTACTCATAATGTCTACTGCACGCTATAATTGTGCTCTTCTGACTTTTATTTAGTTTGATAGAATTTCTGAGGATGGGCTACACCCGGAACATTCGATCTGTTGTTTTTTTACGGACTTATTAGAGCAGTATGTAAGAAGTGCTCACAAGTGACGTCGTGGATACAGTCTTCCTACGGAAAGTAGGAAGATGCTATGAATTGCCTTCCGCCAGTCTTCGAAGTAATTAACAGTGCCAATTACAGGGAAACCTGGAGTGTAACGTGGACTCTGAAGCGCAGCGCAGCCTTGCATTTTGTACATCAACAGATTATTGGCGAAGATGAAAGAAGTGATGAAAAACTTTAAGATCGTTGAGGGATCGAACCCCGAACCTCCGAATCCATTGTCTAAAATGCCAATTACCGACTCTGCCATCAAGCCACACCCCTTCACACCGTAAAATAGAAGCTGATCAATACATAATCACGGGGAAGAAAAGGTATTCAAACACCGTTGTTCACATAGAATAACTGTATTTATTAGAACTAAAGATCGCAATCAGATATGTTATTTGGTAACTAACAGTATGGGGTTTCCTTCCTAATCTGTAATTATAAAAGAATTAACTGAATTGGCCCTCCGCATAAAGTAACTAAATATTCTTTATCGGCTGGCGTTTCATAGTGGGGAAAATGTGTTCCTACATACAAAGAAAATTACAATGTACATAAATATAATGGCAGTGTTAGTACTTTGCCGTCACTTTTCTTCTTTATATTACTTCTGTTAACTTTCTTGGCATGGATTGAACTGTTTTGGTAGTCTTTGTGGTAATACTTGGCCATTTATGGTGTGAACATAGTTTTAGAGCAGTCTTACTTCGTATATCATTTTTTCTGGCCACTGTTTCAAGCGTACTCCAAAGATGTTCAAGTGGATTAAGATCTGCGGTCTGTGCTGGAAACTTGAGAACATGGGAGAGAGTGGTATAACCACAACGGACGAGCAATTTCTGCTGTATGTTTAGGGTCAGTGTCTTGTCGGAAGTAGTAATCTGTGCCTAAATCCAAGGTAGCAACACTTCTTTACAAATTTGCCTTTAGGATATTTAATTACTATTAGGATATTTAATTACTAACATCTATCCATGTTACCTTCAACAAAAGCCGGTTGCCCAACATCAGATGTAGCCATACACCTACATACTATACTCCCTCCACCATCATGTTTTACTGTATGTGGGAACCAACCCAGTATTTGGTCGTCTCCACATCGAAACGTGTGCCATCATTTAGATTTTTTTTAAACGCTTGGCCACCTGGAGTTTCCACTTCTTTCACTTTAACTTGTGGCCAAGCCCTGCATATACGGTAAATTTCGACGAATTCGGTGATCACGAATATGCGCGATTCGCATGCAAATGAGAACGGGGTATCACATCATAGTATTTGAGTCACCGCAGCGTGTGAGGTGCGATCACAAGGAAGGTGTTGCATCTGGAAGAACAGCTGTTTTTTATGTGCAACGCTTAATAGTGGTAGTCACGTATGAGCCTGTGCAAATGTAGATGCGATTGTAATTACGACTGAATACGCATGACTAGCTATACATTATACATGAAGTGCTTCTTACGTCAAGACTAGGGAGCGACGGAAATTTTTCAGTATTATTGGAAACATCAACAGCAACAACTTGCTCGTGGGGACGGAGTGCGGCGCTGCTTTCCAGTCTTTCGCCACGTAAAAGTAATTTTACAGCGAGTCTCTTCTTATCACCATTCATTCATCTGCACGGTCGCATTGCCTCGTGTCACAAAAGGCAGTTACTGACGATGAGCCTCGATTAGTAGACCAGTGGTTAGAAGAACGGAGAGGGGGTGGGGCGGCGGCGGCGGAAGCTGTGGATTCCGCAGTATTTGCGACGTTTAACCTTTTAGCGCTGGTCAACTGGCAATAAGCGCCGACATCCAAAGGTCGCTTGGCGGCCGCTCTTGGCCGCAGTCCACCGGCCAGCTACACTTCAGCTCACTTCGCGTCGCTTTATTCCGCGAAACGTGTCCGTACGAAACAATTTCTGGTCATGTGGTTAGTAACTGTTTAACCTGTGCGTTCCCAGTCTTCTGATTTAAAAAAATTAAAAGTTAAAAACAGTCAACAAAGGTTAAAGGTTATTCCCAGAAAACATAAGTTCGACAGAGATAAGCTAAGAAGGAACCAATAACTCACCCACTAGTTGGAAACTTTAAATACGTAGAAGGGGGAATGACCACCACAGTAGGCTAGTCAGAGCACCTATGGATTCTGCCCCCACGCACAAAATCAAGAAAGCGTCTTGGTGACATAAAGAACCCGATGCAGTGGAACAACAACTAAGACAGGTTGATTCACAGAAATGGAATTGCCAGAAATGTGAAGTGAACGGAGTCAACTTCCCAAGTGCGAGAAAATTTATATCAAACACCACCCGCGGGCTACAGCTTACGTTTCATAAGAATAAATTGCTACAGACTGGGCAAGACATAAAAAAGACAACACATGTAACTTCTATAAAATCTCCATGCACAATCTCAACAAATATAACATCCCGAGCCTACAATTCAAAGATTCCAAAGAAAAATAGCCTACAGCGACGAAGATAATTACCAGATTCTAGCACGTTATTTTGAATGTCTCCTCAACTGCGAAGCTCCAGGGAGCGAAACCGTTTACGAAAATAATCGAACGTCCGTCTAGATTCGTCTCCATCTACGAGGGAAGGACGATAAGGCACTAGGTGAAGATTAGGTAGTTGGTGAACTGTGGAAGCAGGCAACAGATAAACGTATTGTAGTTACTCGAGGGATTTTGGAAAAGCAAAAAACTTGAAAGAGGATGAATCTCTGTCGTAGTTCAATCATCACGTAAGAAAGGGGACAACACAATCGTGAACAACTACTGTTGCATCCCTCACAAGCCAACAACTTACAAGTTCCTCTCAAAATCTCTACAGATTAGGGCGGAACAAGAACTCTATCCACAACTGAGGGAATACCAATGCGGTTTCAGAAAGGGACGATCATGTGCTGAGCAGATTGTGAATCTGAAGTCCATCCTTTCACATCTGAAACTAAGGAATAGGAAATTCGTATTGATCTTCGCCGATTTCAGGAATGTGTATCAAATACTTCAAGCGGCTGACTTAGATAACAAGATAAAAGCGATTATCCAGCTTACCCTAACAAACAACAACAACAACAACAACAACAACACCGCCGCCGCCGAAGTGAAGTACAAAGCAGAATGTCGATGACCTTCGAGTCAGGACAAGAGTGACACAAGGAAATGGACTAGCCTCTGCTCTTCAATTGTGTTTTAGAAAAGGTCGACTGAGAGTGGCGAAAAGAAATGAACAATCCAGGGGCAAAGAGTCGGGTAAGCCTGGACTACAAGTATATGAATTTCGTAATCGACCGTCTAGCCTTTGTGCATGATCAGTGACCTTTCCAGGCTCCTTAGATACAACAGCAAAATATCTTGACAAGCTGACAATACATGCAGCGAAGGCTGGGTTTCAAATTTTCTTTGAGAAGACGCACTTTATGACACGTCAAAATCAGCATCAAGAAAACTGGAGGTTGGGCAAAGAAAGATTAAGCAGGCATAAAAGTTTCAATACCTAAGTTAATGGACGGAGCCTAAGCTATCAGAGAAAGAAGTCTTAGTGTAACGCATTAACAAAATAGAAGTGGCCTATATCAATTAACTGAAGGAATCTGCAATAAGATATCGATATCTTTGAACGCCAGAGTCAAGACACTACAGGACTGTTACTATACTGGAGGATCTGTATGCAACAGAGACTCTTAGAATGAACGGAAATGTCTAATGGAGAAACTTGAAGCCAAAAAGAAAGGATTTGAGAAAAATTCTGTGTCCCGTCGAGGAAAACAGGAAGTACAGGAGGAATCACAGCCATCAACTATATAAACACATGGGGAAGATGGAACGTTTCGGAAAAGGATTGCCTTTTATGGTCATACGTGACACGAATGAGTCTAGGAAGGATATCTAAAAGGACATTAACATACATTCAACATAAGAAAACCAAAGGAGCACGGTTCACAGGAATTAAAAAAGATCCATGAGAATTGCAGATTTCTCCTAAAGATACCCATGAAGGAAAAATTACGAACGCACAAAGGTTTCCAGGAAAAGCCTGATCTGAAACCAGGGCAGGTGTGGGCTCAAGAAAGAAAAGAACACCACCGTAAGCGAATGCAGGAGCATTTGGCGGCAGTTAAAGGTGGGAAAAGAGGTAGTTTAATGGACGTGGTCCCTAGTTGGCTGGAACGAAGAAAGTAGAAAGTCAACAAAAGCGAGACCCTTTTGATTCTACTGTATGTAACAGTATCTGATCGGCTTAAGGATGTGGAAGGGTATAAAGGATTCTAAAGTCATTGTTTGTCGTTCGTTTGCCTTCCGAAAAACAAGGAAAACACTGAAATTAATTTCGCCTCGAATGACCCGTTTCTTTTTGTGAATTCCGAGGATGCTGGCGATGTACTGCGTATCACACGGGCGCGACACGGATGTATGTCTGGCTGTTTGTGTAAACTCTTCCAGCAGGGCGACGGCGCGTCATTCAACTCCTCGTCGAAGGCGGGACTAGAACCACGGCTAACGCCTTACGAGGCAGCGACGCTGCTCTTGATAAACGGACCGTTATATGGGTAGTTCCAGTTTACGGAAGAGCAAACCCCATATCGTGTAAGACGGCTGACATTATTCTGTAACTATATAATTGCGTTGTCTGTCTAGAGGTAATCACGAAGTTACAATAGTTACGTTGAAAAAGTAACAAAATTAGTTTTCGAGGGTACTTGTCTGCAGGCTTGATGTACACTCAAATCTTCGCATCAGACAAACGTAGCACGCTACTGCAGGAGGTGCGCTACGGTACGTTGGTGTGGCGATCTCAGTGTGTATTTGGACCGCTGACAAACGAGAAATTAATTGCATAACGTGTATTAGGCTATACTTACAACTCTGAATTTTTCCACGTACTTAACTGCTTGTTGAGATCTATACAGCAGAGATGGAACTGATCTACGTCTACACTCAGCAAGCCACCTTACGGAGTGCGGCGGAGGTGCTTTTGGTACCATTATCGGAATCACTCCCTTTCCCCTTCCCTGTTTGTCTGCACAATTGGCGAATGCCACGTGGGAAGTTTGACAGTTGGTAAAACCGAGCATTAGCTCTAATTTCTCCGATTTCTCGATGTAGTAATTTCGCGAGGTGTATGTGTCAGAAAGTAATATGTTGTCCGACACTTTCTGGAACTTACTCTCTCGAAATTTCAAGAGCTTCAAAAAATGGCTCTGAGCACTATGGGACTTAACATCTATGGTCATCAGTCCCCTAGAACTTAGAACTACTTAAACCTAACTAACCTAAGGACAGCACACAACACCCAGCCATCACGAGGCAGAGAAAATCCCTGACCCCGCCGGGAATCGAACCCGGGAACCCGGGCGTGGGAAGCGAGAACGCTACCGCACGACCACGAGATGCGGGCAATTTCAAGAGCTAACCTCTCTCTTGGAACCCCCGCCACTGGAGTTCGATGAGCATCTCTGTAAAGCTCTCTCGTGGACTAAACGACCCCATGACGAAACAGTTGAAATTTGTTCTGTCTTTTTGAATGGCCCGGTATTAAAAAGGTTGCTGATCCATCATCAACAATGTTTAAACTGAAAAAGAAGAAAGTTTTTGTTTCAAGCACTATTAAAACTGAGGCACTACGTTCTATTTGTGGTAATAAAAGTACAGGAATACATCAGTAGTGTTTTAATCAGTAAAAATGTAGTCAAGGAAAGTCATTTCATATATGTTTTTAATTTTTTTTTACAAGAGAACAGCAGAATGGTGACCTTTCTGCAATTCCTTGCAATCTTCGAGCGAAAGTCTGTCCTGTACCCAACGACGTCGTCAGCGAACGATCTTACAGTGCTGCTGGTCTTTTACATAAAAGATTTATTCGTGTATTTAAAACATTCGTGGTCTTATTATGCTTCTTTTGCCACACTCAGTATTAATCTCGTTTCAGTTATAACTCGGAGGATGATCGGAAAGTACCAAAGGGTATTTTTTTTATCCCCTGGTATTGCATCTGGAATGTTGACCGACGATATAGTTTGGAGTTCGCGCTGCAGTAGGTATTTTGTTTCCATATGCAGCTCCAGCGAGAGAATCCTGAACTACGAAACAAACATGGCGCGCATGTTATTGTCGTCAACTTATGAAGAGCAGCGGTAGTCGATACTTGTGGGTCAAAGGGCATAAACCGAGTGAAATTTACAGGGACATGCGTGCCATGTGTGGGGACAAATGTATGGAACGTAGCCATGTGGTGTGCATTCTGCTAAGAGGGCCTTGTGAACCTTCGTGCCTTAGTGATTCCACACGCTCCGGTTGGCCGGTAACAGATGCAACCCCGCAGGATATCGGAGCCATTGAGGCAGCAATTTTGAACAACTGGCGTGTGCAGCTGCGAACCTTGTCGCAGCAGTTCAACATTTCGTATGGTATAATATAGTATAGTATAGTATGAGATACTGTCCATGACACGATGAAATGTCGTAAAGTTATTGGCCGCTGGGGTGCCTAAGGACCTGACAGACAACCACAAGGGCCGGCAGATGATGACGAGCTGGAATCATTTAACGCGTTACGCTGCAGAAGGACATGTCTTTCTGATATGAATCGTCACTAGTGATGAGTTATGGGCGTACTGCCACGCTCCCGAAACCAAGCAGTCCTCTATGGAGTGGAAACCGCTGGTTCCCCAGTACGAAAAAAATTCAAAGTGATTCACTCTCCTAGGAAAGTACTTATGACAGTGTTGTGGGATATACATGTTGTGTTATTGGCGAACTTTGCTGAACACGGAACCGCTGTGAATGCTGGAGCGTGTATTAAAACTTTGGTTAAGATTCGTCGTGTCCTTCACGGCGAACGCCACAGCATTAATGCTGACGGTGTCGAACTTCTTCCTGGCATTGCTCGCCCCCGCTTTGTTGCTCTGTTCGTGAAAAAAATCGCCAGTTTTGGGTGGGAGGCCTCCAGCATCCACCATACAGTGCGGACCGTGCGCGGTCGGACTTTAATCTGTTTACATGAAATGTATTCGCAGTTGCGAATATGGACAACCATCAGCTGTACTCGTATAATACAGCCAGACCCAAACTTCGATATGTTGTCAGCTATGTCTCTACAACCTGTACTTGCACATCCTTTATTTATATTCCCGATTCTTTATTTATATTCCCGTACAGGGGAGACATTTTACTTGGAAGTCGTTCGCCCGGTGTCGGAGGATAAATACGATATTGGAGTGCATGCGTTATTTCGAATTACGATGCAGTGAGCCTTCGGACATATAAGCCGTGTCGCCGAAGTGCTTGGTCTTTCGGACCTGCATGCATGTGCAGTGGAACATTGCATCGTAATTCAGAATAACACAGGCACCTTAATATCGTATTTTGATCTGTTTGGTCCCGTGAAGAAATTCATGGCCGGCCAATGCTTTGCGACTGATGCAGAAGTGAAATCGGCAGTCCCGCAGGTGGCTGTAATCCAACCAAACGCACTTCTATGAACAGGGCATTTTGAAACGGTACAGTGATGGGAGAAATGTGTTGAGAACGTTGGTGAAATGTGTTGAAAACGTTGGTGACTAGAAAAGTAGGCAATATATATAAGTTCATTTGTGATTTCGTTTGTTACCTATTAAACTTTTTAGTAATAAAATGATTGTACGTGATTTTCCGATCTTCCCTCTGTTCCCACAGCCCGGGTACCGAAAAGTGTTCAGTGCAAGACTGAGTCGGTTCCAGCAGCCACCAGAACCCATCTTGGCCGCCCCCCGCCCCCCGCGACGCTACTGCTCGCGCCTTGGAACGTTCTGCTCGCGGCGCGGCCCGTTTTACTGTGCCGTAAACGACGCTATTTTACAATTAGTGTTATGCGCTGCCAGGTGCCCGCAGATTTACGGCAGGTAAAGCGAACCGCCACCGCTTCTGCGTCACGCATCGGTTTTATGGACTTATTTAACGGCCGGCCTTTACGGGCCTTCTCAGAAGTTATAGTAAACACGACGGCCGCGGTTGCTGACCTCTCTGCGCTCCCATTGGGGCGAACTTGCTCAGGCGAGGAAACAACTGGGGGCGGGCGCCCTCTGTCTTTAGTTTACTACCGCGGCTGTAGGTTATGAAAATTGTTTGAGAATCTACTGCCACAGATATCTTGTCCTTTTTTAGTTTAACCCTTTGGTGATCAAAATTTATTTTGTATATGGTTGAAAAAAAAGTCAAAATCTGCCTAAAAAAAAATTAAACTGATCGATTTTGAAGTGAGACGCTTATATTCCACGAATCTGACTATATCTATGTTTTCATGTGAACATAGGATTTTCAGAGTTGAATTTTTAATTTTATATTGATTTTATCAGGATGGCAATTATGGAAAAAAGTATAACAAAACACATTTATTCCAAAACACATTTATTCTCCCGACAGTGAAAAACGTGAAATATCGCTCACAAGTTTTCAACATAACGTTTGAAGATGGGTTTTGACATACCACACACCAACGTTTTCTACATTGTGAAGTTTTCTGGGGCATATACATCCTGCTATATAAAATTTATGTACAAACCAGCAGAATTACTAAGGCATGTAGTAATGTTTCAAAATAGTGTCTATGGTGATGTGTTAGAAGACGCAGTAAGTTACTTGTGACACTCCTGGGAGACGGTGATCTCTCTGATCGCTCACAGCCCTACCCCTGGTACGCAGTATTTTTCTCCAAGTTCCGAAAGCATCTCGCTACCTGCTATCACTAGACAATATGAGATAATAGACGTCCCAACACTGGAAACTGCATATTACTTTAGTGGGACATACGTATCGCTCCAACTACGAAATGGTTAAGCGAGTTATTGGTGAATACCTGTCGAAAGCTGTCTCTTCTTGACAGTGGAACTTGCCAAATGGGCATTTCGGCGTGGGATACGGTGTACAGATGTTTTCGTAGCACGGTAGCTCTCGCAAAAGGTTGCCAGTGATTATCAAGTAAGCTGAACAGCCTAAACGTTTGATTTTTCGAACTCTCTTCCACTCATGTTTATCATAAAAACCGTGGCGCGCATTCAAAATAATGGGGCTGCCTCATTTGGCACTGTATCGCACATTAAACGGAAGAGGCTGATTAAAAATTTGTATCCCCGCACGTCTTTCAGCATACGATATGGGACACATTAAAAGATGAATTGCCCGCATCTCGTGGTCGTGCGGTAGCGTTCTCGCTTCCCACGCCCGGGTTCCCGGGTTCGATTCCCGGCGGGGTCAGGGATTTTCTCTGCCTCGTGATGGCTGGGTGTTGTGTGCTGTCCTTAGGTTAGTTAGGTTTAAGTAGTTCTAAGTTCTAGGGGACTGATAACCATAGATGTTAAGTCCCATAGTGCTCAGAGCCATTTGAACCATTTTTGAAAAGATGAATTGTAAGGAAGTCCACGCCAAGCGACACATGGTTTCGTGTGTTCTCTCACTTTTCTGGGGCCGTTACGTAATAGTGTACTTCCATTTGTTGAGTTTTCATTTTACCCACAACGTTTGCGCGACAGTCCCAGCCATCTTTTTCAACTGCTGGGAGTTTCGCTGTTACGTGTACACGCTGCCTGGACGCCAGCCAGAAGACGACGACTGGGTCGGTCTTCCAACTATTGTGTGTCAAATGGAAACAACAACTCGGCAGAACACCCGGAAACACATTGTTGGATGGTTTCTTATCGTAGCAGTATGAATTACAGCGAGTTCGGCTTGAACTTAGTTAATTTCAAGTGCAGCTTAGAGTAATTCCTGCTGCTAGTACAGTATATATGAATTCTACAGTGTTTCACTACGAAATCCGATAAGTACGTTCCAGAAAATCGCAATATTGAGAGCTTTTAGAACTGACAGGAATCTTATGCATGTATAGATAATTCCACAACGGAATAAGGAAATACGTTCAACCCGATAGGTTCAAGATGAAATGTGGCATCGCCGCGATGCCTATGTAAAAGTGGCAGAGTAGAACATACGCTGTGTGTCTGTCCACTATTTCGAATTTGTAATAAATTTTACTTAACGACATGAAGACATGAAGCTGCAGCAGCTGACCGCGACAATTCAGACTGATATTGCGAACATTCGCACAAGACAGCAGTCGCATCTGGTCTTTTTTCCCGCAAAACAGAAATTTCTCCAGAACTGCATGACATTTTTCGGAGAGTGAAATGCCGTTGATTTTATGTCTTTAACATACACAAGGCTTGCATCAGAATTTGCTATAGTTCAAAAGTCGGGAAAAAATGAAGTTGGCATCGACATATCTGTAATTAATGTTGCATATATAAAAAGGCGTCTATGTCTTTTTCATTTTATTTATTTGGTCTCCAGCCTCGGAGCTATTTAGGCAATTAGACATATTTAATGTCAATTTGATTTGTTTGCTCACCGTCTTTCTTAATTTCATACTGTCACTACAAGTAAGCCTATCGTATAAAGTTTTTTATTACAATACCAGAGAAGGAAAGTTGCTACTCACCATATAGTGGATATGCTGAGTCGCGATAGGCAGAATAAAAAGATTCACGCAGTCATAGCTTTCGGCCATTAAGTCTTTGTCAGCAGTTGACACACACACACACACACACACACACACACACACACAGACACAGACACACGCAAACGCAACTTGCACACACGTCTGCAGTCTGAGAGCTGAAACTACACTGCAGTGCGTGTGTGTGTGTGTGTGTGTGTGTGTGTGTGTGTGTGTGTGTGTGTGTGTGTGTGCGTGTGTGTGTATGGCCGAAAGCTATGACTGTGTCAGTCTTTTTATTGTGCCTATCGCGACTCAGCATCTCCGCTATATGGTGAGTAGCAACTTTCCTTCTCTGGTATTGTTACATTC
The DNA here is from genome assembly GCF_023864345.2 of Schistocerca serialis cubense. Lineage (NCBI taxonomy): Eukaryota > Metazoa > Arthropoda > Insecta > Orthoptera > Acrididae > Schistocerca > Schistocerca serialis. Next base: position 255,256,107 of record NC_064642.1, read on the forward strand.
CATCCTGGATTTTCCATTGTTTAAAGGTTTTTATTAGTATTTGTTTCTCGTATGGTGTAGTCTTGTGCTGCACATCTTGTATGGCTTTTAGTGAGGACTAGAACCGCTCAACCACTGAGGCCGGCTGTAGGCGCTTCAGTCTGGAACCGCGTGACCGCTACGGTCGCAGGTTCGAATCCTGCCTCGGGCATGGATGTGTGTGATGTCCTTAGGTTAGTTAGGTTTAAGTAGTTCTAAGTTCTAGGGGACAGATGACATCAGATGTTAAGTCCCCTAGTGCTCAGAGCCATTTGAACCATTTTTTTGAAAATAATAATTTTGCCATAACTTTGTATAAACGGAATTCTAAAGTATTTTCGATGGTGTGATGGATTTTCGCTTCTTGGGCAGCATGTTGGCCACTCCTGTCGTAGGTTATTCGCAGTGTACGTCGATCAAGTTAATACATTTTGTGCCCGCATCTCGTGGTCGTGCGGTAGCGTTCTCGCTTCCCACGCTCGGGTTCCCGGGTTCGATTCCCGGCGGGGTCAGGGATTTTCTCTGCCTCGTGATGGCTGGGTGTTGTGTGCTGTCCTTAGGTTAGTTAAGTTTAAGTAGTTCTAAGTTCTAGGGGACTGATGACCATAGATGTTAAGTCCCATAGTGCTCAGAGCCATTTGAACCATTTTTTTTTAATACATTTTGTTTTCGAGGGAGAATTTCCACGCGACTTCACTGAGTGTGGGTATTGTAGGTAGACTGATTCTTATCCGCAAAAACAGTGGCTCGAACTACAGACGAAGCGAAGAAGGCTTGCGGTGTTGATTTTTAGATGGAAACAGACATTTATGATGGCAAGCAAACGTGTAAAACTGGCACTCTGCTGTGCAGTACGGAGTACTAAATTGTTACGTGGGAGGGGGAGGGGGGGTGAGCGACAGGTGCGGCAGAGAGCATAGCGAGCCGCCACACAAGTCTGTATTTGTCGTCGCCACGGCTCCAGTTTCTAAAGCAGGCCTGCAAAAGGCGCCCCTTGTCCTGAGACGTGACTCGACTGCTCATTGCCGCTGGCCAAGAGGGGAAAGGGGCGATGGAGTCTGCAGTTAGAGCCGGTTGCATAGCCCCCCGCCCCCTTCCGTCAACACACACACACACACACACACACACACACACACACACACACACACACACCTCACCTTTTAATGGAGAGTGGGATGTTTACGGAGGGATAGGGCGTCTGCATGGTGGCGGTCGTAATGCCCATTGGCCTCCTGTTAATCCGGTCGCTTGCAAAAGGAAGACGTTGCCTATGAACAGCTTTGCCCTCGGCATGCTGCCAGCGCGGGCGTCTGCGGAGCTCGTTCGAATGCAGACGGCGTTGCATTAGTGATGCGTGTATGCGACTGTCGTTCTCGCTCCGGATATAGAGCGGCGATTTGGCAGAGAGGCGGCGTGCACTGCTGAGGTGGAAGCGCAGTGCGCGGCTGTTTCTCCCCACTAATATAGCACGGGGCGCCCGGAATCGTCGACCTGCCGCTATTTCTGGCCCAAGTGCGGCTGCTGAATGGTGACCAGTGGTACTATTCCTGGCCGCGGGCTGCAGTCTGGCAGCTGGCGCGTGGGCGCGTGCCGACTGCTACTCTGTATTGCGCCGCTACTCTGCAGTCTGCCTTCCTCTCCAGGATTGTAGGCAGGATGAACTAGTTACATTGCCCAGTCGCCTTAATGTTACCCACATTTTGCACCTCGGATAGATAGCTGTGATATGTCCAGGAAGAGTCAGTAAGATTCTGGAACGTATCGTTAGATATGCGGGGCCATGCCGACCACAATGCCGTGACCAACTGCGCTAGGTTTCTCGGTTGAGGATCCATGGCACGTACAGCCAGGTTGAGGTGATCCCAGTGATTCTCAAATGAGTTAAAATCCGGGGAGTGTGGTGGCTAGGGCTGGCCGCGGTGGTCTAGCGGTTCTAGGCGCGCAGTCCGGAACCGCGCGACTGCTACGGTCGCAGGTTCGAATCCTGCCTCGGGCATGGATGTGTGTGATGTCCTTAGGTTAGTTAGGTTTAAGTAGTTCTAAGTTCTAGAGGACTGATGACCAAAGTAGTTAAGTCCCATAGTGCTCAGAGCCATTTGAACCATTTGGTGGCTAGGAGAGTACAGTGCCCTTTCGAATCACGCACATACACTGCGTACGGTGTGACTTGTTGCATTGTCCTGCTGGTAGCTTCCAACGTGCCGAGGAAAAACAAATTGCTTGTAGAGGCGAACGTGGTCCCCAAGTATAGATGCGTGCCTTCCATAACGACGAGATCACTCAGGAAATGTCACGAAAACATTCCCCAGACCATAACACTCCCTCATCCAGCTTGGACGCTTCCGACGATTGTTGCCTCGTGTTTGCTTTCGGACATTTCACGCCGATGGAGCATAAAACATGATTCATCTGAAAACGCCATCTGTCGTCGCTCATTGTAAGGCCAGTATTGGCGTTCAAATTCCATCTTTCGTCGCCGATGAACAGCAGTCAGCATGGGTGCATGAACCAGACGCTTGCTGCGGAGGTCCATACACACCAGCGCTCGCTGAACGGTCGTTGAGGAGACACTGTTCGTAGCTCTGTCGTCTACGGCCCGTGGTGCACCGCTGTTGCCTCGGCACCGGTTTTGGATAGCGCCATTTTGCCATGCGCGGTGTTCAAAATGGTTCAAATGGCTCTGAGCACTATGGGACTTAACTTCTGAGGTCATCAGTCCCATCGAACTTAGAACTACTTAAACCTAACTAACGTAAGAACGTCACACACATCCACGCGCGAGGCAGGATTCGAACCTGCGACCGTAGCTGTCACGCGGTTCCAGACTGTAGCGCCTAGAACCGCTCGGTCACCTAAGCCGGCTCCATGCGCGGTGTATTTTAACCACTACCGCACGCGAACAGTTTATAAACTCAGCCCTTACAGAAACGCCTCAACCTTTGACCCAAAAGCCAAAGATCATGCCCTTCTGGACGTCAGATAAATCGCTCTGTATCTGCATTTCGATTACTGCACTGTTTTCTGCGTCCCCCGACAAGCTTTGTTTACCCAGTGCTGCTAGTGCTGCCATCTGCCATCCATGTATGGTTATTGTACGTTGACGTCGAACATAGGCGGTGGTCACATTAATATGAGCGGACTGTGTACATACTACTCAAAAATCAACCAGACTGTAACATTGGATTCAATGCAAAACGAGTAAATGTGCAGTCTCCTCACACCACACCGGTGTTACTTATGTTTTAATGTTTGACCTTTTGAAGAACATTATGTTTTATATATTAACGTATGACTTGAGCAACTCAGCTCTTAAATCACTGTACATCTTTGACGATATGTTCTTCATGTAATTACCTTACCTTCTGATGATGTCACCCTTAGAGGTGACGAAACCTGGTCAAGGTATATAGAAAACCTATGCAACCGGTTGGCTGATTTTTTTTACATATTTTTCAAAAAAATGAAACTACCATATGATTCCAGAGATCTTTTCAGGTCTCGAACAAAATGTTATTCGTCGCTTCAGACTACTTATTTACAAATATATAAAACGAGTAACTTTTTTTTGCTTTCATTGTATCCTCTGTAATATTATTAATCTACAGGTGTAATGCCGGATTTTATCAAAATAGTTTGGTATGACACCTGTATGAGAACTTCGAGATTGTCGTAATTCGATGTGGAATTTTTACTAAATGTGCTGAAAATGTCCGTATGGAACGACAGCATGTCGCACGCTCGAATGATCTGGGAGTTTCAGGGGTACCACCTGTTTCTTACGTGAATCCAGTAGATCTTAGTTGTTCATATGCTCTCGCGAATCGTCTCCCCTGTTTGTCTCAGTTGCTGAAATTTTGGTAATGCTTTGTCCTGTTTAATATGAACAACTTTGCTGTGTTACAAACCCTTAAAGATACTAAAAAATGCTTCTGAGAGATGTTATTACGCAAACAGACGATTGTTTTACCACGCCGTATTTGCAGGTAACCACTTTTTATCGACAGAGACATCGAGACAGCTATGATTTTATAAGGGAAAATACTTTTTAACTGATTTCGAGCGCACTTGAAATGTTGAGTTCAGTGATAATTTGCCTGTTAAAGTTTCAATTGGAAAAATTTAAGCATCATATTGTGTTGCTACCTCATTTTCGCTTTGCGTTTGTTGAGTTCAAAGCCTTTGCAGGAAGTTTAGCGAAATGAATTGGGTTTGGGAACAAAACAGGCGATTTATTCAGTAACGGACGCCGGGTGTATTTGGGAGTAGCGCCTAACCACTCCCCGTCGTACGGCGTTTGGCGAGTAATCTGGTATGAGCGCGGAGCGCTGCGGAAATGACTCGCGTTAAGCTGCGTTGGGCGAAATCTAATCGGCGCTCTGGCTGCTGGATAATGACGCCCGGAATACGGCATTTGTCCACGCAATTGCGTGGCGCCGAATCATTCGCCTGTTGCACTGCATGTGCGCTGTTGTCCAGCCGGAAACGCTGCACGCTCCCAGGTGGACAGAACAGCTTCAGCGTGCGAAGAACTGAACAGAACTGAAAATTCGGTATTGCACGTGTCTCCGCGGTTCTCATTTGCTGGCTACCAGTCTCTTCACATTTCACATGTGGCCATTCTCTCTCTCTCTCTCTCTCTCTCTCTCTCTCTCTCTCTCTCTCTTTCACTACTACATGTTTTTTGAGCAGATTTTCAAAGAGGATACTGGTGTTTTTTTTTTTCAGTATTCAACCAGGCAGCGAACGCTGATTGGAATAAGTTTTCTTTTATATGTTTGTTTCATTTAATATTTTGATTCTGTGTGCCCTGAATCGGGGACGGTCAAAATTTTTCAATCTTTATTCGATTTCCACTTTCATTACAGCAAATAACAAATAAAAAATTGGCTTGGAAGAAAACAGATATAGCTGAAAAGCGGTTGTTTCAGGGATAGTCGCCATCCCTACGTTGCAGTACCATTTGCACTTCGGATAAAAGCCTGCGCGGATGCGGATATCCGCCGGAAATCTTAGTCTACGGAATGTAAATTACGAGGTCCAACTTGGTGAGGCGCAAGTCTGTTCCGGTTTACGGATCGGGTTGAAGTAGTCTGCAGAATTTTATCACATGCGGATAAGGAACGTGCGGATGCGGATAATATTTGTCTCATCCAAGCAGACCTCTTCCTGTAACTAACGCAGCGCCATGCCCGGTATAAAAAAGAGGCGGGCTGTTCATACTTCACGTTGCCTAACTGACGAAACACCGACTGCAAGAAAATTTTGATTTATTGTTAGTTGAGTCAGATTTGACAGCTTAAGAGTTGTTTCTCTGTGGTAAGTATCTTGCTACACGGTGACTATGAGGACTGTTATATAACTTCGGCCCAACAGGTGAGTCCGTTGGGTTGTAACCGCAGGCAGTAGTCACACAGAGCCAGGCGACTGTCAGTCAGCGGCGACAGGATTTTGTGCGGGCGTGAGCTACGTTCAAGAAGCCGGCCGCGGTGTGTAAACGCGTGTCGCTATCGGACTAGAGTGGTGTTCACTATTAATACCCTGCGCGAGGTAACAGCCAAGCAAATCGCCGCTGACCCTGTCCACCTGCCATTAATATTGCAGGCGTCGCTAATTGCGCACGCCCCATTGTGTTGGGCGTTGTCGCGTGTTCCCTGGGACACTGCGAGGAGCCGCTGCCGCTAAGCAAAGCTGCGTCGCACCGTTTTGCACTGCAGGCATTAGCGTGCCGATGGAAGACAGTGTACGCCTATGCACAGTACATTCTAGTAATTTTCTTATAATACTGTAGTGAAGGTAGACGTTGAATGTGCCGAGAATTCCAAATTTCACCCATTACCTCTCACCACGGACAATGCAGTGCTCGACGGCCTTCGCGTAACGACCGACAGGAGCGGCGTTTTCTTAAAAGTTGTCAGTGCTAACAGACAAGCAACAATGCGTGCAGTAACCGCATAAATCAATGTGGGACGTGTGGCGAACGTATCCGTTAGAATAGTGCGGCGAAATTTGGCGTTAATGGGGCTGTGGTGGCAGACCTTTGCACGACATCGCCTGCAGCGCCTTTCCTGGGCTCGGGACCATATCGGTTGGGCCCTAGACGACGGAAAAACCGTGGCCTGATGATATGAGTTCCGATATCTGTTGGTAAGAGCTTATAGTCGGGTTCGAGTGTGGCACGGACCCCACAAAGCCATGGGCAAGCTGTTAACAGGGCACTGTGCAAGCTGGTGGTGGCTGAGTAATGGTGTGAACTGGTTTTGCATAAAATGCACTGGATTCTGTGGTCCAGCTGAACCGATCATTGAGTGGAAGTGCATATTCACCGAAGAAAAGTCACAAAATAGCTGTATATTCCTGGTGTGCTCAGTTGTTGTCAAGTTCCACAAAAAATTCACGGAATCCAGGAGTTGATGGCTCCATTCTTGCATGTGTCGACCTATCTGATGCTGTATACGTGGAGTGCTTAGGGGCCTGAAGATTGCGTTAATGAGATGCCGAAACTGGTTGTCTAACTAAAATTACTTATGAAAATATACACCTGTTTAGCGTCATTTGTTTCGTAAATACCTGTCCAGCCGCAGTCCCTTATCCACAATGGCTCAACAGAAAGGGAAATAGTTAAGTTCGGCTAATTGGACACCATGTGCAGCAATTCATGGACTTCGAGTTCCCAAACAACGATGTAATTTTTATGGATGACGGTGCACCCTGCCACCAGGACACAGTTGTTCGTGATTGGTCTGATGGATAGCCTGGACAGTGCAAGTAAATGAGTTTGCCACCCAGATCGCGCGACGTGAATCCCATCGAACGTTTATAAGACGTAATCGAGAGGTCAGGCAACACTCTCGCAATTACGGACGGCCATAGAGCTAGTATTGCTCAGTATTTCTGACAGGGAACGTCCATCGAGTTGTTGAGTCCATGCCACGTCGAGTTGCTGCACGATGCCGGGCAAAAGGTGGTCCTCGCAATCCGAGCTTTTGCTTGCATTCCTAATTACCTCGTCGTTTACCAAACGACATACTGTAACAACTCTCTCTCTCTCTCTCTCCTCCTCCCTTCCTTCCTTCTTCCTTCCTCCCTCCCTCCCCCTCCATCCCTCTCTATCTACCGAACAAGTGCTCGTAGCTCTTAAGGTATACATTTTACAGCCAATGTTTACTAGACAATTTTTTCTTGTTTTGCTGCATACATCATCTTCCCAAAGTTTCAAAAGCGAAAAACCTGCAGTGGAAGTTATTTGATTCACAGTATCGAACGTGAAGTAGTGCTCGTAGCTATTAAGGTATCCATTTTGGAGTCCGCGTGTAGTAGACTTTATGATGTAAATGTACTTTCGTTTTCTTTCTTCGTGACTGGGGTTCATAGAAAACACCTAGATTTTCGCTGCGTTATATGAGTTGCTTATTTTCTAGCTTCTGCTGTAATGGACCCAGTAAGGAACGTTGCAATTTTGCACTCTTTTTGACAGCACACCACACGTCAGGAATGTTGTGTATCAACCGCTACACAGCGTGACGTGTGGACATTTAATTTGGTAACCAGTGAGACTTACAGACAACTTCATACACAACTAGATTTTTATAGAGCTGTGTTTTTCTAACTACTCTTTTGGTTTATTTCTATTTAACACTGTAGACTTAACTTTGGTATTTTCTTCTGGGTTGTCATCAACGGTTATGGCTTTCTTTCATCTGTGTATTTGTATAGTTGTGTTGAGCTTTCTTGCTTTACCGAACTTCAGAATGTGTGAACGCATAATTGCGTGTCAGTATGCCAACATCTTTAATATTTTACATTTAAGTGTACATATCACATTATTGTCGTTTTAAATGTTTAGATGTTTATAGTAGAAACAGTGTATCGCTTTGCTAGTTACGTATAGTGTCATTGTTATTATTATTATTATTATTATTATACACTTTCCTGGGTAGTATATGGATACTACTAAACACATATTCAAGAAATGTATGGTCTAAGGAGTGTTCAACTGAAAAGGTACGAAATGCTGTAACAAGCAAATCGGTTGATAATGGCATATGCCGCTATGAGACTTCTAGGAACGCGGATGTAGTGTCCGGCGTGGTTGTGCGCGTGCGTCACCTCTTCCAAAAAAATTCGAAGCTGTGCTCTCGGCAGGCAAAGTGATAGTCACAGTCTTTTTCGACGTCCGAGGTTCGATACTCATCGAATTCCTCGAGCGCAGAAAAAGCAGGGACTGGGACTTGTATTCTGAGACACTCCATTGCGTACGCAAATCTATCGAGGGGAAACGGCCTGGACTCCTCACGGAGGGAGTGATACTGGTCGTCTGTAACGCGCGACCGTACGTCTCCATGGTAACACCAAGTGTAATGGCCACGTTCAGGTGGGAGTAACAGAGCGCGGACATGCAGCCCTTCGAATTCGATGTGTTTGGTCCGCTAAAAAAACGTCTCGAAGCGAAGCGCTTCACCCGGATGACGGAAAGAGGAGTGGCTCCTGTCGCAGCAATAGAAATTCTGGGAACAGGGACTGATTCGGCTTGTGGAACAGTGGAGTAGTTGTGCTCAAGCCTCTGGTGGTTACTTTTGGATAAGGACTTAAAAAATACCCTCTTGTGTTTTTTCGTACCTGTTCTTATGAACACCCCTCATATATTGGTAACATAGACAGTAATTATACAGTGATAGATATTTTTTTCTGCGTGCGTCGAAGCTATTAATTGTTAGTCTACAACTGTCAGCCGAGAATATTCCCATCACTATACTACAGCGCGGCAAATGTACTTTAATGTCAGATGTAAACATTCTAGCCCACTGCATAGAACGTGCTCCATAGCTGAGTAATAGTCACTTTGAATCACATAGCATTTTAAAATACACTGTTTAAAAAAAAGTATGTGGCGAACTGTCTCCCTTTGTTATCCTTAGAATTACGTTTTTCATCCTTGTACAACCGAGCATCTGATCTTTATTTACGTCAGCATCGATAGAGTTTTGAATCTTCAACATCTTCCGTCCCCTCTCTTCATTTTGCTGTTTTCCATAAACTGATCTAAAGCGAATTTTCCCAGAACAGCACATACTGCTGCCCAGACGGTAATGACCTCGCTATTGATGGTCTGGTAAACCTTAATCTTCCTTTCCCAAAACCTTTCGGACCTAGTGTAGAGTGCGTGCGAGACTATACTTAAGTTTTGGCCTAAGAGTCTCTTATCAGTACATGTTACCATCTTTTTCTTCGATAATGCCTTAGGTGCCCTTATCTACCTCCAGTAATACTCTGTTCAAGTGTGTATGTAGCAAGATAGACATAAATATCCACTGACAGGACTAAAGTCATGCTATAGCATTGTTGAAATAGCACCAAATGAAATGTATTTTAAGACACCTGAATTTAGGTTTATTGCCACTGAAGGCAGCAGTGAATTCTTTAAGGCTGTCGACGTTAAAATACATTCAACGTTATTTGGCTGTCGGCATCCACCGTGAGCAGAATAGACGTATACACCAGAGGACTGTGAAGTCAGCAATGGCTTCGTGGGACGCGCGAACGGTACACACATGGAAGTGCCTCATTTCAGACCCGATGACATTATGTCACTCATTGGAACAAGTGGATACGTGTGTCTCAGTTTGAAGACTGTTGGTAGAGGTGAGTCTGAGACGACGAACGAGTTGTGTGCGCCGTATTATGCGACGCAACGGGCGCTAGTTCTAAAGGCAACTCTGTGCGAAGCTGCTAGATGTTCCCGCTTCGCTATATATGGTTGGATCTCTATATAGCCTTCAATTATCAGAGATGGTAACTGTTTTGGAAGGCCATTGCTGTATCATTGGCGCACCTTTAAACAGTTACACTATCAAATCGATCCAGAGCTGTGCTCACTGGAAAGAGGATAGTGTTTTGTAAACATTATGAGGCGTCCACATCAAAAACTACTCGTTATTCAAACGTTCTTTTCGTACGTACTCGAATTGTATCGCATCACTTGCGACCGCTGCAAGAATTCTCTCTGCTGTGTGCGACGCGCGAGACAAATTATACGACTTGTTGATCGGAAACGATTATTTTTGGTCTCGATTAATCTTTTGCTGTATTACACTATCAGATACGTCTGAAACAGTGTCACCGACCTCGCTTTGATGCGTGACACAGAGCTAAATTTCTGTCTGCTGCAAGGTCAATCATTAAAAGCCTTGTTGCTATCTAACTACTCTCAAGAAGATACAAAGAGTCGACCGCTGGGCTAGAAAATGCCGCTGGCTGCTCACGGTTTCCACTGTTAATCTCCACAAAGTGAAACAGGATAAGAGTTTAATTCATTGCGGAAAAGGCCATAAAACCCACTACAATTTCCAGGGAAAACATGAAATTTACTGGTTTCATTTAAATCTCGCCAAGTCCGCTTCGTTTATTGATCACCAACCAGAGGCAACTGCGGGACCCCTGATCTGATGTACATAAGGCCCCGCCTACACAGCATGTTCACGCTCACTAAAACGCGACACTCGCTTATAAAAACTGGATAATGACCAAACACAATACCACGCCTGCGCACGGAACTCCTCTTTCGATTCTTGTCGTCTTTCAGCATTTCAAAAGAAGAAATGATGATCAATCGAAACTGAAACCTCCGTCCTAAGTGGACGCACGACTTTGTCTCCTATACACAAAAAGGGCTGCCGACAGAATCCCCGATTCTACGATATTCAGATCGCTCGACGAAAATATTTTACTCCCAGGCATTTCTGCCAGTCAGAATCCGACGTAGAATGAATGCAATTTAATTGGGCACTTCCTGCTCCCGCTAATAGCGCTTTGCTGCAAAGAACTACTTCCCGTCCGGGGTTTTCAGGAGAGTATTTCGTGTAAGTATCGAGCAACACCCACCACCAAGAAAAAATTACCTGTCATTGAGCCAGTCACATAAGCCGTCACGCCAACCTATTTAAGAGGCTGAGGGACAGAGCGGCCCTTCACTTCCAGTCGGGAGAAAGCCTCCTTCCCCTACATACCGGAAGCTGGCTCTGGCGAATGCAGTAGCCGCAGGTCTAGTACAGGCGGGCTGCAAGGAAACATGTTACAGTTACGTGTCCGTTTACCATACGTCCAAACTCCGCCAACAAGTGCCAGGTGTGAAGGCCTCAGTCCTATGGCATGACGCTGGTCCTGTCCGCGGCAGGTGTTTGGCGGTGCGGTGCGGTGAGGTGAGGGTGTGTTGGTTTGCAGGGGCTAAGATGTCGGAGGAGGTCGGGCCGCGCGGGCCTGGGCTGCGCTCACTCGACGGCTCGCCGGCGGACGCGTGCTGCGCATGGCTGCCCCAATGAGAGACAACCCGCTCGACGGCGGCCACCGAGCTAAGGTGGCAGACCCCCGGTCAGCAGCGCAGCAGCAGGCGGCCAAGGCGGCCGATCAGGCGGCCAACAACTTCGAGTACGACGATAATGAATGGGACATCGGCATCGGCGACCTTATCATAGACTTGGATGCCGATATAGAGAAGACGAACGAGAAGGGGGCGGCAGGGGCGGCGTCGGCGGTGGGGGGCGGCACCGGAACCGGGGGCGGCATGTCCGCTGCGGCGACGGCAGGATCGCAGGCGGCACAGGCTGGCGGCGGAGGAGGCGGTGGCGGCGCGGCCGCGGCCGGCAAGGGCGCCAAGATGGCTGTCGAGCACTCGGCCACGGTCGACAAGGGGCTGAAGATGAAGATTAAGAGGACCAAGCCGGGCACCAAGACGTCGGAGGCCAAGCACGAGATCGTCAAGCCCGGCGAGCAGAACGGCGGAGAGGCCAGCGACGGTACCGGAAGCACCAACGGCGCCGCTACCCCCGGGGGCGGCGCGGGAGGCGGGGGCGGCGGCAGCAGCAAGAAGGCCGCCCAGGGTCAGCAGACCGGCGGTGGCGCCGGCGGAGGCGGCGGGGGCGGCGGCAGCAAACGCGGCTCCAGCGGCCACCGGCGCGACAAGGCGCGCGACAAGCACGGCGGCGGGGGCGGCGCCGATAAGGGCAGTAAAACCCAGCAGCAGCAGGCGGCACCTCCCCCGGCGTCGACGCCGTCGCCCGCGCCGCCCCCGCAGCAACAGCAGCAGCAGCAGCAAGCTGCGCCGCAGCAGCCGGAGCTGAACGGTTCGGTGCGGTCCCCGGCTGGTCCGGCGACCGTTGGCCTTCCGCCCCCGACGCTGGCGCAACAGCCGCCGCAGCCGCCCCCGCAGCAGCAAGCGCCGCCCCCGCCGCCGCCGCAGCAGCAGCCGTCCCCACAGCCGCCGCCGCAGCAGCAGGCGACGCCGCCCCCGCAGCCGGCGCAGCAGGCGCCCTCGTCCGCGGCGACGCGTGTCGTGTTCCCCGGCCCCGGGCCCGGTCCCCCGCTGCTGGCCGCCGCCCCCGGTCCGCCCCCGCCCACGTCGCCAGCGCCGGTAATGCTGGCGCCCACCCTCACCCCCGTGAAGAGCGGCTCGCCGCCCGTCCACGACGGTATCGATGACTGCTCGTCACCGCCTCCGGCCAAGAAGCTCAAGACTGAGCCCAAGGTAAGCGACTGTTGCATGTCTTGCCTCCGCGAGAGGCGCTCGCAAATAGCAGTCGACCGTGTTAAGTTGGTTCTCTAATGTCGGCCAGCTTTAGTGGTTATGCAACCTGAAGTAGTTAATTAAGTAGGCTATGTTATCTAGATTTTAACAAATATTCGCTGTATCATCATCATGTTTCCTGCTATGTTAGCAGGAGGTCATTTGAGTCTCCATTATTGGCAGTCCCTTACTTCCTTCTTAATGCTGCTGTATGTATATGCTACCATCCAGCATATTGTCCACGATTTCAAATCTCTTCCTCCTTCGCGTCGCTGCTTCCTTCCAGACATCCTTCTAAGGCTAACTTACACGTCCTCATCCTTAATGTAAGTACTATGAAATTCCTCTCCCTTCTTTTTCGTACACTCTGTAGTGCTGTTCTCCCTCCCTCCCTCCATGTCTGTCTCTCCCTCCCTCTCCCTCTCTCTCTCTCTCTCTCTCTCTCTCTCTCTCTCTTTCGCCTCCCCCCAGAACCTCTTCAGCTTTCACCTCAGCCGCCCAATTTTTTTTTTTCAATTTGTCGCCATGTCTACGTCTTAAAAGCTTCCAAATCTTCCAAGATCTTTCTTCATTATTCGTGGTGTATTGCAACAATATTATCCTCATATGTTTATGTGCAACAGAGCACATTTGTGTGTGTGTGTGTGTGTGTGTGTGTGTGTGTGTGTGTAGTGAAGAATCTTCTTTTCTCAGATTGAACTCTTGTTATCTTCTGCTGTGTTCTAGTTCGTGAAAAGAGCGTAAAGATATGTTGCTCACTTCGTTTTGCAGTGTAACATTCGGCAATGAAGAGCCACTTAATGTGAAATACGCAGGCTGCGACTGGCAGTGCATTACATGGTCGCTCCATCTCCTCACAGTCTTTACTTCGCAGAGCTAGTGAAATTGTACTTAGGCGAAAGTCCTTAGCCTTCCCATTAAAACCCCGTGCAACACGTCATCTTTCTCATTACTAACTCTGAACCGTCATACCATAAAACTCAGAAGCTGTCTAACGGTGTTAAAAGATTGCCCTTCGTGTCCTTGTCGCCAGCACTACTTCGTTATTTTCAAAGGTTCCGTAACAATGAGTAGTTCACAGGTTAGGCAATTCATACTGTTTGTGGCACATGCGAATCCTAGTGGTTACATACCTGTATACGAGTTATTCATAATAGTACAACGAGTCGTCGGTGCTTTCAGGTGCTCTCGAACTGCACCCAGATATGAATCCGAACGGTGTGAGGGAACATGCTTAGCTGGAGAATCCCCGTTGCTCAACTCTTTTCCTGGCAAGCATTGTTCTTGTTTAGACAGCTCAGGAAATTACAGATTCGGTCAAAACAAGTTAGTGAGGAGGTAAAACGTGCAACACAATCCGTTAACTGCTCTAAATAAGGAGAGTAAAATCAGTCCAATGCACAGGTGATTTTCCATAATCAGTGTTCTGGTGCGAGTAGCGTTAATGCCGTAGTAATTTACTGATCACACTAATTTAAATGAGATATTTTCCTTAAAGTCCGATTCAAAATTGCTACGGCTGCAGAATTTAGACCTTAAGACACTTCGAAGTAACATTGGTTTGCTGTTTGTCCATCAAAATTCCGCGACTCCAATTGTTGCCGTCCTAATCTGTCGCATGTGTTGTACTGGAAGCATGCTACTTAGCGGAGTACTCTTGAATACACACGTCATATTTATGATCAGAACTTCCAACTAAGACCATTGGACGTCACTAGGTTAAAAATCACGTATGATGGTAAAACACTGTTACACTCCAGTATAGGTGTACACTAGGCTAAAAATCTTGTGCAGTAGTAGAACAGTCACACTCGAGGTCTAAGCTTGACTGAGCGAGTGGTTAACGCTCTCTTGCGGAAATTAATTTTTTCATTGGTGAAATGATTTTATTGTTTTCAAAATAATTTATCTTCTGGTACAATCACTGTAATTTTAATTGATAATGTGGTTTCCTCAGTGGCCAGAGAGACCCACGACATTTATCTCATTTCTCTTACGATGACGAAATTACAACTTCAGCGGCAATTGGGCATTGAAAAAAAATTCGGTAGCGACAAATGAAAATTTGTGCCGGCAGGGTCTCGTGACCGGAGATCCCGCTTTACGCCATGTGTCGCCTTAATCGCTTTGGCTGTCCGAGCACGTTTCCCCTCCAAACCACATTCCCAACTTATCACGCACTACACAGAGGTCGGGCCAAGAGTGAATCAGCAGTGAATTGTTATTAATTGCCCTCTGGGTGCATATAATTTTTTTTAAAACAAGCATTTCAGCAATCACGGACGCCACCAGCACGACTGAAATGTCGTTGAAGATTTATTGTGAGTGCTTTTTTGCAAGATCAGTAAATTGTATGAAATTTAAATTGCTGTAATGATAGTCCACCATAGCTGATTTTTAAAATACATATATATTTTTTGTTTATTGCTACCAGTTTTGAGCAGAGCTAATTTTCAAGCTTTAGCCTATAAGATCGTAAATGCTTTGCTCGAAACCAGCGACAAGAAATCAAAAATGTATCGTTCTTTCCGAAATGACTTCACTCTTTGATAGCAACTATTTTAGTGACACAGAATGCGCGGTGCAGCATTATGGGAAACTGTTTTCCCGTAGCACCTTCCAGCAATATGGTACGTAGATTTAATGAAAAAAGAAGCAGCTTCCATTTCCAGTCTGCATGTAGTGCTTGATAGGTGGTAATGTCAGGATAATCTGGTCTACCCTGTTAGATTAATTAACCACTTACGTACCAATCGTTGTCCACCGAAGTCGCCGATCTTCGCGACGGATCTCATTGTGTGTAATATGACGGCGGTAGTGCAACATTGCTTTTGAGGTTTAAAGGAAATAACGCTTTATGTAATTCGCAAATATCTAACGCGCTGCGCCTGATGTAAGATATTGTAAATTTCAGTGTCGTGCCAGCATGAGTCACTATTGAGTTAAGTCTACAGATGAACTACGAGCAACTTGTGCTACCCGCAAGCTCAGCGCAGCTGCCAGTCATCTGAGACGAGGAACTAGCAGTGCATCCCCTCCCCTACTCGCTTCCTCTGCTGATTTTCGTTTTCTCCTCTTTTTTTGTAAATCGGATTCCGGTTGCGGGTGCGTAATTGAGGCCTAGACGACACGCCGGGTGGGGACCTTAATTGTTTAGTGGGCTGGGGAAAGGGGAGGGGGGGGGGGGGGGTGAGTGAGACGAGTGGTACCCGCAGTCGACCGTCGAGCCGATTAGCTGCGTCGACCGCCGGCCCGCGGATCGATACGTGCCCAACAGCGTCGCGTGAGCGCACTGGCTGCCGTGAATCGCGTGGCGTCCGGCTCTCAATCACAAAAACAGACACATCTCGTACGAAGTTAGTAATGACAAAATACAACAGCTGTATCACTAATTTTGATGCTTACCCGAGATAGAGCCACGAACGTCACGTCTGATGGCGTCCATTGTTGTTCATATACGCGAATGTGGGCATCAGCGTTGTCTTCTGCGTCTAGTGCCATACATCTTACTACGGAATTTGCATCGGGCCTCGTTCAGAAACCAGTTAATCGCAGACGCCGCTCAACCAGTGTGCAAATAGAAAAACGTTGTAATTTCATTAGCTACGTCGCTCGAAACAGGTAGCGACATAAATAAACATGTAAAATGATTAGTTGCCAAATTTACTTGTTGGAAATATGAGTTAGTACAGTAAAAGAATATTTTCATGGGGTCGAAGACATTATGCAAAAAATAACCGTGGGTAGGTGTCTGTGCATTCCATATGATAAATTATTGAATTACAGTAGTAAATTATACCTCGTAATGAGAATTTATGATGTTTATCTAAAACTCTCGTGTGTGAAATCTACATATTATTACGGTTTGTACTCAGTTTTACGACATATTTCTAAAGTGATCGTAGTAACATGGAGCCAGAGAGGCTGAAATTATTTAAGAATTTATTCTTCGCTGGCAAAAATGTTATTCGTACGGTAACTCGCAAATGGAGTATTGCCCAGATACCATTATGTGATTGTGTTTAGGATGAGTGCGAGGGTGCACGCTCTTGTACGAGTAATTCATTATTGGTTGTTCGCTTGAATAACGATGTGATCATTGAGACTTGTTGGAATGCAGTTAATCAGATACTCTGCTGGCGCCATATTCAGTGTGAAAACACTGTGTGATGTGCAGGCAGAGTACTGACACGTAAACTTGATTATGTTTCTTCTTGAAGTTGTGCTCCACAGCCTCAATAAAAGAAAATACTGTATGCACCACCTTAAATCTGCTACAAAATTTTATTTTGTTGCGTGTACGGAAGCGTGCTGAAAAATAAAGCGTCCGATTTTTTTTTTGCGAAAACTCCTAAAGGTTTTTAAATGAAACAAACGTTACTAACATTCTGCTTCTTTATCCTCCCTGTTTACATATTTGCAGCCCTATGCCGCTAGAGGGCTTCGAACTGTAGCGTGTAACCTGGCGTGAGAAACAGTGTGCTGTAATCGAGTTCGGCCACCCATGGAGCACTTTCTTCTTCAGTACGACATTGCCAGACTACACATGAAGCGCTCCGACAAACGCAACAATCCGACCCCTTGAGTTCGCCGTCGCCGATCATCCGCCATATAGTCCCGACTCGGCTCCATCCGTTTTTTACCTGTTTTCAAAACTTGAAGAACACGTTCGAGTGCTTCACTTTGATAGTGATGAAGCGTTTCAAGCAGAGGTGAGGTTGTGGCTCCGTCAGCAAACATCTTACTGTGACGGTATCAACAAACTCATCTCTCATTGGGAGAAATGTGTTTGTCGCCAGAGTGACTATCTTGAGAAATACGAGGGCCGTCCAGAAAGTAACCTCCGGTTGATTTAAAAAAATACACCAAGTTAAATAAAAATATTTTAATATATACATCTTACAACTACATCTTTGCACTATTTTTCTACATAGTCTCCATAGCGATTGAGGCACTTATCGTATCTCTTCACAAGCTTTGAAATTCCTTCTGCATAAAAATCACCCGCTTGTGCCTGGAGCCAGCCTGTGACCGCATCTTTGAGCTCTTCGTCGTCATCAAACCGCTGTGACCCGAGCCATTTCTTCAAATGCATGAAGAGGTGATAATCACTTGGCGCCAGGTCTGGGCTGTAAGGTGGATGGTTGATAACGTCCCACTTGAAGGACTCAAGAAGGGCCGTTGTTCTGCGAGCAGAGTGAGGACGGGCGTTATCGTGCAAAAAAACGATACCGGAAGTCAGCATACCACGGCGTTTGTTCTGTATAGCCCGTCGTAACTTTTTTATTGTTTCACAGTACACGTCTTGATTAATGGTCGTACCACGTTCCATGAATTCAACCAACAACACCCCTTTGGCATCCCAAAACACCGTTGCCATCAGTTTTCTGGCGGGGTTTTCTATTGCAGCACACATTTCAAACTGCCACAAAAACTAAACTAGCGCAGGTACGACGTTCACTCGACCACGGCTTGATGCCGACTGACCTGTTGAGTGCGTGAACGCACAGATGGCGTCGCTACTCCCCCCACAACCCGCACTGTGACCAATCGGAAGTTACTTTCTGAACCGCCCTCGTAAATACGAAGACACGAGGAATAAAGAAGTAGAATGTTAATAGAGTTCATTTTCACATAAAAAAATTCGCAGGCATTGCTTTTAAGCGCGCCCTCGGAGGTTACACTGTTTCATTATCTGGCACGCTGGCTTAAAATGGCATGTACTGCATGTCCATTATTGTGTATTAGAGTGCTGGATGATGTCGCGCCACTCACCAGACCCACTTCCTTCGAAAGCATTCACTGCATACTTATCCTCACTCGCAACAGTGAACTCTTGGTTCATACACTTTTAAAGCTTTGAAGTCTGCCAGATGAAGACGAAATAAAGATAATTTTATATGGTCTCTTTTTATTAATGAGGTGTAATAGCTTCCGGCATACACTAACAAATTGGAGCGCAGCATCAAGGAAGCTCACCCTGGAAGCTGGCTCCGCCAGTTGATGAAGGATTGCACACTCGTGCACGAGCTGGTACTTGCAGGCCATGCGTCTCGCAGTGCACACACAGGTATACAGCGCTATGTATCTCGTCTCGTGCCGCCCATTATGTTCATCTGAAGCGTAGACACAGCACTGCCACGTCTTACGGTCCAGTCGCGCCGACCTGGCTGAATGAATAGTTGAAAGTAGGTGATTCGGTTTCTTGTCCAGTGTCGTAACTGTGTTTCTCTGTGCAGTGGCAGATGCTTCTGTCGACACATCGTGTAAAACTCTTGAAAGATCCACGTGCATTGCTGCAAAGCTCGTAGCGTCCACTTATGGATGCGAAGGAAGTCCCACCTTGTGGCCCGTGACTGCTGGAACGACTTGGTTTGTAACGTTGCAAGTATCCACCAGATGGGGATATAATGCAGCGGTAGTACTTTACGTGTAAAGCGTACTCTGATTAAAATGACCTTCCTTCCACAGCGGAGTGAGCGCGTTCTGAACCTTCCTGCTAGACTACTACTGTGAGCGGGACGGGGACTCCAGTCTGGAGCCTCGTTTCAGACTTTCCAGATGCAGAGCGCTACCTGTTGAAAGAAAGAGATTTAGGGATGGTTCTCAGTTGTTTCCTAGGAGTATTTCAACACGTTGCGCTGCCGTATAACAGTATTCCGAGAAATTTACTTTTTGGTGCACGATACCAGTCGTGTTTTGCCGCATGGGGTTTGTTTCAGACGGACAACTAAGTACGAGCTATTCCGAAAGGCTTTGCACACTTACTGTTGTTGCATAGAATTACATGCACGAACGGGACCCCGGACGGGAATGCGAGAACCTAGAATGCAAAACATGGGGCGCATAGCACTTATATGTTTAGCATTGGGTAACGTGTATGTCGATTTGTTCACTCTTATATCCCGTGCAAAAGCATACCCTGACTGCCTCTTCACCATATACATTTATACTATAGTTTACAATTTACGCACTTTTTTTTTTAACTTGACGCCGCAGTAAGAACTTGGCCATCAACGCTGCGATTAATAACGTTATGATACCTGAAGATGATTGCTGTTGTATTTTTTTAACCTTTAGCGATTTTAGTTAGAGGGGCATCAAGACGTGGCCTAAGGCATGTTTGTGTCTAGTGTTTGGACTCCTAAAACTGGGCACATCCTCAGAGGCTATTAAGACGCAATCAGTATTTCCGAACTTAACTAGCTCAACAAGTGTCTAGCGGTTCTAGGCGCGCAGTCCGGAACCGCGCGACTGCTACGGTCGCAGGTTCGAATCCTGCCTCGGGCATGGATGTGTGTGATGTCCTTAGGTTAGTTAGGTTTAAGTAGTTCTAAGTTCTAGGGGACTGATGACCACAGATGTTAAGTCCCATAGTGCTCAGAGCCAGCTCAACAAGCTAAACTGTTTCTGCGAGGGCTGTTGATAAAATATCGATATATCGGTATTTTAAGCAAAAAACATGGATAATCCATGTGATATTTCCTCCTCTGATATATCGATATCAAAATGGCAGTATGAAGTGCCGATATTTTTATTTTGCATTTTATTCACAATTCGTACTTTTGAAATTGTAGTAGAACGTAACGTTACTTTCACTGTGTTGCAGTGGTTACAGGTTATGCCTGAAATTTAGTATTCTCGGTCTACTCTTGACACGGTCGATCTCGAAATATTGAGTTCCCTAATGATTTCCGAAACGGAGTGTTCCGTGCATCATGCTCCAACTACCATTCCGCCTTCTAAGTTCAAAAGTTCAAATGTGTGTGAAATCTTAGGGGACTTAACTGCCAAGGTCATCAGTCCCTAAGCCTACACACTACCTAACCTAAATTATCCTAAGAACAAACACACACACCCATGCCCGAGGGAGGACTCGAACCTCCGCCGGGACCAGCCGCACAGTCCATGACTGCAGCGCCTTAGACCACTCGGCTACGCCTTCTAAGTCTGTTAATTCGCGTATAGTGATGTGCTTATCGCTATATAATGACTTCTATCACCTTAGTGTATATCGTAATATCCTTCTCTTCCCTCTCTCTGTCCATCTCCCCCCACCCTCCAATGCCTATCCATCCACCTCCTCCTCCTCCCCCACCCCCCACCCCCCTCGTAACTCCCTCTTCCCATCTCCTTTTGCCTCTCTCTGACCTTGAGTCTTGTTTGTTGTTATTGCCTACTAAACCTTGATTGGTAATTGAAGTCGGTTAACATGAAAGGGTAGTAAACTGGTTGGGACCATTGCTATACGGGATACGAGAAACCTCTCCTGCTATTTATGAGGATAGCAGCTTCAATGACGATATTTCACCTGGTTTTAATTTACAAATTAGGTGGGTTACAAAGTGTCGGACGATTTAGATTCCGTAGTAGTATTGTACGCACAAACCGCGGATCTACACATATGAAAATGTTTGCAGCAACGGATTGTATGCGTTCACATCCAATTATACAGTTTAGCCGCGTTCAAATCGCAAGGCTAATCAGTTTCGGCTCAACAATTGAGTCGACGGAACAGTAGATTGTGTTGACAGGCCTCGGATTTGCATCAGCGGGATCTCGTGCCACGGTTAGCCGGCGCAGGACTGGCGGTATCGAGCACGAACGGCGCAGAGGCGCGCAGCGGGCTGCGGTGCAGTTTGGATGCAAATCCGGCCGGGTGCGGGTCGGCGCCAGATTGCAGCAGTCTGTATGCCGGCCACGCAGCGCCGCGCCGGGGATTCCGCGTAATCTGCTTTGCGGTGCTGATTGAGTTAGCTGCCCTCAAGTCGCCGAGCTCCCTCTGCCCTGCTCGTAACCGCGACTTGGAAATACAATTCCCTGATCTCGCTATAGGCGCAACCTTCTTTGCTGGCCTGCACAGTGCAGCACTCACTCGAAGAAGCCCATTAGCAACTCAGATGACGCTCGGTGGACTGGTAGCAGTCAGCGATCGACGACCGTCTGTGTGTCCCTGTCCGCTCCACTTGCTAAAAAGCAGGTATTTGCCAGGGCACGGAAGTGTACGGGGGTATCCGGGAAACTATGAATAATGCACCGGAGTAGAAAAAAAGTACAGCACTAAAAGTTAATACGCCCTTTTAGAGATTTCCAACTCACTCATGTTCTGTTGTTGCAACAGTTCATATTTAGTACATGAAATGATTACATTTACGAGTCAATAGAACAAGTGGTTCTGATGAACCAGATATCGACCCAGTCTGAAACACCGATATTAATACGTGGCGTAGCGCCCAGAATCGCCAATGCAGGCACCGACTTCTGGCATCCAGTCGATCGTACAGATGGCGAATGCTGTCCTGGGATACGTTATGTCATCCCTGCTCGACCATTTCACGTAAGAGTTTGTTGATTGACGAGTCGCACGAGTCTCTTCTCGTCCCATCATATCCCATACGTGCTCGATTGGAGACAAGTCCGGAGATCGTGATGGTCAGGGAAGTTGTTGCGCCCCTTGTAGAGCACGTTGAGTTTCACGGACTGTGTGCGGTCGAGCATATTATCCTGTTGGAACAATACATCACCTTACTGTTACAGGAACGGCAAAAGAACGGGTCTAACAACATTCTGCACGCACCGAGCACTGGTACTGAACGACATGGCGCACTGGTTAGCGCACTGGACTCGCATTCGGGAGGACAGCAGTTCCAACCCGCGCCCGTCCCTCTTGATTTAAGTTTTCCGTGATTTTCTAAATCGCTTCAGGCAAACCTCGGGGTGGTTCCTTTGAAAGGAAACACTGTGCAATTGTGGTTGCTGTGTGTCCCAGCCACAGTTACACTGTGTTTTGGTGAAGTGTAAAGCGCTGTTACGACCTTATTTGTGAAAATATGTGTTATATTTACGTGTGCTTCACAAAACCTCCCTTGTGGTCCATCTCCACGACCTCGTTGTCGACAGGACGTTTAACACTGATCTCCTCCTCACCCTCCTCCGAAACACCAAAGGTGGACGGGGTTGTAGCTTATCGCAGCTCACATCATAAAGCCTGAGTTGTCTTGGACGAAAGCACCTCACCATGTGTACGTCTTACGGACAAACGACCATCACTTCCGTGCAGGCAGAATCTGCTTTCATTGCTGAAGGCCACGGCGCGCTTTTCCATCTTCCAGTTGATCCTCTGGTCGGCACCATTCGAGCCGTGCACGTTGTTGGTGTGGAGTGAGTGGAACACAGGCTAGAGTTGTGCGTGCCGGTAGTCCCATTGCTGATAACCGGTTCACAACAGTTCGTGTTGACGTGTCTGGGCTCACAGTCCCTCCTATCTGTGCTCTGGTAGCTGTACGATCTCCCATGGTGTCCTTGCAATACGAGGATGCTGGCTGGCGTCTTTGCCGCGTGGACATCCAGAACCTCGTCTACGGATGTGAGAATTTTCACGTGACCACTGATGCCAGCATCATTGCTCAACTGACGCAGCGCATCCCACTTGTGTGGAAATTCGCCGAGAGGACCGCCCCGCTACTCAGAAGGCCCCAATTTGACCCCTTTCAAACTCAGTCACTCCGTTGTGGGAAGCACGAGTGCAACTCCGTGGCATGGTTGCCTGCTTGCTTCACACATTCTCACTACACGGAGCCCTCTGGCTTTTAGCATTCCCTATTAAAGGATAGACACAAATGGCGCTCTGGTAGCTATTCCACTACGGTGTCCGTTGAAGGACGACGTTGAAACCATTATAAGTGCATCTACTATCCCCCAGGTGGCAAATGACGTCATCGGATGAAAGTCGACGTCGTCTTTCCAGGTGTACTAATTTTTTTCTGGCAGTGTATTAAACTTCATTCTGTAAAGTGTTCTCAGGTTTGCAGGCGAGACAAATGGATCTGTTCATCATTTGGATTTGCAACTCCTTGTGCTTACCGTGTTTGCAGTTAAAACTGTAGGATGTAAGGTCCATCAATTATGCAAAACAGCGTTTTTTTCCAAGTTCCCAAACATGTTTCAGCGCCACAGTGCCATTATCAGTGGGTTTCCGTTTTATTTAATCTGTAATGTGAACGTTTTTACTAAATTATTACAAAATTATGTGGATATTTAGTTCAAACAATAATTGGTTTCGTTTTGTTAATAACTTTATACTTGGTGTGCATGATTTTCCGGGACCACTCGTGTATTATTTATTACAGGTAGCTCGTCATCTGCAACCAAACGATGTTGATGAGAAAGTTTTGTTGGGAAGTTAACTTATCAGCTAAATGTAATTTAGTTTATCGCGATATTTCGCGCCTATATTAGTTTTTACTTACGTTCTCGTGTGGCAAGCCCTTTTATTTTCAGCTTGATGGTGAGGTGTTGTGAAGCACACGTAAATATAACACGTATTTTCACAAATAAGGTTGTAAAAGCACTTTACACTTCACCCAAACAAAGTGTAATTGTGGCTGGGACACACAACAACCACAATTACGCCGAAGTAGCTCAGAAGATCGTTAAAGAAAGGGAAACCAACGTTTATGGCATTTGTAGATTTAAAGAAAGCTTTTGTCAGTATTGTCTGGGCCACACACATTATTTGAAATTTTGAAGGTTGCAAGGTTAAAATACAGGGAATGGAAGTCTGCACACAGTTTGTACATAAACCAGACTGCGGTTATAAAAGTCGGAAGACACGAAAGGGAAGCGAGTGAAACAGCGTTGTAACCAGTCTCCGATGTTATTCAGTCTGTACATGGAAGAAACCGCAAAGGAAACAGGAGAAAATTTGGAAAAGAAATGAACGTTCAAGCAGTAGAAATAAAAACTTCTAGGTTTGCTGATGAACGTTCAGGCAGTAGAAATAAAAACTTCTAGGTTTGCTGATGATACTGTATGAATAAAATGGATGTTTTGAAAAAGGGGTTTTTAAAGATGAGCGTGAACAAAAATAAGACGAGTAATGGAATACAGTCAGTTAATATCAGGTAATGCTGAGGGTATTAGATTACGAAATGAGATTCTGAGAGTAGTGCGACTTTTGCTGTTTGGGCAGCGAAATAACGGAAGATGGCTGACGTAGAGAGGACATAAAATGGATAAAATGGCTCTGAGCACTATGGGACTCAACTGCTGTGGTCATAAGTCCCCTAGAACTTAGAATTACTTAAACCTAACTAACCTAAGGACATCACACACATCCATGCCTGAGACAGGATTCGAACCTGCGACCGTAGCGGTCGTGCGGTTCCAGACTGAAGCGCCTTTAACCGCGCGGCCACTACGGCCGGCAGAGGACATAAAATGCAGACTGGCAACAGCAAGGAAAACATTTCTGAGAAGGAGAAATTCGTTAAAATCGAATGTAAGTTTAAGTATAATTGCGTAAGTTTCCGCCATCAGAGTAAGTTAACATGTAAGTTTACTGGGTATTTCACGACTTCATGTTGTTATTAACCTTCACTGATGGGATCATTGTTTTCGCCGCAGTTGCTGTGGCTGTGGTTTCATCGGTGACAGTAAATTAAAACGTAAGTTTAAGTTCTATAATGATAGAAGCTGAAGAAATTAATTATAATTTATGCCATGGCTGGGACTTGAACCTGAGTCTCCTGGTCACTAGGCAGATACGCTAACCATTACAGCACCATAGCGGTATAGCTAACAGAGCTGCGTGGACTTCACTAGTCCAATGCTCTTCCTAACACAAACTTCAATTCACGCATGCACCCCGTTTTCTCCTTCTTAAATCGCCAGTATTGCCGGAGCCTCTCCATCATTGGAAAAGCACCTCAACTTTGTACGTAATGGGGAAATCGTGCCTATGCCTTAGGTGCAGTGAGCTATTGATCTGATGGAATTAAATTTTCCTTGAGGCATATGAGTCTCAACTTTATCTTTGATAATGATAGAAGCCGAAGAAATGAAATAAAATTATATCATTTTAGAAAATAAAGTTGCGACTTACGTAATTCCATCAGATCAATAAATGTAAGAGTTAGGAAGTCTTTCAGAACATATTGGTCTGGAGTGTAGGCTCGTACGGAAGTGAAACGCAGACGATAAGCAGTTGAGACAGGAAAAGAGTGGAAGCTAATGAAATGTGGAGATGCAGAAGAACGTTGAAAATTAGAAGGGGTAGACTGCGTTACTAACGAGGTTGTTGTTGTTGTTGTTGTTGTGGTGGTGGTGGTGGTGGTGGTGGTGGTGGTGGTGGTGGTGGTGGTCCTCCTCAGTACAGAGACTGGTTCGATGCATCTCCCCGTGCTACTCTATGCTGTGCAACTTCATCTCCGACTAACTACTGCAACCTACATCCTTCTGAATCTGCTTAGTATATTCATCCCTTGGTCTCACTCTACAATTTTACCCTCCGCGCTTCCCTCCAATACTAAATTGGTGATCCCTTGATGCCTCAGAACATGTCCTACCAACCGATCTCTTCTTCTAGTCAAATTGTGCCACAAATTCATCTTCTCCCCAATTCTATTCGGTACCTCCTCATTAGTTACGTGATTGACCTATCTAATCTTCAGCAACGAGGAGGTACTGAATCGAACTGGAGCTCAACTTGACAAAAGAAGGAATCATCTGCTGGTGGGATGCATTCTGAGGATTTAATTTTGTACTACTCGTAGAAGGAAGTGTGGGGGAGGGGACAAAATTTGTACAGGCAGAGTGAGGGATGGATACGGTGAGCAGGTTCAGATAGATCGAGGTTGCAGTAGTTGTACAGAGATGCATGAAACCCGTCTTCGGACTGAACACCGAAACTGCAGTAGCAGGGCTGAGGCTGTCGCTTAATGTGCAGCCCCCCTTTTGGCACCGTCCCAGTTGCCAGACCCGCATCGCACAGGCTCATTAGCGTTGTTACAAACACCTGCGCGCCCGCACCTTGCTTCACAACACACCCGCTGCTCTCTAGGGATCACCGCTCTGCTAGGCTGCTCAGCCGTTACACTCCGGGCTTCCGGCTGACAAGGGGAGGCCGCCAATTGCGAAATTCAGATTCGATTCATACTGCGCAATAATGAAAGCTCATGGCCAGAGGTGTAATGTGGCAAAGCACCAAGATGCACTTCTCAGCCGTTGTCGAGAAAATCGACAGTTAAAAGAAACCGTTGCGGTGAAATACTCTCTACGACTAATAATTTTCTGCAGCGTCGTGGCGCAGCGGTAAGCGCTCGGGTTCGTAATCCGAAGGTCGCCAGATCGAATCTCGCGCCATGCAATATTTTTTATTATAAGTTTTTTGTAATTCAAACATTAATGAATTGCTTATGCATGTTGGTGAAGGCGGATCGCTCTCCAATTGTACCGCCTCCATTTTTCCGTTTGTTTAACGGGGTGTACCAAAGCTCTCACGTCCGCACTGATTGTCGACGATGTTAAAAGTTGCGCTAGGGACCGCATCTACCTTCTTTCGAAGTCAGCAGGCAACTACGCTGTTATGCGGCGGCTCGTTTCGGCCCATTCAACATCTGTCCTTCAAGTGTAACGAGCGATAACGGAGTTTATATTTCATACCTGCCACAGCAAATTTGTGTTCGTGGGGTCTCTATTCTAATTCGAACGTTTGACTTACGCTATACGTATTCGTTCCGGATTATCGTTTCTACGTCTTCCGTTAACTATACGTGGTTAACCTTATGAAGACAATTAATAACATTTGTGAAATACAACTTTGTTTGCGGAAAACATAATGATGTTCAAAGTCGCCAGTTTTTCCACGACAAACGACTTTCAACAACTTATTATATGCATAATTGTTGCAACTGATTGCCGGGAATTATATATATGTATATATAATCAGTGCGGGCGTGGGAGCTTTGGTACATCCTGTTAAACAAACGGAAAAATGGAGGCGGTACAATTGGAAAGCGATCCGCCTTCACCAAGATGCATAAGCAATTCATTAATAGTTTATATATACACTCCTGGAAATTGAAATAAGAACACCGTGAATTCATTGTCCCAGAAAGGGGAAACTTTATTGACACATTCCTGGGGTCAGATACATCACATGATCACACTGACAGAACCACAGGCACATAGACACAGGCAACAGAGCATGCACAATGTCGGCACTAGTACAGTGTATATCCACCTTTCGCAGCAATGCAGGCTGCTATTCTCCCATGGAGACGATCGTAGAGATGCTGGATGTAGTCCTGTGGAACGGCTTGCCATGCCATTTCCACCTGGCGCCTCAGTTGGACCAGCGTTCGTGCTGGACGTGCAGACCGCGTGAGACGACGCTTCATCCAGTCCCAGACATGCTGAATGGGGGACAGATCCGGAGATCTTGCTGGCCAGGGTAGTTGACTTACACCTTCTAGAGCACGTTGGGTGGCACGGGATACATGCGGACGTGCATTGTCCTGTTGGAACAGCAAGTTCCCTTGCCGGTCTAGGAATGGTAGAACGATGGGTTCGATGACGGTTTGGATGTACCGTGCACTATTCAGTGTCCCCTCGACGATCACCAGTGGTGTACGGCCAGTGTAGGAGATCGCTCCCCACACCATGATGCCGGGTGTTGGCCCTGTGTGCCTCGGTCGTATGCAGTCCTGATTGTGGCGCTCACCTGCACGGCGCCAAACACGCATACGACCATCATTGGCACCAAGGCAGAAGCGACTCTCATCGCTGAAGACGACACGTCTCCATTCGTCCCTCCATTCACGCCTGTCGCGACACCACTGGAGGCGGGCTGCACGATGTTGGGGCGTGAGCGGAAGACGGCCTAACGGTGTGCGGGACCGTAGCCCAGCTTCATGGAGACGGTTGCGAATGGTCCTCGCCGATACCCCAGGAGCAACATTGTCCCTAATTTGCTGGGAAGTGGCGGTGCGGTCCCCTAGGGCACTGCGTAGGATCGTACGGTCTTGGCGTGCATCCGTGCGTCGCTGCGGTCCGGTCCCAGGTCGACGGGCACGTGCACCTTCCGCCGACCACTGGCGACAACATCGATGTACTGTGGAGACATCACGCCCCACGTGTTGAGCAATTCGGCGGTACGTCCACCCGGCCTCCCGCATGCCCACTATACGCCCTCGCTCAAAGTCCGTCAACTGCACATACGGTTCACGTCCACGCTGTCGCGGCATGCTACCAGTGTTAAAGACTGCGATGGAGCTCCGTATGCCACGGCAAACTGGCTGACACTGACGGCGGCGGTGCACAAATGCTGCGCAGCTAGCGCCATTCGACGGCCAACACCGCGGTTCCTGGTGTGTCCGCTGTGCCGTGCGTGTGATCATTGCTTGTACAGCCCTCTCGCAGTGTCCGGAGCAAGTATGGTGGGTCTGACACACCGGTGTCAATGTGTTCTTTTTTCCATTTCCAGGAGTGTATATATATGAATTACAAAAAACTAATAATAAATAAAATTGCATGGCGCGAGATTCGATCCGGCGACTTTCGGATTACGAACCCGAGCGCTTACCGATGTGCCGCGACGCTGTAAAAAATTCTTAGTCGTAGAGAGTATTTCACCGCAACGGTTTCTTTTAACTGTCGATTTTCTCGACAACGGCTGAGAAGTGCATCTTGGTGCTTTGCCACATTACACCTCTGGCCATGAGGTTTTATTATGCGCAGTATGAATCGAATCTGAATTTCACAATTCGCGGCCTCCCCTTGTAAGTAATCTTTGTCTACGGCAGCCCAGCTACACGTTTCGGAGCCTCAGACGGTTATCGCTGGGCACGAGACGACTTTGGCGGATGGCCTCCTCATCAGAGGTGGCACCAGCAATCCGACACCGCAAAGGACGATAAACACGGTCCTTTGCGATCTTACACTACGGTAGATAACAAAGGGGCAGAATCTGACGTCCTCTAAATGAAATTTCGCAACGCAGTAAAGCGTGAATGGTGAAGTGGAAGAGGGAGGTGAGGGTCAGACGTCCCGTCGACGAAGAAATCATTAGAGAAGGAGCACAAGCTTGAGACTGGTGAAGAGTGGGTTGTGTCCTTGTCGTAGGAACCACCCCCGCATTCGCCTCAAGGATTCAGGAAAATCACGGAAAACGTAAATTTCTATGGAACGAACGAATTTTGAAACGCCGTCGTCTCAAATGCGAGTTCATTGCGCCACGTCACTCCGTGTGATTGCCGAAGGTTAAAAACAGCGAGTGGTAGCGGTGCAGAGTTTTTTTTATCGCAGATTGAATGAACAGCTGCAAACAAGCGGTAGGTTGCACTTCAAAGAAACAAACTTTCTTGGAAGAGATAGGTATAGAAATACAGTCTTAAGACAAAAATTGGCTAATTTGTCGTAGGAGCCGTACACCCTAACTAGGTGTCGTGGACCGCTATTCATCAGGAATGTATGTTCCGAACACGTCACCATTCAAATAAAGGACAGGAAGGGCATGGTCGGCCTAGAGATGGGAGGATGGAGTCATCGAGGATCTCCTGAAAATGGACTATATAAATTTGAGAGCTGTAGCAACGGACCGAGATGAATGTTGGAAAATTGTTAGACTAAGGCTCACTGTGTGCTGTATGGCCACAACGGAAGACGAAGTCACAGCTTGTAAAGAATACCACATTTCCTGCCGTAGACTTTGCCGCTGTTGGACGTACACAGTTGTTAGCCACAAGTGATAAAAATTCTTCGCTTTCTCGCAGTGTGAAACGATAAGAGTTTGTAGCGTGCCACCGCCGCCAAGGTATTGCGAGCGCAAGGGGAGACGTAGACGGCGCGTACAGGGCCAGATGGGGGAGCCGCTTTGTGCAGGGCGGCGCCGCATATCGCGAGGGGACACAACACTGGATAATTAACAACCCTCGAGCACGCCACCGCCATAATTAAACTCGACTCAGCTCGCCGGATCGCGTCGGCCGATTGGATTCTGCGGTTATCGACCTCCTAACTTGGTAATTAACGGCTGTATTGTAGCGACAGTTTGGCTGCCCCCCGGAAAGTTTCTTCCCCTTTTGGCACTAACGTGTCAGTGTGTGCGCACTGGCTTTCTCTCCCGGTTCGTGGGAGGTTGCGCCGCGGAATCCACGCACGTGTTGTTTTCCCAGGGTTGATGGAAGTAGGCGGCTCCGAAAGGTAGCATCATTATCGCCTGCGGCCATACTGTTGAGATATCGTTTTTCAAGTATCCAGAACCACACTGCTTGTTTTGCGACCGCGACCGTTTCTTAAAACTGACGCATGCGTTTTACAACAACTGCTACCAGCCACAATTTGTTGACGTCTTGCTTAAATTTATACATCTTAAAAGATTATAGTCGAAGTTCTCAGACAATCGCACCCGGATAAACAAACAATTTCGATGCTACATTATTTTAGTTTTAGCGTTTGCTGAGAAATGCTGTGCCTATAGGTCTTGGGCATCATCTTATCGTGTACCGCCTTTGTTTCAATGCTGATTTGAGAATCAAAGATTATTGCCAAATGTCCTGTGATTTACCACCTGTGGTGTTTGGCCAGTGACGATGTGAACGGTTTATAGCGCGTAACTGCTGAACCACTCTTAAGACGATCAGTTTTATACGTATAAAGGGTATGTTGTTTGATTGAAGATTTGAGCAAGATGTCAACAACTTATGTCTGGTAGCGGCTATGATGAAAACGTATTTACTGATATTCCTTAATTACCCGACAAGCCTCTCCCTAGGACTGTTCGTGAACCATAAGAAGCCGCCAACGTTTATAGACAGGTCTAAAATAAAACGAATTGAATGCAAAATATTTTACTGGAAATGGCTACTGTTGTGTAAGACTTTGGAAACACAAAACTGCGAATATTTATTTCGCCCGATATTGACGAGACGAGAAAGAATGAAGCTCCAACTTCGGATCCCTTTTTGCTTCTTGCGCTTCAGATATCATTTTGTTTTCTTGCCGTGTTACCCATTTCTTTCTTAAAGGGTTTCCTCTTGTTTTCAGCCGTTAGAATTCTATTTAGCGATCGCAGTTTCGACATTAAAGCAATTTCAAGCATCTACAAAACATAATACAACGTAATGAGAACAATTTACAGTGGGATTGACAATAGGTACAAACTATTTCATTGTTTTCGACACACTTTTAGCTGTGTGATACATACAATCCACTCAAAACCACAACACATAAAATGTAATATTGACTAGTATCGCTGACTGGTTGTTCTCTGAAGTGCAGTTGTGGGCATTACGTCGTTATCTCTGCCTAACACAAACTTTCAGATAAAAATCTTGTAGGTACGGCGTATGTATGTCAGAAACCTACAAAATTGGTTGTACCTACTGTTACTCCCACTGTAAATTGTTGTCATTACGTTGTCTTATGTTTTGTAAATGCCTGAAAATGACTTAATGCCGAAATTGCAATCGCGAAATAAAATTCTAACAGCTGAAAGCAAGATGAAATCTTTTAAAAAAATTATAGAAGCTGTGGACCCACTTCACAAGAAAATAACTGACCATCTCATTCCGCCACACAGCCGATATGTCGTTCTGCGTATGTTTTCTCCTCCTCCTCCTCTTTTTATGTTACGCTATTTATTGATCGTTACATCCCCCACTTTTTGCTTAGCCTTCGAACGTCTCTCTTCCGTTCTGGCTTAAATTGGCTTTACCCATCGAAAAGTTTTTGCCAACGAGCAGTTTCTCTGGACCTCCCAGGTTTAATTTATGTACAGGAAAGAAGTTACATACAATGTTTTATTGCAGAGGGCTATTATCGTCTAGTTTTAGCACAACGTGGTAGTGTTCCTTTTAGTGATATGCGCTTGTTTCTTAATTTTTTGATTATTATTATTATTATTATTATTATTATTATATAGTATTCTGCCTATTGGCAGATCTGTGTCTTCATAGGGAGAATTTCTGATTCCAACGTTCCCTGTCTTCCGCTTCTTTCGTCAGTCTGTTGCATCTCTTTCCATCTTTCATGTCATCCAGAAGTTGAATTCTTCTTCATCTTCGTCCTACCGTTCCTTTAATTTTCCCTTCAAAGACTTCGTGTTGAGCCCTCCTTGTCGAAGTATGTGTCCGACTCAGTTGGCCTTCCTCTGAAGAATTGTATTCAGAATGTCTATCTTCTCTCCTACTCTTCTCAGTACATCGTTATTCAACACCCGGTGGTCCACTTGATCATCTCCATTCTCCTCCAGCACCACATTTCAAAACTTTCAAGGATTTTTTTCCCTTTTTTCTCGTGGTCCACGTCTCTGCTCCGTACAGTGTAACGCTCCAGATGGAGCACTTCACCAGTTTCCCTCCTCAGCTCTTCCTAGTCAGAAGGTTCCTCTTTTTATTGAATGCGGTTTTGGCCACAGCGATTCTTGCTCCAATTTCACTGAAGCGTTGGGCATATTTTGTCACCAAATTTCTAAAGCACTTGAACTGTTTCACTTCCTCCAGTTCTCGACTGTCGATGGTCATCCTCAAAGGTTTCTCTCTTTTTGATATCCGCATCACTTTTGATTTTTCGATGTTGATTTCCATGCCGTTATTTCCTTCCAGTTTCCACCAACTGGTTCATCATGTGTTGTCTTCGATTTTTAGCAAGCAGTACCAGGTCATATGCATACTTGATGGCATTGATGAGGCGTCCTCCTATCCTTTCAAAGTTACTCTCGACAGCCATTCCCCATACAGGTTGAAGAAACTCGGCGATAGACAACATCCTTGTTTGACGCCTCTTCACGTCTCCACGCTGCTTGTTTCTTCGTAGTTCAACCGCACCTTTACTCTTTGTCCCAGGTGCAAGTTGAGAATTAGTCTCCGGTCTCTCCAGTTTATTCCTATATCGTTAAGGACGTTAATCAATTTTATCCCATGAGGATGGCGTATCTGGTTCCTTTTCCCGTCCTAAATTCAAACTGGTCCTCTCCTATTACTTCTTCAATTTTGTGTTCCAGTTGTCTGTTGAGTATTCGTGCAATCATCTTCGCTACGTGTGAGATGAAACTGATTGTTCTGAAATCACTACATTTCTTGGCTTGCTGTTTCATCTCAAGAGCAACTATTGTGACATCCAAGAAGTCCTTAGACCATTCCCCACTTTCGTAGATTTTGTTTATGAGATGCGTCGATACCTTCAAATCCTCTTTTCCGATTTCTTTCAGCAAATCCACAGGTATGTCGTCATTCCTGTGGCTTTCCCCCTCTTCATGTCCTCAGTTGCCTTCTCTACTTCAGTTGTCAGTATGGTACGTCCTTTTTCGTCAGTCTCTTCTTCTGTCTCTATTTCAATTCCTTGTGGACGATGTTCCTAATCGTAGAGTCCCTTTATGTATTCTTCCAATATTTTCAGCACATCCGTTTCTTCAATAACCATTTGTCCTAGAAAGTCTTCTATCCTGAAAGTCCTTACTCCTTTGTTTTCTCTACCTCCCATCTCGTTTGTTTCCTGGTGCATCAGGTCATACCTCCCTCTTCTTTGTAGGTCTTGTATTTCGTCGCACATTCCATCTACATACTTTTCTTTCGCTTTGTCGGTTTGTCTTCTGAGTGCGTTGTTAAGTCTTCTATATTTTTCTTCATTAACATTTTTACACTTCCTCCTTTCCTCCATCTTTTAGAGCATCTCATTGGTGATCCATGGTTTCCTCGCTCTCTTTGCTTGCCTTCCAACTTCGCTCTTTAACGTATTCAATAAAACCTGTTTAACATTCCGCCGTTGCTGGTCCATATTTTCAATTGAATTTGCACCTCTCATTTACCTAAATTGTTGTTCTCTATTTAATAGGACCGAAGAATTACTGTATGAAAATAATCCCCGTTGAACAGTTGCTTCGAGGATCATCTTAGCTTTTTTGAGTCCAGTATTTAATTTCCTGTGTATTTTACCATAAAGTATTTTGAGAAAGCCGCCTTGAAAGGAACATAATTCTATTACTTTTCATTTTTTCGGCCTCACATATTTTTATGCTGTTCCTCTATCATCATTTGGTGCGTAGTATTTTCTTATCTCTCCATTGTGCTGTTCTTTACGTAATGTCGTCTTGATCTTTTCATCGATCTAGCATCAGAAAGTAGTTTTCATTTTTGAATTTCCGGCGGAGTTCACATTGACTCCGATGAATGCTGAGTAGACGCCATAACTGTGCGTTTTATGTGCTGCAACAAATTGGTAACACTCGCCAAAAAAATAAGAGTTAAGTGCGATGTCATACTTCACATTTTAATATCAGTTCGACGAAAATTTGAGATGAGATACAGCAAGAAAATTCCACTCACCTTATTACCCCCTTATTGCGCTTGATCTCCCGTGGCTGTTGCCGGAAACACACGGCGGCGTTACAATAAACATGTAAAGTGAGCGATTTAATGAAATTGTGCAAATAGTATCAAGTGGTTCAGCGTGTCCTCGTGAAATATCACGATAAAAACGCACGATAGACAGACCGAAGCGCCCTCTCTCTCAGGTGCAATAGTATTGCGGTCGACTAATACACCAGGCAAACGGTAAAATGACCAACCAAATGTGATGGTAAATGACGTAAACAAGCTCCTGAACATGGTATAATAGCACCTTCAAATGGCTCGGGGAAAAAGTAACAACCAATAAGACTATTTAGCGCAGGGCGTAATAATCAGTTAAACGCCATTTATGGAGGGTATGTTAGGGTTTAAGTCTAGTTAAAGACGAGATCATTAGAGGTGAAGCACAAGCTCGAATTGAGGATGAATCGGAAAGGAAATCGGCCGTGCTCTTGCAAAGGAACCCGGCATTCGTCTTAAGCGATTTACGAAAAACTTAAATCTGGACGGCCGGACTTGGATTTGAACCGCCGCCCTCCCGCCTCACCACTGCACGACCTCGCTCGGTTGCTGCTTAGGAAGGATCGCTTTCCGCTGTGGTAGGGTCCAGCAGAGTCGCCTTTATTGTTGCATAAGACAGCCGCGTCAGGCAGTATTTCGGGAGCGTCTGTTTGTAGGCCGACGGTGAATATTCATGGCAGGCGCAGACGTCATCGATTCCCGACCACGGCCGTGGCATATGAGCCTCGATCTAGTCGCCCCATTCTGGGGTTGTGAGGCTCCTGCCCCACTCTTCAACACCCATGTTCCTCGGATTTCAGGCCGTTCGTTTGCCGACGACTCTTTTGTTACGTATTACGATAATCCTTACGGAGGATGGACAGATAACTGGAAAAGCACAAACACGGCAAAGTGAAGCCGTATGGACGGTTGGGAGCCCGAGAAGCGTATGTTCAGGCTCCGCAATTGGATAGGTTATCCCTATCCTTCGTGGCCGTAGGCACCATTCCATCTCAGAGTATGAGAGCTGTATGCGCAAGTGTGCCTTAAGTGTAAGTGGCTGTCATGAGTGTATGTGTAGTGTAATGTCCTGTTCGAGTTGGACATCAGAGAAGGGAAAGGTTGAAACCCGATGCCGCCGCATATCCTACGTATCTTGAAGAGCACTCGGGGGTCGCCGAGTTTAACGTGCTCATCCCCGGCGGACGGATCGCCATCAATAGAGTCGCATGTCCTCACTTCAAGAGACACTACGGAAAGGACTGGAATTTAATCCAGGACATTGGCGCAAAGACTGGTGATCAGGGACTTACAATTACACCTCTATCCCTCTTGTCCTCTTTGCTATAAATGTAAAGCGAATGTTGTTAACAGCGGGCGGCTTACCCGGGCGGTCACCCATGCAAGTGCTGGCTACTGCCGACGGTGGTTAATTTCGATGCGAACACGAACACATATTTATCAAGTAGGTGATGTGCCGCGTATTTTTTGATTATACCTTGCAATCGTGTTGGCGGAGAATTCCAACCCTCTGAAGACTATAAAGCCGTTCTTTGTCAAGCGGAACACGCATCCGAATAAGGTGAAAGCGAAGATCTTCATTTTATATTCATATGCAAAAGGGACTACAATGACTACGTAAACTGCACGATCCTGGAGGATTAAGTGCTTTGTGTATTGTCAGACTTTTACAGCACGACTCAAGAATTATATTCTCCAGACACTCACTAAATTGTTATGGTGTTGCTTGTGTGGTATGCACATGTTTACTTAGTGAAAGGCTGTAACTCAGCCTTTATCATAAAATCAGTGCAGCCATTTACATTGTCATTACATCAGCTCTCATATACTTCAGTAACAATAAGGGAAGTCCTGACCTGAAGGTTCTTTTGGCTCTTTGATATCGCAGCTCCCCGAATTCCGAGACACTATGCGAAAGCAACTCATCAGACTGTGAAACGTCACAATATGAGCCATCCCATTGACACCGTTGAGATACCTTCAGCCATTTATACATATTTGCACGTCTGTTGGCCTTATCATCTGTGTTTTAGATTCTGCGAAGAAGGATGAGCAGCAGAGTGTTTCGTCAGATAGCCAAAGTGGCACATTATAGATAAATATTGTCATTCCTCTATTTATGATTTACCTTTCAGCACATCTGTAGGTGTACTGAGTGTATACATGTGCAGTCCTGTGTTTCCTTTTCCCATTTATTTATTACATTCGCGTGTTAAATATATTTCCCTGTCCTTGCCGCGTCAGGTTGTGTGTGAGAATGTCTGTGTGTGTTGCTTCCGTTCTTGGGCAAGGATTCTTTGAGTGGTTGTGGCAGTTTAGCCACATTTTGTGTAGATACTATGTAGCTTCTTCGGGGCCAAAGAGACGTTAGGGAAGACAGGTCAGCAAATACTGTGTAAGTTGGTACTGGTAGCAAGAACATATTTTCTCTACCCATTTCCGCTACTACATGGGAACCTCTGCCCGGTATCATGGAACAACGCTGCTCGCTGAGTCATCGGAAGGTGAGTTTGTATGTTTTGGTTACATCTTATAATCTGAGTTTAGGTAGTCGGAATGTGTAAGGATTTTATTGAAGTCGAGATGCTAATATGTCTTTTAGAAGTGTAACCGTGGTAAATCTCACCGGAGTAACTATTTCAGTTTCAAAGTGCAACGATGCTTACTAACGCGAACTTTCTCCATCCGCTATTTATTAAGGGGGGAGTGCTTTGGCCAATATACGTCTGGTTCCAGTTAGTATGAATCTCGAAGTGTCAATGCGTCGTGTGTATGTGTTTTAACTGTTTGTCGTGTTTGAATTCTGGGTTAATGTTAAATTCAATTTGTGTGTTCGGTGTTTAGTGTAGGCTGCCTAAACTAGACCACATACCATTCCGCCACGTGGAGACCCTCAGCTCAACTTCCTGTTCATTCAAGCGCGCTGTTTAAATTGAATTTCGAATCGAATGAGAATTTTCTTTCGGCTCAGTAAACGTAAAGTTTCTGTGGCCCATCGTGCTTTATCTGACGCACAAATTTATATTTACGATTTCTTTTCTTTTTGTGCGGGTGTTGAGGGTAAATGTGCGTATGGATGTAGGTAAGACGAATGCATCCTTTTACATACCAAACCGAGATCTTACCCACGTGTTCGGAAATACACTCCTGGAAATTGAAATAAGAACACCGCGAATTCATTGTCCCAGGAAGGGGAAACTTTATTGACACATTCCTGGGGTCAGATACATCACATGATCACACTGACAGAACCACAGGCACATAGACACAGGCAACAGAGCATGCACAATGTCGGCACAAGTACAGTGTATATCCACCTTTCGCAGCAATGCAGGCTGCTATTCTCCCATGGAGACGATCGTAGAGATGCTGGATGTAGTCCTGTGGAACGGCTTGCCATGCCATTTCCACCTGGCGCCTCAGTTGGACCAGCGTTCGTGCTGGACGTGCAGACCGCGTGAGACGACTCTTCATCCAGTCCCAAACATGCTCAATGGGGGACAGATCCGGAGATCTTGCTGGCCAGGGTAGTTGACTTACACCTTCTAGAGCACGTTGGGTGGCACGGGATACATGCGGACGTGCATTGTCCTGTTGGAACAGCAAGTTC
Organism: Schistocerca serialis cubense; assembly: GCF_023864345.2. Lineage (NCBI taxonomy): Eukaryota > Metazoa > Arthropoda > Insecta > Orthoptera > Acrididae > Schistocerca > Schistocerca serialis. Next base: position 255,294,439 of record NC_064642.1, read on the forward strand.
CCTTGCCGGTCTAGGAATGGTAGAACGATGGGTTCGATGACGGTTTGGATGTACCGTGCACTATTCAGTGTCCCCTCGACGATCACCAGTGGTGTACGGCCAGTATAGGAGATCGCTCCCCACATCATGATGCCGGGTGTTGGCCCTGTGTGCCTCAGTCGTATGCAGTCCTGATTGTGGCGCTCACCTGCACGGCGCCAAACACGCATACGACCATCATTGGCACCAAGGCAGAAGCGACTCTCATCGCTGAAGACGACACGTCTCCATTCGTCCCTCCATTCACGCCTGTCGCGACACCACTGGAGGCGGGCTGCACGATGTTGGGGCGTGAGCGGAAGACGGCCTAACGGTGTGCGGGACCGTAGCCCAGCTTCATGGAGACGGTTGCGAATGGTCCTCGCCGATACCCCAGGAGCAACAGTGTCCCTAATTTGCTGGGAAGTGGCGGTGCGGTCCCCTAGGGCACTGCGTAGGATCCTACGGTCTTGGCGTGCATCCGTGCGTCGCTGCGGTCCGGTCCCAGGTCGACGGGCACGTGCACCTTCCGCCGACCACTGGCGACAACATCGATGTATTGTGGAGACCTCACGCCCCACGTGTTGAGCAATTCGGCGGTACGTCCACCCGGCCTCCCGCATGCCCACTATACGCCCTCGCTCAGAGTCCGTCAACTGCACATACGGTTCACGTCGACGCTGTCGCGGCATGCTACCAGTGTTAAAGACTGCGATGGAGCTCCGTATGCCACGGCAAACTGGCTGACACCGACGGCGGCGGTGCACAAATGCTGCGCAGCTAGCGCCATTCGACGGCCAACACCGCGGTTCCTGGTGTGTCCGCTGTGCCGTGCGTGTGATCATTGCTTGTATAGTCCTCTCGCAGTGTCCGGAGCAAGTATGGTGGGTCTGACACACCGGTGTCAATGTGTTCTTTTTTCCATTTCCAGGAGTGTAGTTACTGTGTCAAATAGTAACGAGCATTCCTGTAGTGATTTTTGTTGGTCTTAATTGATATGTTCATATGATTTAAATCGTGAAATAAATTTCAATTGGCAAATAAACTGTTTTTGTAACATTACTTATGCAACACCTTCAACTTTTAGTCTGGCTCCTCAGAGTTCTCTGATTTAATTTTTTTTAAATATTTCATTTTATGTTCATAGAATATTTCCCTGCGAATCTAACCTAATGCTAGTCAGGAGGATAACTTTCCACTGACTCAGTGCAAACGTACCTAACTACTAATCAGTTCATAAAGTATTAGATTGAGGCTTACTCCATGCAAACTAGCATTAGATTCGCGTTCAATCTAACCATTCGAAAAGGGTGTGGAGTTGATGGACGAATAGGTATCATCGCAACTAGTTTTTCAGTCACCAGTCTTCTTTTATCGAAAGTCATTTGTAAATATCTCAAATGCATTGTCAAAGATTATAGGCATTACTTACAATCCTAAATGTTTTATTTGTGAAACTCGCATTAGAATTTTCTGCGGAAACATGGACTCATGTGCATTCTCCTCCTTTTTTCTGACATTAGTCGTATAGTATTAACGCAGTCATTAATATTTGCCTTTTAAAAGACTTCGCCGGATCTACTTGAGAATCCGTGGGACTATAGATAAAAACGGAAATGTTCATTTCTTCCCCAAGACGCAGTAAGACGCGTGCTTCCAAGACGCAGTGAGATGCGTCAGAGCCATACGCCGTACAGATGGACTTCTCTGTCCATAGTGCCACGTGGCCGTCCAGAGCCCTGTCTTTTTGCTACTTTTAATTGTCGTGACCACCGCCGCCAGCAGTGATGTTCAGTGGCTCTAATCCTGCCAAGTCTTTCTACAGTATCGCAATAGGAACATACAGCTCCTTGTAGCCCTATTACACGACATCGTTCAAACTCAGAGAGGTGTTGATAATGCCATCTCATGTCGTATTAAAGGCCTTCTGGGTTAACATCAACTCACCACGTCCAGTCTCAAAGGTAACTAACGCTCAGCGCGTTACAGCTTGTATTTAAAGCAAACCTGATTTGCATCCTCACGTATCAGATGTAGAACACACTCACCAACTTTCGGTTATGTGACGTAACTCCTACTTGGTGTTGAGATTTTTTTTCCGTCAATGTAGAGAAACGTTAGCAAACAGAAAATTTGTGTCTGTGGGTTATCGGATTACGATTAGAATGCTATTACATAATCTGAATCTCTGCCTCTGGATCATGGGGTCCCAGGTTCGATTCCCTGCCGGGTTGGGGATTTTATCTGCCCCAGGGACTGGGTGTTTGTGTTGTCCTCATCATTTCATCATCATCATTCGTGACAGTGGCTAGATTGGGCTGTGGATTGAGTAAAAATTGGGACTTTGTACGGGCGCCGCACAGTTGAGCGCCACACAAGCCAAACATCATCAGAAACTGAATCTGCAATGTCACTAAACAATGCCAAAATCAGAGAGGGGGAGTGGAGATAGATAGAGGACTGCTAGAAGATGGACAGAAAGGAGGTGTTGGACAGAGAGAGGGGAGAAGAGAAAATAGACATAGAGAGTTGGAGATGGTCGGAGACAGGGGGGAGAAAAAGATTAGGACATACATCCAATTCTCATGCACATTAAAATCGTGTGTTTTCTCTTTTCTTTCTTTTCCATGGAACCAGACTGTGTCACAGCAACGTATGGCGGGGAACAGCTAGTTCCAAATAAAATGCATATGCTATTACGCAGTAAATGGATATATGCAAATGCAGAAACTCCACCGAATAATCGATTTTCTGGTCATTTGATATTCCTCTGCAGCAGTTTCGGAAGAAGCGAATAGTGTTGGAGAATGAACTGCTTACATGTTCTTTGCTTCTTGAGAATGTCTCCTGCAACAGTAGATGAGACACCAGGAACCAAAATATGCATTAGGCCAAGACCTAATTCCCAGAAATCCTGTCTCACCAAGGATGTCAACACCTTCATTGTGTTTTTCATCTGATTGTAGATATTCTCGGTTTTTGTGTAGAATTACTCACTAGGAAACTTATTTCGATTTCGTGAAATACCAGGCGTGGGTGTTAGTGGGTCGTGCAATATTCGTAGCCATGTTCCTATTGTACTGAAGAGGAGATATGTTTGTTGCGACACCTCTTTCTTGTCCAGTCAACAGTGCAGATTCACTGACTTGTTTCGATGTCTGTCGCGAGAAGAATGACTTACTTTAAGCGGCTTTCCTGAGCGCTTCTCCGATACCGTTATCCCGATGAATTATGCCTCTGCTTTTCTTCAGTTTCCATCAGTCCGACTTTCGACCGTTCAAAACATTGGAGTACTACAGCCTAAGAATAAGTCACACGGTGATCGTGGGCGCTTTTGCCTTCGCAGATTGACTCTTGTTTACAGAATTCTTAAAGTCACAGTCATTACAATTGATCCAGTGTGATGTTTCCATTTCGTCACGCCGTTTCGGCCTTGCGAACATCTCTCGCAGAAGGACGTGCCGGTGATTAAATAGACTCACGCGAGCCCTTGCTGGCCAGTCTCGCTTCCTGCGGCGATCACCGCCGTCATTACTGGCTCTTGTCCGTAATTACGCGCGGCTGCCAGCAGGTGGCGTGCGCTAATGAGGGCGCAGCCTGCTGCCGGCTAATGCGTCTGCCGAGATCACGGCTCCAGCCACCTGAGACGCTACAGACGTCGGCGCGCATTCATCTCAGCTCTGAGTCGATAGGGACGACACCAGTGGTAAATCAGAGGTGTTAGATGATCATCGATATATACACTTAGCGTTGTTACTAGGTTAAACATCGATGTTTCAGTATCTATACTGAATGCTTTGAAGCATTGACAAAATAAACCCAGACTATTTTTTCGTTGTTTAAACGAATCTTTTTCTTGACAGGTGTCGTAACACCAGTGCAACACATTAACGAATAGTATATTTTTACATTTTAGATGCACAAACTGACATCAAAAGGGTGTTCCGTCCGCAACACAAGGACAGTCCTTTGCTGAAAGGAGAACCCCAAAAAAATTATGCGTGTATAAGAAATCTAGATATCTTGCAATACAGATACCGTCTTTAAATAATCAATTTGTGTTGTATGCAACGATGTATATTATCAACAGTAAATAACATGTAGATCATGAAGGACTGGCTCTCTGAGAGAACATAATATTTATGTTGCTTCTCTGTTGTTAATTGTGTGACTGCATCTAACAGCCATAAGAAACGATACAATGAAAACAATGAAAAACTATCAAGGTCGCCTCTTATGTAATTATCTTTATACTGAAAAAAAAAAGGTTATATCCTCCTACACTCCAGAATGAACTGGATGAGGAATACCACTAAATCCATGATAAGAGGATTGCAGCACTGCATTGATACCAATGGTCCTCACTTCGAACAACTAATGTAAATGGCCGTTCATTCCACCTTTGTGACCTTCGTTGACCTTCAAAGACCTTACTGTTACACATAATTGAATTCGTCTCGATAGCCGCTATCAGAAACTAAGTACCAAACTATAGCATGCCATTATATATATAATGTTGACCTTCATATCTCTGAAGCGACCTCACCTAACAACAAAAAGCAACGTCGTACTATGACCGCCTTTGTCCCATGCAACTTTTGTTCTCGCTTCCCACGCCCGGGTTCGATTCCCGGCGGGGTCAGGGATTTTCTCTGCCTCGTGATGACTGGGTGTTGTGTGCTGTCCTTAGGTTAGTTAGGTTTAAGTAGTTCTAAGTTCTAGGGGACTGATGACCATAGATGTTAAGTCCCATAGCGCTCAGAGCCATTTGAACCATTTGAACCATGCAACTTTTGTCCCACAAACTTTTCAGATCCTATCATACCTCCGGAGTTATTCTTGGTGGCAATAGTTATTGACTCACCCTATGTAAATGTCTATAAATATAACATTCTCTACATTTTATTGACAGTTGATAATATATATCGTTGTATATGACACAAATCGATTACTAAAAGATGATCTTTGCTTTGTAAGGTATCTGGATTTCTGCTATATGCTTAAGTACTTTGTGTACTCATATCAACAGAGGCCGGTCCCCATGTTACTTCCTTAATGATATTTCTGTTTAATCATAGCGAAGTTAATTGTGTGCTGGTATCAAAATCATGGCCCGTTGTATGTGATACTCTGATTGTTTTATGACCGATAATTTTTAACTTGTCCAGTGAGAAGTTGAACAGCATATCCATCTAATACCCAGCCTTATTCGTACAGCTGACTGCAAACATGCAGGTCTTCAAATTCCTTACAGCTGTATTCAGTCACTTCTTGAAACTACTAATCCCTAAAGCCTATAATATGTGTCCATGGGCCATTGTCCGAAGAAGATTGATTGTGAGACCAAAATATTAGTCTCACTAAGTGTTAAAGTTCATATTCTGCAAGGGCGCTGATAAACATAGCGTTGAGAGCCCTGACATCATCATATCAAGGCGGTGGACAACCTTCTGTCCTTCCAGGTCGATGTTTACATGCATCCTTTGTCTGCTGAATAGCATCGAAACTGTTCTGTATAGCTGATTTTTCGTTTGGAAGTTCAGTGTCTTTAATTTTTGTTGCACCAACACTTCCTCTCAGGTTTCCGCAGAAGTATTATTGCGACGCGGCTTCATGAGTAGATTTTTACCCTCTGGAGAGGAAGACTTCTTGGTTGCCTCCCGATGCACGGCATAGCTACTTTTCGTTCTAATTAGGTGTTGTGGTTTGATTTCTCCCGCGGGCAAGGTCGTGGGCCTTACAGATGCCGTAGAAACCTCCGGGCGAAAAATTAGTCACGGCTAGAGGAATCATTACACGCATCGTTTACTGTGCGGGTACATCACATGTAGATTAAGCTACTCGCTAAGGATTCGATCAAGCAGTTCTGCCAAATTGCGGGGGGAATGCCGATGTCGGCGTTTTACCAGCTGTTCAAACGTGTCCCGCATATTTTCTACGGTGTTGAAGTCAGGTGATTTTACAGACCAGTCGAAATGCAATAGGATGTGGGGGGTGTTCAGAAAACCAGTCACGTGTACTTGCAGCCTGATGAACTTTGCTGTTGACTTGAAAAATAAGGGTATCAGTAGCACACTCATCATGCATATCTTTCTGAAAGGGAACACCTGGTCATTCAGAATGTTTAAATAAACATGCTCAGTGAGCGGGCCCAATTCATGATGAGAAAAACACCCCCAAAACATGACACTCCCATCTCCGGCAAGAACCTGGCCGTGCACACATTCAGGATGAAGTGCTTCATTTAGATTTCGGTGCTCTCGACGACATGAGTCGTTCGAATACTGGCAAAAACGTGATCCATCAGATCACAGTACGTTCCACCAGCCAGGTAATGTCCACTTTCAATGATTTCTAGTCCATTGAAGACACTCTGCTTTGTGCGCCTGTGAGAGCGATGGCCATTGGCGAGGTGACTGATTCCAGATGGTCATTGCATGCGGTTCCCGTCGCAATGAGGTCTCAGTAACAGCGTGGGATGGACCTCCATTCACTTCCTGCAGCAGTTCCTGTTGGGTTTGGAAGCGGCTTTGATTCGCAAGGCGTCTCTCTGAGTCGGGATCTTTTTCCGACCATAATTCTGACGCCGTGTTTCGTCGGCACTTGTGCCACAGCACTGCTCGTAGACATGCTGAACAGTCCGTCGCGAAACACGAACAAATCCAGCAATTTCAATTTCACACGCTGTATGGCGTTTGGAGAGGCCAAAGACGATTGCACCTTTTTGCCCTCTGTTACGTCCTTACATTTACAAGTTTACGTACACTTTCCGCTTGAAACATAAATATCTCAGTGATCGTTACTTCCTTATGCTCGCATAGAGGCGAAGTGTGCGTTGTTGAGTGCTTGACTCTTATCAGTGACACACCTGTCAAGAGTTAAAGAGTCATCCGTGCGTGCGCACTTCGATTACTAACTTTTTGTCCGGTGAGCTTAGAATATGTAGTACTTGTAAGATAAGAGTAACAAGAAAAATGTAAATAATGGAAGTGAAACTGTCCACAGCTCGATGGTTGATTTTGAAAGCCGGCCGTTGTAGCCGAGCGGTTCTAGGCGCTTCAGTCCGGAACCACGCGGCTGCAATGGTCGCAGGTTCGAATCCTGCCACGGGCGTGGATGTGTGTGCTGTCCTTAGGTTAGTTAGATTTAAGTAGTTTTAGGTCTAGGGGACTGATGACCACAGAGGTTAAGTCCCATAGTGCTTAGAGCCATTTGAACCATTTTGATTTTGAAAGCTGCATTGTTTTACTAGAAGTGATCCTTTTGGAGGACGTATAACTTCGCCTTCTTCCGACCCTTGAACTGACTTTTCCAACTAATTACAGAAGGATGTACTGTTTAGTGTCGGCTCCAAACCGCGGAGGGAAACACTAGGAGCAAATGGAGGTCCTACCTCCTACTAACGTGCTACGCGTGAATTTAGACGGTGCAACACTGATATAATGCATGTAAAACGTAAAGTGACAAGCGGAGGATAATGGAAAAGAGAGCTAATAACGAAACTTTGGGCAGCTGCCATTCCTGAAGCGACTGAATAGATATATCGTTGTCAACGTACATGCCGGCAAAATTTCAGCATGACTGAAGTGGAAAGTAAATCAATTTTCAAATTTGTCGGAAACAATAAATTGTAATCAGAATAAATGTGTTTATATTTCAATAAAGGGGCCCATGTGATAGGGATACAGTCAGAGCTGAACGCGCGCACGCACGTACAGACCGTTGCACGCACAAATACACACACACAAACGCACTCACGCACGCACTCGTGGTGACAGGGCGTTGGCCAGGCGCGGTCGATACGGATTGGGCGACAGCCCGGAGCATAGGCATGAGCAGGGGCAGTCGGGCTGTTTGCTGGAGGCGCGCTGCAAATGGCCGGTAGCAGCCGCCCTGCGCTCGCCTAACCGAACGGGGACTGCCGGAAGGTTCGTGAGCCCTGCCTGAGCGCCGCCACTCCACAATGTCCTGGCGCGGTCTGGCTCTGACGGGATTTCGTGGAGGACGCCATGAGATCGGTGTTGGAGCATATAGCCCATCATTATCAATGGCATTTGTTAAAGAGGGCAATATATGCATAGACCCGTGGTCTCGGAAACACAAAACCTCTTGAATATTTGAAATCTTATTACAGCTCCGTACTGATCCGTGCTTGCACGGTCACGATAAGGTTCGTTAGCTATCTTTCCTCTGTGATGCGCAAATAGTCGTGCGTACATGTTTGTGACACGCTAAACTGCCACACTGCCTGATCGTTTCAGACGGTGCCGTCACCGCAACAAAACGTAACTGGTGGTCAGGCCCTATAGTGGCCATGAAGGAGTGCCTATGTACAGGCGTATAATTACATTTTAAATATTGGCGAGATTATATGTTCTCTACATCCATATCATTTTTCTTCATCTACATGATTACTTTGGAACTCACAATTAAGTGCCTGGCAGAGGGCTCATCGAACCCCTTCAAGCTATGTCCCTACTGTTCCACTCTTCAACAGCGCACATGCAAATCTTTTTGTGCGTGCTCCGATTTCCGTTATTTTATTATGGTGATCATTCCTCCCTGTGTAGGTACGGTACCGCCAACAAAATATTTTAACGCTCTGAGGAGGAAGTTTCACGAGAAGAGTCCGTCGCAAAGAAAAACGCCTTTGTTTTAGTGATTGCCATCCCACTTCACGTGTCATATCCGTGGCGCTCTCTCCCCTGTTTCGCGATAATACAAAACTAGCTGCTTTTCTTTGAACATATTCTGTATCCTCCGTCGATCCTCTCTTATGCGGATCCCACACAGCACAGCAGAATTCCAGAAGAGGACGTACAAGCGTAGTGTAGGCATTCTCTTTAATAGACCTATTGCATTTTCTCAGTGCGCTGCCCATAAATCGTGGTCTTTGGATTGCTTTTCCCACATTATCTATCTTTCCACGTAAGTTATTCGTAATTCTAATCTCTAAGTATTTAGTTTAATTAAAAGCCATTAGATTTATGTGATTTATCGTGTAATCGAAATTTAGCGGGATTTCTTGTCTTACTAATATGGATGACTTCGCACTAAACATCATACAATTTTTTTCCGTGGTATATGTTTGATGTAAACCTGCGCAGTATCTGAGCAATTAAGTAATCCTGTGTTTATACTTTAGTCAATACAAAATGTTTTTGTGCTTCCGACATAGATATCTGTTTATTTGTCCCCTTTATCAGATGCTACTGATGATGCGTCTGGCAAATAAATACTTTTGTAGAGCAACTGGTGCTGTACTATAAGATGTCTGTCATAAAATACATTGGTGTACAAAGCTTAACGACGAAAGTAACTCTGGCGTGGTGTGTTACAGCCAGACAACATAGCTCGATGAAACTAACACCATACATCAAAAAACTGCTGCAGTATAGTATAGAAGGTAACTGAGAGAAATACTTAATGAAATGAATAGAAACGGAACTTAAAGTAATTACACCATAGTCACGACAGTTTATGACGGTCCCTTGGACATGACAAAAGGTTTGACGTGCTGCTTAATAGGGTGTGTGATCACCACAGACCGCAATGTAACGTGCTCCCATACTGGCCACAAGGTTGCTAAAGAGTTCTTACGATAGCGCGTGTCATCCCTCCACGACACGAGCGCGGTTAGTAATCCACTCGCTAAATATTCTCTCATTGCGATATTTCTTACACCTGCGCTGTTCGATATTGTTATCCATAAAAATGAAGTCAGGGCCGAGTGAACCTCAGAAAAGACCCAGATATTGGAAGAGTAGAGTGCCACAGTAGCGCCGACCGGAGAGTACTGGCGGCGGTCAGTATGCCCGTGCAGTATAATGCGTCCCCACTCCCTAACACCTGGACCACCGAGACTCGTCAAATGAGGGTACGTCTAGAATCACTATGCAGACTGAATCTACTCTCACCCGAGCAACGCACGTGACCCCACTCCTCGTCGGTCCAGTCCGTATGCTCTTAGCACCATCACAAATCTGCCCCCTCCCCCTCCCCAGGTGATTCAGTTGCCCCTACCCTACCGGTAGGTTTTATGCAACCTGCAATGCCTTTTAAAATCACTTGCGAGAATTTCATGTTCTGTCGCTCAGTACATGCAAACTATTAGTCCTACAGAAAAATGGCCATGACTTGTTTTTCTTTTTTTTTCTCAGGAAATTTAATGTAGTTAAATTTTGTCCTGGAATGCGTTTCCGCTGCAGGCCACTATTTTCGAGTTATTCAAGAAAAACGTGTTTGAAGGTAACTATTGTACGTTTTTCGTGAATAATTCGAAAGCTAAGAACTTCAGCGAAAACATTCCAGTTCAAAATTTAACTACATTAAATTTGCTACATAAAGGTGTTTTAATTTTATTCCGTAGGACTAATAGTTTGCGCATATTGAACGAGAGACTATGGAAATCTTGCGTGTGGTATTTGAAGGTGTTGCGGGTTTCATAAAACGCATAGGCAGGGGCAGATGAATCACCGTGTATAAATGTGTATGCACGACGAGGTATATTATCAGCGGAAAGTGCGAGATCGGTACCTGTAAATTCTAGATGGTTCAAATGGTTCAAATGGCTCTGAGCACTATGGGACTTAACATCTGAGGTCATCAGTCCCCTAGAACTTAGAACTACTTAAACCTAACTAACCTAAGGACATCACACACATCCATGCCCGAGGCAGGATTCGAACCTGCGACCGTAGCAGTCGCGCGGTTCCGGACTGCGCGCCTAGAACTGAGAGACCATCGCGGCCGGCAAATTCTAGATGATGGCGTCTCAGCGTGACGCTGAAATATCGTGCCATTTAAACTCCTGTATATTTCAAGACAAAGGAGAATTACGTTTTGGCAGTGCCCAGCAGGAAACTGTAATTCGATAAGAGATTCATCTTATGTTGCTAGTAAGAATTTCCTGTGATTGTCCTCGGAAAAGGCACACAGACAACATATCCATTCCGCGGGCTTACTGCAACATCTAAGGCAGTAGAGTTGACAAATAAGCTTACCAGACGAATGCGTCACCAGCTTAGAAAACCGCACTGGCGGCTTAGGAACGCTCTAGGTGGATTAGAACTGGGTACCAACTGGTCGTGTGATCCTCCATCTTTTACGTAAGTCATGGAGGAGGTACTCAGTCGAATTGTGGGGAAAAGACATTTATGATTCAGTTTGACTGAAAGAAGCGGTCCGTTGGCGGGACACTTCCTGAGGCTTCAATTTTGAAATGTAGTTAACTGGGGAGGAACGATAAAAAATTGAGAGAGAGACACTGAGGTTTTTTTTTACAGAGTCTTCAGCCTGAAAACGACAAGAGTAGTGGCTAACATGTTACGAAGGCGCAGTTGAAGGAAAGGGAACAAACCGTTGAATGCATACCCACTTCGTGCTCGTACTTCTAAGTACCGCTGTTGAATAGCATCATTACTAACGGAACTCACTATATTCTCTCGTGCTCGTACTTCTAAGTACCGCTTTTGAATAGCATCATTACTAATGGAACTCACTATATTCTCTGGTTTAAATGTATGTACTTTGTTTTAAGAAAATACTAGCGCTGACTCTAGAAGGTTGACCACGAACCTCATCATTGCGAAACACTGTGAAGACCGGACAGGTACCTCGTAAAAATTCACTTCCCGTCATCGACGCCATCATTGATGATGTGCGGACGCTACAATCTACTGTCTTTTGGATGCGGGACCCGCAGGCGCGGCGCGCTCGTGGGTGCGAGTAGCGCACAGCCTAGTACCCGACGGGGGGCCGTGGCGGATGTGCGGCAGCCACGGCGATGTATTCGGGCCGATTTGCATGCCATTTGCGTACCAAAGTCCGGGCGGAAAGGCGACGGCCGTGCCTTGCCTCGCCGTGGCGTGTCGTGGCTGCGTACAGCACACTGCCGCCTGCCCTATAATTTCTGAGCCTGCTGGAAAGGCGCCAGAGGCGCACTGCTGCGACTACTCCCTGGATACCGGAGGGGTTCGGCAGCTACGATACATACGGTTTATTTGTTTATTTTATGAGATACCGCGGGACCGCCTGGCCCCAAATCACTCTGACGTCCAAGGAGCCATTATATGTAAAGGTGATAGAATACCGATTTACTTTCTTCCACGTTTTAATTGTTGTTAAAAAATGGAATCTTCGGAGCAGAGTGCACTTTTGCGTGTAGTGGTTCACCACTTCATACTGGCATATGTGCTGTGCTCAGGCGAAGTTTGTTGAATTTGAATGAGGCATAACTGACGAGACAATACGCAGCACTAAATGCCGAGAAGTTGAACCACGTCCGACACGCTATTGTGGTGGTCACGGGAAGATCGACACGGTTCGTCGTGTAATAACGAATCTGACCATTGTCTGCTTTATGCTCCGTGCTTGGACCGCACAATTGATCGCGTCCTTTTTGTGCACTTATTACTTATTTGGAGATGATATGCAGAAGGTGTGAAAGAGACGATGACAAAGCGAAATGAGTCTAGGAAGATGCCAAGGGTGAAGGAAAGTTTGATGGCGAGAATGCGTTAGAATAATGTCTTCCTTTGTGCAGTGTATGCTCCACTGAATCTGAAGTTAGTGAAGATGAAGAAGAAAGTGACGATAATGTGTAGCCCTCTGACGTAACGAAATGTTTGTGATCATCTTACAAAAAAAAAAAAAATGGCTCTGAGCACTATGGGACTCAACTGCTGTGGTCATCAGTCCCCTAGAACTTAGAACTAATTAAACCTAACTAACCTAAGGACATCACACACATCCATGCCCGAGGCAGGATTCGAACCTGCGACCGTAGCAGCAGCGCGGCTCCGGACTGGAGTGCCTAGAACCGCACGACCACCGCGGCCGGCTCATCTTATCAACTTCCGTACTTGTAGGAGACGTGAATCATTGTTATTGGAGAAAGTGGTCGGCTAGCTATGGAGCTTGAATATATCCAGCTCTTGTTTACGAACGAGATTATTCGCGAAATTATGGCAGCAGAGAATGTACAGGATGCTCCACTAACCAAACACACACTGTTGCACGCGTATTTCATCACACCTGCAAGTGTATCTGTACTCCACAAGCCACCGTACGATGTGTGGCGGAGGGTATCTCTGGTACCATTATATATATATATATATATATATATAAAACGTTCAAATTGCTCCGAGCACTATGCGACTTAACTTCTGAGGTCATCAGTCGCCTAGAACTCAGAACTAATTAAACCTAACTAACCTAAGGACATCACACACACCCATGCCCGAGGCAGGATTCGAACCTGAGACCGTAGCGGTCGCTCGGCTCCAGACTGTAGCGCCTAGAACCATTATATCTCTCCCCCTCTGCTTCGTTCCCTACCGTTACATCACTACTCTACAGTACTGATCCACGTGGTCGGCAGAGGATTCACAAAACCAATTCAGACTATTTGTCCATGTGCTACTCTAGAGTAGCACGCGGGGTAAGCGAACACACACATCTTCCCGTGCTGTCTCCGATTTCACTTATTTTATTACGATGGTCATTTCTCCCTATGTAAGTGGCAACCAGTAAAATATTTTCGCATTCGTAAGACATAGTTTTTGATGGAAATTACGCGAAAAGATCTCACTGCAACGAAATACGCTTTTGTTTTAATTATTATCACTCCAACCCGCGTGTCATACGCGCGACACACACTACCCTATTTCGCGATAATACAAAACGAGCTGCCTTATTTAAGTTCTTCGTAATTGCAATCCGTAGGTATTGAGTTGAATTGACAACCTTTACATTTGTGTTGTTCATCGTGTAACCGACATGTAACGGATTCCTTATTGTACTCATGTTGATGACCTGCCACTTTTCCTTGCTTACGGTCAGTTGCCACTTTTCACACCATGCAGATATCTTGTCTAAATCATTTTGCAATTTGTATTTTTTTTATTCTGCTGACTTGATTAGATAGTAATCGGCAACATCATCTGCAACCTAAGGTTGCTGTTCTTATTGTCTCCGGAATATTTTACACAGATTAAGTAGAGCCGAGGCTCTGTAACACTTCTTCGGGGAACGCCAGATATCACCTCTGTTCCACTTGACGGCTTCCCGTCAGTTATTACGATCTGTGTACTTTATGGATTGAAATCACGAATCCAATAGCACAATTTATTCGTTAATCCATAGGTTAGTAATTTAATTAGAAAACTGCTTGCGAGGAGTGGTGTCAAAAGTCTTCTGGAATCAACATGATATCCCCTGTCGATAGTACTCATTACTTCGTGTGAGTGAAGGGCAACTTGTGTTTCACAAGAACGATATTTTCTGAATCCGTGTTGACTATGCATCTACAGACCCCTGCTAGATTTGTGAATGGTGCGTGGGATGAAGGGCTGTTGGTAGATGTTCATGTGAATATAAAAACTCTATCTCGTCGTGGGTTTGTGCGTGACTTATTTTGAGATACGTAAAAGAAGGCATGTGTTGGATCTGAGGACCGAACTTCCTCTTCAAGGATGTTTCCTCTCGTCCAAGACACTTCCAAATACCTACCAAACGCTACCATCAGTCCCACAAATTAATAGAAGCTGGGGAGATCACAGTTGGCAGAAAAGGGGAGGGAAGGCGAGATACAGAGAGAGAGAGAGAGAGGAGAAGAAGAAGAAGAAGAAGAAGAAGAAGAAGAAGAAGAAGGAACGGTAAAATGAAATTACAAACTGGTCAGTGAGCGGGTGAAGAACTGCAGTTATCCAATAGATTGCAGGTGGTCACACCACCGTAGTACGTATCGCGATCTTTACGGCTTTCTTGACAACAGTTCGTCTGTAACAGCGTAGGCCCCGTGGTGTGCTACAGGAAAGCCTGACTCGCTGATTTTGCAACTGCCCTTCAACTTGCTTCGTCGCCACGCAGTAGCTTTCCAGGTGCTGACCGTGTGTGTAATTGAGCCGCGCGGCAGAGGAGGGAGCGAGGAGAATGACCGCGGCGTGGGCAGGGAGGCACTAGAACTGGTGACTGCCTCGCTAGCCGAATTTGCTGACGCCCGTTTTCTGGGATTGCCTTGTACGTCCTTGCCGATGGAACGTACTTCGTAGATTGCTGCTTGGTGTCGAACTCGACACTCGGTGCAGCCGTGTGTGGGTGGTGGGGGTTATAGGCCGAGAGCTCATCCGAAAGAGGGCCTCGTAGCGAGGTTACAGATCCGTTGATCCTTGACTTTTCTCCTACCTTTTCACAAGACGAAACAGTGCGTGTCGTAACTTGAACTCGAGCACTTTGGTTTTGCGGGAGGAGTAACAAGAGTGTAGTGTAGTACGTGACTTCATTGTAGAGTTGTCACGGATGTTAAATTCCGTGTGATTCAGAGTTAAACTTTTAGGGCACGTTTAAATTTTGAGTGATAACATACCAAAGCATTGAATCTTTGCATGTTACTTATTCAGTTTGAAGAGATTGACAGCGAAAAAAACCGAATAACATTGGTTCGGATTATTAAAACTGTTCGACGCAGCAGATACTCCCTGAAGAATGTCATTTCATTTTTACCTTGCGCCCTTCCATTGAAAACTCCAAGAAACGACATTACTCAACTGTTGTCGAATGGACGATAATGACACCTACAGATAACACAACTCTCTCTCTCTCTCCCCCCCCCCCCCTCTCTCTCTCTCTCTCTTTTTTTCCAGGGACGCTTCTGAAATTTCATCACATGGTGAATTCTAAACGGTACGAAGATTTAATATTCCACTGTGCTGCTTGTTTCATTGCCAGCCAGAGCGCGGATACACAGTGAGAAGACAGTGGACCCGCACTTCCGACGTCGACGCTTCAATTCCTCGTTCGGCCAGCCATGACATAAATTTCCATGGTTTTCATATACTGAGGTCACAAAAGTCATGGGATAGCAATGTGCACGTATACAGGTTGCAGTAATATCGCGTACACAAGGTATACAAGAACAGTGCATTGGCGGAGCTGTCATTTGTACTCGGATAATCCATGGCAAAAGATGTCGACATGATTCTGGCCGCACAACAGGAATTAACAGACTTGGAACGCTGAACAGTAATTGGAGCTAGACGCATGGGACATTCATTTTCGCAATTCGTTACGGAATTCAGTATTCCGCAATTCACAGTGTTAAGAGTGCGCTGAGAATACCAGATTTCATGCATTGCCTCTCACCACGGACAATGCAGTGGCCGATGGCCTTCCCTTAACGACTGAGAGCAGCGGAATTTGTGTAAAGTTGTAAGTGCTAACAGCCAAGCGACGCTGCGTGAAATAAACGCAGAAATCAATGTGGGATGTACGACGAACGTATCCGTTAGGACAGTGCGGCGAAATAAGGCGCTAAAGGTCTATGGCAGCAGACGACCGACGCGAGTACCTTTCTTAACAGCACGGCATCGCCTGCAGCACCCCTCCTGGGGTTGTGACAATATCGGTTGGACCTTAAATGATTAGAAAACCGTGGCCTGGTCAGATGAGTCCAGATTTCGATTGGTAAGAGTTGATAGTAGGGTTCGACTATGGCTCAGACCCCACGAAGCCATGGCCCCAACTTGTCAACAAGGGACTGTTCAAGCTGGTGGTAGCTCCATAATGGTGTGGGCTGTGTTAACGTGGAGTGGACTGGGTCCCCTGGTCGAACTAAACTAATCGTCGACTGGAAATGTTTCTGTCCGGCTACCTAGAGACCATTTCCAGCCGTTCGTAGACTATGTCCCCGAACAACGATGGGATTTTTATGGATGACACTGCTCCACGTCACCAGCCCACAGTTGTTTGCGGTTGATCGAATAACATTATGGACAATTGGAGCGAATGATTTGGCCATCCAGGTCGCCAAACGTGAATCTCACTGAAGTTTCTTTTGGGACATAATTGAGGGATCAAAATCCTACAGCGGCAAAATTTTGTCAATTATAAACGATTATAGAAGCACCATGGTTCAGTATTTTTCCAGAGGGCTTCCAACGACTTGTTGAGGCCATGTCACGCAGTTGTTGCAATACGCCGGGCAAAAGGAGGTCCGCCACGATATTAGCAGGTATCCCATGACATTTGTCATATAAGTGTAAACAGCTCAAGGCAAATACTGGGATGTTTTTTTGGGAAAGGACAGTACCTGTTTCCTTGTCTGTCCTTCCCCAATTCGAGCTATTTTACTTTTCTAGGAACTCGTCGTCGACAGGACGTTGAACATCCATTGTCAGTTGATTTCTGGATACTATAATAGGTACCTCACCCTCCTGCGTCTTGTTGTAATGTGGGTCTTCAGTAGACATCTTTCCTCGACAGTTAGTTGTACTTCATACTTCATCTCTCCACTTCGTTTTCCTAAGTTGTGCTTGAAGTCTTTTAAGTTGACTCCTTTTCCGCTTCTCTCATCATCAACGTTTCACGTGGTTACAGTAAAGTGCTATAATAGTACATCTCCTGGAACTCATTTCGCATGCGATTCTTTCATCGATGTTGTGTTTCTATAGATGAGCGACAAGTGTGAACATACTTGCATGAAGAAAATTGTAATAATATGTACGAGGGGCGTTCAAAGACGAATACAACGCAGTTCATTTCTCGGCCAATTTCTGTTGAAAAAATAAGGATTTGCTGTGCGAAATGGTGGAATATTCCCTCATCAGCCCCTATAGTTTCATGAACTAACGGTAGGTTCAAATGGCTCTGAGCACTATGGGACTTAACATCTATGGCCATCAGTCCCTAGAACTTAGAACTAATTAAACCTAACTAACCTAAGGACAGCACACAACACCCAGCCATCACGAGGCAGAGAAAATCCCTGACCCCGCCGGGAATCGAACCCGGGAACCCGGGCGTGGGAAGCGAGAACGCTACCGCACGACCACGAGATGCGGGCAACTAACGGTAGGTGTCGGCGCTATACATAGCTTTCAAAATGGAGTCTGTAACGGAGGTGCGTTCGAAGCAGAGAACCAGAGCATCACAGAAATTATTAGGCGCTTGCAGAATGCCTACGGAGACCTGGGGGTGAAAAAAATGGTTCAAACGGCTCTGATCACTGTGGAACTTAACTTCTAAGGTCATCAGTCCCCTAGAACTTAGAACTACTTAAACCTAACTAACCTAAGGACATCACACACATCCATGCCCGAGGCCGGATTCGAACCTGCGACCGTAGCGGTTGCGCGGCTCCAGACTGTAGCGCCTAGAACCGCTCGGCCACTCCGGCCGGCCCTGGGGGTGAACAAAAGCGCGGTGAATCGTTGGGCGAGGCGTCGGTCATCATCGCAGCAAGGTCGTGCAAACCGGTCCGATCTCCCGCGTGCCAGCTGTGGCTCCTGCAGCGTTGGACACTCTCATTCGAGGTGACCGACGGATCACAATCAAACACACAACTGAACGACTCTGTTGGTAGTGCTGACATACTCGTCCACCAATTGGGTTACTCAAAGGTGTGTGCCCACCGGGTTTCTGTCCCCCCTAACAGAAGACCACGTAGAGCAACGAAGGACCTTCTGTGTGGAATTCCTTGCGCGTTACAATGCTAATCGAACCGGAATCAGAACGGGCAATCCATGTAGTGCGCCACACCAACTCTTTTCAGAAGAAAAAGGTGAAAGCCGCTCGCGAGCCGGTAAAGTCATGATGGCGGTCTTCTGGGACTCTGAAGTATATTGTGCTACCCTCAGGAAATTGAAGAAACGACTTAACGTGTTCGTCGCCACTAAAATGCAAATGAAATTCTCGCTCTTCAAGACAACGCAAGGCCACACACAAGTCTGCGCACACGAGAGGAGCTCACAAAACTTCACTCGACTGTTCTTCCTCATCCATCTCACAGCCCGGATCTCGCACCTTCTGACTTATATCTCTATGGCCCAATGAAGGATGCATGCCGCGGGAAGCATTTTGTACGATAGTGAGGTATCGGTTCAGCAAAACGGTGGCTCTGACGTCGACCAGTAGAGTGGTACCATTCGGGCCATCCAAGTAAGGTGGAGAGCGGAAAATAATATGGTGTATTAGAATCCTGAATAAAAACCAACTTGGTTTCAGAAAAAAAAGTGTGTTGCATTACGCCCCTCTTATGAACGAACGTATACGCATTCGTACATCGTTCCACAGCGCGTGTAGGCGCTCGTTAAGGAACGTGAGCCCGACGAAACACGAGTGTTTTAGTACAGATGAGATTGATTTCCCCAGAGCCGGCGAGACGTAATTGGAATGTGAATTAGCGCAGCATTATGGGCGTATCTTGCGAGCCGTCGCGTATGAAATACGTGCTGGCTCAGCGAAAAGCCGCGGCCACCGGTAACGGAGATCGATGTGGCCGAGCAACCTGCCGCCATAACGCAGGCCACATTTTAATTCGCCAGCTCGCCTGTCTCGTTTCGGCTCACTTCACGCGCTCTGTGCTTGACCACAGGTAAAAATGGTACGGGCGGAAGTTGGGGTGGATACGACTCCTTTAGAATCACAACCTGATCGACGAAACAGTGTGCATACCCTCTCTTCGCACCTGGTGTGTGTTACGGATTATTCACATTCTGACTCACTTATTACGAAAGGAAATCAGATACGTGTATCAGCAAACTTCCGCCGTCCATTAGACAAAATGTTTTCACCTGTGCTGAGAAGGCGGCGTCGGAAGTTCAACTGGACAGTCTTTGACTTTGTATGCAAGTTTTTGATACGCCAACTTAAGAAATGGTAGTAAATTTGTGTTGAGTGGTGTACAGGTGAAGTCCGTTACCGTTCTAAATAATATCCCAGGTACTACGCGTAGTTTCTGTATCGTGAAAACATTCAGAGAACGAATGTTTTATTGTTTTAAACGCTTATATGTTACATCTCATCTTCTGTCAGATTTACACTGAACTGACAAACTTCTCTTCTTACGTCAGATGTACACTGAACTGACAAAAAAGTCATGGGATTACCCCTAATATCTTGCTGGACCTCGTTTTGCTGGTGTAGCGCATCGACTCGACGTGGCATGGACTCAACAAGTCAATAGAAGTCCCCTGCAGAGTTATTGAGCACGATGCCTCAATAGCCGTCCATAATTGCGAGACCGTCGCTGGTGCAGGATTTTGTGCACGAACTGACCTCTCATCTACGTCCCATAAATGTTCGATTAAACTCGCTCGAATTGTCCAGGATGTTCATCAAATCCATCACAAACAATTGAAGCCCGGTTATATGGCGTACAGTCATCCATAAAAATCCCATCGTTGTTTGGGAACACGAAGTCATGACTTGCTGAAAATGGTCTCCAAAGTAGCCGAACATAAACATTTCCAGTCAGTGATCGGTTCAGTGAAACCAGAGGACACAGTCCATTCTACGTAAACAAAGCCCACATCATTACGGAGCTACCTCCAGCTTGCACGTGTCTTGTTGACAACCTGGGTCCATGGGTTCGTGGTTGGCTGCACTCTTGCCAACTGAAATTGGGACTCATCTGACCAGACCATCGTTTTCCAGTCATGACGGGCCCAACCGATAGGGTCACGAGCCCAGGAGAGGCACTGCAGGCGATGTCCTGCTGTTAAGAAAGGTACTCGCACCGGTCATCTGCTGCCATAGCTTCTCAATGCATGATGTCGCCGCACTGCCCTAACGGGTACACATTGATTTCTGCGGTTGTTTCACGCATTGTCGCTTGTCTGTTGGCATATGCCGCTGGCGTCAGTCGTTAAGTGAAGGCCGTCGGCCACTGCGTTGTCCGTGGTGTGGGGTAGTGCCTGAAATTTGTTATTCTCGGCACACTCTTAACACTGTGAATCGCGGAATATTGAATTCCCTAACGAATTGCAAAAATGAATGTCCCCCGCGACCCCTCCAAATACTGTTCCGCGTTCAAAGTCTGTTAGTTCCCGTCGTGCGGCCATAATCACGTCTGACGCCTTTTGACATGAATCACCTGAATGCAAATGACAACTCCGCCAACGCACTGCCCTTTTATACATGGCGTACGCGATACTACCGTCATGTCGACGTTCACATATTGTTATCCCATGACTTTTGTTACCTCAGCGTTATAGGAAGTCATATGTAGTTGACGAGCGTCTAAATATTGAGTATAATGTCGTATGTTGCGATTTTGTTTCCGGAAAAGAAGCTTGATGACGATACGGTCGTACATGGTAGGAAATTCTGATTGTTTCAGGAAGAATGGGACATTTTGATATCGTGGACGAGTTTAGTATATGGAGAGATAATGTCTAGAAACACCAGTACTAATTTCTGTGCCTTTTTTCAGCTCGCTTCAAAAGGCCAACGCCATAAACGTTGGTAGTTCCCCTGATGCAGCTACTTGAACCTCAAGAGTGTAGCATACGGCTCTATTTGACTATTACTCTGCAGGTTGGGTCTTTGTTACTTCTCAACGTATTTCCGTTTCATTCTGAAAAAATTCATTCTGCAGTTCACAAAGAAACCAGCTTCGCGGCGGTCTGCATATTGACGCTTCCTCATTTAGTGTGGTGCTTCAATCATCGTTTGAAATTTAGGCCATTGTGAGACGTGTGGAATACGGTATGTGTCAGTGGAATGACGGTAGTAGGATCGGGGAACCATTGCCCTAAGAATTGCTCACTAAATTCTATTTTTTTTTTTTTGTCTTTTCGGGGCGGAATAGATGTTCCAGAACGTTACCAAAATATCTGCAACGTGTGCTGTGTGTTAGGAGCGGTTCTAATATGGTGTCAGTTACCGTAAACGCAAGCATCATACACCAGTCATAATGATGGTGGTATCTGAGAAGCTCAGACTCAGTACCGAACTGGGTTTCTCCCGCTGATTCTCGAGTTTCTGTTAGCAAAAATGGCTCTGAGCACTATGCGACTTAACGTCTGAGGTCATCAGTCACCTAGAACTTAGAACTAATTAAACCTAAGGACATCACACACATCCATGCCTGAGGCAGGATTCGAACCTGCGACCGTAGCGGTCGCTCGGCTCCAGACTGTACCGCCTAGAACCGCAGCAGCAGCTGCTGCTCAGACACACAACCGCTCCCTGCATGCTCTCGTAACCCGCACAGAACATGTACGTCCCAGGCAGTGTTTACCATTAGCAGAGGAATGATGACCATTTTAGTGAGTATAAGGAAAATTCGTCTGATTTAGGCTGCAGAATTCCTATTCTCTAAAAGTCCTAGTCACTATAGCTGTTAAGATTGCTGTGCCGTGTAGAAACCTCCAATTATAGATTTCAAATTTTCTTTAGAGCTTAAGCGATAGTGTTGACGTATGTATTCGGCTTACAATGTCTGTTGCATATAATTTCATGGGGATCACTCAAAGCATAGGTACCTCGTTTCCATATATGCTGTTATTTTATTTAGGGAATCTGATTTCTGCTGGTGAATGATTCATCTGGAAATCTTCAGTTATTTTAGTTTCAGAATAGCTCGAGTGCCATTTAAAATACATTTACTCCATAGGTACAGATTTGCAATGTCAATCCTTACTGGCAACACATGGCAACTGCACTTACTACAGAAATTCATTTAAAATTATTGTGCAGCTCATTTAGGAACATTCTTACTCCATATGTTTTGTACACCCGCCTTCTTGGACCAAGCAGCGCACTAACTTGAACTTTCGGTTGTGACGTCATTTTGGCAGAAGTCATATTCTAATACCTGGTTTCCATATTTGCTCCATTGAAGGGACCGAAGCCGAACAACCACACAGAAATATTACAAACCAAAACAAAATTATTAACTAATGACCCATTAATTGCTCATAAACCTGCCTGCGTAGCCGAGGTTGCTAACTCACGCTTGTTAGTTCGTTAATTACATGTTCCATACATTGGTTGCACTACTTTTATCGCATGACATGGAACGAATCAGTTTAGCCGGCCGAAGTGGCCGTGCGGTTCTAGGCACTGCAGTCTGGAGCCGCGAGACCGCTACGGTCGCAGGTTCGAATCCTGCCTCGGGCATGGATGTGTGTGATGTCCTTAGGTTAGTTAGGTTTAAGTAGTTCTAAGTTACAGGGGACTGATGACCTCAGCAGTTAAGTCCCATAGTGCTCAGAGCCATTTGAACCATTTGAATCAGTTTACAGGCTTTAACTGCATAGTTCGTTTGTTTGTATGTCTGCATGCTGGCCAATTACAGATTGTTAAATAACGCAGTGGCTTAAACCTAATAGAAATGAACACGTTAGTCATTGTTACCATTCATCTTGCAAATAAAACACAGATTTCTTCACAAAACAACCACATTTGTCCACTCGGATATAATGAAATTTCAAATTCGGTATACGGCCGACAAGGAATAACAGTGCGGGCTCTGTGGATAACAAATGAGCCTCAAAGGGCGTAGCGTGCGTTGGGAGTCGAAGTCGGCTAGAAATAGTCGTAGCATCGTGACATCAATGATAACTCACACAGGCAGCGAGTACGCGTAAAAATACAGCTCGCAGCATAGAAGAATACCATTGGGTCACTCTTAGAAATATTGTGCATGAAAATGGAATCAACAACTCGGCTGTACACCCGAAAGCACACCAGCAGTACCCACGTAGGCGTACATTCACTTTTGTTTTCCTCCGAAATTGTCCCACTACGACATTCATTCTAACTCTCGATTCGCGCGACCGTTCTCGTGGGACAGTGAAACAACACGTAGCGTGTATCGATCCAAATGTACGGCAACGCAAGAGCCGCAACGTTCGTTTTCTCTTTTTGGTATGCTTCCGCGTTACATGTCGCTGTGTCGATCGCTAAATAATGCATGCCTGGGAGATACGTGCTGTCGAGGATGCACTCCCCATCAGGAATTCACCGACGCCACTATGTCTCACTTTATCATAACTGTGGCACGTCTCAGGCCGCTGTATACGAATGTAAATTGCTTCCTAGCGTTCTGATCAGTACACAATATGAGGCTGTCTTCCGGATTAGGATTTGCAGCGCTGCGATAAAATTGCGAATGCCTAACTTTGTATCGACTTAAGTTGTCTATAAGCGGCAGTCAAATGAAAACGAAATAGATGGGAAAAAGTAAGTAATCTGTTTATTATTTCAAAAATAATCGCCGTAATTGCTAACAGATCTAGCCCATTCTGAGGCAAGACAATCATTGCCTTCATGGGAAAATGTTTTCAGTTGCTTATGTAACCATGGTTGTACTCAGGCGTGCACCTCTTCGTCCGAAGCAAATCGACGGCCACGAATATCTTTCTTCCGAGTGAGCTTACCTCCATGTTGCCAAGACTGTTTCAAGTGCGCTGCAGATGTTTCACAACGCATTTTACAGACAGGGTCCACATACACCACTGAATGTACCTGCAAAGATATACCATGTTACGACACAGTTCAGGAGACACGATTGGACATTCAGTCAACAACTTACCTTTCCTTAAAATGGAGCGCAAGTTCAGTGTTTCATAAAGAGAGCACTTAGCGACTTCCTACAACCATAGTTTCAAACCTTTTCCATGCTTTTTCTCGATGGCATTACTAAAGTCAAATATTTGAAATAATAACTGATTTGTAATCAGACGGTTGAAGCTGTTTTATACATGGAAGTTAGTACTAATCTTTCTTATCGAAAGTACTGAAACAGCAGATTGTTAGACTGCTGCAAAAATTTTATAATGCAGCTACAAAACATTCTGTGCTATAAATGTCTTCTAGTAAGGTTTTGTTCTAGTCGTACCACATCTCCACAATTCCATCAAGGCGTTTTCGTAAGGTACTTCAGACAACCTTCCTCTCGTATAAAAAAGGCGTCCTGATGTTGGAAAAAAAGTGTTTGGTTTGCTAGTGGCCCGAATAATATTGTGGAAATGGAGTAGTCCGGCAGTGCAAGATGTGGCCTATAATACGGGGTTGCGTGAGGTACTGAACTTCATTTCTGTTAGCCTGGGAACTTCGTTGTTCTTGACCGATCATTTCTTCTTTTGTACATTAAGATTTTTGTATTAAACAAGTGACTAACAGTCCGTTAAACTTAGAACATGTGAATGATCTACAAGGATTTAAGAAATTCCGCTGTTCGGTGCGCAAATTTGTGGCGAAGTGCGCATTGAAGGGAAAAAGGAACTTTTTTCAACAGATTCCTGTGGTCCCATATTTAACGTGGAATTTTCATTCGGAACTTGCGAATTAATGACAGTGAAAGGATAACAGCAGACTGGTCAGGAAAAGACTGTGTGCCGGAACGAGACTCGAACTCGGGACCTTCGCGGGCAAGTGCTCTACCAACTGAGAGCTACCCAAGCACGACTCACGCCCCGTCCTCACAGCTTTACTTCAGTTTCATATCTGCGCACACTCCGCTGCAGAGTGAAAATTTCATTCTGGAAACATCCCCCAGGCTGTTGCAAAGCCATGTCTCCGCAAATTCCTTTCTTCCAGAAGTGCTAGTTGTGGAAGGTTCACAGAAGAGCTTCTGTGAAGTTTGGAAGATAGGAGACGAGGTATTGACAGAATTGAAGCTGTGAAGGCGGGTCCACCATATGCCCGCCTCGGTATCATCCGTGTACGATAGTGCGATCTGTACTTAATAACGCTAGGGGGAGGGGAATTGCGCCCAACTGGCCCTCGATCGCAAGCGCCGAACGTGCTGCAGCTGTCGCGCCTACCGCAGCTGCTGTTGAACCCGCGGCTCGCACGACTGATTGCGTGGTCCAACCGCCGCATTCATTTGTTCAACTCTGCCTGCTGTAACGAAAGTGGAAGTAGTCACGAAGACAGGACACTGTATTTTTTCCCGGTTTCAGTGTAAAGAATCTGAAGAAATTACCCAAGATCGATTTGGATATGTTAAGACTGTAACAGTAGGGAAAGAGGAGGGTGACACGATGTCCAGTGGCGTAAAAGGAATGTTTGTGCTTTACATGGACAGAAAGGAGACTGCTGCATTGCATTGTTCTGGCCTGCTTACCAAACTGGGTAAGCCACTAGTACAGATATCGGCCGTTTACGCAAGGGAAAGGCAGTGTTATGTATCTCGTCAACAAATTCTAGTTAGTGTGCTCTGTCACTAGGCGTTGTTCCAGTCGCTTGAGTTTAAAATAAATAAATAAAGAAAGAAAAGAAAAAATCCAGAGACCTGAATTTCAATCCCCATCGTTCCTTGTCCACTTTCTCCTCCGGCAAAGCTTTGTTTACAAAAAAATATACCATCGTTTGTATGTTATTGTGGTCTTCATTTCGAAGACTGTTTGATGCAGCTCTCCGTGCTAATCTATGCTGTGCAAGCGTGTTCATGTTTGCATAACTACAGCGCCGTACATCCATGTCAACATGCGAACTGTATTTATGCCTAGGTCTCCCTCTACAACTTTTGCTCCCCCACCCCCCTCCCACACTTCCCTCCATTTCTAAACTGACGATTCCTTGATGCCCCAGGATGTGCCCTATCAACTGAGCCCTTATTTAACTCACTTTATGCCGTAAGTTTCTTTTTTTCTCCCCTCTTCATTAATCACTCGATCTACCCACTTAATATCTAACATTCCCCTGTAACACCGTACAAGAATATAAAAATGTTCAAATGTCTGTGAATTCCTATGGGACTTAAGTGCTAAGGTTATCAGTCCCTAAGCTTACACACTACTTAACCTAAATTATCCTAAGGACAAACACACACACCCATGCCCAAGGGAGGACTCGAACCTCCGCCGGGACCAGCCGCACACACCATGTCTGCAGCGCCCTAGACCGCTCGGCTAATCCCGCGCGGCTACAAGACTATACAAATAGTCTCGGTATGACTCTCAAGCATTTAAATGTATAACAGGTTGGTGGTCCTCCCAGCTTGGCGGGCGTGTACGGACTTGATGGAGAAATGTCTCCGCAACGAACTAACCCTGCTTTCCAGATTGAAGCAATAACTCTGCGGAAGAATATACGCCTTCCATTGTCTCGCAGAAAACGAACTGTACTTGTGAAAGAGAATGGATATCGGGAAGGAGAAAGGGAAGGAGGTTGGTCTTCATGTACTGCACAAGGTATTAGGTGGCTGCTACGCGGCCGGTTTTTTGAAAAACCTCGTGTGTCTAAGTGTGTGATGAGGTCATTGCGTACGTCTGCTATGGAAGGTAGGGGAACTCTTTCCTTTTGCATGGTATTGACTTAATTGTTTAGGTAAAGTGTCATTGTCCATAGTCCCAAATTCATTTTGTGTTCATCTCTTTGTTATTGCACTTTGTCATTTAGAACAATATGTGATGTATTAAAAAGTAACGGAAAATTTTACAAAGTAACTTCATATATTCCTGTACATCATTGTTATCCCGTTCAAAACATACCTCATTAGTTGTGACACAAATATGCCCTCTCAAAATTCAACGATTTGTGAACAGATTTTGTCGTCGCATGTTTCACAGGCAAAACATCCGAAAATTCACGGCATTAACCAATTTATTTGTCAGTATCAGCAACTTTATCTGATTATGATCGCTCTTAATCATTTTTTCCATGATTTCATTGGTTCATTACGTGCTGAGGCGCCCAGGGTGTCTCGTTACTTTTAATGTCAACACTGTCTTATTCGAAACGCATATACCGCTCGTAAACCTGTGTTTTACTCGTACCAGATTCGCCAAAGGCCATATTTAACATTCGTAAAACTTTAATGCATTTTATTCCGTTCTTACCTTAAAATGAAATATGAAATTCCTGAGCTATTTACATACAAAATAAAAAATCGCCTTTATTAGCCCAACACATGTAACCTTTTCTACAGCTGACGACCGTCGGAATATCCGATATGGCTGACACTGTACAAATACTTTTGAAAAGTGTTTACCAACACAACAACGAAAAAAATCACGTGAAACGCATCAATACCATGCGGTGGATTACTAAATTTCGGTTGCTTTTAGAACACACCTTCTATACAAAAATCTTATGTGTGTACTTCGTTGTCGGCACGGAAGTTGCGTAAAACACAGAATGCTGGACTAATCCGTCAGGAAAAAAGTAAGAGCGAAGTTTTCAGTAGTGTTTCTCGGGTTGCTGATATGCGTTTTCAAATTAAAGCTAGGCCGAGTGGGGCCTGGGGTACGTGCCCCGGCTGATAGCCGGCAGCTGCGTGCGGTTTATTGCCCCCCTGGCTTGGGAGCCCCGATCAGCCATTCAGCGCGGGCGGCGCTACTGCTCGTTGCTACCCCCCCCTTCCCCCCCCCCCCTCTCACTTGCACGTGACTGGCGGCACGTGACCGCGGGCGGGCCGTATTGATCCGGGGCTTCCCCGCCTGCCCCCTCCAGCTCCAACTCCCCGCTACAGTGTTGTCACCCCGGCAGTGTGGCCGCACCCAGTTTTTGCTCGTTACGGATTATCCCTTTGAGGTATTAATCGCGATCGCGTCACCCCCACCCCATCCCCACCCATCCAGCCCTCCTCCCCTCACTCCCATTGCCCGGAAACCAATTTGTTTTGGTTTCCGTTGTCTTTTTGTGGTCTAAATTAGTGGCTTGTTTCTGTCAGCCGGCCGAAAGAGAGAGAGAGAGAGAGAGAGAGAGAGAGAGAGAGAGAGGTAGGTGTTAGCACAGTTGCACAAGGAGAGGAATCTAGATTCCACCTGAAAGTAGTTGGTAAAAAGGAGTGGCGGACCAAGAACATACTTTTTAACAGTAAACTTGAGTTGATAATTTCTTTCTCTGTGTAATACCGTCCGATCCAATCTATTCGTTAGTTATTCGCTGCAGGATTTGTCAGCATCCTCGTATGAACATTGAGGCGTCTCAGTATGGCAACGAGATACCAAGTAACTAAACGAAATAATTCTTATGAAAGTTAAGTGCCATGCAACGAAAAACTTACGATCCGATTTTAATTAAGATTTCGGCTCCTTCTCTTTCTATTTAGCCGGGAACTTGACTACTGTACTTTCAGTAATCCAGTTACAAAACATCACGACCACTGCTTCTTCGCCATGTCACACAGCATCAACTATCCCGAATGCTTTCATAACGTTCGTTATCTGACCCATTGAGACTGTTTGTCTATTTAACACTATCTCTGTGTGTATTATATTACACACAGTAACGCCTCTTTTCAACTCACTTAAATCATCTAGGCAGAACTAGAAACCACTGACTTCCGCTGTATGAGACGACGATCCTGCCCAGACACTAAGGAGTGTAGCATGTTCAAATGGTTCAAATGGCTCTGAGGACTATGGGACTTAACAGCTGACGTCATCAGTCCCCTAGAACTTAGAACTACTTGAACCTAACTAACCTAAGGACATCACACACGTCCATGCCCGAGGCAGGATTCGAACCTGCGACCGTAGCGGTCGCGCGGTTCCAGACTGTAGCGCCTAGAACCGCTCGGCCACATCTGCCGGCATTGTAGCATGTCTCACAAGGGAAGCAAACACCGGAGTCACCGACTTTTAACACGACTGTAGTCCATGCTTAGAATGCTGCTCTAGCGTGATGATGGCATTCACATCCATTTCCGCGAAACGTAGCTTGAGAGTTTTACGAACATGTACCATACGAGAGATCTAGCTGTCTACCAGCGGCATTAGTATTACCCAAGATAGGGAGAAATTTTGAATGCAACCGGCCAAGCCTAGGTTATCTTCCACCAAACGCTAGTATTGCTGCAACGCGCCATTACCATTTATTGTTTATCGGTGTCTTCTTGTGTGTGTATGTCTCATAGGATTTCACCGCGATACGCGCATCCAAGTGTATTTATGAATAAACGACCACGTTGGACGTTGTTTCTTTCGTCAATGTATCCCTTTTTAACTCGACGTTGGTGATGCAATTGGCGTCTTGACCGGCTGGAATTGGTGTCTCGAATGGTTCCCATTCTCTCTGGAAAGCCTTGTATTACCCTAGTAGATACTCTGGTAGGCGTATATAGAACAGTTTTACTTTTGAGGACGCTAATTCATTATTTGCATGTGCAGGAGTCTGTCCACGAACTGAGCTCTCTGTCATGTCCATAAATGATCGGCGAGTTTCATGGCAGGAGATCTGGGTGGTCAAATCGTGCTCTCAAACTGTCCAGAATGTTATTTTAACCAGTGGCGAAAAATTGTGGTCCAGTAACATGTTTGGGAACGAGAAGTCCATGAATGGTAGCAAATGATCTCCAGCTAGCCGAAAATAACCTTTTCAGTCAAGGAACGGTTCGCCGGCCGATGTGGCCGAGCGGTTCTAGGCGCTTCAGTCAGGAACCGCGCGACCGCTATGGTCGCAGGTTCGACTCCTGCCTCGGGCATGGATGTGTGTAATGTCCTTAGGTTAGTTAGGTTTAAGTAGTTCTGAGTTCTAGGGGACTGATGGCCTCGGATGTTAAGTCCCATAGTGCTCAGAGCCATTCAAGGAACGGTTCAGTTGGCTCAGAACCGTAAACGCAGCCCACACCATTATGGAGCCACCACCAGCTTGCACAATGCCTTGTTGACAACTTGGGTCCATGGCTTCGTGGGGTCTGCGCCACACTCGATCTTAATCAACTGAAATCGGGACTCATCTGACCAGACCACGGTTTTCTAATCGTCTAAGGTCCAACCGATATGTTCACGAGCCCAAGAGAGGCGTTACAGGCGATGTCGAACTGTTAGTACTGTCGTAACATATACTTTCTCCGTACGTCCTACATTGATTTCTGCTGTTATTTCATGGACGTCGTTTGTCTGTTACCACCGACAGCTCTACGCAAATGCCACTGCTCTCAGTCTTTAAGTGAAGGACATCGATGACTGCGTTGTGAATTGTTGGAGGTAATGCCTGAAAATTCGCATTCTCGGCACATTGTAGACACTGTGGATCTCGGAATATTTATTTCCCTAATGGTTTCCGAAGTGGAATGTTCCATGCATCTTGCTCCAACTACCATTCCGCCTTCAAAGCCCGTTAATTCCGGTCGTGCGTCCATAGTCACGCCGGAATTCTTGAGACGTGGATCACCTGGATACAGTGGCAGCTCAGTTAATGCATTGTCCTTTTATACCAGGGTGAGTCAAATGAGGACCTTAAAATTTTTTAAAAATATTGTTTATTGTGCATAAGTGGTACAAAGCTGTATCACTTTTCAACATTATCTCCCCCACGCTCATTGCAAGTCCTCCAGCACTTACAAAGTGCATAAATTACTTTAGAAAAAAATTCTTTTGGTAGTCCGCACAACCACTCATGCTTCGCGTGGCCTACCTCTTCATCAGAACGGAACTTCTTTCCTCCCATTGCGTCTTTGGGTGGTCCAAACATATGGAAATCACTTGGGGCAAGGTCTGGTGTGTATAGTAGATGAAGAAGACACTCAAAATGCAGGTCTGTGATTGTTGCAACTGTTGTATGGGCCGTGTGGGGCCTTGCATTGTCATTTTGCAAAAAGGACACCTACTGACAGCAATCCACGTCGCTTTGATCTGATTGCAGGCCGCAGATGATTTTTTAGGAGATCTGTGTATGATGGACTGGTGACAGTGGTCCCTCTAGGTATGTGATGCTCAAAAATGAAGCCTTTTTCGTCCCAAAACAGAGTCAGTATAACTTTCCCTGCTGATGGTTCTGTTCGAAACTTCTTTGGTTTTGGTGATGAGGAATGGCACCATTCCTTGCTCGCTCTCCTAGTTTCCCGTTGGTGGAACCCAGGTTTCGTCCCCAGTAACGATTCTTGCAAGGAAGCCATCACCTTCTCAATCAAAGCGCCGAAGAAGTTCTTCACAAGAATCAACACGTCGTTCCCTCATTTCAGGAGTCAACTGCCGTGGCACCCATCTTGCAGACACTTTGTGAAACTGGAGCACATCATGCACAATGTGGTTTGCTGACCCATGACTAATCTGTAAACATGCTGCAATGTCATTCAGTGTCACTCGGCGGTTTTCCTTCACTATGGCTTCAACTGCTGCAGTGTTCTGTGGAGTCACAACTTGTTGTGCCTGACCTGGACGAGGAGCATCTTCCACTGAAGTCACACCATTTGCGAACTTCCTACTCCATTCGTAGACTTGCTTCTATGACAAACATGCATCACCGTACTGAACCTTCATTTGTCTATGAATTTCAATAGGTTTCACACCTTCACTTCGCAAAAACCGAATAAAAGAACCCTGTTCTTCCCTGGTGCAAGTCGCAAGTGGGGCGGCCATCTTTATACTGATGCTGCGAGGTATGTGTGCATCTGCACTATGCTGCCGCCTACAGGCCATTCTGCACGCTGTTTGTAGCACGCTTACCAACTTACAGGATAACGGCGCGAAATTTCGATTTGTTATTACAAATTTAAGGTTTTCATTTGACTCACCCTCGTACCTTGTGTACGCGATAGTACCGCCATCTGCATATTATGTGCATATCGCTATCCCATGAACTTTGTCACCACAGTGCATTTCTTTGAGCCACCTCAGCATGGGATGCACACACAAACACACACTTTTGTTTACTACTGCCGCTGTTTTACTGGCTCGCCGGCGTCGGCTGCGAGGACGTGTCCCCTGCCGCCGGCCGCAGTTTTTGCGCCCGTCGGATAGCCCTGTCCAGCCAGCGCGGCGTGAGTTACCGCCGCCCTCGAAGGAAGTGGACACCGCGCGACAGATTTATCGCCGGTTTATGCGCTTTCACGAAACTCGCCCGCGTGCGCCGCGCCTACCCGAGATGACCGTCCGTTATCTCCCCCCCCCCCCCCCCCCCCACCTCCCGCCCGACAGGATTTGCTGCTTTCAGGTTTTATTTTTACCGCGATTTAGCGGCGGACCTGGTTCCTGCCGTTCGTTTAACCTTATATATCGTACCCAGATTCGTAATTTCGTTGCGATTTCACTCATTACAGGCAACAAACGACAGTTATTGTTCGACAGGAACGACAATTACCTCGGCTGTGCCCCAAGGACGGTAAACGATTTATCGCAGCACACACGTATTGTCTGTTGACGACGCCATTGTCTACAGCGAGGTTCTTTACTTGGCGGTTCCAAGGAAACGGAAAACGACTCCTTCAATCTTTCCGTTTATTGTACTGACTTACAAAATGAATGATAAAATCCCTAACAATGTCTAAATATGTAGGTTCCAAGAAGCGCTCCATAACAAAATCATGGCCAGCCTCCAACCGATAAATATCGAACGCGCGACTCTAGAAGATGCAGATATGGATAATGTTTTCTGCGTTGACTACGGAACGTTGTATAACGTTCTTATACTGATGAATGAATTCAGATTGCTATCAACGTCTAAGAGTCATGTGGCGGAAGCTAATTCTGCGATTGTGTAGTGTAGACAACTGCTTACAGTTTAATTGGGAGTATGAGTTATTACCAAACTTCTATCTGAGGAATGGCGTCGACTGTCGTGGGGAGACGTGTGTCACACACTCTAAGAAGACCTTCGTTTTAGGCTTTCCCTTTCAGCTGCACTGCAGAAAATGCAAGAAAAGGCTTCCATCAGAAAATAGCGCGTGGTTTCATAACTCCAAAATGACCATTGAGAAAATTATCATTATAGTGTAGCGCTGGGTAAAAAAAAAATACACGTTATAAGCTACTGCGTCGGTAAGTGAAGTGTCAGTGAATACTGTTTGTGTCTACTATGGTTTTTGTCGTCAGGTGTGCTACGTTATTGTCGCGAATGACAGTGTCTGCATTTGTGGTGAGAACAAGATTGTAGAAGTTGATGACTCACATATCGCCACTCGGAAGTACGGAAGAGGACATCTCCCAAAAAGCGAAGAAAAAGAACATTTATGGGTTTCAGAGGTATTGAATGGAAGTCTAGGAAGTGTTTTATGCTTAGAATATACTCTAGAAGTAACAAAACTTTAATGCCCCTTTTAAAACACTTCTTATTGCCAGGCACCATAGTTATCAACTGACGGCTGACTTTGAAAACAGAACGCATAGATCACGAATTTGTGAACCATTCCGTTGAATTTATGTTTTCCGACGACCCATCGGTCTACACCCGGAATACTGAGCTGTAGCCGGTATCTTTGAAGTCCTCAGTTAAGAGAGAGGGCCGCCAGGGGAACGGAGACGAATCATATAGTTTCCCGTATCTATAGTTCCACAATTTACGGTTGTTTGGCAAAGCTCTACCGTGTGAAACTCTGCCAATATTTGTGAAAGACATATAAAGAATGTATCGTGGCTATGGGAAAAAAAGCATTGCTCCCAGCTGCCTACACCATTTGCTTCATTGTCCACGCTGAAGATGTGGCTGACGAGTAAAGTAAGTGGGGCTTATTATAGGAAGTAACCGCAACCAAAAAACGGTTGTGCCATCTGTTATACACTGATAAGCCGAAACATTAGGACCATATGCTTACTAGCATGTTGGTCCACCTTTGGAATGCAATACAGCAGAGATTTTCCAGTGCTACGACAAGTCCTTGGTGGATTTCTAGAGACG
Source organism: Schistocerca serialis cubense (assembly GCF_023864345.2). Classification (NCBI taxonomy): domain Eukaryota; kingdom Metazoa; phylum Arthropoda; class Insecta; order Orthoptera; family Acrididae; genus Schistocerca; species Schistocerca serialis. Next base: position 255,328,750 of record NC_064642.1, read on the forward strand.
TGTGGCACCAGATGTCAAATGTGCTTCTTAAAAAATTCTATCGTTAACAACTAACGGACCGGTTTATGATCGGACGGTAGTACCGAAAGGGGAAGAAACCAGAAGTTCGCTGTTGGAAGAAGAAATCTGGTGTACGTCCAGTTCACTCGATTACCATAAACTACGGGCCAGTTTTTTGTGTGCGTCGAGTTGGCGTCCGACAACACCTCAGATGTAGTGTATGGGTTCAGATCAGGCGAAGTTTTGTGGCCAAGATACCAACATGAGTTGACTATCATGTTCCTCAAATTACTGAATCCCCATTGTGACCTTGTTACATAGATAGTTATCCACCCGGAAAATTTCATTGCTGTGAGTACGACATGAAGCACGGAGGGATGCAGGTAGTCCGCAATAACGTACACGTGATCCACAGCTGTCATTGTGTGCTCGATTACTGCCACAGAACCCGTGGAAACCTAGGCGAATGTCCAAAGTAACGCAATACTTCCTCCACCGGCCTGCGTCCTTAGCGCGGCGCGTGTTTCGATCAGCCGTTCGCCCGTTTCACGGCATGTCCACTCATGACAGTCGATCTGGTTTTAGAGCAAACAGCAGGGAAGCTCATCCAGCCTCTTGGAGGGACGTAGCAAGTTCCAAGAGGCGCCCAGAAAGTACATAGCACAAACACAGTCATTTCGAAGTCGAACCACCGATCCATTCATCAAAGACAACAAACTGGGATCCATATAAAACAATATTAGGCCAACTACTGACGTCTCTAACATTGAACTCGTTGACTCTGATACTGAATCATTAATAAGAAAAATAAAAGGAGGTCTATAAACAAGAAGCTATCACTACCACATTCACTAATCAGTATATGAAGAATTCTCACCATTGACACAAGGTCTAAAAACAGAGCCTGGAAACGTTGGCAACGTTTCAGAAGCCGAGAAGACCGAAGGCTGATGAGAAGATTATCAAAAGAACTGCATAGACGCGCGATAGAGAGGCCCGCTGAAATGCGGAAGGACAAAATGGGAAACTTTTTGCTTCAGCGTAGGGATGATTGGAAGCTAGTTCATGCCCTGCGAGAACCTAAGGCACCAAAAACAGCTGGACTAATCTGTGACGCACTACGCAAAGCGGAAATATTTGCTGTGACGTATGAAGCCCAAACACACTCAATAACCGGATTTTGAGGACAGAAATGAAGCACCACAGAGTAAAATAACTAGCGCAAGACAGACGGCATACCAACAGCCAACTTAATTGACAACTCCTGCGGACGTTGGGAGAATCATCAGGAACTTAAGTACCAGTTCAGCCCCATGACCTGACGGAATGACGAATGAATAACTAAAACATCTTCCAAGATGAATCCTAGTACCTTTAACACGAATAATGAACAGCTGTCTTCAACGTGAATATTTCCCAAGCTCCTGGAAAATACCACGTATTGTTTCAGTTCCGAAGCCAGAAAAAGACTTAACCAAACAGTGGCGCCCAATAAGTCTACTACCTACCACTTCAAAAGTATTTGAGAGAATCCTTCTACAAAGAGTAAGAGAACCACTGATAGAAAGTGACTAATAGGACCAGAACATTTCACGTTCCTGATAGATAATGGCTGATAGGACCAAAACATTTCACATTCCTGACTAAACTTTCCTCAGAACTACAATTTTTAAGAATTTCGGAGAACATTGCTTACAATGAACCACGCTAATTACACACCTGTCGTCTTCCTAGGCGTTGAAAAGGTGCACAATAAAGTCTAGAAAGACTGATTAATAACATTCTTCATGCGATCAGAGTTATACCTGATTATGGCATCAAAATTATTGACAGCTTTTTACAAGACAAGTGATACTGTTTAAAACAGGACGGCCAATCTTCCAGCATTAAACAAGAAGGGATACTGCAAGGCTCGGCACTATCACAAAAGTGGTAATGTTAATGCGCCGAAGAGCGAACATGAGAATGTTCAAATGTATGTGAACTCCTAATGGACCAAACTGCTGAGGTCATCGGTCCCTAAAGTTACACACTACTTCAACTAAATTATGCTGAGAACAACACACACACACCCATGCCCGAGGGAGAACTCGAACCTCCGGCGGAAGGGAGCAAACATGAGAGACCGGCTCACTATTGACAATGCTGGGTTAATTATGCAACAGCTGTGCTATTATACATATCACGAGAACAAGAAAGAGTGATTAGAATGCTTGCAGGAACTTGTTCCTTGCGTGCAGTGAATGGATCAGGTAGTGACTACTGGTGCAATGTACTCTCTTCCATGCACTGTGCTCTGCGAAGTATATACGGAGAGGTACACAGGACATAAAGTGACACCAAAAGTATTCCTACAGCGTACACGATGCGGTGTGTGTGTGTGTGTGTGTGTGTGTGTGTGTGTGTGTGTGTGTGTGTGTGTACATATGTCAGTGCCATTTCTTTCTTATTTACCTCAATTTTTGTTTCTGCTGGGGATTGAACATTTACTTTAAATCGCTTCCACTGGAAAGATGAAACAGTGGACAAGTCAGATTCAGATCTCCACCTGGTCAGATGATTGAGCTTTCCAGTACTTTTTACACGAATCAACTTGGGCAAAGCCATGCTTCTCTCTCTCTCTCTCTCTCTCTCTCTCTCTCTCTCTCTGTCTCTCTCTCTCTCTCTCCCACCCCCGCCCCTCTCTCTCGCCCCCTCCCTCCAAAAAGAATGGTAGATCCGTCTGTTCTGACATCTGTTTCGATGGGATATTAAACTTTACCTTCGTCGCACACTCCGATAGCCTTGTTTCATAGACTCTTTTGCTATGGTGTGTCATTGGTTGTTTGTATAGTGCCAGAGGATACATACCTATATTTGATTCTACACCGACTGTAGCTGCCAGAACGGGCCATATATGCTAGCTGTCGTAATATTTCAGAAGTAAATCAACTGACTGACTGACGATTGTCCTATTTAAGAAAAATGTGATAATCCGCTTTCACCGCTTTCGTATTCTATAAACTTTACAATTTCAGACATTTCTGATTTAAACCATCCAGAATCTCTTGGATGAAAAGAAGAGAATGAAGCAACTCTTACAGAGCACAAAACGTGACACATTCAAAGTGCGATATACTGTATTAAGAGGATATCTATACGCAGTATTTCGTCAAAAATTCTGGTGTAGAAGAATATCGTGGGCAAGTGCTGCTGTTTGGTGGTGTTAGTGCTGTGACGCTTCCGAAACAGAACATTATAGAGTAAATTCTGTGGAAACAGAAGTCAGGATTCATATATCTAGTACATAAAAAAAAAAGCAGCAAATGCCTTTCCTTGCGAATCAACGTCGTTTGCGTAAAAAGTCAGGATTTGTTGCGGAGAAATTATGGTTTTTGCACCACTATAATGTACCTGCTCACATTTCGTTGCGTGTTCGTGAATTTTTGCCACAAAACAGTATTATAATGATCTCCTAGCCCCTATATTCGCTCCATGTGACTCTTTTTGTTCCTGAAAATAAAGGAAACTTTAAAGGACAGTCTTGTACAAGAACAGATGAGATTAAAAACGCGTCGCTGAGTGGACTAATAGGTGTCCCAAAGATAAGAAGTCAAGAAGCGCTTTGGAAAAGTAGCTGGTGTATAATAAGTACCGGGGAATATTTTGAATAGAATAACATTGATGCAGACTAATAAATGAATCTTGCATTAGATCAAATATTCACCACAATAATTCTGTTGCTTCCACTGACATCGTCGATGATTTCGTCAGTGCTAAGACCTAGACGACATCTTCTAAAGGTGACATTGTTGTCCATTCAAGCTTCGCCGACTTAAAGGAAATTTCAATACTTATGTCAGGTATTTGCATCGACAGTTAATCATATCAGTCCACTCTACCAGAATCTTCCTTTTGCTTACTGATCTCTTCCAGAGAAAACCCAATTCACGTAGTGTCTTGTGCAAAACAGGTTTCTGCCAAGAAAAATCGTTGTTTTTTTTGCTTTATTAGAGAAGGTAATATGCTTAATATCGTCACTTCTTTTCTCTATTGGTGTGAAAGTTCTCCATCGTTTGTTGAAGCAGATTTTTTAAAGCCGCGTGTAACGATGAGTTTCCTCCTAAAATTCTTAGCGCGTTTTTTTGGCTTTTGGAGTAAACCATGTGGTATATTTTCGCTTTTGTTTGTGGCGCGTCCTATTGTAACAAGGTCGACTTTTGTATGAAATGCAACCACTTTGCTTGGGACTGGCAACATTAGCCAACAGTTCTTTTTGTTTCACCTCTTTAATACAAGCTGAAATTAGGTTAGAAACGACTGAGCGCTCATTAATTCGAAAATGCCTCACCATGCGCCCCACAGTCTGCTGGACAGGAAACGGGCAGCTGATTTTGGGTGTGCCTACAGCGCAGTTGCGGAGTCCTTCCTGGAAAGACCTCTCACTAATCCCACCAAGAGTCAGTTTGTACCCGTCAGGTACCAAGAGCTGAGGGCTCTTATGTGGTGTTTCACTTTATAATAATCATTCATGAGGAGCACTGAAGATGCCGAAATGCTTACATTAGGAAGGGATCATGACCTATTTTATTTCCCGGCGCAGCCACAAATCCCTGTACTTCGACCAGTTGGAGCCCTACTCTCAGCGCAAAAATCGCTTTTTATTCGAAATCGATGGAGACATTATTAGGATTCCATTCAGGTCTGTTATTGATGGTATTGCGGAATACACAAATATGTTCCTCGTTTCTTTCCTTTGGAAGGAATCCAAAGGCCACCGTGTAGATGTTTGTTCCATTCTTTGGTTTTCCAAAGTTCGCATCCGTATTTGAGGAAATTGTTCACTATATAGAACCTCCCATCCTGCTTTTCCAGTAAAACCAGTAATTCTGTCTCCAAAAGTTATCGTCACTTATTCGTGATAAGTAGCCCGCTGAAATGAACTTCTTGCCGTGGTTTTTGGTGATTTTCTTGTGGTTTGGCACTGTGGCTGTATAACGTCCTCTTTGTTGTTTATTCTGGAATTTAAGCAAGAAAATTATATCTTCGATGGTGCTGGTCTCGTAACTCTCCGGAATACATTTTAGAAATCGATTTCGTATCTGATTGTGTCCTCTTCTTCGCTTGATTAAGAATCATGCGTACTTCTTAACGAGCGTCATCCGTAGCTCCACATTGATGCTCGTTTGAACTAAACCCTTTACAATCTTTGGCCTTAAGCATTCCTCGGCAATATGTTGCCTTCTGGTTTGAACCGCGCAAAATCGAAGTTTCTCTGTATGATATACGAGTAGCCTTCATAGTGGCCACATGATCTACCGCGTATGATCGTCAACAGTTCATATCGTGCCTATAACCACACAGATAGACGCAAGGCGCACGAACTGAAGATTGCGACCACTGGGGTCAGTGCGGACTTTCGAGTGCAGGTAGACAGTGACTCATTAGGGAGCGTTTCCGGTGCACGAGGCCTCCCGGGCTGCAGGTAGCCTGTGGCTGCAGAAGCAGCTAGGTTCCATGAATACTGGGCGCGTGTTTACAGCTGCTTTTGTTCTTAATTTCTGTCTTGTCCATGCAACAGTTGTTTTAAATAGTAACTATTACAGCGCTTTAACACAGTGTCAGGAAGGCATTTTAAAACGTTTTTGTGCTCTTAAAGGCATATTCGATTCAGTAATATGACACATTTGGCCTCGTAACTTTCGTCTGTTTACACGTTTCGAATAATTAAGAAGCGAATTATGTGATGTGAAAAGACTGCTTTCATAATAAGTTGTGACGAAATCGATGTCTATAGCCTCTTCCCGAAAATGCTGAGAACATACGTCTGCTGCTTTGTTTGGACGGTTTGCAATATTTGCTTCTCACAGCTTTCAACCAGAGCCCTCTTAGAAATAAAACTGCTTGCAGTAAAAGTAATCAGCGCAACTAAAATTCGAGTGTATATAAGAAAATATCACTTGAATGAGCCCACTTACGAATGAAACGTGTTTCCTTTACACTTTAGATTGTAATCAGCACGACTAGTGCCCACAGTAATCACTTCCACCAGAAGCTAATGTTCGGGCTACTAACATAGCGGACGTCGGATTCAAGTTTGTGACTTCCTGACACTACCCTTATTATACCTACATGCAGATTTCACTGGGCTCTGTTTTCGTAAATGTCCTCGTTGGCTGCCGACGCTGGAGCTGTGGCCAGCCATGGCTCGCGGCCGTTTCCAAAGCTACAGAAACATTTGTGATTTGCCGACACGACCGACTCGTGGAAGGGTTTACTTAAGCCGGACAAATGGGTATCCTGTCCTCTGTTGTCTCTGTGTGCCCCTGGACGACCCAGCAGTTCTGTGGAACTTACCTGCTCCCTAGGGAACGGTAGCCTACTTCGCCCCACCCCCTCCATTTAATCCCTGTGTGAAAGTCGCGCAGGTCGAAACACAAGTCCCTTTACTCACTTTGCTTCCGAACTTCACAGTGTGACTACCGGTATGGAAGTTACTAGTACGACCAAAGGCAGGCCTTGTGTTCATTACAGAGGCTACGCGTACCGTAAGTTTAGGGAATCTAGAGGCGGAGTTGTTACGTGGCTTTGCTTACGCGAGAAGTCGGAGCGTTGCAAGGGGAAGATGTATTCGACAAAAGGAGAGGTACTTCGCGTGTACGGGCATCGCTGTAGACCGACTGAAGACGAAGCTTTCGAAGTGAAGAAGCGAATGGAGAGGGCGAAGAAGAGGGCTCGAGAAGAAACTACCCAGTTGTCGAAGATATACCAGGATGAAATGAAGGATCTGTGTGATACTGTTAAGACAATGCCCAGCTCGGAAAATATAAAAAGGACGTTGCGCTATCAGCGGAGACGAGCGTGCCGCAAGCTAGAGGACAAGACCTGTGCACCCACTGGAATGGTAAGCATGAACCCTGCACGCGCTGTATTGCTGCACCGGCAGGTCTTGAAAGATTTCAAAACACCAATTTAGTCTGAAGTTCGTTTGCTCGTTAAGCAAGCGTTGTGGTTCTCTCGTAACGTGAACAAAGATTACCATTTCTTCCAGTGTGTTTAAAATGTAGCTTTTCCGTACCTTGTGTAAAATGTGTAAATTATCATGTACGTGGCCCATTTTGTTTCTGGGAGTTCAGATGATTACCGGGAATGCACTTTTTTTCTGTTTGGTAGGTGTGCTCTCTAAATCGGATGGCGAAATTGCTTTCTCTTTTTACCGACAATAAATTTTGATTACACTACTGGCAATTTTATAAACGCCTGAACGCATAAATTTGTGAAGCATCCACCGATTTTATGGCGTAATCTTGTTCCCAGTGTCTGTATTAACGCTAGCTAACGATCTCAGTTCCGGGAGGGGGAGCTGGCTACTTTATGCCCACATTTCGAAAATATAGCAACATAGCCATGTACTTGGATTTTAAATTTTTGAAAAAAGTTGTTGTTTTTAATGATTTCTTATACCAGATTCCGCAGTTAGTTTAAATCTTTCAGTAAAACTTAACCCCAAAATTTGAGTCGCAGTAGTGAACGCAACTTTCCGTAACAAAAGTCATATTCATATTTTCAGGTTCAGGACCGTTCTTACACATCTATATATTAAAACGTATGTTGTGAATAAAAGTCAACAAAATTTGTGTGTGCGCTGTTCTTTCTTTCTCTCTCTCTCTCTCTCTCTCTTTTTATTTATTTTTTTTATTTGCAATGGGCGTGAAGTATCTCTTCTCTTGGTGAACACATCACGTAAAATGCTTTGGTACTGCTAAGATTGTTCTAAAAGATATTTTCGTGTTCTGGACGCTACTTTTACATCAATACCTATTTGAAAAGCACGTTGTTAACAAAAGTCAACGATGTTTTTTAAATTTTTTGTGGGGGCATAAAGTACCCCACTCTCCTGGTATTAAACGTTGTGGAAAATGCTTTGGTACTACTAGGGTTAAGGCAGCGTACGTCATTAACTAGTCAGACTAGTCCTTGGTGATCTTCTACACCACAGTAATTCGCAAAGTACTTTATATCGATGTCCTGTCAATATCGTAAACGCTTGGCTTCCCTATATTTTATGAACATATTGTGGTCTGTAAGGTAAGCACACCTCATTTGTATTTATCTGACAGATAGGTTACAGCCGAAACGCGTGAAGTTGTAAAGTATATACAGTAAAAATACGACCAATGCGCTGTATTACTCTGTCTAGGGCAAATACGATCTCAGAATTTTTTTAATGATTTTATGTCATTCATAGACATTGCTTAAGAAGATTTATTACTTTCAGCGAATAAATGGCGGCCTGTTTGAGCAGCCACAGAATGTAGGTCGGTATTTGTGTTCGTGTACACAACGCATCTTTTACTGTTTTTACTATTGCTTTATTATTGTTCCAACTCCAAATTAGAATGACATTTGTTTAAAAAAATTTCATCTGAGCGGGAGTAGATGATGGATGTCATGTTTAATTGCTACAGTATACTGCAGCCATTTGACACTGGTGATATCTCCTTTCCGTGACGTACATCGGATTCCACTGTATACTTCGGATGCTGTCCACGATTATGCATCTACAGCATCTGAAGTCGAACCGTCATAAGTTGTACGAAAAGCGTGTACGAGTTTGAGATTCATTGGACATATCCCAGTGAAAATGTAATTCACCCCCGAAAGACTCTCCAAGACTCTACTTCAACCGATTCTCCAGTATTTTTCGCCCTTCTGCCACGGCTTCCAGATAGGATTCATAAAAGAGACTTAGCTGGTCCAAAGAAGAACGGTGCCTTTCATCACTGGTTCCTTTAGATAGCGCGCGTGTGTCACGGAGATGTTTAATCAGACTCCATGGCAGAAGGTATAAGAGTGGCGTTAACTTCACGAAGAAATTTACTGTAGAAATTAACCTGCCTAGGAAAGAACACATCACCATGTGGAATTCACTTGGGAGCAATGCACCGTTGCCGGAGTTTCAATCGGGTTCTCCATTCCTTCGCTCAAGATTGGCCTAAACAGGGGGTACCGAATCGGTACACGAGTCAGGCTTTTTTGTATTACTTTAACATAAGCCGTACGTTGGTTTACATTAGCATCCCATATTAATAGTTGCGTGACACGGCGACCTCTACATCAACTCTCAGTCCATCACCTACCCGAAAGGAACCAGTCTTTTAACACGAATTACCTCGTCGGGATCTGAAGCGCTAACGGACAGATTGGCTTTTGTTTACTTGCTATGTACCCGAAGCAAAAATTGGGACCCAGCCGACCTGCATTTACCGTAATCGGTGAACCATCAAACGGTAGCCAGACTTGTCAGTCTGATGGTATGTAACACGTCCTGCGGTTTTGACGCTACGAGAGCTGCAGAAGTTCTCTGACACAGCTCTTCGTAGCCGGCCGGGGTGGCCAAGCGGTTAAAGGCGCTACAGTCTGGAACCGCGCGACCGCTACGGTCGCAGGTTCGAATCCTGCCTCGGGCATGGATGTGTGTGATGTCCTTAGGTTAGTTAGGTTTAAGTAGTTCTAAGTTCTAGGGGACTGATGACCTTAGAAGTTAAGTCCCATAGTGCTCAGAGCCATTTGAACAGGTCTTCGTGGTACTAACGATCCTCGTTTTCTGCTTCTATTTTCTGGGAGCTGTTCTTTCGTGCTCGTCGTACTGGTGAAAATCGTCCTACATATCATCCACGTTTTGCAGTTCTCGCCTACTGCGACTTTCTGTATCTAACGTAAGAGATGTTAATCAAGGCCTTTGCTGAGTGCCCAAGAGTCCACTTTTGTGCAAAATCGCAAGTGTGTTGGAGACGATTTTGGAAGTAGGAAAAAAATGAGAAATATTGTGTGTATAAATCAACGCGAGGGAAGTTGAGAAAACGAGGCAATATGTATGTTAATTTTGAGGTCGCCTAAATAACGTGCCATTGATTTTAATGCGCAGCGGCCTCGGAGTGAACGAAAAGGTACCCGTGCGCACCTACCCATATGCAGTACGGACCACATCCCCCCCACCCCACAAAAAAAAAAAAAAAAAATTGTTTGCTCCAGGATGCTAATTACCTCCTTGCTGACATCATACGAGGTGCGTTCAGTAAATGATGCGACACTTTTTTCCTGATGCACCGTTTTGGCTACAAAACCGTGTTTTTTTAACGTAACCTCGGTTCAACGCGACGACCTCACGGCACCGTACTCGGAGGACCTGTATGCCCGTATGCTACCCCTCTACTGGTCGATGTCGGAGCCAACCTCGTGCTGCAGCAGTAATCTCTCTGTCACCACCTTCTGGTTCCCGCGCACTGCGTCCTTCACTGGGGCAAACAGAAGGAAGTCAGAAAGTGCGAGATCCGGGCTGTAGGTGGATGAGAAACAACAGCCAATGAAGTTTTATGAGGTGCTCACGGGTGTGCACACTTTTGTGAGGCCTTTCGTTATCATGGAGAAAGAAAAGTTCCTTTGCATTTTTGTGGTGACGAACGCGGTGAATTCCTGCCTTCAGTGTCCTGAGTGTAGCACAGTACGCTTCAGTGTTAATCTTTGTACCACGAGGGAGAACATCAAACAGAATAACCCCTTCAGAGTCCCTGAAGACCGTCGCCATGACTGTACTGGCTGAGGGTGCGGCTTTGAACTTTGAAAAAAAATTGTCACAATCAGCCTCGTAACGCGGAAGCAATTGCGCACAGACGGTCCTTCGTTGTTCTTTATGGTCTTTTGTTAGGCGGCAAGAAACCCATCGAGCACACACCTTAGAGTAACTCAGTTGGTGGACGAGTGTGTCAGCAGTACCAACAGAGACGTCCAGTTGTGCTGCGAAGTGTTGGATTGTGATCCGTCGGTCACCTCGAATGGGACTGTCCACACTTTCCAACACTGCTGCCGGCACGCGGGAGACTGGACAGGTTGGCGGGACCTACAGCCGCCTCGCCCAACGACTCACCTTCCGATTGTTCAGCTACCAAGCTGTGGAAATAAAGTAAGGGAAGGGCAATACTATTTCGGCTGCAGGCACAGTGCTCGTGGAAATAATAAATTTCGCCGCGAAAGACTGGGAATCACATGTATATAATTATTTTCTCATGCGCAACAGTGGGGTCGTAGCTGACAGGCGAAAAAGTAGTTATGTGAGCGTTTGTAGTATCCAAATGTATGCGGTGCTTAAAACTTACTGACGTGTCGAGTTCGCACCACAAGGTAGCTGCTACTTTGCAGATCAGAACATCACACACTTGCCTAGATGAGTATCCAGCACCTTGTTTAGTTGAGTCGTCTTTACCACAAATTAGCTCATGGCACTTGAAGTGTAATAATTTGTAGGTAGCTGGTCGACGATGACGTCTGCACAAAACATACAGTGTGTCAACGTTCCTTTACGGCATGAAATTTATGATTAGCGACGAGTTACGGCCAAAGGCGGTTTGTGTATTTCGTTGAATTGTAAGTGATGTGTTAACTTGCTTTGTAAGTACAGTAAGTAAGTAGAATTCGTAGTCATTTGTAAGAATAGGTTTCGTGTGATTTCGCCATGGCCTTATTGCACGAAGCGACTCGCCATCTGGGATTGTTACTTTTTCCACTCAGCGCGAGTATAATTGTGCCGTTTCTGAACAAAATTGGTGACACGTGATGACATGTCTTGCTTGATGCAGTCGTATACTCTCCCTGAGGCGATAATCACGTTAAGTATATTAAAAAAATCCTGGAACCAACAATTAATCGAACATTTGGATTTGTAGATGGGCGCCGCTCACAAGGGGTCCAATACGAACTTCCCTCATCGCTTCGATTCGTGTTGACCGACTAGGGCTTAAACATATGTGAATAGAAAGACGCATCTCTCGACTGTTTTCGAGAAATCGAGTTCTAAAATTTTAGGCATGATTATGTGCTTTACATGGTCGCTAATAGACAACGTGTCCTCAGCCGAGCGAGAAAGCGCTGTTTCATAACCTCACTGCCGCTACTACTTTTTTGTGAGTTGTCTGCACCAATATTCAGTGTTGAATGATTAGATATTGATACTTGTCACTGTCGTAATGAATCTGTTGCTAGAATTACGCGGAAACGAAAAATAAACTACCGGCAGCGAGATTAAATCCAAAGACCTCAAGCATGTGAATGTAAGCGATTATTCCCTTGGCTGCGCATTCCGTGAATACTAGTGCCCCTACAAAGCTTACAGTAAAAGCAGGCCAAAAATACTCAAATTCAATTTTCTGAAAAACGGTTGAAAGTTGCGTTTTCGTGTTCACGTATGTTGAGAAGTCCTATTCGTGACCTACACGCCCTGTCAATATGAACAAAGCGTTGAGGTGAAGTTCGTACTGTCCCGTTGTGAGCCACATGAATAATTGGCGAAGTAGTGAATACTAAAGAATCACCTCTACAAACCCTTTCCAATACTCGTTAAAAGATAAAGCCGCAAGAATGAAAGTTGATTTGAACACCAAAGTTCTTTATTAGACGTCGTGCTGTTAGAGGTGGTATGCCATTGTCGTCTTGCAACCTTTGAACTGACTCAACCAATTAGTTATAAGGGGACTTAAATGGTTTAATGTGAACTTCAAAGCACGATCCAACTGAGCATTTTTCATGTCAAGAAACCTATCCAGATAAAAAATAAAATGGAAGGAGCTTAGATTACTGACCAGATGATTAAGTAAGCTTCAGTACTGAACAATGCAGAGGCGGAAATTTTGTGGGTCTTTTATCCAGTTCGTTAGCTTTTTCGCAAAGTGTGATTACTGCGTAATCTGTATCTTTTTCGATGGTAAACAACTGGAAGTGTTTGTAGATTAAGTATGTACTTCGTTCAGTTACTTACACTTTTGCGGATGTCCGACATGCTCCTTTCATCGCCGATTCTGAAGAGAAACACGTCATCAGTTTACTACTGGAGGGAAGCTTTGGAGATAAAAATCATAGAGGGAGACCAAGAGATGAATACAGTAAGTACATTCAGAAGGATGTAGATTGCAGCAGTTATTGGGAGGTGAAAAGGGTCACACATGATAGAGTTGCATGGAGAGCTGCATCAAACCAGATGTGGGACAGAAGACAACAACAGATCATTTGAACTGTTTTTTCTCCAAACGATGTGGTAGGAGTCAGTTTGCACGATATTATAAAGATTAGTTTAATAATAATGAACATAATATTTCATAGCCCTACTCATGTAGCTTATTTTTTATTTATTTATTTTTTGAACCAGTCGATAATTCCTCGTGTTGCGCTCGAGCTAGCTAAAAATGGTTCAAATGGCTCTGAGCACTATGGGACTTAACATCTATGGTCATCAGTCCGCTAGAACTTAGAACTACTTAAACCTAACTATCCTAAGAACAGCACACAACACCCAGCCATCACGAGGCAGAGAAAATCCCTGACCCCGCCGGGAATCGAACCCGGGATCGAGCTAGCTAACTGCCTTTTTAATTCTATTGATATTTTATCGGTCATGATTTCGACTTAACGGTAATACCTTAAACAGCTGTTATGGGAATTAATGGAAGATCCTTCATGTGTAAACGTCGCAACATGTTATTGAGACAGATTAAGGTTGGGGGTGCATACGCCTGTGGCTTTCCCCTCGAAGACGAGAATGGTGTGTCACTGTGGAGCAACAAGAAAGAGTGGTGTAGAAGGGGGGGAGGGGGGTCCGTAAAATAGAGGATTAGACGTGGCTGTGCCAGGGGGGTGACGGCGGTGAGTCGAGAGCAGCGGGCGTGACAGATTGCGCGGTAAGTGCGTGTGAGTCACGTGGCCGGCGGTTCCCACCGCACGCACGTGACAGCCGGCTGGTAAACTGCGGGCCGGGCCCGCGCGGTCGATACTGTGATCGATTGCGCCCGCCCTGGCGAGCCGCAGCGTCGACCGCCGACGCCACTGGTAAATACGGCGCGGCGAGCGGCGCTGATGGCGAGGCGAGTGGTGCTAGGGGACGGAACCCCGCGAGCAGTTTTGTGCCTAAGAAAAACTTGGGGCAGTCTGCAAGGAAATAAAACACTTAAAGCAATAGAGATACATTGGGCACTGAAACTGTTGCTGCTTTCATTTATCATCGCCATCGAAAGATTCGTCTTGACAAAATCAACTCCGATGGAGCTTTCACACATGGAAAAAATACTACTTTATCTGACACTTCAGAAGTACCAGACATCACGTTTTTAATCCACCCAACGTCTTAAGGACTTTCTGCAAACGTCTATTCCAAAAACATTGTCAGTTCTTCCGATATAACTGTATCACACAGAATCTGCATTAATAAATTTATGTTGTCTCGTATGGCGAAGACGTGGAAATATTGCCGGAGTGCTCAGCCGAATGACGGCTGAGAGAGAGAAGAAGAAGAAGAAGAAGAAGAAGATGACGGGCGGCCAGGTTCGCGTCTCCACTATACCGTTTATTCCCTCAAATGTCAGTTTTGGTCAACTGAGGACTGTGTTAATTCAGATCAGTCTTTTTTCTTCACGTGTTTGTTCTTGCCCAATTTGTTTCATTCCCATACTTCGCAACGTTTTTTGAGGCGCAAGAAAATTTCAATATCCTACGTGTTAACGTCCCCCAATCCGATCTGAAGGAAATCCGAAAGACAGTCCTTTTCTCCTTTTGGCGTCAGAGATCCTTTTTGTCTGGATAGTTCTAGCTTCTCCCGTCTTCTATCGCCTGTTTTGTTCGAGGGCCCAGTTTCCTACTGAGAAGTCAAATTCAAGGCCCCCCCCCCCCCCCAAGCAATCTTGCTCTTCCAGGAGTCCAACTTTCTGCTGCGTGGGAAGCTTTGGGACGGACTTGTTTCGTAATGTCTTAATTTTGAAATGTTTGAAAGTCTGATGTTGATAGCGAGATTAATTTTACTTATATTTACTTGTAACTTATAGTCCTGTAGATCAGTTCCTACCCATCCTCCTAGGTATTTAAATCTGTCTACCACCTGAATTTTCCTCCCTCCTAATCTCGAACGTCGAAGATTTTTCTTGGTGTTCGTAATATACAGCGCCCTCTCGATAGATATCCGTAAACCTACTTTAGGTGCTTTGCTTAATCACTTCTCGCAATCATTTCGACAATATCACAATTTCGCTTGCGAGCGCCAGTCAGTCAAATGTCTACTTTTTTTATTGCATCTGAGTCTTATTCTACCTACTTCTTTCACTTATCGTCGCCATTCCCGGATCTCCTTATCAAGGACACAGTTAAAGAGCAAATGAGAGGTTGCTTCTCGCTGTCTGGCTCCGGTGTTGATCTTGAAGAACTCTGAATGTGTTCCCCTGAACTTGATTTTGGATGTCGTGTTGGTTGTCTGTTCAATCTGTTTACTACTTTTTGCGTGCAAACTCGTCTACTTCAGAATTTGGAACTGTTGGTCTATCTTCCGAATGAAAGGCTCACTTGAAGTCAGCATGAAATTCCTGCTTCTGTTTTTTACGGTCGATTAGCAGTTACAGATTCTAGAGTTCATCCACGCATACAATCTGCCTTTTACGAACCTTCCTAGTACTTACCATCTCGCGTGCAATTATTATTTTTTCAAGCAAACCACTTGAGAATACCTCATGGTCATTGGGGTTAGCGATGTTCCTCTGTAGTTACCAGGCTCCGACAACTGTTTCTTTGTGTAGGACGTATTAGCGCCGACGCTCTCGTCGTTATTTGTTAACATATTTTCTTTTCGAAACAGAAAAATCTGGGTAGTCGGCATACTTCGACGTATCTATTACTTAGTTTTTATTTTCTCATTCTCTGGACTTGATTTCCTTTAACTTTCATAGCATGCCTTGGGTCGATTAACTATGTACAGTAACTAGTAACAATCCTTGAGAAATAACAAACGTCTCATTCTTACGTTCACGATATCGTTATCGCCATTTGGTTTTCTTCATCTTTTTAGGACCTGGCGATTGTTATATATTCATCGGCATCGCCTCTAGAGGGGACAGGTGCACCAATTTCAGTTTTGTCGCTTTTGCCTTTCCTTGGCTGTTAGATCACTGGCAAGACACGATTTGTGATTTTTAGCTGCTCCTCTCCTCACCTAAACCTCGTGCCACCCATCTTCACCTTCAAATGTTATAATTTTTGCTGTCAGCTGAGAAATTTTTCAAGTCATTCCCATATAACCACAGTGCATTGTAGAATTTGGAGGTTCAGCTCCTTAAAGGTTTAACGTGCCGTCGACGACAAGACCATTATAGACGGAATGCAAACACGGGTAGGGCGAAAGATTGGGTACGAAATCGGTCGTCTCAGCATTTGCCTTAAACGATTTTGGGGAACTGTGATACATTTTATTCTGGGTGCCCCGGGCATCGATTTCTCCGTCCGAATAGGCGTCGGAAGACCCAGTGGTACCGACGGACCTCCTTGTGACCCTCCGCCAATAGACGTCATTGGTTAGTTGCGTATATGGAGGGGCATGTGGACAGTACATTGGATAGCACACCGCTCTTCCGGCCATTGTCAGTTTTCGTGATCGGAGCCGTTACTTCCCAATCAAGTAGCTCCTCAATTGGCCTCAAAAAGGCTGATTGCACCCTGCTTGCCAACAGCACTCGGCAGTCCCGGATGGTCACACATCCAAGCCCGACAGCGCTGAACTATGGTGATCTGACGTGAACCGGAGTCACTATTGCGTCAAGGCCGTTGGCAGGCGTGGATTTGAACAACTTTAATTCAAGCGAAAGCTGATTCTTTCATAAAGACGACGAAAGATTTTCTCTCCCTTTGATCATTTCGGCTGGTGCTCCGTCCCTTGACGACGTCAGGATCTGCAGTTTTTAAATCGAAATATTCCTCACTTTCCTGGAGGCGACTAATCAAGGTGATACAACGTTTTCATTTACTTTGCTAAAAGCGACGGGCGATACGACTGTGTATGAAATTAAACTGTTTGATAACGGAGGAAGGCTGTCGGCAGGCTAACTACGCAGCCTAATTACGTCAGCGAAGTGGATGAATAATAATGGACGGCGGTGAATGAAATTGGTTTCAGCAGTCTCGCACGCAATCTCGCTGGGAATTGTGTCGTTGCAGATGCGTACGTCGGAGCCTGGAGAGCGAGTGACGGGCAAGGTTGGCGGCGGCGGCGGGGCTGGGGGAGGGGAGTACGTGTGATGATCGGTTTGGGGGGGGGGGGTGGGGGGGGAAGCAGCCTGGAGAGAGCAATTAGCGTAATCGGATATTTCCGCGAGCGCCGTGGCGGCGGCGAGAGGGGGAAGTATCGATCGCCGGCAGCGGCGACGGTGGCGCCGTCGTAGCTGCAGCCGCAACTAGGACCACGGCGCGACGCTTCGCCGACTACGCCTGACTGGCAACCCCATTGGCAGTGTGGGCCCACCTTTAACAGGATAGGAAGCCGTAGCCCAGGCGAAGTGTGTGCGGTTACTGGAAACTTCCTGAAATTGACACTAACAGCGGACCACATGGCATTCGGGTTTTGCTATTTTTTTATGTTTCTGGTACATGAAGTTCAGAATTCAAATATTAATCCCCTGCAATTGTACGATGGAACACTTGAAAGATCTAAATATTATCGACTTCGAAGTTTACCGACCGCCTTTAATATGCTAAAGCAAGTTCGATTTTTCTCGACTGGCCGTGTGACTCTGTGGCAGAATGCTCGCCTGCCACGTACGGGGTTATAGGTTCGATTTCCGGCTAATGCAAACTTTTAAACGGCGGTATCTGACTATCATTTAGTTTTTATTCCCACGCTACTGCCATTTGTCCGACAAGAAGGTGATACGCTTTTTCAGTGGGATAGTGCACGTCCGCATACGCCTGTCGCGTTGCAAGTGCTCTTCGAAGTGTACAACAAACCGCACTGACCAAGGTCACCAGATTTCTCACCAGTTGATGATGCACGGGACACGGTGAAGCAGTAACTTGTCGTCCACAGCCTGCAAGTGTCATTGACGAATTGTAATAAAAGGTGCGAAATGCTGGCGAGAATCAGTTGCAGGATACCATTCGGCACAATTATTATAATGTGTATGCGAGCATACAAGCCTTCGTTGCCGCCATAAAGGGGGTGGGACGGGGAACATTGTTTATTGATGCGACTGTTTGAACACCCTTCAGTGTGACGTTCGTATTTCATTTGGTCTGTATCTATCACGTACCTCTATAATGATCTACTAACTGTCACATCACATGTCTGGCAGCGTAATATCCAGAGAAACGACTGTGCTCTCATCCCCCACGCATACAACCAGCTAGACAAACTGGAAATTACAGCTGCCGATAAGTCTGCACTAGTATCTATAGCCATGCTGTCTCCCGTCGTTGCTGGATATTGCGTAGCGGAGGATTCACTTTGCGAAGTGGTACCACAAGTCGGGCGAATCTGAGGGCCACGAAAGTACTTGCATCGTACCCTTTCGGCCCTATTAGGATACACATACCAGTGCTAAGGCACGTTATCTTACCAAAACACACCTACCCTTTACTTCTACATGCAAGTACTGTACAGTGCCCTGCCATATTCGATTCCCTTTGTTGTTCCTTACACGTTTAGATTTCTCAAATGGTTCAAATGGCTCTGAGCACTATGTGACTTAACTTCTGAGGTCATCAGTCCCCTAGAACTTAGAACTACTTCAACCTAACTAACCTAAGAATATCACACACATCCATGCCCGAGGCAGGATTCGAACCTGCGACCGTAGCGGTCGCTCGGTTCCATACTGTAGCGCCTAGAACCGCTCGGCCACTCCGGCCGGCTGGCAGAGACAACTGAATTAAAACTTCGTAACCGTCAATATCTTATCGCCAGATTCATCCAGCAGAGCTTTGTGGTAGCAAGGTCGCGTTGAACCGATGTCCATTTTGAGTTTCCTCAAAGACTGTTGTTCCATTTAAATTCGTTGAGCATCTTTTTTAAAGTTCAAGGCTGCCGCCTCGCGGGCTGGCCGCGTGGTCTTGGGCGTCTTGTCACGGTCCGCGCGGCTCCTTCCATCGGTTTTAAGTAGTGGTTAAGCTTAGGGACCGATGACCTTAGCAGTTTTGGTCCCATAAGATCTTATCACAAATTCCAAATTCAAAGCGGCCAGAAAAGTACTGACAAGACAAATGCCGAGCGGGATTAGCCGAGCGGTCTGGGGCGCTGCAGTCATGGACTGTGCGGCTGGTCCCGGCGGAGGTTCGAGTCCTCCCTCGGGCATGGGTGTGTGTGTTTGTCCTTAGGATAATTTAGGTTAAGTAGTGTGTAAACTTAGTGACTCATGACCTTAGCAGTTAAGTCCCATAAGATTTCACGCACATTTGAACATTTTTGACAAGACAAATGAAGCACATAACTGTGGAAACATCTGTAAAGCCTTTGTACACGTAATGAAATTTTCTTACAATCAAAAGGATCGCATGTTCTAAGAGGCAAATGTACCTCCTTGCAAAAGAAAAGACTAGACAGATGATTATATGAGCACTGTGCAGAACATTGATCAATGGCCTGGCCTTCACCTTCGTCTTAGGGGATCAAAATCGCAGAAATATGACACACCGTGAAGAGATCTTATTGTTATCAGCATCTTGCAACTTAAATTAAAAGTTGACTACGGGCTGTGGAAACAGGAAGGACCATGACTGCTACAGAAGTCTTTTACTCATCCGTGTAATTCGGTGCCTTCTAAAGGTTCTCAGCCTCAACGACTCAACAAGGCATGAAGGATAGAGTTTGAGGTCCCGGCCCGTCGACATCCTGCTTATTAGAGGCAGACCGCTAGCCCAGTTGGATTAGAATATGAAACAAATCTCTTTAAGAGTTACAGTCTGTCCTACAAGATAGTAAGAACACTCTAGTCCTGGCGTATCGGCGTTATCAGTAGAGGAAAAATGAAAGTTCCGCGATATATCCGCACTGCGCCTCGTAACGACTGCCTTATCGTTCTCTTCAGATGCTTGTGAGAATCTAACGACGAGAGTCATTTCAAGTCGTGGAGTGAAAGTCTGTTCCGGACGGCAAGGCAGTATTTTAAGGTGACTATTTCGGGTGAGTATCGAATGTGCCGTAGCGCGTTTCCCTGTTCCTAGTGAGAGTGCAAGTACCTACTCAAATTAGTACCGAACGGAGCTCACACACCAAATCTTTGGCTTGTTAAGTAGGCACACTGGCGAGGGCACAAATTGGTACTTTGAAGTCTGTTGTTCTAACAGCTTAAACACTGAAGTTATGAGAGCATACAAATTATAATACCGCGAAAACCTGTAGGCCACAGACAACATAGAATGTCTTCGAGGATATATAGCCTTGTCATTTTGCTGTATTGGCTGTTGTGATAGTTGTAGGCATTACTAGCCGGCCTAAAGAGAAGACATTATCATCGCTGTGCACTTAATTCATTCATTAGTATAACAGACTGAGGGTGAGTAATTAAAGAGGAATGGTCCAAGCATAAATCGAGACCCCAAGATGCTTTGCCTGGCGAAAGAATTCTCGCTTTTCAAACGTCCACCGTTAATGACGCAGCTCTGACGAAAGGTGAGTAGTGATGTCTGGTGTAGTGTACTTGTGCTTAAAGATCTTACTGCGAAGTCTTCTCTTGATTAGTTACTAATTTCTACTGTTTGCGCGGTCGCATGTCTTTGTATGTAACCATGCAATTGGCTTTGTCGTTTGTCAGGAGGGACACTCGCAAAAGTTAATGCTGTTGCCTCTCTTGTAATGAGGGGATACTGTGCCGTAAGTCATTTATTCTTCTGGAATCCTCACATTTAGTGTTGAGTGGCATGGAAGGGAACTGCAGTAGGAAATTCGCTCTGTTTGTTGGAAGATTATGCAACGAAGCGGGGGAGTGACTGTTTAAAGTAAACTAGAAATGAGTCTATCACAGAGGATCCACTGCGCGTTTCCGCTGTCGAGTTCATCACTCATTGAACTCCATACATAGCCAACGAGAAAGGTATATCTCGTCGAGACAGGAGTCCTTCGCATTTCTCATGACAGCTACACAAGAAGGTGTAATAACTGAGTTTAATTACTGTCTTTACAGTGTCATTCCCCCATCTACCATTTGTTATACACATTCCATCTAATCGCAGCGAAATTCTCCGTGGTGACGAAATTGGTAACCTAACGTGGCATACCATCATGCTGCTGCAAGCACGTATTTATCCATTTCTTTACCTGATTATTCGAATTTGCCCATTAAATTTACACAGCATCTTCTTTTAGCAACCTGAATTATAGATTGCTCACGCTCCAAAATACCCAAACTACTCAAACCCAAACGCACCAAAATTCTGATCGCGAGTCTCTTCGTCTTGAACTTTGGTTTGGATACTTCTGTTCTTCCAGTTCAATTGTCTTTGAACTGCGGCTCGGCTCGTAGTGATACCAGCTCGACTTTTCCTGGCGACAAATCTTACATTGCCAGTACTGGCCTGTTCACTTTCTCTGCATTCAGAGGAAGGCACCAGCGTGGCACTCTTCGCTCAAACTATACAACAATCATCTTTCCACAGTCTTCTATAGAACATCACAGCGGTTATTAAGCTGGACATGCAGTTACCCTAAATCTAATCCACATATCTACATTGGTGAGTCGATCGAGACGATCTGTGCGCGGTACGGCAGTCGTTTGATGAGTAACTTCTGGAACGTGGCATGCTGGACGTATCCTTCTGACTCCAATAGGAGCACCTACATAACCCATTCTTCCGTACAATATTTGCCAGATACTATTTAGATACACGACTCTGATGACGCTGCCATCTGTTCAGAGACAACAAAACTCAGCAAATTCGTGGTGGAAAAATTCATCCTTCACTGTATTACAACCAGCAGTCTCTCCGGACGTTGCAGGTACGGACACTTTCTTCGACCATTTAGGTTGTGTTGCCGATCCGCGACTTCACCATGGTAAGCGTGAACACAGCCATGGACATACACTCGACAGCTTTAGCATAAGCAAGCACTGCAGTGACTAAATTTTGTGTATTGTTTCACATGTCGCTTATTGGTCATAACCGTTGGCGAGGCATTTGTTGTTGTAGGGCGTGACAGTCATTAAGTTTTGATGTAGTTAAGTAGCAACGGGCAAAGGAAACTGATGGGACGCCATGGTGCCCACTGGATAAGGGTAGTTGTAATTGCCCTTCCTTTCAACTTTCTAGTGATATGAAATTAGCAAATGCACTAGAATGTGTGACGACCATCACCTGTTACCAATACATATCCAGCGAGCAGGGCAGGAAACTTTCGCATTCTGCGATGCTAGACATATTTTTAGGCTCGGTATCAGTTTGAAGAAAGCCGAAAAATGAAATGGATATTGACTTATGTATCCAGTAGTATTTGAAGAGGAACCTCGCAACTATTTCCCCATCCCCCCCCCCCCCCCCTCTCTTGCCTCACGTCAGACCAGAACCTGGATACGTAGGCTGTTGCCTGGTACATTACGCCATTGTGGACAGGCATGTACCTTGGACCTGTGCTGGAGGGATAAAGGAGAGCGGCAACTCACGTAAATTACACCGTGTATGCCGAAATGGTTGAGATATTTCACGACATAGTTCTGGGGACACATGCTATAATGATTATTCATTACATGTCCCTTTTTTCTTCAAATTGATACGGAACTTAGGCGTCTGTGTGGCAGCAACTCATGTTAGAGAATCTGGGCTGAAGGGGCGCAAGAGGTGGAAACAACTCCTATTATATGGAAATGGTTAGAGAATGTAATGTACTACCCTAACCTGACGTATGAAGGGAGCTGATTGATAACTCAAACAATATCAGTTTAGGGGTTTGGAATTGTGTGTCTTTGACTGGAGAAATTTGTTTCGAAAGGATAACTCGGCTGTTTGCCTTTTTAGATCCGATTTAATGAAGCAATGACGTGAGCCTGCATTCTTCGCCATCTTGAATACGGGTTTTAGATACTGTGTGGTTAACTGCTCTAGGATAGTAAGAGGCACACCTTCTACTTATCAACTAGGCGCACCAAGTTTGTGCATATTAAGGTGTTACGTTTTGCGTTTACCTGATTTACGCTGTACTTGTTCCGTTTCCTCCATTTGTGTTCGCGTAAAATACTTTGCTGTATCTCATCAGATGTTTATGGACAAGCAGTTCGCGCCGACGAATACTTCAGTCGGCGTGTTCCGTAGCGTGCTTGCGGTTGTTTTTTATTTATAACCGCAGTTTTCTCTTTTTACCGCATCAGGTAGCAGGTAAACAACGCGATGTTCGAAATCCAGCACTCGGGTCGTAAACAAACAAAAGAGGTGAGGTCACTGCTAAAATGTTTGTGATCCTGTTAGCTCTGAAGCGCCGGTGCATTAAATTCGTCGATGGCTGAAATACGAAAACTTTACGGTGTTCCCTTTCCGTGAGTCAGCGTTAAATCCGTTAAGTGAATAGATTGCTCTTTTTTCAGGCAAGCAGAAACAGCATGTTTGAAGTTCGTGGAAGTAGCTCATTTCCCTGCACACTCGCCCATGCTTTGGGGAATTCGATTCCTAGTGTGTCTGTGTTGTTCACAACAGTCTCTCGAGTGTGTCTGTACTTACACCTACATCTTTACCACCGTGAAGTGGATGATAGAGAGTACGTCTCATTGTACAAGTTTCTATGGTTTCTTCCACTTCCATTCACGTCTGGAGCGAGGGAAGAATAATTGTCTGAATGCCTCTCTGCGTACTGTACCAAGATCTGACTGAATATTTTGCAGCTTCTTTCAGACAGTGATTTTTTTTTATTTTATTATTATTTTTTTAATTTAAGGTAACTGCTTGATCATGTCGTCCGTAAGGTTGTAACATACAACATAAAGAGAAAGGGTCCCGACATGTTTCTCTGGGGTACACTTGGAGTTACTTCTACATCTGTCGATAGCTTACCATCCAGTATAACTTGCTGCGTCGTCCCGACCAAAAAAATTGACAAACCATGCACAAATTTCGCTTCGTGCCGCATGTGATGGAACTATTGATAATAAGGGTAATTGTGATATTGAGTCAAATGCTTTTCGGAAATCGATAAATACTGCAGCTGTCTGACGCCCTGAACCAGAGCATTCAGTATGTCATGTGAGAGAAGTGTGTTAGGTTTCGCATGATCGATGTTTTTGGGAACCCATGCTGGTTGACATGGAAGAAGTCATTCTCTTCGGGATACCTTGTTATGTTTGAGCTCAAAGTTTGTTCCAAGATTCTACAACAAATCGATGTCAAGGCAATTGAGCATTAGTTTTGTGGATCGCTTCTCTTACCCTTCTTGTGAACGGGTGTGGCCTGTGCTTTCTTCCAACTTCTGGCCAGGGCTTTTTGTTTGAAGGATTTTCGGTGGAGTATAGTAAGAAGAGGGGGCTAACTTGCCGCAAATCAGTACAAAATCTGATAGGGATCCATCAGGTCCTGGAACTATGTTCAATTTTAACGATTTCAGCTGTTCGTTAACACCACTGAACTAACGCTTATTTCACTCGTGTTTTCAGTGGTACGAGGATTAAATTGGGGCATTTCCCCTGGGTGTTTCTTCGTAAAGGAACATTTAAGCATTTCAGATTTTGGTTTACTACCCTTAGTTTCAGTTCTTCTTCCATTCGCGTGTGACAGGACACTAACTTTGGGGTGACGGAAAGGTCTTACAAGCGACCAGAATTTCTTTGATTTTTATGAAAGATTATTTGACAATATTCTGCTACGGTCGTCTCTAAAGGCTTCCTACACCGCTCTCTTGACAGCCAAACCTCTTTCATTCAGCTTCTCTGAATCTGTAGTACCCTTTTTTTTCTTTTTACATCTATTATGCAGTATTGTGTGTTTCTTTAAAAGTTTCTTTACAGTGATTGTTTACCATGGAGGGCCCCTCCTATTATGAACTGTTCTCCTGGGTTCATACCTATACAGTGCATGGTCAACTATTCTTTTAAACTTGAGCCATAGTTCTCATACATGCTCTGCCCTGTGCTGAAAGTTTCAAGCTCCTCATTGATATATGAGAGTATTGATCTGGTTTACGGAACATATACATCTTTCTGCTTGTTTGAGTTGTCCTTTGTACCTTGGTAAACATTATTGCCACAACCGCGTCATGGACGCTGATATCAGTTTTTATGTGAATATCCTCAAAGAGGGCAGGTCTATTTTTTGCCATTAAATCTAACATATTTCCAGCATGTGTGGGGTTCTGAACTATCTGTTCTAGGTAGTTTACAGAGAATGTACGAAATAATGTTTCATAAGATGATTAAAGTCTCGACCAATTTACAATATGATTGGGGAACTTGTGTACAAGCGAGCCGAAATTTTCTCTACTTTTTTCGATTACAACAGGAGAAGAGTGTGGTGGGCGGTAGAAGGAGCCATTTACCATTTTTTGCCCACCCCTGATACTGACTCTTGCCCATTCAATCTCGCATACAGCTACAGTTTCTGTCTCCCTGGATTAGAATTTCTTATGTTATGTGACAAATGCACTACCTCCATTTCCCATTAGCCCATCCTCCCATTCTCCAAAAATCTCAGTGACATCAGGTTCAGGTCTCAAGCAATTTTCTGTAACTGGTACTATGTGAGCGTCACTGCATTTTAGGAGTGCTTCAAACTCTGCCATTTTATTGCGGATGCTTCGACAGTTAACTGCCAGGAAGTTAATACTCTTGCCTGTATGGGACATGCTTTTGGATTTTACACTTAAACACTCCAACAGCTGCCGTTATCTGGGCTGGATGGAGAGTCACTTAATCTAAAAATCCCATGTAGGCACCTCACACACAGTCAACTACCCGCGTAGCAGTAGTAACCGGTTTGGTGCCTGTCTGAGTACGAATTTACGATGAAAGCACGAACAGTCAGTTCCTCTGAATGTGAAGCCTAGTAAAAAATTTCCAAACTCAGCCGAAAGAAGTTCTTCTGACATTTATCGTTCTAAGGCGTTCCAGAGGTACCATATTTTACGGACTTTTAAGATGCGTCTTAATTTTTAAGCTTTTTTTAAAAAAATAACGTTTTTATTGTTAGATTGCAATTCCAGAAACAAAAAATTCTTAGTTTATAAAACCAAACTGTCCTTAAAAATCCCTGAAAATCGTCATCTGCACTTTCTTCTTCTTCTTCTTCCTCTCTGTCGTCGTCCCCTCAACTCTTATGTTCGTCGCATCGGTGCACTGCTGCTGCCAGTTAAATTAAATGTTGCCAGATAGAGAGAGGTTTCCCGCGGCATCGAATATAAGACCATTTTTAAAGCTGTCGGGAATTTTAAATCAAACACTGGGCATTTTTATATTAATTTCGGGTGTAAGATGCACCTGAATTTTGGAGGCAATATTTCGAAGAACAAAGTTCGTCGTATAATCCATAAAATACGGTAACACTTTAACACGACGAATGCCGAGAACGTCGAGAACCACTTCGTAAGTCCACACTAGCCGCATATCAGTAGAGAAGATTTCACCCATGTCGACATTGTTGGTTGATCAGGGGAGGGGACCAAACAGCGAGGTCATCGGTTGCCATGTCGACATGGAGTCAATGGAGTAAGCAGTTACAGCAGTTGGCCCCGCCGCCTCACTCACCCCCCCCCCCCCCCCCCCCCTCCAAAAACACGCACACACACAGAGAGAGAGAGAGAGAGAGAGAGAGAGAAAATCCCCTGAACCCATCAGTTTCAAAAGAGAATGATAACGATCTCTCTGCTAATGAATTGAATTTCACAGTGGCTTCTAGACTAATGAGAAACAGATATAAAACAGCAGAATAAAGATCAAAATAGAAGATTAGGAGGTATTGCCCTTAATGTCGATGTGCTTCCTCAAAACTGACTTTGTTTCCTGAATCCAATCTCGTCTGACTATCTGCTCTACCTAGTTAGACCCATTCATGGGTTTGCCAACATGTCGGATTAAAGGAAGACATCGAAGCAGTTCATAACCGGGCTGCTAGATTTGTTACCGGTAGGTTTGATCAGCACGCGGGTATTATGGAGGTGTTTCGTGAACTCAAATGGGAATCCCTGGAGGAAGGACGACGTTCTTTTCGCGAAACACTATTGACAAAATGTGCGGACGACAGGAGAACGATCTACTGCCACCAGTGCACAGTTCGCGAAAGGACAACGCAGACGAAAGAAATTATGACTTACGTTGCGGCATACAGATAGTCGTTTCCCTCTCGCTCCATTTGAGAGTGGAACAGGAAAGGAAATGATTAGTTGTGGTAAAAGGTATCTTCTACCATCCACACACTGCAGTGAATGTCTTGCAGTGCATCGCTACTGCTGTTTTCTTTCAGCAGTTAGTGTAGTAGGTAGTTCTCTTAACGCAGAGATTCCTTTGTCACGTGTGTCCGCCCTTCGCGCGTATCTTGCCAGGTTGCCAGCGTTTCGTGTTACTGTGCCCTGATCAGTTGCTGGGTGGAGAAATCACAACTGTTAGCAAACACTACTTCAGTTAAAAGAAAGAAAAAAAAAAGTCACGCGCTTCACTGTCTGTTTTTCTTTGTCATCTGCATTACCAGCCTCCACGCCTTGGCTGCTTACCAGAGTCACTACTCAGTAACATGTGCTGTGAGGCAACTAATTTCCGTTAATGGTCTCTGTAGCAGCAACCTATACTCCAGTATTGATCGGACTGTATTTCTATCCTCTCAAGACTAATTCATAGGATTTCGTTCCGTCTTCTACTAGATTCTTAATATGCATTAGTAACACCTCTCTTCAAATACTTTCGAACTCTTCTTCATTTCAGTGTCAATGTCACAATGTAAAAGCTCATTTTTAATAACAGTTTGTCATTGAATGATTCCCAGTTCTGTCATTGCCAGTTGGTATTTTTATGGAGTTTCACCCTGCTAAACCAACTTACGTCCTGATTATAAATTATAATGTATGAAATTTTGCAGCCAGCAAAAATGGCACAACGATTGATTCGATTATGAGTAACAATTTTACCGTGTTAGACGAGCTCGTGTCAGTACGCAATTTGCACGATATTAGAAAACAAATACGTCTTGATGTGTAGTGGAAAGAATGTGTCTGCTCTAAATACAAACGCTTCGTCTTTCCATATTGCAATGGTGCTGGGAAAGATGAGATTTCTTATTCATACGTGATCAGTGTAACACTGGGACAGAAAAAAAACAGTATTTTCCTACCTTATTCAAAATAAAAATAAATCCATCCACATTTATCTTCTTTCTCCTCTTCGTTTGGATGTTTAGTTGCATGTGTGCTGATGTTATACCATATGGTGAAGTAGTTGCATAATTT
This sequence comes from Schistocerca serialis cubense, assembly GCF_023864345.2. NCBI lineage: Eukaryota > Metazoa > Arthropoda > Insecta > Orthoptera > Acrididae > Schistocerca > Schistocerca serialis. Next base: position 255,356,921 of record NC_064642.1, read on the forward strand.
CTGATATCCCCAAAGGTCTTCCAGACTATAATATTGCTGCACTCAAATACATCGAAACCTCAGTAATCCACATTTGATTCAGGAAGAATCATTGCTACAGTTCCTCGTAAAACAGTGTTCACAAGTACTGGAAAATAAAGATAACGTTCCCAACAAAATTTGGATCTCCAATAAACTGCTGATTAGTAAATTCAACCTGTTGTTCAGTTTTCACAATTGTTCTGAGTAGTTTTTGGAGGAAATACTTGGATGACTGTAACAGTAGTTTGTAATTCACATGCGGATTATGGAGGTCTAGAAACATTTGAGAACAGAAATACTATAGCATTGACGTTGTTTGGGTTGTCAGAGACTACATGACTATTTCAGAAACTGTATGAAATAATGCCAGTAGGCAAGCCTCTGATCAACATATCAAGGTGGAGAAATAAGATAGAGAAGAACATATTTTTATTTACAGTTAAGTTGGAAATGATGATTGTAAAGTAGCTTCAGCCATGCCTTACAGTCCATTAGCTGTCAAATTTCACCATACTGGTTTAAATCATAAGTAAATTTTGGGTACTAGGTTCTGCCTGTTATATGCCCGCAGCTCGTGGTCGTGCGGTAGCGTTCTCGCTTCCCGCGCCCGGGTTCGATTCCCGGCGGGGTCAGGGATTTTCTCTGCCTCGTGATGACTGGGTGTTGTGTGATGTCCTTAGGTTAGTTAGGTTTAAGTAGTTCTAAGTTCTAGGGGACTGATGACCATAGATGTTAAGTCCCATAGTGTTCAGAGCCATTTGAACCATTTTGAATCTGCCTGTTCTGCAAACAACTGTTGTTTGTAAGATTCCGTAGGACCCCCTTTACATTATTGTACGCCAGGAGCTTGTCATCTGCAAGGAGGGTGCTACAGAATCCTGCAGTACATACGAAAAGAACTGAATGAAAGTACCCATTGATGATGAACAAAAAAGCTGAACCATGTTTGGGCATTTACAAACACAACTTGTTCGCATAATAGGCGGCCAGAATTCACATAATTTAGTTTGGAAACACAGCTATTTCTAGAGCTTTAAAACCAAACGGTGATTTAGGTATCCAAATTATTTAAAGGTGACATGTTTATCGGCAAGGCCACTTTCTGCTGCAGCTTTTGTAATGAACTGTTACTGGTTTTTTCCGTTTTAAGCGTACTGTGGTTAAAGACACGATTCGCTTTTATTTAGAAAGCACCTCCTCTGGTCATGTAGGAAACATGAGTACATGATGTGTCAGTACTTTGGTTTTTATTTATTATGAACAATATTTCCTTATAAAGTTAACATGCAATTCACTTGAGGTGTTTCTGCCACCTGTTTACAGATTTTTCAAACCACTGTGTTTCCCTTCGTTGTTAGCGCAGGCTGAGGTCAAAATAAACTTGACTTCTCGTTATTCTTGGCAATTTTCGCTTTTTTTAAAAAACCACTTTTCCTCACGCTACGTTAGCGTGAACTTCAGTTTTAAGTTTTACAAAGTGAGGGAAGTCAAAAAATGCAAATACAGCGATACAGCGCAAGAAAAAGTGGTTTCAGAAGAAAGAGAAAAGTCCCAAAAGTGAACGAGAACCCAATTTTCTTCCGCAAACAACGAAGGAAAAAGCATTGGTTTGCAAAATACGTAAACAGGAGGCAGAAACACTGCAAGCAATTTGTATGCCAACTTTATAAGAAAATGCGGTTTTTAATCAATAAAGACCAAGGTGTAGATACATATTATTTATTAGCATTACCAGAGGAGATGCTTTGTAAAGAAGAACGAATTGCGTCTTTAATTGCAGTAAGCTTAAGACGAAAAAAATTGATTATTTACAGCTGTATGAAATTACGCGCTTATGGCATTATCTTCCACTGCCCTTGGTTTGTTAACCCTAGAAGTGTACAACGGGGATACTGCGACCCTGGAGTCTTTTTATTGTTACTGTGCATGCGCCACTGTACATATACAGCCAGTTGCCTGCAGTGTAAACTTAGCATTGGCAGAGACCTAGTAGAAGAGGAACGTTATTAGTTTTAGGACATTGTTGTTAAATTAATTTGACCGAATGATTTTGGAAGGGTCACTGTGTAAGTGTTCTATCACTGAGTGTGAAATACATTTACGTGAAAACGTCACGTAGAACTGGCATTTTACTAAAGATAGATGCTATACGGGAAGCATTGTTTCTGACAACACAGTCGTGAAAGTGACGTAAGTGATTTCCGTGATAAAACTGATTCTGAAACCGATGCTGCTGCAGCAGTCACGGACAATTACGAAACTCATAAGCTGTCGAATCTTCAGACAGTGATGAAGAAAGTACAGTCGTCCAGGGCAAGAATGGCCAGTCTCGAAACTAACCGTCCCAAATAGAATAGGCTGCTCAGTTGCCGTTAAGTGCCGATATGTGTGTGGAAAAAACAAATCAATGGGTTTACGAATACTTGAGAACATCTCTGAATATTTGTGTAATATGTGCATTTCATTAAATAAATAGGATCTTCGTCAAATTAAACTTCCAACACAGTCTTTAGGTGTGGATCAATTTTATGTTTCATCATTGGAAAGCATCCGTGACAGTTTGTACTTAGACTAGAATTTTGGCTGCGTTAATATTAATATGGATTGAAAAAGTACATGACAGCTGAAATAAAACGCGTTTAGTATTTATGATAGTCTAGTTTCATTGTAAAATATTCCATATCGGGCCAATTTCTCCAGCAAATAATTGGTCACTGTGACACTGATGTGCAATTCGTGCGACAGTTTGAGAGGTGTGCACTACTACCTCGACCAACTGGAGCTTGTCGAGCGCGCCGCATTTTGACGTGGCGCTGTGGCGGGCATGTACACCCCTGGGGCGGCGCGGCGGCTGCGGACAGCCCTGCGGGTGGCGCGCTGCGCGCAGCGGCATTCCAGGCGGAAGCCCTCCCCCTCGCCCCGTCCCGTGCCCGGCCGTCGCTGGCAGGCGTGCCTTTGTCCCGGCCCCTCGCGCCGCGCCGCACCGCGCAGCGCAGCTATCGACTGGCAGGCGGCCGGAGCGCGCTCGCGCAGCACTGCACGGCACGGCTCAGCACGCACCACCTGCCTGCCCCGTCCGCGCTGAGCTCGCACCGAGACCGCGCGTACCGCCTCCTGGCACGCCTCGTGTGGAATGCGTCGCCGTTGCCGAGAGATACCAGCACTCGTTTGGGTTTCAGGCGCTCAGTACAAACTCCGAAGTAGCGGTGATTTAAGTTGCACCAGCATCCCTGCCTCTTACTAACACTGTAACATTTACGAAGGGCGCAGCTAAAGTCGCTTGTAGAATACAGGCAACGAACTTGCTGCCGCTGGCAAGCTTCCATGTGGGAAGGCAAAGTTGCCAGTGGTGATGAAGTAAGCGTCTTCATTCTCGTAGAGACCTTGCATTAAATAAAAATAATAAAAAAATCAAGGTCTGATATGAATTCTAAAAGAAACATCCACTAGCTGCGATTTTGTGTGTGTGTGTGTGTGTGTGTGTGTGCGTGTGTGTGTTCATCTGCTGTATTTGAGGCCGTAACAGATACGACGTCAGATGATAACTTTTGCGGTGCATTATATGGTAACTAACGTGGAAACAGTTGTTAGAAACAGACACACATTTATCCAGAATGATTGTTGCCGTTAAGTTCCAATTGAAAGAGAACGACGTCAAAACTTGCCTGACTTTAAATTATTGCCTCCTTTGCACTGTTGTTGTTGTTGTTGTTGTTGTGGTCTTCAGTCCTGAGACTGGTTTGATGCAGCTCTCCATGCTACTCTATCCTGTGCAAGCTTCTTCATCTCCCAGTACCTACTGCAGCCTACATCCTTCTGAATCTGCTAAATGTATTCATCTCTTGGTCTCCCTCTACGATTTTTACCCTCCACGCTGCCCTCCAGTACTAAATTGGTGATCCCTTGATGCCTCAGAATACGTCCTACCCACCGATCCCTTCTTCTAGTCAAGTTGTGCCACAAACTCCTTTTCTCCCCAGTTCTATTCAATACCTCCTCATTAGTTCGAATGGAAAGAGGGAAGCAAACATGTGTAAAACGTTCAACATTAAGAATTCTCAAATCCAACTTCGACATTTCGCGATCTCTAGCGCGTCCTGTTCGTCATGGAAACTGTGTCAAAGTTTGCTTCTATAATTGGTAACTGCACGTGATGTACCTGAATAACTGAAGCAAGATTCTAATTTTACGAAATTCCTGTGTGTATTTTCATGCACAGGCAATCATCTAAGATTTACACTCAAAACCAAAGTCACTGTGTTCAACAACGGGTAAATGCGCGTGCAAGACTTCTTTTTCTCGGCCAGCTTCGGTGAAAAAACTGCGGAATTTGTTGTGGGATATCGTGGAATATTCCCGCCCCAGCCCCTTTATGAAGTTTCGATGGGTGGCGCCGCTATACGAAGTCTTCAGGATGGCGTCTGTAATGGAGGTGCTTTCCGAGCAGAAAGCTGTCACAATTTCATTTGGATGATGATGTTTGGTTTGTAGGGCGCTCAACTGCGCGGTGATCAGCGCCCGTACAAAGTCCCAATTTTGACCCAGTCCAATTGTTTTCACAGTCCAATCTACCCTCTGTCACGAATGATGTTGTTGTTGGTGATGATGTTGATGATTATGATGATGAACACAAACACCCAGTCCCCAGGCAGAGTAAATCCACAACGCGGTCGGGGATCGAAACCCCGGGCCCCATGATCCAGAGACATTTATTTCATTTGAAGAGAAAGAAAACCATCGTAGATACTGATAAACGCTTGCACATGGCTACGGAGACTTTGGCAATGAACAGAAGCACGGTGAGCCCTTGCGCGAAGTGTCTGTCGTCACAAGGTCGACCACGTCTGCCTGATTTCCCTCGTGCTGGTCGGCAAGCACACAGTTATGCCTCCTGCAATGTTGGAACGTGCGGACACACTCATTTGAGATAATCGACGGATGACAAACACCTCGCTGCACAACTGCACGTCTGTTGGTTATGCTGACGCACTCGTCCACCAGCTGGGGTACACTAACGTGTGTACCCGCTGTGTTCTTCGCAGTCTAACGGAAGATTGCCGTATGTTTGGCTCAATGAAGGATGCACTGCGCGGGAAGCAGTACCTAAATGATAGGGAGGTTATTGATGCAGCAAGACGTTCGATCCGGTGTCGACCAGTAGAGTTGGGAACATGTTACTCATGCTCTCCCATGATGCTGTAGTCAGAAGAGTGGGGAATGAAATGGCGTACTCGAATTCTGAATAAAACCAACCTGCTTTCAGAAGGAAGTATTTCATTTCTTATTGAACACCTCTCGTATGTTATTCAGATTGGAACAGACCAGCACAAGCCGAACTCGAATCCTTGCTCTCAACACACAGAAATACCAGTCCGAGGAAAGGCGGAAGAGTGGGGAATGAAATGGCGTACTCGAATTCTGAATAAAACCAACCTGCTTTCAGAAGGAAGTATTTCATTTCTTATTGAACACCTCTCGTATGTTATTCAGATTGGAACAGACCAGCACAAGCCGAACTCGAATCCTTGCTCTCAACACACAGAAATACCAGTCCGAGGAAAGGCGGAACATGTAACAGATACGGACAAATAGCGTACGTATACCGAACGATTTTGTTGTCCACGCCTAGTAAAGTGGTGCGTCGCTTTAAAACCACCCTCCAGGTTAAGAGGAGCGTTACATTTATGTGTTAGCCAGCAATGTAGATGCTAAATTTCTGCCTGATTTTAACTACATACAATATTGAAATGGGTCAACTTTCCCCAACAAAATGAATCTTCTTGAACAGATAATAGAGACCCAACATGTCAAGCGAGAAGGAATTGCGACCCTCGTGCGCCAGTAATCCAGCGCCTCCGCTTTGTCGCTGACTATGTTTCTGTGGTGGTATTATCCAGGACGAGGTCGACTCAGACTCGTGAGGTCAGATAAGCCGCTTCACGCGGTTAAACTGAAAAGGAAGACCCTTCAATAGCATAAAATAGAAAGGGTTGCACTAGGTTCGTAGCCACCCGACATTAATTTCATTTATTAAACGACTATCGAGATGTAGGAAAAGGGTCCAGCGAAATCACACTCTTGTGCGAGAAAATTCGTGAGAAGGCACTGTGGATTGGTCAGAATGGGGTCCGTAGGAATGTGGCGGCGTGCGCTCGACTCTGCTATCGATCGCTGTTCCGGACGCCGCTACTGCCGTCTCCTCTTTTCGCTACGCGGTTGAACTGGGAAAATAATAAAAAAGGGTGGTTGTAATGTGGCGCTACGGCATCCACTAGATCAAGTCCCCCGGGGCGAGTTAGTAGCTAAATGCGTACGGACCACATTTTCCAGGGATCCTGTCGAAAACACTATACCCGATTAAATCTTGCTGGGGTACGTCAAAACCCGATTACACTGAAACGTGTAATATTTCATTCAATATAGTCTGCTCATTGAGCAAGTGTGTGTGAAGCAGTCTTGTAAACGTAGTTGGTATTAAAAATTTAATTTTTAGTCCGAAGAGAGCTAAGTTGAGAGACCTGCTTTCAGTAGCGAGTCAGAAGTCGATCGAAGCAATATGTGTTACTGTACGTTTTGCAATTCGCGAAGCATTTTTACAAATTGATTCGTCGTCAGAAAGAACTGGTGGAGTGCAAGTGCAGAAATAGCAACAGCAGTTGAAATTGGAACCCGAGTTTAAAACTGAGTGTTGCATGGTTCAATCATGGCAAAAAAAGGTAGGAATGGTGAAGGTAAACTACTTACTTACGTGGCAGTTTCGTCGTAATCTCGGCGGATCAAAAGGGAATACTCAGGATGTCGAAATATGGAGGAAAAATATCAATAAGAGAAAATACTGTGGCTTGATGCAATTCAGACAAGTTTACATTATGTTATCCTTGTAACAGTTTAAGGATTGAAAATAAACAAGTCAGTGTAGGTTATATGGGGTATAAAAAAAATAAGAAACGACAAACCTTAGAGGCAGGTTCCTTGCACAGAAATAAGCAGAAAAGTCTAATAAACTTGGGCCCTGATATACACACCTGAAGAGGTGTGAGCTTTAATCAAAATCCATTCAGGAATCAGATCTAAAAAGTGAAACGAATGGTACAGTGTAGATCGCGAAACATTCGTATACAATATTTTCTCTGCACGAATGGCCATGAAATATCACGGGTCACGAAGAGGTGTAAGCACTTCTTCATCTTCGATACTATGGAACAGATCTCTTCTATTGCAAGGTTTTCGCTTTAAATGTTTTGGGAGGAGGAAGTATTGATCAAATCAAGAAAAAGGTGTCTAATAATCCTGAGATCTGAAACACATACTGCAATAATAATAATTTAATAATAATAATAATCCTGATTTCATTTACTTTCTGTGTCAGCTTAATTTAAAAAAATGACGGCCGGCTGTGATGGCCGAGTGGTTCTAGGCGCTTCAGTCCGGAACTGCGCGACTGCTACGGTCGCAGGTTCGAATCCTGCGTCGGGCATGGATGCGTGTGATGTCCTTAGGTTAGTTAGGTTTAAGTAGTTCCAAGTTCTAGGGGACTGATGACCTCAGATGTTAAGTCCCATAGTGCTCAGAGCTATTTAAAAAAATGAACATTGTTCAACAGAAAATCGGGCAGCCCTTATTCAGAAAAACTTACATGACCGAGCAGTTAACAAAAATAATTTGGCGTGCTCTTACTAGTTAAATGGAAAGCGTGGCCTCGAATTGCACACCCCACCAGCCACCGTTCAGTCAGTGAACAGGGCACAGTGGTTGGGGATACTTGCCAATATTGTGTGCCAATATTGCTTCCTTTGGCTGGAGGCCCGTTGCAGCTGTCTTCGAGCAAATCATTATTGTGTTCCTGTTTTTTTTTTTTTTTTTTCTCTAACCTTGTCATATATAAGCCATGCTTCACAATTTATTGCTTTATTCTCCCACATTGTCCATATTGTTGTGAAAACGCACTTTATAGCAGTCAGTGGTTGTCAATCAACTAGACCACGTCCGAATCCACACTCCCCTACTTACTCTTTCCTCACACTAAACCATTTAGCACTTGACTAAATTATTGGCATGCATCTACATCTATACTCTGCAGACAACTGCGAAGTGCTTGGCCTCTGTGCATGCTGTAATTAATCTAGTCTTGTCTTCACAATCCCACCGAGTGAGGTGGCGCATTGGTATTAGCTCACTGGACTCACATTCGAGGTGATGACGGTTCAAACCCATGCCCGGCAGTTTACCATGATTTCCCTAAATTGATTCAGGCAAATACTGGGATGGTACCTTTGAAAGGGCACAGCTGGTTTCCTTCCCCATCCTTCCCTAATCCAAGCTTGTGCTCTGTCTCTAATAATGTCATTGTCGACGGGACATGAAACACTAATCTCCTCCTCACGATCCCTACGGAAACAGCACATAGGGTGTTCTAGTATATTTCTATCATCATGATTAAAAACGTTGTTTGAAGCATGTAAATAGGCTTGCTCGGAGCCTGCCAGTTCAGTGTATTCACCATCTCTGTGACGCTCTCCCACTTGTCAAACAAGCCTGTTATCATATGTTCAATATCGCCTGTTGATACGGAAGTCACACACATGAGCAATATTCTTGGATGTGAGGCAGCAGTGATTAGTAAGACTGGCTGCATTTCCTAAGTATTCTACCGATAAATCGAAATGTGCCCCTGCTTTACTCATGGCAAATTGTGTGTGATTGTTCTATTTCCTATCCCTAGAAAGTGTTACAGCCTGGGTATTTGTATGAGTTGGCCAGTTTCAGCTGTCACGCATTGATATTATGGTTATAGGAAAGTATGTTTTTCGTTTTGTGAAGTGCACAGTTTTACATATCTGAATGTTTAAAGCAAGGTGCCAATCTTTGCACCACCTTGAAATTCTGGGAAGATCTGTCTGAATATTTATGCAACTCCTTCCAGGCAGTGCTTCATTAAAGATAGTGACATCATCCGTGAAAAGCCCGAGGTTACTATCAATATCGTCAACTATGTCATTAACATATAACATGAACAGCAAGGCCCCAACACACTCCTCTGGGGGACACTTGAAGATGCAAACTAACTGCTCCCTTAAAAAAAAAAAAACGCCAATTCAGTCACAAATTTAGCTTCATACGACATTTGATGGTAATATTGTAATAAGCATTCATGTGATACTGAGTCAAATGCTTTTTGCAAATTGAGAAATACTGCAGCTACCTGACTGCCATGATCCAGTACTTTCAGTATGTCATGTGAGAAAAGTGCGAGCTGGATGACGCGAACCAGCCCTAAGGGTATGACCAGGAAAGAAGAATGCCAGAGTTGTGTGGTCTGGGTTAAAAGATAAAAAGGCCGATGTGATCTCACTTCCAATTTTTTTTGTCATGCCTAAAAAATATTTATCTGCGCCCCCCCCCCCCCCCCAAAAAAATCCCGTCCCCCCCACCCCCTCCCCCCCTGTCCCCCTGCCACACACTCATGCTTCTTTTATTAATCAGATTTGTCAATCAAATATACCACTATTAGGCCTTTAAGTGTTGCTAATGAACTGCTTTTGTTCTTCACTTCCACAGTGGGTAAGACCTTAAAACTTAAGCCATGGTTCCACCATAGCATGTTCGAAACATGTAGCTGATCCTCAAGAATTCAAGAATATGACAGAGATGACATACTTCACTACTTCTTGATGTCACTTGATTATGGCCTCTAAAGCATAAACCTTACAGCTGTGATCTACAAATAAATTTTAATCTTGGTAGAAGTACGCAGCACTGATGGAACGTGGTTTACCCTTTAACACATTTTTCAGTCTCACATTATGAACCAGTTCAAATGTAGCTTTTGCCAAGACACTGTCTCATATTTGTGATTTTTTTCCAAAGTATACCTAAGGTATGACAGATTCTTATACAAGTGTGTCTACATATATCATGTGGGAAGCAGGTATTAACTGCTAGTTTGGCACCTAGTTAACTAACTCCTCAGCTGATGCTATTAGGCTTTGTATAGACTACTGTATTACAGTAAAATTTCAGAGGTTCAGTGAGTTGTATCACTGACCCCCTGTGAGCACTTACTACTATTTTGTCTTTTGTTGCAGGACATGTTGGATGTGTGTGTCGGTACGAGTGTGGGCACCATCACAGAGCCAGATTGCCTGGGACCGTGTGAGCCGGGCACCAGTGTCACACTCGAAGGAATTGTGTGGCATGAGACAGAGGGTGGTAAGTTGTTATTTTTAAGTTTGAAGATAAAGAATGAAGATAACTGACTTAATGCATGTGATGTGGTCAGACGAGTCACAGTTGTGCTTCTTTTCAAGTTATAATAGATGTTGGGGCGCACTGACAGCTTGTATAACCCACACTGTGTGTAGGGTGTAGTTTTGGTTGTTAGTGATTCCGTGAAATTTCGGAGGATGTTTTTCATATTGTGACTTGGGACCACTCATTGAGCTTGTTGGAAAGTGAAGTTTATTTCAAATTCTCAGTGATATTGTGTGCTTTGTTTTGCACCTTCACAATGAGTTTATCTTCCAAGATTAGCTTCATTCGAAAGGGCTGCATAATACATCCCTAGTCTGTTGAAGGCTAAAGTAACTGGTCTTAATACCATGGGAAATTTGTGGGAGTATTTTGAACAGTGAGTGAAATGTAGTAATTAACTTCCCTGCAGTTAGGGAGCTCTATGAAATATGAGCATCTGTGAAGGGCTTCAGCTTGAACTCGCGATGAAACTTGTTGACTCTCTTCCTCACAGAGTAGAGTTGTTATCATGACTAGAGGCCGTGATACCAGTAATAGCTGGGGGTTAGTAATTTTTTGTGATGGCTGTTTTTTAGGAATAACAAATCTTGTCATACTGCACAGACTTCCTTGTCCTTGTTATAAATCACCCAGTAACCGATGATGTTAAATTTGTTGCATAAAAAGTTTGTGTTTAACCTCATGTTGGTCTCAGGAAGTCCCTGAGCTTCATGAACAGCTGTGCTTCTTTAGTTTATTGCTGAAATCTGAAATTTCATTCTCTACTTTGTGCAGTTAATGTCTATGAGTGTTTTATATGTGAGTTAATCTATTTGAACAACTCGCCTCTTTCTTCCAGTGGCATTTGTTGTACTGAAAATGAAAACAGTTAAGGATGAGGTTTTTCACTTATTGCTTAAAATACTGAGAACTTCACAAACATTCAAATTATAACATTAATTACATCAGTATTTTATAACTTGCGTCAGTTCCCTACCTGCACATCTTGTTAAGGCTTTGGAGTCTTATCTTCGTTAAATAGCTGAAAACAGTTTTCTGTGATAATGTAAATGATATACAGTACACATTTGTTATAGTTAAGTGGCTCTTTTCTCATTTATTAACTCTATAAATGATGTGATGGCCAGAGACAGTTTTACATCCATGTTTTGTACCTCACACTGCTATCTCCAAACATAAATGTAGTACCACCTTCTCAAAGAAGTGGCACAAAAATCAGTGAACATAATAAAGGCTTAACACAGTGGTAGCATAATGAGAAAGAGCAGTACACACAGTAATGTTTTCAATAAAGTCATATCACTGAAAGAGTCAACTGATAAACCAATCACTATACAAATCTTTATGTTATTTGAGTCCAGACTAATAGTTACCCTTAGAAGTTACGTGGTTGCTAACATGTCCGGGAGTTGTCATTGGTGTTTCTCGGTTACTGGATCAATTGTATCTTGACTTTTTTGGGTGATGTCCAACTACATAAAGACTGGCATATGAACAAATTGTTATTTTAGAAACTTGTGAGGTTGAATTTTGCTACTCAAGATGGACTGTAAGTATTGATAAAAATTTTGTTTGTGAAATAGGTGGTGGCCTAGGAAATTAGAAAAGTTTATGAAACCATGTTATGCATCCAGATTGAGAATAACACATTTACAAATATAAGTACCATATTCAAAATTATGCAAAACTCTTAATTAATGGCATAATTGTTTAATGAAGTATACCATCTTGTGCATAAAAATTAGGACGACAAAAGTATAATGGCACAAAGATTAGATCTTGAATGGAAAATGGAAATTCTTCTGAGCTTCACTATTAATTATCTTGTAAGTTAATTAGTTTCACAGAATTTTAACTACATTACTGAAAAATTGGAATGCAAGTCTTTATAATGAGTGGTGTCACTATGCTCAGAAATATGTATTAACTTACAAAATATTTGCTAACAAGGTTGTGCTGCAGCAAAAAGTTTAATTGTGCAGATCTTTTATTAGTAACACTTTCATGAAAAACACATTTAAAAGAATTAACATTAAAAATAAAAGCCTGATCAATGAATCTAAATGAAATTCATCCTAGATGACTTTTTGAAATTATGTGCCACATATAAACCAAGTAACTGTGTTATTTCAAGATAAAGATCATAAAAAGTTTGTTTTCATCAAGAATTGAAGTACTAACAAATGGAATAATTCCAACTTGCGGTATCACAAGCTCACTCGTTATTGTTGGATGGTATTGCTATTTTCTTGATCCACAACATGACTTTTGTGTAATATGCACTGATGGAGATTTTGGGAGTACAATTGTGTAGGTAACATACTTAATAGATTAACATTGCAAGATCGCAGGTTAATGTAAGTGAGAGATGAGACACTGCAAATGTGGAATGTCGATACATTAATAACTGGTGCAACTGCCAGAATGTTGAATGCAAGCATGCATTGTGTTGTTTAGGTGTCAGATATCAGTTTGTGGAATGGTGTTCCATGCCTGGTGCACTTTATGAGTCAGTACAGTGACGGTTAGTGCTATTTGCTGATGAAATTGGAGTTTTCGTCCGATGATGTCCCATAAGTGCTTGACTGGAGACAGATCTGGTGATCAGTCCAGGCCAAGGCAAAATGCAGACATCCTGTAGAGAATTTTAGGTTACAACAGCAGTATATGGATGAGCATTATCCTATTGGAAAACACCCCCTGGGATGTTGTTCATGAATGGTAGCACAACAGGTTGAATCACTTGATTGATGTACTAATTTGCAGTCAGGGTGCATGGGATAATCACGAGTGTGCTCCTACTGTCACAACCCAGACCTTAACTCCAGGTGTAGGTCTAGTACGCAGACAGGATAGTTGCAGGCCCTCAAGTGGCCTCATCCTAGCCTCCACCTCACTGGCACTGAGGCAGAACCAGCTTTTATCTGAAAACACAACAGACCTCAACCCTGCCCTCCAGTGAGCTCTCACTCGATGCCACTGAAGTCGCAAATGGTGGTGGTTTAGTGTCAGTGGAACGCACGTTACAGGACGTCTGGCTCAGAGCTGTCCTCAGAGGAATTGATTTGTAACAGTTTGTTGTGTCACTGTGGTGCCAACTGCTGCTCAAATTACTGCTGGAGGTGAGGTATGATTAGAAAGAGCCATACACTGAACATTAAGGTCTTCCCTCATGGCAGATCCACCTGGCCTTACGAAGCCCACTCTATTTTTAACCGTACATTCTCGTAGCTCGACTGCCAGCTATCATGTGCAATGGGTACATTCCTACCAAGTTTTTGTGCAACATTGCAGAAGGAACAGATAGCTTCTCATAGCCCTATTACATGACCTCATTCAAAATCAGTGAGGTGTCTTTGTTGCCTTTAAGGAAATCTGGGCTAACATCAGCTCACCACACCAGTCTCAAAGTAATTAACACTCACAATTGTTACTGTGTGTATTTAAAGCAAACCTGATTTGCATCTTTTTAGTGGTGTTAGTAGCACCATTCTTATGCGACTGATGTGCAGTTTGAGTAGACACCATATTCCACATACAGAAACATTTCTGCCAACATTCGTTTATATTCACAACTCTTTCTTGATTTTGAGATTTTTTTTTTGTCTGTTGTGTATTAGTTGTAAGACACTGTATACATAACACAGAATTTCAGGGAGATATTTTTTCCTGTCAGTTGTATTATTAGTTATAAAATGGTTCAAATGGCTCTGAGCACTATGCGACTTAACTTCTGAGGTCACCAGTCGCCTAGAACTTAGAACTAATTAAACCTAACTAACCTAAGGACATCACAAACATCCATACCCGAGACAGGATTCGAACCTGCGACTGTAGCGGTCGCTCGGCTCCAGACTGTAGCGCCTAGAACCGCACGGCCACTCCGTCCGGCTTATTAGTTATAAGCCATTGTATACATAACATGGAATTTCATGGAACACATGGGTATGATATTTATTTTCGAACCTCTGAATTTCGTATGCTATGAAGGGAATGAAGCATAAGGGTGTTAGATCGATGTTGTTCATTGATTGATAAATTGAGAAGCAACATGATGTCACAAATACAAATGAGCTTTTTGGTCTCAATGTAAAACTCCTGTATATTAACATGTGTACATTGGCCAACTAACAGGAACTCATAACTTTCACATTGAGTTATGCATACAAAGAGGAACACAGTGGTATCATACTGGATTGTACTCTCAGTTCATTACTGAAGCTGATTATATTTACTTCTGCGCAAAGGCTGGCCACTTCCAGTACTTTACAAAGGAGTCAGCTACACAGCTCTATTGGAAAACCAGTTGTTCGTTTTTGTCAGTGGTAGCTGACCTCTTCCACACTCAGATACCACCTCCTACAAGCTGCTGGTGGTTTCAGCACCTTACTTGTGTGCTGTGACCTCATAAATTAAAAATATAGTTAAGAGAGTTCGCACAAAGATCTTTATAATATAACTGGATAGATAAAATTTCTTCTCACAAAGTGGTGCAAACACACACATAAAAGAAGATTATAATTATGCAAGCTTTCAGAGCCAGTGGCTCCTTCTGGCAGAAGGGTTGGAGGGGAAGGAAGAGGGGGGAAAGGAAAAGGACTGAAGATGTCTAGGAAAGGAGGCAGATTGTGGAAAAATCACCCAGACCCCCAGGTCAGGGGGAGACTTTCCAGACGGAATGAGAAGGAAAGTCTTTCCTTCTCATCCTGTATGGTAAGTCTACCCTTTCGTTCTCATCCTGTCTGGTAAGTCTCCCCTGACCTGCGGTTCTGGGTGAGTTTCCAAAATCTACCCATTTTCCTAGATCTCTCCAGTCCTTTTTGTAAACCCCTGTATCTTCCCCTTCAACCCTTCTGCTTGAAGAAGGAACCATTGGCTCCATAGAGATTGCGTAATTATATTTTTCTTTTACATGTGTGTTCTGCTGCCACTTGGTGAGTAGATTTTTTATCTATACAATTACATTATATTGTCAAAAATTGATCTTCTTTGTTATCATAAAGAACTTTGTTATAAACACATTTACCCAGTGGTGTACTAGAATGTATCACCAGAACTCATTGCTTTTCAAGAGAATCAAAATGCTGTTCAAAACGTTTGCTCAATCATTGCACCACATTAGTAATGCCTATAGATATTCTGCGATTGTCTGCTTACTTTCATTTGTGACTTACTGAAAGCACAAATTGCTTCTTCAGTAGTTTGAAGAAATTTGAAACACTGTGTGCCGTTTTGGAGCTGTGGAGATAGTGGTGCATTACTTTTGATTATAACATTACAAAAATTAGCTTTTACCATCAAAAAATGTTTTGAGTGTTGTTTCATGACAATACAATGAGAAATCTGTGTTGTTTCCCAACTGTTTTCAGTAATTGGCCTTTTGGTGTATGCCAGCAACTAGCAGCATTCCTTGTCAGTTTCCTGTTGACAGTGTAAAGCGTAATCGTGCCCTTTACATTGATTAGGTCTGATATACTACTGCTTTTATAGATTTGTGAGCAGGAGAATATTAAGGATGTTTAAAATGCTGTCAAAACGAAAAACATTAATGCATAATTACAAAAGAATTTACATGCTAATACTATTTCCACAGAGACCATGTCAATTGTTTTTGAAGGATGCAGAAGAAATAAAAACTTATAAATGTGTTTTTACATCTGCCAGATGAGCACAGTGTGCCAGATTTGGACTTGAACTGGAACCTTGCCATTAACGAGCAATGGTCTTACCAAGTGAGCTATGCAAGCACGACACATGACCCGACCTCACAGGTTTATTTCTGGCAGTACCTCTCTCCTACTTTCCACGCATTGGATTCACATGACAACAGTCCAAACCAGTCTCTGGCCATTTTCCATGATTCCCTTTAATTGCTTCAGGCAAATGCTGGTATGGTTTCTTTGAAAGAGGATGGTCAACTGCCTTCACCATCCTTCCCTAATCCGATGGGATCGATGACCTCGCTGTTTGGTCCCCTCCCTCATATCAACCAACCCACTTTCCACACTTCAAAATGGCTCTCTGCATTACTTGCTAAACCGACCCTCTTGGAAGGAATGATATTGTTCAGAAATGTCTTAGCCATTGCAAACATGTAAATGTAGAACTGTGAAAGTCTGCGAATAATTCCAAGAGTATTAAAACAAAAGTTTGCATACTGAGGCCTTATTATTGTATTGAAGAGGCATGGAAGTCTGAAGTTACATGTAATTCTCAGTATGTTGTTTTGTTAATGTATCAACTGGTTTGACTTATAAATTCATCATTGGTTACTGATAGATCCTTCAGGTCTCTCTTATTAGTATTATTATTTCTGCCAAGTTACTGAAAATATATCTTTCTAAGTGATGGACATTTTCCTTCTGTGTTAAGCGGTATTAACTTTCTATATAGATTCTTTATTTCTGGTATTGATTCTGTGAACTGAGCTGTTGATCTGAAAGACAGCAACATTATTTACAACAAATTTTGCCCAAAGGACTGCTGTCAGTACCTTTTTCCCTGTAAAGAAACTGTCTTGTCACTCAATATAATTTCTCTGTTCCAGCAAGTTGCACAGCAATTCTGGATGACTTTCCTTCATTGTGGCTTGTCAGTCTACAGTTATTGTTTCTATATTTGATACAAGTTGACTTGTGTACGTTTTAGATCCTTGTGGTATCTTTCCCAGCTATCACGACATCGTCCTCTTGATTTCTTCTCAGTAGTGTTGATCTCAGTCTGCTGAATGGGTCTTGTGGCAAGGCACTCCCTTCATAAGACAATACTATTGCAATAATTTAACACCACCAACCTCCAGCAAACATGTGCTTAATAACACCTTCAGTTTGAGATTATTTTGTTCTAGGATGGACTGATTGAGAATATAGTTGCTAAGATGATACCTTAAAGCTGGTTTGATAACCCTTGCATATCTTCTGCAGTTTATATCCATTTAAACATGCTTACAGTAGTTAAGTTTTGGTCTCCATCTATAATTTAACCCCCCCTCCCGTGAAACACACACACACACACACACACACACACACACACACACACAAACACACGTACACCCAAACAACACACACACACACACACACACACACACACACACACACACACACACACACAAACACACGTACACCCAAACATTTTCTTCCAATACCATGTCAGCTATTCTTGGATAATAGGGGAATGTGTCGTAGTAACCTCTCTCCGCTTTCAATCAAGTATGCGGTAAAGAACTTTTCCTCCCAAGTGATGTCATAGTAAAGGCCATTTCATGTAGTTGAAAGCTCCAAATATAGACGAAAGTTGTGGTGTTGATTATCTTTTGATTATTTTACAGGGTGTTTCAAAAACACATTTACAAAAGTTTGAGCAGGATGTCATCTTACCAAAACAAGAAAAAGGTGTAGTAAACATGGGCTGTAAAGCACCTATCTTAAGAGCTATGAGCATTTTTTCAGTAGAAGGCAGCAAGATGAAAAAGGATAGCTCGCACACATCACCACCGTCTCTGTCTACTGAGGCCAGACTCGGCAGCCGTAAACCGTGATCGTGTGTGTGTATGTGTGTGTGTGTGTGTGTGTGTGTGTGTGTGTGTGTGTATGAGGTGTGTTTGTGTGAATGTGGTGCATGTTGTCTATTTCAGAAGAAGGCCTTCTGGCTGAAAACTTGTGTGTATAGTAGTCCTTTTGTTGTGCTTGCTGTGACTCAGTGTCTCCGCTATATGGTGAGTAGCAATCTATCCTTTTAACAATACTGTCATTATTCCAGCCTACAGAAGAGATGGACCATGGTATACCCCCCCCTCCCCCCCGCCTCACCCGTTAAGCTGTCCCCAAAGTTTGCAAAAGTATTTTTGAAACACCCTGTGTATTTTTGTTGTTATTGAAGCTATCAGGTAATGACTTTTTCTTGGTGTATGTAAATATTTTGTTGATGCTAGTACCCAATACATTCTGGAAGATTTTCTCTTTATAGTAAATTCTCATGTGTAAATTTTCATGCAGCTGTCTAGTTATCTCTAGTCTACTTAATTTTAGTTTCAGTTGTACATTTTCTGAAAATTGACACCAGTTACTTTCAAATATTTTGTTTTGCTGTTTGTCTTTGAACTGTTGGGTATCAAGTAAATTCTTACCAATTCATTACCAATTCTTTTGAATTGATCACCCTATAGAATTCTTGTACGTTTCAGGTGTTCTTGTCGTCAATGTGACGTGGCGAGGCAAGACTTACGTTGGCACACTGTTAGACTGTACGCGGCATGATTGGGCACCTCCAAGGTAAATGTGTTTCCAAAAATCTTGTAAATTCTGTCAGTCATAGAATATGAGAGTATAAATCTCAGTGAAACATTTTAGTGAAAGTTCACAGCCATAAGTGAAATTTTGGCTCTCGTGGTGTTAATTCCAGCCCTTCATCCTTCAATTGCTTTTGAGGATCCTGCTTTACCACTAAGCTTGGCTGTTCAGTTTAAGTGACAAAAATAAAGGAGCTTCCACAATTGCTACTGAATTTACTCCTGAATAACAAAATCATTATATTTTGAATGACAGTATTGTAATACATTTGTTGCTTAGCTGCCTCAGTGTTTGATTGTGATTTTATTAAATAACTAGTGTATGAGGGAATGCTTTGTTTGTGAATTGGATATATATCCTAAACTCCTTTTCCCCATGATCTCTCTGCCCATGTCCTCCCGTCCCCTCTCTTTGCCAATCCCCTCCTCCACCCCTCTCTCTGTGTATCATCTTCTCTTCCCTCTCTATGTACAACATCCGCACTCTCTGTCCATCTCATTCTCCCCCTCTTTATGACCCCTGCCCCCAGTTCTTTCTTACTGCTGTCTCTGACCTTGAGCCTTGTTTATTGTTATTGGAAATGAAACCTGATTGAGAATTGAAGTCACTTAAAACAAATGAATAAATTGGTTGATGGTAACTTCAGTGACAGTATTTTGCATACTTTTAATCTGTGAATGGGTAGGATTACAAAGTTTCGGACAATTCAGATTCTGTAATCGTAGTAGTAGTAGTAGTAGTAGTAGGATAATTGTAAGCTAATAAGCCATAAATACAACCTTACTGCTTTCTATAAACATAACAGCACATTGTTGTGTACACAGTTTTTGTTTGGAAATATATATAAGAAAGAACGTATTTGGCAGAAACAATTTGTCTAAGGGTATACATGCCCCTCTCTTGTCCGTGAAACTGACTGAGAGAAAGAAAACTGAAGCTGCACATGCAGTCAATTTTAACTAAAACCAGTACATTCTCATTTGCATGTTCATTAGATTATAGTGTAAAAATTCGAAGTAAATTGCAAGTATTTTTTGAAATTTTTGGTAATAACGTTGAATGACGACTTATCTTTATATAATAGTATAGATAAATTAGTAACTTGTATGACAAGTCTAAAAGTGTACATAATATTGCCAGTCAAGAAATTAGGTGGATACGAGAAACCGAATCTGGGATATGGTGACAGATACAGCCTGAACTTTGTTGCTATATCTTGCTTGTGTCATTAGCAGTTCAATGTGTGCTTCTTTCAGATCACTTGATTTAAACATGGAGCTAAAGAATTAAGTTGTGATTAGGATTAATTGCTGATGACTCCATGATAAACAGTTTTGCATGGCACATGTCTGTAATGCATTTGATTACTTGATTTCAAGGTTGTGTTGTGAACTTTATAATGTAAAATCTTCAATATAATTTTATGTTTGTAATATGTTATTCAGATCAACCTTAGCACTTATATGGCAATTAACTGTTTACAGGTTTTGTGATTCACCAACAAGTGACCTGGATGCGAGGACGCCCAAAGGAAGAGGGAAGAGGGGACGAGCTGCAGCAAGTACAACCCCAGGAGGAGATTTGAGCAACTTCACAGAAACCCGGTCATCTGTACATAGTAAATTAAGAAATGGTGGTGCCAAAGGGAGACGAGGAGCTGCTAGTGGATCCAATAATTCTGGTGCAGGGACAGCTGGTACGGGTTCCCCAACACCTTTTGTTTCTCCAAGACCTGAAACCAATAACAAAAGAAAAGGTCGTTCTCCTGAAGAAGAATCTCCCACTTCGGCAAAGAAAACGAGAGTACCTCCACCACCAACCCCATCTGGGGGAAGCAGCAGTCCTCCTTCCTCACCTGTATTGCTGGAGTGTCCAGAACCCAATTGCTCGAAAAAGTACAAGCATATCAATGGGCTGAAGTACCATCAGTCACATGCCCATGGGTCAGCCGAAGATGATGACACCAAGGATGCTGCCAGCACATCAGAGAATGATGAGAGCAATGCTGAGGCACCAAGTCCCAGTCCAGCACCTTCTCTCAAGTCACCAGAGAAGCAACCGGAAGTACAACCACAAAGAAAAGAGGAAATGGTGAATGG